>NW_028258297.1:14910000-15550000 GCF_053883595.1 Heterocephalus glaber | reverse complement strand
CCATCTTCTCCACCAGGTCAGCGTGACATTTTTGTTCAAAGGGAGTCATCTCAGCTGTGATTGCTGCATACCACTGGGCTCTGATGGCTCCAGCCCTTTCTCCATCTATTGGAATCTCTAAGCTGTTCCCATTTCTTTCCCAATGTCTGGCTCCACTCATTCAACAATACAGACACATTTATGTGAGTTGCACATCAAATATGCTAGCCCCAGAAAGATCAGGAATGCTGCATTAAAAAGAAAAACAAAAACAAAAGGCTATCTATTCTAAGAATGCCTTGTAATTAAAATGCTAGATTTTCTAGGTGCCGGTAGCCAAATTCGGCAAACTATTTTACAGTCATTTTCCACCCTACTTCCTATTTTTTCAGAATGTGACAATTTATATTTTGAAGACTTTGAAAATAAAAGCTGTCAGATATCATTTTTTTATGTACACATATAAACATAGCATAGAAAGTGTCCGGTTTACGAGAAGTTCCTTGTAAATACCTTTTGATTTAGGTGAAAAGGGATTAATTACAGTTTTTTATGTGCTAAAAGAAATTGGATACCTTTGTGAAATGTGGGCAAAACAGCCAGGTGGGTGACTGATATTTTTGACTTTTCAGAAAGTGCTAGCTTTGTGTGGAGGGGACTTTGGTCTCAGGTCGGATTCCATCTGCAGCCCTCTATGCACTGTATCAATTGCCCCTTTCAACTAGCCTAGAAGACTTCCATGAAGCTGAGGCCTGCCTGAGCTTTTGCATTGCTTTATGGCATTCTTTCCTTTCTTTGTACAGGTTGTCAGTATGTACTTTCTCTCAGCTTAAATAAACTACTTCTTTGCTTATAAGAAGTCATGTATAGTATATTGTGTTTCTCAAGGGTAATATTCATCCTTCTGGATATATTCTCCAAATGAGAGAACTGTCAACATCTGTTTCTGGCAAGCTAAGGAAGGGAAGGGATGTCAGAGCCAGTAACTCGCTTCCTGTGGGAATAATTCTGGGTTTGTGCACCTCCTTGACTGTTAATTTATAAACATGCTAACCATGTTATTCTCCCCATCAAAAATTCATGCCAATTTTGGGCAGTCATAGGGATAAAAAACAACGTATCACAAATCTAGAATAAAATTCACAAGCTTCCACTGAGTGGAGGTCAAGAGAAAATTTAGCAAATGTTTTATTGTCTGCTTTCCACTTAAAAATCTATGTTATGTAAAAGTAGCATAAACATGGAAGAAGTGGAAGCAGATTACAGAATAAGAAGTAGAATATAAGAAGCAGATTAATTTAGCTCCCCCCGCCACCACTTCTTGAAACGTAGTTACAAAAACAGCCAGATGTGGGTGGCAGCTTGTAAGATCAGTTTGAAGGGGCCAGAAAGCTACGTGTGCAAGATGAAGTCTGAGTGTTGAGGGCCAGATAACTGCTGAATGGTGAGAAAAGCTAGGGTTTGAAATCCAGGGCAGTAGGCCATACTCGTGGCTTTAGCAGGTCTTGATAGCCAAGAGAAAGCCAAAGGAGAGAACACTGGGAACCTGTCAGGGAAGGGTAGAGCAAGTGGTTTCCTAGAAGTTAAGAAACAGAAAAATGGCAGAATTTAGGGGTCATATAAGTTTTTTTTTAAATCAATCAATTTTAATCGACAAATTAAAATTGTATGTATTCATTGTGTATAACATGATATTTTGAAATACGCATAGACTTCTCTGGCAAAAATCAAGCAAACTGCCCTGTAAGGTTTTTTTTGTTTTGTTTTGTTTGGTACTGGGGATTGAACTCAGGACCTTGTGCTTGTGAGGCAGGTGGCAGAACCACTGAGCTAAATCCCCAGCCCTGCCCTGTAAGTTTTTAATCAAAGTAGCAGTGCCAGACTGATCCTAGAATAGTGAATGTTTCTCTCTCTCTCTCGTTTTTTTCCTCTTGTAATTGAGCCTATGGTTCTCACTGGCATGTATCATCAGGAGACAGCGACAGCCAGAGACAAAGTCAAATGTTCTTCAGTACACATCAGAACTAAACTAGATATAGCAGGAGAGGGCCAGACCTGGAGAATGAACAGTCTTTTGGAGAAGGTCCCAGGAGCTGAGAAAATCCAAAAAGATGGCAGAATCCAGACTGTCCAGGGGCTTTGGCAACAGGTCGAAGCTGGAGGTCCAGGCAGGCAGGTGGTTGGCATAAAAGGGCCTGAGGTGAGCAATAGGTAGGTCCCTGGCAGGGAGGCAGAGCCCGAGATGAGGATGTTGGCAGCAGCAAACCCCAGCCATGAGGAACAGGACTCAGATGTAGACTTCTGTCTTTAAAACAGTTGGGGCCAGCAGGCAGGCAAACAGGCAAGAAATGAGAGGAAAGGCAAAGACCTGCTTCCTGTAGCCAAGTCCTGAAACTGGGCCTAGACCCTAGGAGACAAGGCAAATTCACATTCAGGATCAGAGTTGAGCCAGAAAGAAGGCAACCTTGTTGGAAAGCTTCAGCCTCGGTGATGCATAGGTTTCTCATATGTAAGGATCCAGAGGATCTTCTGGTTGTATGAGTTTATGGCTGTGAAGATAGGATGGGAAAAAACTTCAAAGCGACCCCAGGCATAGTGCTGGAAATCCCAGCAGGTAGGGAGCACTCTCAACTGCAGTTGGGATAGAAACTACAGCCCTGAAGAAGTCTTCACAGGAACTCCTCTATAGATGTTCTCAGTGCTTTCGGGCCCCAGACACGTGGCAGTAGATGCAGTGAGGTGCTCAGGAATTTGCAGGAATGTGTGCTTTATGTTTAGGTTCCTAGTACAGTTTCGATTTGTTACCTTTCTAATTCATGCTGGAGAGTGGTTGTTTTAAAACATATTCTCAAATACTTTCATGTTCCTTCTACTACGAAAGGAAGCCTAATTCCTTTTCCCATGAATATGGATGGCTTAGAGATGTGCCTTTTAGGAATGGAATGAAGAAAATGGTTATTCTCTGGATTACAAAAGAAAAGGGGATATAGGCTCCTCTAGCTCTTCCCTGGGACTCCTCTTGAAAACTTTCCTCCATCTATTAAGGCCAGGTAACATGGAGTAAGTTATGTGTAGTTCACCATGGTCCAGGCTGACAGCTAGCATCAGCAAGAAGTGTGTGAGATGATTCCAGACCCTGCTACCATCCGATTTCTGTCACATGCGATATCCTAGTAAGACCTTCCTAGCTAAAGTCAATCCCCAAACCATAAAATGATGATGATAAATAACTGTTGTTGTATACAACAGTTTGGGCAACTCATTTCATAGTAGTAGATAACTAAAAGGATTTTGGTACCTGGAAGTAAGGTGCTATTGCAACATTAAACATACAGAATTGGCTTTGGGACTAATCTGCAGGCAGATGCTACAAGGGTGAGTAGGAGGTTGTTGGGAGGGGAGTTAAAGTGAGAAGGTTATAGGAAGCTAAAAGAAAGAAATTTGCTCTGCAGTGGCAGAAAATCAGCAACACTTTTGATGCACTGATGTGAAAAATAAAAATATACCCAATGAGGTATGTGATTTCACTAAAAAAAATGTTCCAGGCAAAAAAGGCTGAAGATAGCTCTTAGCTGTTCTACCTACCTATAATAAAATGAGGAGGAGATGAGTTGACAAATACAAAAACAAAAGAAAAAGCAAACAGAAATACCTACTGTTAAATACAATACGAAAGAGCCACAACTTGCTGGATTGAAAAATAAAACTATTTTCTCATTTCCAGGCTCTCTAGGTGGTAAACAATTTTTCTTGCCATTTTTTCAATCATAAGAGGATAATATTCAATCTTTCCTAATTAAGTATCATGATAGCTGGTTTTTCTTATGATTTAAACTTGGAGTTGTTTTAAAATGCTTTAAAAACATTTCAAATACTTGGAGATTTAACAATTATTCTCTTATTGAGTTCTTATTTCATTCTGTTGTGGCCGTTGTACATAACTTTCAATGTTTTTTTTCTTAAGTTTATCAGGACATTTTAGGTATACATTATGATCACATTCATCATTGGGAATTTGTCTGTCTGTACATGATGTATATTGGTTCTTCTTTTTTCTCCTTACCCCTTCTTTCCCTTCCACCCCTCCACCCCTCCCTATTTACAGAAAACTTTGTTTCCATTTTTTCCTTCTTTTCTCATATTTTTTTCTTACCCTTATTTCCTTTCCCCTACTCCCTCTCCCTACTTCCTCTTCCCCTTTGAAACTTCTTACTTCACATTATCTATTATCCATTTTGGTCCTCATTTACACTTTCAGTTTCTCACACTCTCTGGTATGAGATTTGGTATTTACATATGTGTGTACATATATTACATATAACTATTCAATATTTACATATATGTGTCCTATTTATTTCACTTAAGAGTATGACCTCAATGTGCATCCATTTAGCTATAAATGTCTCTAGTTTATCATTCTTTATGGCTGAGTAGTACTCCATTTTATTTAAAAAACACATCTTCTTTATCCAGTCACCAGTTGATGGGCATTTGGGCCACATCCAAGATTTAACTATTACAAACTATACCACTATAAATGTGGTTGTGCATATATTGCTATGGTCTGATTCTTTTAATTCTTTTGGAAGGATACCCAGTAAGGGAATAGCTGGGTCAAATGGGAACTCTAATCCTAGTTCTTTGAGGAATCTCCATACTGATTTCCACAGTGGCTGCACCAGCCTGCACTCCCACCAACAATGGAGAAGGGTTCCTTTCTCCCCACACCCCCGCCTGCATTTGTTATTGGTTGATTTCTTGATAGCAGCCATTCTTTCTGGAGTGAGGTGGAATCTCAGTGTTATTTTCATCTGCATCTCACAAATGACCAGTGATGTTGAACATTTTTTCATATGTTATTTGCTGTTACTACTTCTTTGTGTGAGAAATGTCTGTTCATTTCAGATGCCCATTTTTGGATTGGGTCTTTAAATTTGGGAGGTCTGATTTTTAAAAATTTCTTTATCTATTCTAGATAATAGACGCTTGTCTGAAGAACAGCTGGTGAAAATTTTTTTCCTACACTATGGGATATCTATTCACTCTGTTGGTGGTTTCCCTTGCTTTGCAAAGCCTTTTTAGTAAGATGAGGTCCCAGGTGTTGATTCTTTGTGTTAGTTCATGTTCAACTGAAGTTTTGTTCAGGAAGTCTTTTCCTATGCCAGTGTCTTCAAGAGTTCTACCTAACCAATCTTCTAGCAGGATTAGCATTTCTGTTTTAATATTTACATCTTTGATCCATTTTGATTTTAGTTTAGTGCATGGTGAGAGATATGGGTCTAGTTTTAATATTTGGCAAATGGAAATCCAGTTTTTCCAGCACCATTTATTAAAGAGGCTATCTTTCCTCTAGTGAAGGTATTTGGTTCCTTTGTTGAAGATGCAATGGCTGAGTGTGTCTGGAGTTGTTTCTGCATCTTCTAATCTGTTCCACTGGTCCTCAAGTCTGTTTCTTTGCCAGTGCCATGGTGTTTTTATCACAGTAGCTTTGTAGTATATTTTCTAGTTTGGGATTGTGACACCCCCTGCCTTGTCTTTGTTGCCTAGAATTGTTTTTGCTATTCTAGGTCTCTTCTTATTTCAAATGAATGTTTGGACTGTTTTCTCTAGTTCTGTGAAATATGCTGTTGGAATTTCAATCAGGATTGCCTTGAATGTATGTAGCAGTTTTGGAAGTATGGCCATTTTCACTACACTGGTTCTTCCTATACAAGAACAAGGGATGTGTTTCCATTTTCTGATGTCCTCTTCAATCTCTTTTTTCTGAGTGCTGTAGCTTTCTGAAAAGAAGTTTTTACTTCCTTCCTTAGATTGATTCCTAGGTATTTTGTCTTTTGGGATGCTATTGTGAAAGGAGTTGTTTCTCCCATTTCTCTCTCAGTGAGTCTCTAGTTCATGTACAGGAAGGCTACTGATTTTTTAATGTTGACCTTGTATCCAGCTACTGTACTGAATTTAGCTATTAAGTCTAGAAGACTTTCGGTAGAGTTCTTGGGGTCTTCTACATAGAGTATCATGTCATCCTCAAATAGTGACAATTTAACTTCTTCAGTTTATCTTGGTATGGCTAATGTTTCCAGAACTCTATTGAACTGGAGTAGTGATAGTGGATATCCTTGTCTTGTTCCTGATTTTAGTGTGAAAGATTTCAGTTTTTGACCATTTGGTATGATGTTCGCTGCTGGTTTTTCATATATGGCTTTTATCAGGTTGAGCTAAAGACCATCTATTCCAATTTTCTGTAGGGTTTTATCAAAATGGGTGTTGGATTTTGTCAAATGCCTTTTCTCTATCTACTGAGATGATGATATGGTTTTTGTCCTTGGCTCTATTAATATAGTATGTTACATTTATTGATTTGCATATGTTGAACCATCCCTGTGTCCCTGGAATATACCCTACTTGGTCAGGGTGTATGATCTTCTTGATGATCTTCTGTATTCTGTTTTTTATTCTGTATTCAGCATTTTTTTGAGGATTTTTTTGTCTATGTTCATTAGAGAGATTAGCCTATAGCTATCTGTTTTGGTTGTGTCTTTCTCTGCTTTTGAGGCTAAGGTGATGCTTGCTTTCAGGAATTAATGTGGGAGTATTGTTGCCCTTTCAATTTCATTGACAAGTTTATACAGTAATGGCAATAACTCTTCTCTAAATGTCTTATAGAATTCAGCAGTGAAGCCATAACAGCCAGACTTTCTTTGTTTGTAAATTTTTAATTACTTTTTTAATTTCATTGATTGATATTTGGTTGTTTAGAATTTTTGTACCTTCTTGGTTCAACTTTGGTAATTCATATGTATCTAGAAATCTATTTCTTTTGTGTTTTCTATCTTATTGAGTACAGGTTCTCAAAGTAGGCATTGACTACCTCCGGATTTCTGCTGGGTTGTTGTAATTTCACCCTTTTCATTCCTAATTGCATGGATTTGGGCCTTTTTCTTTTTCTTTTCCTTGTTAAGGTTGGCTAAGGGTTTGTCAATTTTATTTATTCTTTTAAAGAACCAACTCTTTGCTTCATTGATTTTTTTGTATTATTCTCTTAGTCTTCATTGCGTTGATTTCTGCTCTGATCTTTGTAGTTTCCTCCCTTGTATGAGCTTTAGGTTTCTCTTACTCTTCTTTTTCTAGAAGCTTGAGGTTCAACATTAGGTTGTTTATTTGAGCTTGCTCTGTGTTCCTAATATGAGCACTCACTGTTATGAATTTCCCTCATAGGACTGCTTTCATTGTGTCTCATGGTTCCAGTATGTTGTACTGACATTATCATTAGATTGTAGAAACTATCTAATTTCTTCTTTAATTTCTTGTGACCCATTTATTGTTCAGGAGGGTGTTATTTAATTTTCATGTGTTTATGGAGCTCTTGTGGTTTCTTTTGCTATTGATCTCCAATTTCATTGCACTGTGGTCTGGCAATATGCAGGGTATCATTTTAATTCTTTTGCATTTACTTAAGCAAATTATATGAGCTAGCATGTGGTCTATTTTGGACAATGACCTGTGTGCAGTTGAAAAGTATGTGTATTCTGATTTTGCGGGGAGGAACACTCTGTAGATATCTATCAAGTCCATTTGTCCAAAAGTTTGCTTCAGTTCAAGTATTTCGTTGTTGATTTTTTTGTCTAGTTTATCAGTCTATTTGTGACAGTGGGGTATTGAGGTTCCCTACTACTATTGTATTAGTACTTATTTGATTTTCCATGTCTGTTAATATTTGTTTTATATAGTTGGGTGCACTAGTATTTGACTTCATTCTATTGGGGTTCATGGAGTTATAATCCTCCTTGTCTTTTTTTAGGATATTGTTTAGAGCTTTTTGGAGCACTGGTTTGGTATTCATGTAGTGTTCTATTCATTAGGTGGTCTATGTCATGAAAGTATCTTATTTGTCCATTGATTTTGAAAGATAGTTTTGAGGATACATTAATCTGGGTTGGAGATTGTTTTAGGGCTTGAAATACTTCACTCTAGGGTCTTCTTGACTTGAGGGTTTGTGTTAAGAAGTCTGCTGTGATTCTGATGGGCTTTCTTTGTATGTGATTTGTTTCTTTTCTCTAATTGCTTTTAATGTTTTATTATTCTGTCAGATTTCTGAAATCTTGACTATTATATGCATAGGTATAGATTTTTTGCTCATGGCTAGTTGGAGTCCTATATATCTCACTTATTTGTATGTTGAATTCTTTTCCCCTGCTTGGGAAGTTTTCTGCCATTACCTCTGTGAACAACTTTTTTATGTCATTTGCACTATCTCCTGTGTTTTCATTGATTCCAATCAATCTTAGGTTATTGTTCTTTGCATTATCTAGCAGCTGCTGTATTGATTTCTCATGATCTCTTGCTATTTTTAAGAAATTTCTCCTTTCATGGTCACTATCTGCAATCTTGTCTTCTATATCTGATATATTGGCTTCACACTGGCTCATTCTGCTGTGTATACTTTCAATAGAGTTTTTAATATCCTGGATATCTGTTTGAATTTGTCTCATGGATTACATTTCTTTCCTATGCTGGGCATTTATATTTTGCATCATGCTCCTGAGCTCCTCTATTTTTTTTGTCTGTTTCTGTTCTAGAGTCTGTAAGCATGACTTTCATTTTGGTTTCCATCTCCGTAGTTATCAGGGTAATTAATTCTCCTTTGAATTTTTCTAGAGCCTCATTTATTTGTTTTGTTATTTCCCTTGTTATCGGTTCAGGGAGACTAGGTCTTTCTCATTCAGGTTGTTCTACCTCATTGCCCCCTAGATTTGCCTTTGGTGAGCTGGCAGTTTGGGTTTGGGTCTTGTTTAGGTGTTTTCTCATTTTTATTTTTTGTTGTTGATGTTTTTTGTTTAATTCTTGGGTTGATCTTTGGGTTTTGAGTCTGTAGTGATCCTTAGGTAATCTCAGTTTTGGTATATCCAGAAGAATCACTAACTAGAACAATCGTGTCACCTTCCCCAGAGTAGTCTAATCAGCATCAATAATAACATCAAGCACAGCTTAAAAAACAACAAAATGTAGTAATTATTAATCTGTTACCTTTAGCCCCGTGAACTAGACTTGTGGTTATGTATCAAAATCTAGAACCAACCAGAAATGTTTGCAGTAAATTAGCTTTTCAAAATAGTGAATTTGCCCCCTGGGGAGATGACTTAGAAGGAGTTAGGAGGTGAATAGAGAAGTAGAAGGAGAGGGAACGGTTAGGAGTAAAGCTAGAGGATGTAGGTAGAGCATGCAAACTTTGGGAAACTGGTGAGGGCAAAAGAAAAAGAGAGAGGGAAGGAACAAAAACAAGAGTAGAACAAATTAACAAAAACAGGGAAACTAGAAAGCATATTCACACTCATAAACATGGAAACAATTGAGAAAACACAAAACAGGGCAAAAGCAGGAACAAGAAAAGGGGAGAAATGAAAAACAAAAGAAGAAGACAAAAAAAGAAAAGGAGTAAAAATGTTCCCCTCAAGGTGAGCCTCTGGTGTCACCTGTGAATAACGTAGGGGTGTACACATCTGTGTGGAGTAGTATACTGAATTTCAGGCTGATTTCTGGCTGCAAGGCTGGAATTGAGCTCCCTGACCTTCAGGTTTGAACTCTGCACAGTTTTTTTGCACATTAGAACTGCCCTTCCTCCTGAGGGAGTTCAGGTTGCAGCAGGAAGTACTGCCCCAACAACTGACTCTTTATTGGAGTGATTCTCTGCTCTCTGTGGGCTTCAATTCTCAACAAGTCTATGAGGGGCTCTCTCTCTGATACTCACCACTGAGCCATCTTCCTGGGCTCAGAATGATGGCTTTTACTTTTTGTCATGTGAGGTCTGGACCCCAGCAGTGGCAGGCTCCTGGGGTAGATCTCAGGTCACATTGCATTGGTCTCCTGGCCAGCAATGGAGGACTCCTCAGGTAGGGGCTCAGGCCACATACCACCATCTGGTCTGCCAGATGGTGATGGTGGGCTCCTCAGGTAGGGGCTCAGGCCACATGCCATGTTGGTGTCTTTCAATGTTTTAATGTTGTCAATTTTAGGGAATAGTGCACATGGACTTGAAAATAGTGTGCATGCTGCTAGTGTTGAGTGTATTCTATAAATATGAATTGGTTTGGGTAGTTTAAAATGTTATACAAGCTATATTATTATTACTATATTATCTGTGTAATCACATACTGAGAGGAAAATTTTGAGATCACCAATTATAATCTTGGATTTTGTTATTTTTCTTTTTATCCTATTAATTTTATTTATTATATGTTCAAGCTGTTATTTGGTGAATAAGTATTTAAGATAGTTTTGTTCTCTTTGTGAAGATCTTCTTTAACATAACAAAATGTTCCTCTTTATTCTTGAATATATTGTTTGTCCTTCAATTTACTTTGGTATTAATTTAACTATTCCAACTTCGTTTTTATTAATGTTAGCATAGTATATATTTTTCCACCTTTTTACTTCTTACCTATCTTATATTTCAAATTTACAATTGATTTCTTAATTTCTTGTGGACAGCATATAAATGAGTCTTGCTTTTGTGTTCAAATTGATAATCTATACTGTTTTGGTAGAATGGTTAAATATTAAAGTATAATTTGCTTAATAATATTTATTGGTATAAATATATCATCTTATTTGCTTTCTATTTATACCATTGTTCATTATCCTTTTTTCCTTTTTTCAGGCTTTTTTTCCCCAATAATTCTGTTAGTTTTTGTCTGTTTATTAAAGGATATTTTACATGATAGAATTCTGAATAATATGTTACTTGTTGTTCCTATGTGTATGTGTCAGGCATTTAAAACACTTTTTTTTGTATTAAATTCTTTTATTGGTACATTGTAGGTATACAACACAATTACATTTCTCACTGGGAATTGTACCTTTATATAATGCATCTTGGTTCTTATTTTTTCCCCATTCCTAGCCCTCCCTTCACTCCCTCCACCCTTCCCTATTTACAAAGACTTTATTTCCATTTCTCATCATTTTTTCCTTTCCCTTTTTTCCTTTCCCCTGCCCCTCCCACTACCCCTACGCTTTTGGACCTTTTCTTCCTATTTTACATTATCGATTAGTCATTCTAATCATTGGTACATTTTAGGTATACAATATAATGACACTCATCATTGGAAATTTGCACCTTTACATAGTCTCTCTTGGTTCTTATTTTTCACCCTTGCCCAGCCCTCCCTTCAACCCCTCCAGTCCTCCCTATTTACAAAGATTTTGTTCCTATTTTTCCATTTTCTCATATTAATCCCATTCCCTTCTATCCTTTCCCCTAGCCCTCCCACTTCCTTCCCCTTTGCCCCTTTTCTTCCTATTTCACATTACCTATTATACATTTAGTCCTTATTTACACTTTCAGTTTCTCACACCAGAGAAACTATTTGGTATTTACACATGTGTGTCCTATTTATTTCACTTAAGAGTATTGCCTCAATGTGCATCCACTTAGCTATAAATGTAAGACCGTGGGCCTTACCAAACGCTCCGAGGAGCTGACTGCTGCGAAGAACACCCGGGAGGGAACACACCGGACAAACTGGAAAGTAAAACAGACCTTTATTAGTCTGGCCAGACGGCACTCCCAAAGCAAAGTAGCTTAGAGACGCAACTGGCTCAGAGTCCGGGGCTGTTTTTATAGGGGGTTGAGGGGGAGGTTAACATGTAGATTTTAAGAGAAAAGAAACAAGGGTTAGTGGTCGACTGTCACGTACTGATGGCAGACACACACACACACTAATGGTCAGGACTGTCACTAAGTGAAGTGGAATCTCAGTGTTGTTTTCATTTGCATCTCTTGAATGACCAGTGACGTTGAACATTTTTTCATGTATTTATTTGCTATTTCCACTTCTTTGTCTGAGAAATACCTGTTCATTTCAGATGCCCATTTTTGGATTGGGTCTTTAAATTTGAGAAGTCTGATTTTTTAGTTCTTTATAGATTCGAGATAGTAGACCTTTGTCTGAGGACCGCTGGTGAAATTTTTTTCCCACATTGTGAGTTTTCTCTTCACACTGCTGGCGGTTTCTCTTGCAGTGCAGAAGCTTTTTAATAAGAGATTCCATTTGTTGATTATTTGTGCTAGTTCACGAACAACTGAGGTTTTGTTCATAAAATCTTTTCCTACACTGATGTCTTCAAGGGTTCTACCTAACCTCTGTTCCAACTGGTTCAGAGTTTCTATTTTAATATTTAGATCTTTAATTCATTTTGATTGTAGTTTAGTGCATGGTGAGAGATATAGGTCTAGTTTTAATCTTTGGCAAGTTGAAGCCCAATTTTTCCAGTACCATTTATTAAAGAGGCTATCTTTCCTCCAGTGAGGGTGTTTGGCTCCTTAATCGAAGATGAGATGGCTGAGTGTGTCTGGTGTGGTTTCTGCATCTTCTAATCTGTTCCACTGGTCCTCAAATCTGTTTCTTTGCCAGTACTATGCTGTTTTTATTGCAGTAGCTTTGTAGTATAGTTGCAGGTTGGGGATTGTAATACCCCCTGCCATGTCTTTGTTACCTAGAATTGCTTTTGCTATTCTAGGTCTCTTCTTGTTCCAAATGAATTTTTGGATTGTTTTCTCGAGGTCTATGAAGTATGCCACTGGGATCTCAATTGGAATTGCATTAAATCTATATAGCAGTTTTGGAAGTATGGCCATTTTCACTATATTAATCCTTCCTACTCAGGAGCAGGGGATGTCTGCACATTTTCTGATATCATCTTCCATCTCTCTTTTCAGAGTGCCATAGTTTTCAGAGAAGAGGTCTTTGATTTCTTTTGTTAGGATGATTCCTAGGTATTTCAGTTTTTTGGATGCTATTGTGAAAGGAATTATTTGCACTATTTCTCTCTCAGTGAGTCTGTCATTGGTGTAGAGGAAAGCTATTGATTTTTGTGTGTTGACCTTGTAACCAGCTACTTGACTGAATTTGGTTATTAAGTCTAGAAGGCTTTTGGTGGAGTTCTTGGGGTCTTCTATATAGAGTATCATGTCATCTGCCAATAATGACAATTTGACTTCTTCATTACCTATCTTTATTCCTTTTATTTCTTTCTCTTGTCTAATTGCCATGGCTAATGTTTCCAGAACTATATTAAACAAGAGTGGTGATAGTGGACATCCTTGTCTTGTTCCTGATTTTAGTGAGAAAACTTTCAGTTTTTGACCATTTAGTATGATATTGGCTGTTGGTTTTTCATAGATGGCTTTTATCAGTTTGAGGTAGAGACCATCTATTCCAATTTTTGTAGGGTTTTTATCATAAATGCGTGTTGGATTTTGTCAAATGCTTTTTCTGCATCTATGGAGATAATCATATGGTTTTTGTCCTTGGCTCTATTGATATAGTGTATTATGTTAATTGATTTTCGTATATTGAACCATCCCTGCATCCCTGGGATGAATCCCACTTGATCAGGGTGTATGATCTTCTTGATGATCTTCTGCATTCTATTTGCCAGTATCTTATTAAGGATTGTTGCATCTATGTTCATTAGTGAGATTGGCCTATAGTTCTCTTTTTCAGTTGGGTCTTTCTCTGCTTTGGGGATCAAGGTGATGCTTGCTTCCAGGAATGAATTTGGGAGTATTGCTTCCCTTTCAATTTCATTGAAGAGTTTAAACAGTAGTGGCAGTAGTTCCTCTCTAAATGTCTTGTAGAATTCAGCAGTGAAGCCATCAGGGCCTGGGATTTTCTTAGTTGGTAAGTTTTTAATTACATTTTCAATTTCATTGGTTGATATTGGATTGTTCAGAATTTTTAGGTCTTCTTCATTCAACTTTGGTAATTCATATGTATCTAGGAATCTGTCCATTTCTTCTGTGTTGTCCATCTTATTGGCGTATAGGTTCTTGAAGTAGGTATTGATGATCCTCTGAATTTCTGCTGGATCTGTTGTAATTTCACCCTTTTCATTCCTAATTGCATGGATTTGGGCCATTTCTTTCCTTTTTCTGACCAGGTTGGCTAAAGGTTTATCAATTTTGTTGATTCTTTTGAAGAACCAACTGTTGGTTTCATTGATTTTTTTGTATCGTTCTTTTAGTCTCCATTGCATTGATTTCTCCTCTGATCTTTATAATTTCCTCCCTTGTATGAGCTTTGGGGTTGTCCTGCTCTTCTTTTTCTAGAAGCTTGAGGTTCAGCATCAGGTTGTTTAATTGGGCTCATTCTGTTTTCCTAATATGCGTATTCACTGCTATGAATTTTCCTCATAAGACTGCTTTCATTGTGTCCCATAGATTCCGATATGTTGTATTGTCATTGTCATTTAATTGAAGGAACTGCCTGATTTCTTCTTTAATTTCCTCTGTGATCCGCTGGTTATTCAGAAGTGTGTTGTTCAATTTCCACATGTTTATGAAATTTTTTGAGTTTCTTTTGCTGTGGATCTCCAATTTCACCGCACTATGGTCTGATAATATACAGGGGACAACTTCAATTCCTTTGCACTTACTTAAACACGTTCTATGTGTGAGTATGTGGTCTATTTTTGAGAATGAGCCATGTGCAACTGAGAAGAATGTGTATTCTGATTTTGTGGGGTAGAAGACTCTGTAAACATCTGTTAAGTTCATTTGTTCAAGAGTTCGATTGAGTTCTAGTATTTCATTACTTATTTTTAGTCTAGTTGATCTATCTATTTGTGACAGTGGGGTGTTGAGGTCCCCCACTACAATTGTATTAGTGCATATATGACTTTTCATGTCCGTTAGTATTTGTTTTATATAGTTGGGTGCACTAGTGTTTGGTGCATAGATATTTATGATTGTCATCTCTTCCTCTTGGATTCTTTCCTTTCCAAGGATGTAGTGTCCTTCTTTGTCTCTCTTAATCAGTGTTGGTTTGAAATCTACTTGATCTGCAAAGAGGATAGCTACTCCTGCTTTTTTTCAGGTTCCTGTCACATGCAGTATTGTTTTCCACCCTTTAACTTTCAGTGTATGAGTTTCCTTTTGAATTAAGTGTGTTTCTTGTATGCAGCATATTGTTGGATTTTGCTTCTTGACCCATTCTGCCAGTCTATTTCTTTTGATTGGTGAATTGAGACCATTAACATTGATGGTTATAACTGAATCGTATTGACTTGTCATTGCCATGACTTTTTCTTTTTGTTGGGTTCTCCCCCTTTCCATTTAATTTCTTGTCATGCCAGATGGGTACATTCTGCTTTGCTTCCTGGGGTTGTGATCCTCAATGTCTGTTCCTAGGATATTGTGTAAAATTCTTTGGAGTGCTGGTTTGGTATTCACGAAGTTCCTAAGGTGCTCTTTGTGATGAAAGTATCTTATTTCTCCATCCATTTTGAAAGATAGTTTTGCCGGGTACATCAATCTGGGTTGGAGGCTGTTTTCTTTTAGGGCTTGGAATATGTCACTCCAAGCTCTTCTTGCCTTGATGGTTTGTGTTGAGAAGTCTGCTGTGATTCTGATGGGCTTTCCTTTGTATGTGATTTGTTTCTTTTCTCTCACTGCTTGGAGAACTTTGTTCTTCTGTTGTGTTTCTGGAATCTTAACAATTTTATGCCTATGTGTAGATTTTTTTTGATCAAGGCTATTTGGAGTCCTATATGCCTCACTTATCTGTATGTCAAGCTCTTTTCCCCTGCTTGGGAAGTTTTCTGCCATTATTTCTGTGAAGAGATTTTTTTATGTCATCTGCACTCTCTCCTGTTTCTTCATTGAGCCCAATCAGTCTTATGTTATTCTTTTTTGCATCATCTAGCAGCTGCTGGATTGATTTCTCATGTTCCCTTATAATTTTGAAGCAATTTTTCTTTTCCTGGTCACTAATTGCAATCTTATCTTCTCTATCTGAAATTCTGTCCTCACATTGTCTCATTCTGCTGTGTAGACTTTCAATGGAGTTTTTCATGTCCTGGAAATCTATTTGCATCTGTTTTATGGATTCCATTTGTTTCTTATGTTGGGATTCCATCATGTTCCTGAGCTCCTCTCTAGACTTAATAATCATGCGTTGCACTAAGGGCACAATTTCTCCTGTTATCTGAGAAATTATTTCTGATTTCATTTTTTCCAGATCCCCTTTTGTTGCCAGTTCAGTGGGTCCAGGTGGTTGAGTATCAGAGCATTCCATCTCATTTCCCTTTGGGGCTGCTGTAGGTGATCTGGAAGTCTGATTTTGAGACTTATTTATGTATTTTCTCATTTCGACTGGGGCCGGGGTCTGTTAGCGCCTGCACGGATTACCTCCTCTGAGCTGGGTGAGGTGGGGCAGGGGCTGGAAGCAGCAGTAAGGATGGTGACCTAAAAGCCCTTTCCTGTGGGCTGGGAGCAGCCAGAGGGATGGTGGCCTGGAAGCCCCTTCCTCTGGGCCAGGAGCAGTGGGACAGAAGGTGGCCCAAAAGCCCTTTCCTCTGGGCTGGCAACAGCGGGAGGGATGGTGACCGGGAAGCCCCTTCCTCTGGACCAGGAGCTGTGGGATGACAGCTCAGAAGCCCCTACCTCTGGGCCGGGAACAGTGGGACTCAGTACCTTGGTCTGGTGGTCTGGTGTCCTCTGCGTCTTTGTAGTGTGGAATCAGGTGGCTGCCTGTCTGCAGTGGGGTGATTCAGCATGTTCTGTGTGACTCAGGACCTGTATGTCTGCAGCAGGCTGATTCGGCCTGTGTTTCACGCGACTGAGCTAAAACACTTTTTATTGCCTCCTAGCTTTCATTACTTTATTGTTTTTGTTACCGGGGTTTGAACTCGGGACCTTGCACTTGTGAGGCAGGCAGCAGAACCACTGAGCTAAATCCCTGGCCCATCATTACTTTTCAAAGACAATTTAGTTGTAATTTTATGGCTACTGCTCTCCAAGTAACTTTTCTTTCCCTGTTTCCTTCAAGTTTTTTTTTAATGTTCAAACTTTAGTAATTTGCTTTAGTAAAGTATATGTGTGTTTTCCTTTATATCTTTCTGCTTTTGTTCTCTGTGATTCTTGGATCTATGATTTGTTATATTTAATCTTGGAAACTCTTAGCCATTATCTCTTTACATATTTTTTCTTACCCTAGTCACCCTCTTTATATCTGACACTTCCATTTCATGGGAGTTAAACATTTGATATTTTCCCACAGATCTTGGATGGTCTAGAGGGGACTTTTTTTCCTTTTCACTTATTTGTCTTCATTGTATTTCAGTGTGGAAAATTTCTATTAACCTAATTTTAGCCTACTCCTTTTCTTTGTTGTGGTCAGTCTATTGGTCTGATGGATGGAGCTTTGTATCTCTGATATTGTATTTTTCTTCCTAGCATGTCCATCTGTCTTTTTAAAAACAGTTTCCATCTTTCTACAAAAATCTCTCATCTTGTAGCATATTTTCCATTTTTTTACTATATACTTTAACATAGCAAGTACAGAAAAGAAGGAAAGAAATATGATGTTCAAGCTAAAAAGATCTATAGATTAATTGTAGTAGTTTTAGACTCAAATAAGTGCACAGATATCTCAATACATAGCAAAAAATAGAAAGCATTAAGCCTTATTATATAAAAACCAAAAAGATAGATTAAGGAAATTTAAACATGAAAATGATTGAATTTCTGAAAATGGAGAGTCAGTAATTAATAAAAATAACTTTAGAATTATCCATAACAGATGAAAAACATTTGCAGAAAAGGCTCTTTCTACTCTAGAAGTAGAAAATTCAATATCAGAGATACAAAGTTGAATATATAAAAACGCATTCAATTGAAAAATTTGAAGAATCTAAAAACTAAGAGAAAATGGTTGTAAGGTTCTGGACAAAATGAAAAATTACTTACAAAAGAAAAAATATCAGACTGACATACTTTGCATCTGAATTACTGACTATCCAAAGTTGAGAAAATTACCTGTTTGTGGGCATGAGAGTCAGTGAGGAATGCATCCCAAGAATACTACACTAGCTTAAACCACATTTACTTTCAGAGTAAAGTAAGATATATTTATTCAGGGAATGCTTTAGAGTTAGAGTACTAGTGATAGTTAAATTATATGTTTTGATATTGTTCTATAAAATGCAGTAACCAAAAGAGGGAAATATATTTCTCTCAGGTAGCACTCCAGAGGAAAGAGAGTGATTAAAGATATTTTATCCAACTATCTATGGGATGTGATCAAAATATATGGTGAATGCTTAAATTTTAAAAATTATTACAGTAAAAGACACATTGCCATTAATCTCCCTCACGACACTCAAGCTCACTTCAAATACCCTTCTCTCATCATTCCTTCCACTTTCTGAAGCAGTTGTGAAAGTCTTCTTTCATGAGTATCTTTATGAAATGTGATAAAAAACACAGTAAATGCTATTGCTGAGTGCCATCTAACAGAAATGCTGGCTCATAAAAATATTGTGGTGAGGGAGGGCTGGGGAATGGGGGAAAAATAAGAACCAAGACACATCATGTAAAGGTACAAGATCTCAATGATGAGTGTAACTATATTATATACCTAAAATGTACCAATAAATAAACTTAATATAAAAATATTGTGGTGTATTCTTATCTATCCTACTTACCAGATCTGACACTATGTGATTTCTTGCTCTTCCCCAAAGTCAAAATGACCATGAAAGTTAAATGTTTTGAATCAATTCAGGAAGCCACAACAGCATACCTAAAGACATTCATGAAAGGGGCTAGGGATTTAGCTCAGTGGTTCTGCCACCTGCCTTACAAGCACAAGGACCTGAGTTCGATCCCTGCTACCCCCCCCCCCAAAAGAATTAAAGACATTCATGAAAGGGCTTCCAGAGTTGCTTAGAAAGTGGAAAGAGTGATGGCACAAGTTTGAGGGCAGCCTGGGCTACGTAGTGAGCTCAAGGCCAGCCTGAACTACATAATGAAACTTTGTCTCAAACAACCAAAAAAAAAAAAAAAAAAAAGAAAGAAAAAAAAGAAAGAAAGTGAAAAGAGTGATGGATAAGTGTTCCAAATGAGGGGGAGTATTTTATTTGGATGGGATTAATGGCAAAGTGTTTTTTATTGTAATATTTTTAAAATTTAAACACGTAGTGTACTTTGCAAGCACACCTTATAGGTTTCTCCCAACCTGCTGCTCTATTGTTCTGTAAGGGAAGGAGTGCTTGATACCCTGTGTTTGGGCTGTGGAATCAAGTCTATTTCAAACTAAAGGTTTTGGATGCATAAAATATATTACAAAAGGCTATAAAACCAATTAGATTGAATTATGATTATCAACACATTTGTAAAACAAATTTGTGATAAAGTGATGTATGAGAACATTAAATAAATTTCACAGTGGGACTAATTATTACCATAATTTCTAAGTAGTGATGAGTACAAACAACAACTTCATGAGGTAAGTCTATCATTTTTCTATTTTATAGGTGAGAAAACTAATTACAAGGAATTAAAAACTTATTCAAAGTTACATGCCTAGTAGCCAGTGGAGCTTCTGTTTTAGCTGGGCAGTCTGGCTACAAAGTCTGTGTTCTAGTTATGAGGAGAAATAAGGCACAAAACAACTCAATGAAAAATGTAAAATTAGTCAATAACAAAGTGTAATAGAAGAAAACAAGATAAGTAAATACTACAATAGGTTATTGGAAGACCAATAAAAGAGATGAGTAATTAAAATAAGGAAAGTAGAGAGAAAAAATAAAGCTATCAATGAAAGAGAGATGTGCTGATATAAATAAGAATAAAAATGGAACTTCATATGGAAAATGACACATTTCCTAGTTCATACTCCAAACTGCAATACTCCCTGGACCTCAGTGAAGTCACACAGGAAAGCCAACCTGTCAGCTCTTTGGTCCCTGACCAGCCAGCCAACACTGACACTGGTCAATCACATGTGTTTGTTCCATTCCATTTTTAAAAACTTGTATACCAGATCGGAACAGCTTTGTTGAATTGGAATGAGCAGGAATTTAAGGCAGAGTGAGACAGGCTGCTGGTTAAACACCCAGATCTGCCAAAGGTCAGTGCCTGGAAACCTGGCTGAGCTCTAGGGATTTCACAGCTAGAAGTGAGTCAGGGCAAGGTGAGGGTCTAAAAGCCAAGCAGTTGCTCGAGGTGGGAGTGAATGAGTAGGTCCTTGAGGTCAAGGGAATCGGGGCCAGGAATCTAGAAGGTCAGATTGAGTCAGAGTCACCATGGAGCAAAAACTCCAAGTGAATCTAATGCCTGGGCAGGAAGTGTTTGTCCACTGATGGCTTCAGCAGGCGAGAGTGAGGAACCGACCGGGTGCCAGCTCCCAAGGAGCAGCAGTGAAGCAAATGAGATTCCAGAAAGGTTCTTACTTTAAGGGTACACAGCTGTTTCCCTCCCATGGATGAATTACCATGAATAAAACTAGTATCTGATGATTGTATCTGGATTGAAAGGTTCTGCCTTTCTATTCAAAACTAACGCAAATGTGACTACAAAATGGAGAAACTAAGTGCTACAAATACTAGTCTCTTTAATAACCACAAAGGAATAAGGACGTAATATTAACTTACATATGCCTATAGTATTTTCTGGAAGTAATTGTGTTTAACTGTTTTTCTCCTTTAGTAAGGTACTTTTGACCTTTTCCTCTGGTTAAAATACAAGAAAGAGCCAAATTTTCGAGGGAATTAATGGATTAATTGAACTTGTTCCTGCAAAGGGATGAAGTGATCCAAGGGAACTCGTATCTCCAGGTGCTTGGTGACCTGTACTCGTTTGTATTTTATTGTATTGTATTGACCTGTATTGTATTAACAACTGGTGTTAATTGCAATTACAAGTTACATAAATATAAACATCCTGGACAGAGTTCATGGGACATTAAGAAACCACTGCCTAATGAGGCATTGGAAATCTATGCCTAGTGAATGTGTGTGACAGGAGGACAGAGATGCTCCAAACACTGTATGGAGATGCTCAGGAGTCAGTGATGGGTGGAAATGAAGGAGGACACAGGAATATACATGCATACAAAGATTTATGCTGGGAAGACGAAGAAAGGTGGTAAGGGGTGAAAGAATTGTTCTAATGAGTCAGTTTATTAATGTGACTGACCATGTTTCCCACTTCACACATGACTCAGGTAAGGAGCAGATCAATCATAAGTCACTGTCATGTAAGACAATGAAAAGCAGAATATTGAAGACTTACTCCCTGAGAACAGGGAAGGGACATGGGCCAATGTGTCTGATAGTCCCAGAAAATGTCTGAAATCCTCATGGCACATCTAGATCATGCTTAAGCAATTCTATGAACGCAAATATAGACAAGCAGTTAAGATCAGTTCTGATTTTTGAATTGGAGATATATCCAATCTGGACTAAGATTTTTGTTACAAATACTTTCTATATATAAACCTATTTAAAGTTCATAGCATCTTAATAAGGTTGATGCCATTATTACTCTCATTTTATAGAAGAAGGAAGTGGCACATTCTTCAATAGGTAAATTGCCTAGGTCTTCTATAGCTATATTTATTATTCTCTAAATTCAGAGGATACATTTATTTCAAAAACATTTTAAAATCATATCTCAACTGTCATTATACTGAGATGATGTAGGTCACTCTGTATCATTATATAAGGATTTGTACGAGTTTAGATTCAAGACACCATGAAAGTTTAACGTCTTTTCAGACTGTAAAATACTAATTATAAAGAATAACTATAAAAAAGAGTTTTTAAAATAAAACATTGTATATTTATTAAACATAAACTATAGTGACAAAGTAGAGGATAACTCCTGACTTCTTTGTTTATAAATTTGATTAATAAATGTTGAGTATAATCTTCTAGATCTCTCATTAGAGGTTACTTTATAAACAATTCACAGATAGAAAATGTGAATTCAAAACTCTATGGAATCACTTCACACAGACTTCCAGAGTCAGTCCCAATAAGTGTATGGAAAGAATCCTGGCCTTTCACTTTAATCCCTCCTTCTTGTCAATACGACACTGCAAAGATTCTCACAATCACATTTATTTTTTCTTTTGCTTCATTTTTTTCTTATCTCACTTAAGGTCACTTTAAACACCCCCAAGAAAATGATAAGATAATATACAGCACATGATACTATAAATATTCCATGAGGTTTCATTATTTATGTTTTTCTCTTGATTTTCTATTCACTCTTCCATACTTCGTAATGCTGGAGCTGAAAAAACGCAGTCCAGGCTCCGTTGCTAAGTCACTATCTGCTGAGATTTCCGAACAGAAGCCACTGGTGGGAAATCAGAAGTTGTGAGAGAGCCATTGTTTTCCCGAATTCTTACCTCTGTGTCTCTCTTCTTCTGCAGTCCCTGGAAATGGTTAAGTTCCATCCACTGTTCCAGAGCCTGAGGCTTCTCCTCCATTTCCCAGCACTGCTCCCTGTGCCCTTCCAGCAGGGTCGTGGCCCCTTTTCCACACCCCTGGCTTCGGTAACACCACCTCTTCTTTGCCCTTGCTCACCCAGAAGTTACTGATTTCTGGGTTACCTCATATTTCATGTTTTGCTCTCATTATTACAACACCTATGTAACCAATTTCCTGTGCTAAACCTCTTCAGTTTAAACACCAGCATGCTTTCTATTCTTTTTTCTCCTAGACCCAGACTGATTCTGTGTGTCCTCCTCATTCAACTTTGTTCACAATGATACCGTTCCTGTTCTTCAGAACAATTCCCCTGGCCAGTGATCAGAGTGAAAAACACAGAGGGCATGTGGGCCATGGCATCTTTTGTGTACCGGGTCAGAAACCCCTCTACGCTAAAAATAATGACATTTTTCAACATGGATATTCCTAAATTTGAAAGGCACCTAGAAGCTAATATCACTCTCTGCAGCATCAATATATACCTGAAACATGAACTGTGAGAGGAAACAGAGGTCAGCTTGTAGGTTCAGCCCAGATATGGGAGTTTGATAGTTGGCCAGGGTGCTGTCAGATCCCAGCATGACACTTAGGGACAAAACAAAACACTCAGACTTTTCTAGAAATCATGGATCTTTCCATCTCAAGAGAGATATAGCATAAAACCTTAGTTAAGATATTTAAAAATGCATTCTAGAAGTAGATAAATGACTTTTTACTTAGAGAAAAATAGAATATTAGAATCCAAAGGCAATCCAGAAGTCATAACTTCAAATTATCTTCATTTATAAAGGGGGTGAGGCCAAATCAAAACCTTATAGGAAGTAAAAGAAAAATTCGATGGTCATATACAACCATTGTTTTCATAACCTTCAATACCAGCAACTTCAGCCTAATAAAGAAATTAGATACATAACAGCAGTAGGATGACTCCAACAATTTTTCCTTCCTTAAGGAACAGAGAAAGAAGTCAGCATGGTTATGATAGAGAGTTCAGTGACAGTCTTCAATGACAATGGGATGAGGAACATTAGTGTTCTTTTCAAACCATCCTTCCCAGGGGACCACACTGAGGATGCTAAGTCAGCATGAATGGAAGTCACATCAGGCATCTGGAACCTGAACATTTCCCCTCCAAGCCCAACTTTATATTCGCGGGACTCTACTACTTCTGCACTTTATATTCATGGGGTGCTACTATTCCTTCACTTAGCATCATCTGAAAATGTGCTAGGGACCCTTCCTCTAAGTAGGTGTATCTCAGTAGTGGAATTATCCAGCATCCAGTATGCTTATGGAGATCAAAGAGTATAGAACACTCAGGCATGAATATAGACCTGAGTTATAACCCCACCCCTCAGTCCTCACAGGCTCTTAGACCAGCTAAAGGGCCCTCCTTGTGATTAAAGAATTGCTTAGATATAGAATCTGGTCAATATTGCAGCATTTCTAATACCAAGTCAAATGCTTTCTTCCACTAAAGCACAAAAGAGTGAAAAAATTTTATAAGTATACTAGAATTTTTATTTAACTGGATACTGTTTGAAATAAGTGAGCTGGGAATTATAAATCTATTGAATATATGGAGATATTACTTTTAGCAATATCTCTGTTGTTCTTGGATTCCCAGACATGAATAAACAGACTTTTCCCTAATTAATACAAAGAATGTGAAATATTTTTAAAGTTCTAAAGTGAGCCCTTTTGTAACATATCATAAAGTTATTCATAGTCAGGGGTTGCTTGTGGAATTGAGCTGAAATAAATCATGCTGCATTTTTAGACTATAAGCTGACTGGTTTCAATGTGTTCAAACTGTTGTGTATCTTTTAAATTCTGGATTTTAGAAAAATTCAAATCTATTTTAAGTAAATTCTCTAGTAGTTTTTCAGACAGTCCTTCAGAGTAGTGTACTTAGTTCACAAAAAAATAACATTAAACTGGTATCTACTGAATTTAAATCCAAAACCTGAGAAATACCTGTTACTAAATAATAGTTATTACTTCTGTTAATGTCTACTTCAAAAAGGAATAAATTAGCTATATATTTTAATAGTTCTTTTTCAGAGAATAGTTCAGCTTCTTTTTAAAAAAATAGTATCTTCTTTTCAAAAGAATTAATATATTCAATTATAGTATGCTGCTACATTTTGAAAGATATGGTTATTTGTTTCATGAAAAATATACTCCATTTCAAAAAATAGAAGCTTTATGATTCTAATTAAGATTTAATGAGGTCTTGATAAACATTTGAAATTTTAAAAGAATTTATGCTTACTAGAACAACTTTAACTGAATTTCAGTTAGCCTACCTAACAGGAAAAAAAAAAAACCAACTTAAGCCTAACAGTTTTGAATGTAGAAGCCTATTACACAGTCAAATTAATGGAGTGAATATTTTTCTCAGTAAGTTATAATAATGTTTCTAATAGCAAAAAGCAAACAATTAGCTCTTCGTTTGTCCACTTGCAGCTAGCAGAGAAATTCCAACATGTCTCAATGATAAAATATTAAAGAAACATTGCTAATTAACATATGAAAACGAATAGGACCTAAGTGATGAACTTCAGTCAGACTTGGTTTACATATTTGAGGCTTTCACACTTTCTGTTTATAAAAATTTCCTGCTTATGTTTGTTGGCTTTATTAATTTAGTCTGCTTTCTGTCTAAGCCTACACACATAACCTGCACACAAGTGCTACTTAGCAAACTACTAGAATCACAAAATGCTTCAGGACGGAGAAAAACAGAGCATGACCTCACTTGTTCAGCTAAGACTTACATCTTTTTCTCAAACTTATTTAAAAAACTCCTACCTACTCCAGCCTCTGTCACAAGTTGCTCATGCTTCTCATCGTCCTTTCCGAACTCCCTGGAGTCACTATTGCGCACCTTTTAACTTTGCAGGGCCCCAACAGTTATTGGCCACTTTATTGATCAAAGGATAAGAAGCCTGCTCCTCTCAAAGAATCTGCAGTTACTCCCGCTGAATCTTTGTTTCTACACAAGTAACTCCAATATCCAGCTTATTGCAAAAATACTATAGGCAATTTTTGTTTCCTTTCTTTATACTTCTGGATCTATAAAATCTATTTAAAAAATCTATAAAATAGATTGGATATTATCTAAGAACCATTTTGACTTCAAAATAAAATCATTCTAACCATTCTATACCAAAACTCCAGATGAGCTCTCAGACTCATTCTCCAGTTACCTAGATGACAGAGTCTGCCAAAAAAGTATACACACTTCAGGAAAAGAAAAATAGTGTGAGGTTTCTTCAACAGATGGTGTTACCCTCATATGGGGGACCTTAAAGGATGTCGTATATCGCAGAAAACTCACTACACTGCTGGCCCTTAGAGAAGAAATTGAAAATGCATATGCAGCAATCTCAGTGACCTAGGTTACCCAAGCAGCAGTTCACCATACTAAAATAAACGTCTGGAAGCTGATGGCCACCACTTTGAGCACCTCTTGTAATTGTAGAGGCCAAAGGTAACTTGTATGAATCTCATGATTTCTCCATAAATTTAGGATTAAAATACTCATACAAGATTTTCTTTTTCTGAAGTGTGCATACACTTTTTTTTGTGGACTCTGTACATAGTGCAACATTTGACAAGGCGCCTTATTTCAACTGAATGTTCCTATTTTAATAAGTTGCATTGCAGAGTTTCAGGAAACTGACAAGACTCCTAATTTATAAACTAAGATAAAAAAACACGTATGAATGCTAGTTTTCAACATAATTTTCCTAGGAGAACAAGATTTGTAATCCCAAATATTACTGCATACCATACTGTAGATTTTAAAGAAAAACAAGCATAGAAAGAGGTTATAGAAAAGAGATAAAGTGTAAAATAATGGAAATGTGTTAAGAAGGAGAAAAATACGTACAAAGTTTATACCAGTAACATAAAAGGAACAAATTTTTTAGCAATGAAATTGAGACGAGTAGCAGGTAAAACTGGGAAGTGGACAATATATAAACATTCTGTCTTTTTTTCTTCCTCTCACCCTACCTCCAAACACCCAGTAATTTCAAGTAAAATTTTTCAGGCAGGATTTAACAAGTGAAAAGGGAACAAATGTTGTGCATTATCAGACTTTTTTTATGCATATACAGCCAGTGCCCATCATGGAAACTTCATAAATGTTTAATTATAACAAATGTGAGTATTACTTTCTGTTTCTTCCCTTTGGTACGCTATCCTAGTTTAATTCCTCTCAGTTTGTTTCATTTAATATGATCAAGTGGAACTAATTTGCAATTCATTAAAATACTTAATTTTTAATTGTAAATTTTAAGATGTGGAGAAAATGAGGATACATCAGTTGCAATGTTGTCATTCTTGAGTCTGAATTTGCATGAAACACTTTAACCATGCGGATTTCTTTGTAAAGAATTTAGTAGAGTAAATGTCAAATTTATTTCAAAGACTTTATTAAAATAAGAGAAATAAGGACTTGTACATTTTCACAATCCCTTTTGTTCGCATGTCTCACCTTTACAGAAAATTTCAGAGCTAAACATCAGGATGTACAAATTTCCCTTCTGTTCCTGTAATGATGATCCTGTCTAGAAAATGCTTTCATCTGTAAAATTGAACTAACCTTTGGCTCCTCCCAAGAGGTCATCCGAAGGATAATGAATTTACCTCTTTAAAACTCCTGTGAAATAGTCACAGGCATGGATTTTTATAAATTATAATTATCAGTCTGATCTCCAAAGCCCCATCATTGACACATGGCCTCGCCACAACCTCCTTCTCTTGGCTGAGGCTCCACAATTCCTACAGGCAAGGATCACTGCAGACATCTGATTTCTAAACTGTTAGACTGAAGAGAGGCATATACTAGGGCCGTGTTCCCCTGGGCACTTGTTTATCTTGGGTTCACTTGGTGTGTTATAGAAATGTATTCGATCCTCAATCTCAAGAGGAAGTCGAAACTGTGAGAAAGACAAAATCTGGCTGACCTTCTGCAAAAACAGCCAGGCAACCCTGCTGAGAGGCAGCAGCAGCAAAAACACAGGGCAGGACTATGGAGTTTTTGTCTTGGAGGATGACAATTTGTTAAAAAATGTTTAACTATGGAAGGGGTAACTCAGCTACACCCTTCTGTTTCATCTGCATTAGGCAGATAACAAGTGGCAACGTGTAAGCTATATGGGTAATAGTGTCAATGAGAGATCAAGATTATACATGATACTTGCTAAATTTGTTATGCCTCATTAGTGTTGTGGCTTATTACAGAGAGCTCCACGGCTCCCCGGCATTCCCTCATGGGCTGTCCTGATGGATAATGCAAATAAAGAAAGGAAAGGCACCGATGACACAGTGCTCACACTGCATTTGTCAGGGGCATAGTTAGCTGGGTTAGGTATGCTCTGCATCTTCTGTCACAGTCACATATTGATCCGAATTTATAGTCACACTCACTTAGCACCGCTGTATTTTCCACAACAGTGTGCTCTCAAAGTACTCATCATACCCAAGCCAAACTTTCAGAAACAATATCTAGATTTGCTAATAGGAAAATTCTGTTTGACTGATTATTCAGTGGTCTTTTAGAAACTGAAAGAAAGTTTTAAACATAGCTTAGGTTTTAGAAGTTATTTTAAGAGAAAAATATCGTTATTCTGGAAACAAGTCGCTGGATAACAAAGCACTGAGCATTCATATATTTCAGTTCTTTTTTAGGTTAATTAAAAGTAATAAACAGGTTGACTAACCTAATCAAACAGAGACAATCTCAGTGTAGATCTTAGTTTAGGGCCTTTCTTCCAGCTCACTGATTCTCAGCTGCTGATGACAGCGTGATGGAAATCACATGCCATAGCTGCTTTGAACTTGTCACCTTGATCTAGAGAACATCCAGGATTGATGCCTTGTCCTTTCTACAAATGCCACCAAAGAAGGTTCTGCTTTTGTTTTGATAATATGGTGCATGTTATATTAAAACAGAACAGATAATGGATGCAGTGTTAATAATACTTCCATCAAAAGCTTCTGAGCACGTTAAGGGACAGCAAATTGAAAGGAAGATAAAACTTTGAAAAGAAGAGTATTATTGTATACAATAAGGTGTTTGGCAACCCATTTATACCCTTGGTTTTTCCTAATTCCTTAATTATTTACCCCATACTCGATAGGCACATTACTTCTACTTATCCCCAGAAAATTTGGGGTTCCTTCTTTCTCTAATATTCACATATGTATCCTAGGTATTTTTGATAGGCATTTACTATGGTTAAAATAGTCTGTTTTTTCTTTAAATATTTTTTCAAACCTACGTCTTAAGTTCTATAATTTAAGTAAAGTTATTAGAAAAAAAAATAAGTTCTAAAAACAGTTGGTAAGTAACCCTATATTTTCCCCAAGAAGATCAGTGTATGTTAGTGTAAAGTTTTCAATATCAGCTAAAATTAGAACTATCTATGGAATTTAAAATATACTCATCACCTGGTCTGAATTCTCATCTGAAATAATTAGCTTTGGTTGAGCCCTAGCCACCAATATTTTAGAAAACTATCCAGTTACTTTTAATGTGTGCACACAATTGATAGCCATTGGTATAAACCATTGTAGAAGAGCAGATGTGAAAGGGAAATTTTACTCCAAAAAATGGAAGTGTGATTAGTTACAAAAACCACATTACAGAAAAAAGAAACATATGAAATTCTTTTCAATCCCAGCAATGTATCATTAATGATGGGGATGCATTCTCAGAAATGCTTTGTTATAATAGAAACAAAGTGTTTTGTTGTAAATAGGGAGGGTTGGGGGGGGTGAAAGGGAGGGAAGGGACAAGGGGCAAAAAGAAGAATCAAGATATACCATGTATGGGTACGAATTCCCAATGATGAATGTGACCATAATGTATACCTAAAATGTACCAATAAACTTAAAGAATTTTAAAAAATGAAATGCTTTGTTAGGCAAACTTGTCATCATAGAATGTTCTTAGAAAAACCAAGATGACTACAATGTCATTAGGTGCTACAGTTATGTGATCACTGTCATATATGTGTCCCTCTATTAATCAAAATGTCATTATACAGAAGATGACTGTATAACATCATTAGAGAATTACAAACACTTTGGCATGTCTGAAGCTAATGATTTGTGTTGGCAGTAGAAGCAGCCTTTGACAGCACCTTCAAAGGCCGTCCCTAAACTCGTGGCCCCAAAGCAAAAACTATTTAGGTTCCTTGGTATTGATTTGGAAACTATTTGTTACCAGTCTTTGATAAGCACAGAAATTTAGAATGTTTAGAATTTTCATATTAATGTGACTTTTTCATGATGTTTAAGTAACTGATTAGTGAGCTTATTTCATGGTACAAGACATAGAACAGGTTGTACATGCTGCTTTATTGTGCAGGACATAGAATGGGTTGTTTGTACATTGTTGGACTCACATAGCAAGTCACCTGTGAAATAAGATATATCCGGTCATACACAGTAGCATCATATTACAACTCAAAGGAATTAAGGTCAGTTTTACAAGTGTAGTCATTAAATGTAACAAGTTTTTGCTTAACAAGTATTCATTTATTCTTGTAACTTGCTCTTTCAGCAATTATTTTAATTTTTAGCTAAGTCTTTCAATTTGTAGTCTAGCATCATGTATAAAATTATGAAAGTATAATTTATATTATTTATTTTTAATCATCATTTATAGATGGCAAATAGGCATCACTGGAAATCTCTTGTAAAAGAATAAAGATACTTTTTATTGTATTAGTAGTGATAAACCCAATGATAATTATGGAAGTGATTTCAAATACAAGAAAAACCCTTAGAAATACAGATAGTCATGGGCTGAGTTTGATTTTGCACCCCATTATGATATGAAAGTTCTGAAACCTAGTGTGTTATTTGCAGAAGAATATGGGCTACTGAAATAATGGGACTATCATAAGGATCACATAACATAAGCAGTATTTACACTATAAAGCAAAAGTATTTTTCTCATGACTTTACAAATGGACATGTATTTCTAACATAATTTTTTAGTATGTGTGCAGTTTGAATATGATGACAAAGGATGAATATTTTGTCAATTATAAATCAACAACAGTCTTTGAGCTGCCTCATACTTTTAAGGTTTGCATTAGCAACAAATGTGGTTTGGAGTTTAATTTTCTGTGTAGAAATACGTTCTGGGGCACAAGTGTAAGGACAGAACAGTATCTTTCAGGTATTTAGCATATTAAGAAACTTGCATCCCTCGTGAATCAACGTAGTGCTTCCTTCACTGAGAAAGTCAGGCTTCCCCTCCCAAAAAGAAAAAATTCAATTGAGGGGCTGGGGATTTAGCTCAGTGGTTCTGGTGCCTGCCTTGCAAGTGCAAGGTCCTGAGTTCGATCCCCGGTACCAAAAAAAAAAAAAAAATTGAACAAAACGGTTTGGTGACATAGCAGAAGTTATAAATTACATAAAAGATAATGTGTTTATATTTAATGTTATTTTTGTCATGATACTTTTGAAGTTGATCATAAATTATATTGAATGTTGAGGTAGAAAGTTCATCCCGGGGAAAAGATCTGTAAAAATGCTTAAATTGTGAAACAAATTGCAATATTTCCACAAGATAATTCATTTCATCCAGTCTCAAAAGATGTAAATTGTTCAGTCAGACTTATTTAATGTTCTCACACTTTTCAAACATTTAATGCACTTGGTACATCCCTGCAATGAAGTAATGTAACAGAACATGTAGAATCCCAGTGACAGAATCATACAATGGGAACAATGTGGGGGAGCTATCCATTCTGGACAGGCAAGAAACAGATTGGAGACTAGGAGTTCACTTTTGAAATTTTTTTGTAGTTGTATAGATTTGACATTATTAAGGCTTTTAGCAAGAGTTTAAATAAAATTTATATAGTATTAGGAGAATTTTAATGTATTATAGGAATGTTAATCCTTTTGAGTTCCAGTTTTCCTAAAGAAAAATAGAAAATTATTGCTAGGTTAAAGTGTGGAATCAGAACTTGTGCCACCAAATCACAGGCCACAGCTAAAAACTAGGTCTCATTGTTCTAAAAGATACTCACATTTTCTTTTGCATTGGGCATATCAGCCACAGAAACAGAATGTTTTTTTTAAAAATCTGCCTACTGCTTTTCAAAAATGCGGGCATAGACACTTCATTTTTCACCTGACCCTGCTTACCATAGAGCCAAAAACTTCTTGACTTTCTCCATGATTTGAGAGACCAAACTTTATTTTTGTGGGTCTCCTGTGAATCACATCTAAGTGTGGAATTCCTTTTGAAGTGAATTGTTTAAGTAATTTCACTTAGATGATCTCCAGACCTGAGAAGTGTAATAAATACAACAGTAAAATACATCAATCCTTTATATTTGGTCAGTTTCTTAACAAGAACATTACCCTTAGGCAAACACCAGACTAAAAAAATTGTGTAGGCACTTTGTCAAAAAGGTTAACAGAAAAATTCAGCCCTCAGTGCGCTGAAGATCACAAAATGTTATAGACGATTTTCTGTATACCAAAATGTGCTAAAACTATAGAATTAAAGAGGAGACACTGTAAACCACTATTTAGCTTATAATTTTGGAGAAATAATAATTTGCCCAAATTTATAGACTATTAAAGTACACTAAGATCAGACAGGAAATAATAACTAATTACAAAGTGTTCCTGATGACTAAAGTAGTTAAAACCCATAGGCTGTGTAGTCAAATCCATCTTTGGTCACTTACTTTATGAAAATGGACAAGACAATTAACTCATCTAAGCTTTGGATTCATCTGAAAATGGGATAAGAATATGTAAGATAAATAGGATAATAATGCATAATGGTAGTAACAGGGATAAAATTAAATAAGGTGGTAGATGGGTCATGTTCAATATTTTTTCTCACACAGAGTGGCTGCTCAAAAATTTTTGTCTCTTTGCTTCCCCCTTTGTATCTTATGAAGCTCTTCCACAACAATCTTATAAAATACTTTTGACTGGTACCTGGCAAGGTCTTCAATTCAGTAATCAAACTTACATTTCATGTATAGATATAGGCTAGGAACTTCACTAAAACACTGTCCCTGCCCTCAAAGAAAATACAATACGGGCAAGGGGAAAGGAATGAAAAGCAAAAACTGAAAATAAAGTTGTATATGGAAATAGATTCTGTAAAAGAAATAAATGGAAAACGGATTGAAAATAACAATGAGGTGATGTATTCATGAGCTTTCTATTGCTTTAATGAAACACCCAAGGCAATTAACTTATAAAGACCATATGTTTATTTAGCTCACACTTGGGATGATTCAGAGTCTAAGATTAGCATACCCCTTCTCCTTGAGCTCTGGTGAGAAGGGCAAATGGCAATCGCAGAGAGCACATGTAGTCACATCTGAGTTAGGAAGTGGAGAGAGGAAGGGGTGGGCCAGGCATCACAATCAGTTTTAGGATCTACCTTCAATGATCCAAGGCCTTCTAGGAAGGCTGCACCTTCCACCTTCTCCCAATAGCATTACCCTAGGGATCAAGTCGTTCCTACACATGTTCCTACAATGCCTTTGGTGGGCATTCAACATCCAAACCATAGTAAGTGGGATCAGTGTGGACAGATGAGAGAGGGGAACCATCTGGAAGAACTGACATGATTAGCACCCTGAGAAGGAGCCAACTGTGTGAACTGCGAGGAGAAGAGAAGGATGTGCAGACAGACCATTGAGCATATAAAGAGATGCTTAAGTGGAGAAGAGCTTTTCCAAATAAAGAAAGAAGGCCATTGTTTAAAGACTAGAGGACTGCTGAAGATCATGATAAAAGACAGTATGAGTACTGACTGAAATATGTTCCTCTAGCTAAAGTACCCTAATAAATGGCGTAGGTCTAGCTCAGAGTGAAGCTGAGACTATGCTAGATGATTGTAGTAGATATAAATGAACTTAAAAGAAACTATAATGAGTCCATAAAACTAACTTGAATAGGAAAAAAGTAAAGAGCAAAAATATTTCTGCTTCTAATCATATGGTATAAAAGGTACAAGATTTGCCTTACCTCCCCCAGAAAACAAAACAGGAACATACTTGATACAATATTTTTCAAACATTAAACAGCAAACAGTCCAGGAATGTGGTCACCAAGAAGAATGAAATAAGTGAGATGGACAGGTTACTTCCTGAAGGAAGTTTCCTGGCTGCACCGAAGAAGGGAAACCACAGTCAGAGCCTCGTAGACCCCTTGTGCTGCAAAGATAGAGATCAACACTCAGGAAGGCTGATGTTGCTTGAATGAGTGCAGTAGGTCAGAAAGAAGAAAACTGCACCAAGAGAGATCTAGAGATGCAGATAAGTATATCTTTAAATACTTTCCTTAATAATCCCCTGAACATACAAAAGGAAGAACTTCACAAAACTTGAAAAAGATCTACCAAAAACAATAGACTAAATAAGACTTACGATCAAGATAGGGCTGGAATCATTGATGTTTCTGAAAGCTAATCTGGAAATAGCTAATCTGGAAATACAGTCCACCAACCCTAAAAGAACACAGTATCTAGCCACCAGCACTGTAAAATTTATAGCAAAATTACCATGGATAGAAAAAAAGCAGTAATATATGACCCATAACCAGAATGTGTGTGCTTGCATGAGTGTACATTAATATATTTTATTTGTGGCTCACTGAATTTCTTGGATCTGTTGGTTATAGTTATTATCAAATGAACACTATTCTAGTGATATTTTTTCTTTTTTTCACATCCTTTTTAGGAGCTCAATTGCATGTATGCTAATTTTCTTGACATTGCTTGATATTTTCCTTCAGGTCACTGATAATATTTTAAGCCTTCTTTTCTCTATGTGTCTTATTTTTGCTAATATCCACTGCTTTATATTCAAGCTCAATGATTTTTTTCTTTTTCTACTTTGTCTTCTTTGCTTTTTATTCAATTACACACTTAAAATTATATATTTTCTATTCTTATGTTTACCTAATTATGATTTGTCATATATTCTTGAACATATGGAATGTATTAATAATACTTGTATTCATCTCTTCAACTACTACTAGCTTATCTGGGTCTGTTTCTACTCATGGAGTTTTTGTCCTGATTATAGGTCATATATTTCTGGTGGGTTTTTTTGCAGTAATAAAATATCTCTCAGCAAGGAAAAGTAAATGCAATCACTGCTGAATTTTAAAGTGGAAGGAACTTTTCCAAATTAAGTAGAAAACTATATCTTCTATGAAAAGACATGCAAAAATCCTCAATAAAATGCTTACAAATCAAATTCAATAGCATATTAAAAATGCCATACACCATGGTCAAGACAGCTTTATTTATGGAAGGGGAGGATGTTTTAATATATGAAAATTAACAAATGTAATGCTACATGTAAACAGAATCAAGGATGAAAATTGCATGATCATCTCAGTAAAGGCAGAAAAAGCTATTGACGAAATTCAATATCCATGATAATGGCCCAAAAAAATTAGGTATGGAAGAATCACACCTCAACATAGTAAAGACTTTATATTACAAACCCATCATCAACATCACACTGAATGGAGAAAAACTAAAAGCATTTCCTCTAAAATCAGGAGTAACACAAGGGTATCCACCCTCATCACTCTTACGCAGTATAGTACTTGAAATTTTAGCCAGAGCATTTAGGAAAGTGAAAAAATTAAAGGGATGCAGCTAGGAAAAAAGGAAGTCAAATTATCTTTGTGGATTATATGCATCTGCGTATGTGTACGTACTTAGAAAATCCTAAGTCTTCCAAAAGACTTTTATATCTGTGTTCATACTTTTTTCTTCTATTATCTTTATCCAGTTTTAGGATTAGCACAATGTTGAGTTCCTAAAATGAGGGTAGAAGTGTTCCTTCTTTTTTCTGCTTTAATTGTTTGATATAATTTTTCAGTTAAAATGTATATGAGCCTGCTGTTGTCATATAGGTAGGTTTTCAAGCTAGAAAATTCTTTACTAGGTGCTATTCAAATTTTATATTTCCTCCAGAGTTAGTTTCATTAATCTGTCTTCCAAGGTACTTCTTAGAAGTTGTCAAATTTATTTCAAAACAGATTTTTGAAATATGCTCTCTATATTCTTTTAAATCCTGTAAAATCTGTGGTATTGTCTCCTAGATCTTGATACTGTAATTTTAAAAATGTATAATTGATATTGTGTAACAGGAAGAAAAGGTCTAAAGGTGCAGGGGAAGTGGGAGGGGTAGGGGAAGGGAAAAAAGGGAAAGGAAAAAATATGAGAAGAGGAAAAAAATGGAAACAAGGTCTTTGCAAATAGGGAAGGGTGGAGGGGGTGAAGGGAAGGCAAAGGAAGGGGAAAAAATAAGAACCAAGATACTCATGTAAAAGGTACAAGATCCCAATGATGAATGTAACTGTATTTTATACTGAAAATGTACCAATAAACTTAATGGGGGGTAAAAAAACTAATAAGCAAATTCAGCAAAGCAACAAGATAGAAAAATCAACAAAAATTTGTAGTTTTTCTATAAAATTTCAGAGGGAAAAATCAGGAAAACAATCACATTTACAATAGTTTCAAAAATATAGCAGTAAACCTAGCCTAGGAAGTGAGACTTCCACAATGAATATTACAAACTAATAAAGAAAGAAATAGAAAAAAACCAATAGAAGATGGAAAGTTCTTCTGTGTTCATGGATTGGGAAAATTTATATTTTGAGATGGTCATACTATCAAAAGTTATATGTATTCATCACAGAATTAGAAAAATCAATCCTAAAATGTATATGGAAACCAAAAGCCACTGAATAGCCAAAGCAATCCTAACCAAAAAGAGAAATGTCAGAGGTATCATGATACTAAATTTCAAAATAAACTACAGAGCCATAGTAACAAAACAGCAGATTATTGGCATAAAATCAGACAAGTAAACTAATGGAATAGAATAGAGGACCTAGAAATAAACTGACACATCTACAGCCAACTGATTCTCTAAAAACATGCCAAAAGCATACACTAAAGAAAAGATAGCCTTTTCAAAAAATGGTGCTAGGAAAATGAGTATCCAAATATAGAAGATTCAAACTAGACTGTTTCTCACCCTGTGCACAAATCAACTCAAAATGGACCAAAGACCTTAGTAGAAGACCTGAAACATTGAAAACAACTAGAATAAATCATGGGGAAAACACTTCAAGATATTGGCACAGGCAGTGATTTCCTAGATAGAAATCCAATACCTCAGGGAACCAAAGCAAAAATTGACAGATAGGATCACATCCAATTAAATAGCTCCTACATAGCTAAGAAACAATCAACAGAGTGAAGAGACATCCCGCTGAATGGGAGAAAATTTTGGTATGTATTCATCTGACAGAGGATTAATATCCAGAGTATATAACGAACTTATAAACAACCAAAGGAGAATCTAATAAATGGGCAAATGATCCAAATGGACACTTCTCAAAAGAAGTTCAGGAAATATATGAAAAAAAATGTTCAAAATATTTAGCCATTAGAGAAACACAAATGAAAATTACATTGAGATTCCATCTCATCCTATTCAGAATGTCTATAACAATCCCCCACCCCCCCACCCCAAATACTGGTAAGACTGAAAAGCAAAAGGAGCCCTTAAACACTATTAAGTGAAATAGACATGATTGGTGAGAATGCAAATCAGTTTAGCAACTATGGAAAATAGTACAGAAGTTTTTCCAAAAACTAAAAATAGATCTACCATGTGACCCAGCTATATTATGCCTCAGTATAAATCAAAAAGAAATGAAGACAATATACCCATGTTTATTGTGGTACTATTCACAATAGCCAAGATATAGAATCAGCCTCTAAGCCTATAAACAGATAAATAGATAAGTATAATATGGTATATGAATACAATGGAATGAAATTCCACCATAAAGAAGAATAAAGCATGTAATTTGTGGAAGATATCATGTGGCCAGGATATGTGTATTCTTGTCCCTTTCTCTTCCCCTCTCTGCTTCTTCCTGTCTGCCATAGGTCAAACAACTTTCCTTTACCATGCCCTTCCACCATGCTATTTCTGCCTTGGAGCAAGTCAATCATGGCTTGAACCCTCTGAAAGCATGAACCAAATAAACCTCTTTTCATTTGTGGGTGTTGAATATTGTGTTACAGTGACAGGACAATGACAAATACAGAAAATTGGTAAAGAGAGGTAATTGTTGCAACTGTATCTGCCCATGTGGATTAGAAGCCTTTGGTTTGAAGCCCAGTTTGCAGGAGAATTTGGGAAAGGTTTGTAGATTCCAACTAGAGAAGCCTTAGAATGCTATAAGCAGAGCTTGATGAGCAGTTCTATTTGGAGTTCAGAAGAGCAGAAAAATTATAGCAATGCAGGCAGTAAAGGCAAGGCTCATGAGGTTTCAGTTGATAATGAGACCTCTGACAAACTGGACTAGAGGCTATGCATGTTTCATTGTGGAATTAATTTCTGTGCATTTTGTTTATGTTCTAAAACTACTTTTTTGTGAGACTGAATTTAAAGAAGGTGGATTAATTAATCTGGTTGTGGAAATTTCAAGACAGCCCAGTGTCCAAGCTGTGGCATGAGTACTTCTGACAGCTTTCAGGCAGATTTACAATGAAAATCAGGAGCAAAATGTGGGACCTAAAGATGTGTAAATTGTGCAGCTTGGCTACAAAGGAGTGCATGTAAAGCTGCAGCCAAGTAGAGCATCCTTGCTGATTGACATTAAAAAGAAATACTTCATTGATGTTACAACAGGAAAGATGCCTTCAGGGCATCTCAGAAAATGGCCAGACCTCACACATCAGAGACTCAAGGGAATAAAAGGGTAAACTCCTTTGAAACATTTTTGCTTTAAGAAGAGGGCCTCAGGACATCCTGTTAATTCAGGACCACCTAGGATAATGTTTCCCAGAATTGAGCTATCTGGAGAATCAGGGTCACTGTTGCAATGGTCCAAAGAAGCCAGGCTACTTCTTAAGCTGCTGGCAGACAATGGCATCATCCATCGGGTGCTGATTTTTCAGGCAAACAGACTGAAAGAATGATGAGCTCCTGGAGGCCTCTATCCAGATTTCAGAAGGCCCAGGAGCCTAGGCAAATATTTGAGATACAGTCATAGTACCTGCCAGGAGCCAGGATAGGGTGATGTTTAAAGCTAAAGGTGCAGGAGAGACCACAGGAAGTAGGAGATGCCAGGAATGTGGAATATCTGCTGAGGAAAATTACAGTCAGAGAGCAAAATGAGCCCAAAAGAGGCCATATGGATTGCAACCAGCAATGCTGTCTAAGTCCTCTGGAGCTCATATCTCACCACAACTTGGACTGGGTGCTAAATATTGAGCTACAGGACTCAATGTTTGCCCTGCTGGATTTTCATCTTGCTTTGGTCAAATTCCTTTCTATTTCCCTATATTCATACTATAGTGATACATACATACTCATGTTTATAGCAGCACAGTTCATAATAGCTAAATCTTGGAAATGGCCTGTATGTCTATCAACAGGTGAGTAAATAAAGAAAATGTGGTATGTATACATAATAGAGTATGACTCTGTCATAAAGAGGGATAAACTTGAGTCATTTGCAGGAAAATGTATGCACCTTGAAATAAGCTTAAATATCACATGGTTTCTCTTATATGAGAAACCTAAAACATGAAAAGCAAAATAAAACTTGGATAATAGGAAGGAGAAAGATAGATCTTTTTGAATTGGAGAGAGGATCGAGAGATGGAGAGGGAGGGGATGAAAAAAGAACTAAGATCTGTTACCTTCATGTACCAACTCCCCACAAACAATATAATAACTATGTACCGCAAACATATACTAATAAAAATGAAAAATAAATTAAAAGAAAGCCTATAAACACAAAAAATAGATTAGAGATTGCCAGAGGCATAAAGAAAGTAAGAATGAGAAATGACTGCTCTTGGGTAAGTTTTGTGTGTGTGTGTGTGATACTAGGAGTGAACCTAGGGCCGCGCACAGAACTACATCCCCTCCCCCCTTTTACATTTGGGTTAGATCTTGCTAAGTCACTAAACTGCTCAGGCTGGGCTTAAACTTGTGATCCTTCTGCCTCAGCTCCCCAGAGTGCCGGAATTAGAGGCTGTGACACCAAATGCAGCTTTTAGTTTCTTTGGGAGTGATGAAAATACTGTGGGAAAATAGACAACTCCTGAACTGTACACTTCAAAAGAGTGGATTCCACATCTGTAATCCCAGCACTTGGGGACACTGAGGCAGGAAGATTCAAGGTCAAACTCAGCTAAGGAAATTTAGCAACTTAGTCAAACTCTGTCTCCAAATAAAAAATAAAAAATAAAAAATGATTGGGGTTGTAGGTCAGTGCAGAGGGCCTGAGTTTACTCCTTAATGCCATGAATTAATAACAATATAGTAATTATGACATTTCATAATATATGATATATATATATAATTTATTGCAAGTGTTAAAACTACAAAAATTCTAGAAGAAAATATATGAGAATTGTCAGCTTTTTGTTTCTGGAGAAAAGTACCTGTTATCCACAACTTAAAGAAGGAGAATTTTATTTTGGATCACAGTTTCAGAGGTTTCTGTTCATGGTTGGATAGGCAGAATGGGCCTGGTTGAGAGGAAAGATTCCCACCTTAAGGGATCTGTCAAACAGAAAACAAGGAAAGAACCCAGAAGGGGAATAAGGGGCCCAGGACAAAAATGCTTCCTCTGTGTCATACCCCAATGACCTGCTCCCTTCAGCCAGGCTCCACCTCTGAACAGCACTTGTAGTTATGAACTCATCATCTGATTAATCCGCTGATAAGTATGGTTCTCCCATGATCCAGTCACCTTCCAAAAGCCCCTCCTCCACACACAGCTTTTTGCTGGACAATTTTGATCTAAACCATAATAACACCGTAGTGAAGGGGCTGAAGCTTAGATGGAGTGGTGAGTCTAAGGTTTAGGAGACAGTGGATGTCCAAGGGAGGAGAGCGCCAGAATGATGGTAAATATGGAGCCATAATTCGACTGCGGTGTGGAGCTCCTGACAGTATTTTTAAAAATATCCTTTTATTGGCACATTTTAGGTGTACAATGTACTAACATTCATCATTGGAGATATGCACCTTTACATACTCTCTTGGTTCTTATTTTTTCCCCATTCCCCTGCCCTCCCTTCAGCCCCTCCATCCCTCCCTATTTACAGAGACTTTGTTTCCTTTTTTTTCATTTTCCCATATTAATTCCAATCCCTTCTTTCCTTCCCCCCCTTCCCCTTCCCCTTTGCCCCTTTTCTTCCTATTTCACATTATCTATTATACCTTTTAGTCCTTATTTACACTTTCAGTTTCTCACACTAGAGAAACTATTCGGTATTTATACATATGTGTTCTATTTATTTCTCTTAAGAATATCACCTCAATGTGCATCCATTTAGCTATAAATGCCTCTAATTTCTCATTTTTGATGGCTCAGTTTATTTAAAAACCCACATTTTCTTTATCCAGTCTCCAGCTGATGGGCATTTGGGCTGTTTCCAAGTTTTAGCTATTACAAACCATGCTGCTATGAACATGGGTGCACATGTATCACTGTGGTATGATTCTTTTAATTCTTTGGGGAAGATACCCAGCAGGGGAATAGCTGGGTCCAATGGGACTTCCAGTCCTAGTTCTTTGAGGTATCTCCATACTGATTTCCACAGTGGTTTCATCAGTCTACACTCCCACCAGCCGTGGAGCAGGGTTCCTCTTTCCCCACAGCCCCGCCAGCATTTGTTATTGGTTGATTTCCTGTTAGCAGCCATTCTTTCTGGAGTGAGGTGGAATCTCAGAGTTGTTTTCATTTGCATCTCTCAAAAGACCAGTAATGTTGAACATTTTTTTCATATGTTTATTTGCCATTTCCACTTTTTTGTCTGAGAAATGCCTGTTCATTTCAGATGCCCATTTTTGGATTGGGTCTTTAAATTTGAGAGGTCTGATTTTTTAAATTCTTTATAGATTCGAGATAGTGGACCTTTGTCTGAGGGACCGCTGGTGAAATTTTTTTCCCACATTGTGAGTTTTCTCTTCACACTGCTGGTGGTTTCTCTTGCAGTGCAGAAGCTTTTTAATAAGAGATTCCACTTGTTGATTGTTTGTGCTAGTTCACGGGCAACTGAGGTTTTATTCATAAAGTCTTCTCCTACACCAATGTCTTCAAGCGTTCTACCTAACCTCTGTTCCAGCCAGTTCAGTGTTTCTGTTTTTATATTTAGGTCTTTAATCCATTTTGATTTTAGTTTAGTGCACGGTGAGAAATATAGGTCTAGATTTAGTCTTTGGCAAGTTGAAGCCCAATTTTTCCAGCATCATTTATTAAAGAGGCTATCTTTCCTCCAGTGAGGGTGTTTGGCTCCTTTGTCAAAGATGAGGTGGCTGAGTGTGTCTGGAGTTGTTTCTGCATCTTCTAATCTGTTACACTGGTCCTCAGATCGGTTTCTTTGCCAGTACCATGCTGTTTTATCACAGTTGCTTTGTAGTATAGTTTCAAGTTGGGGATTGTGATACCCCCTACCTTGTCTTTATTGCCTAGAATTGCTTTTGCTATTCTAGGTCTCTTCTTGTTCCAAATGAATTTTTGGATTGTTTTCTCAAGGTCCATGAATTATGCTGCTGGGATTTCAATTGGGAATGCATTGAATCTCTATAGCAATTTTGGAAGTATGGCCATTTTCAATATGTTGACCCTTCCTACCCATGTATTTCCATTTTGTGATATCCTCTTCAATCTCTTTTTTCAAAGTGCTATAGTTTTTAGAGAAGAGGTCTTTGATTTCTTTTGTTAGATTGATTCCTAGATATTTCAGTTTTTTGGGTGCTATTGTGAAAGGAATTGTTTGCCCTATTTCTCTCTCAGTGATTCTGTTGTTCATGCAGAGAAACGCTATTGATTTTTGTGTGTTGACCTTGTATCCAGCTACTTTACTGAATTTGGGTATTAAGTCTAGAAGACTTTTGGTGGAGTTCTTGGGGTCTTCTATATAGAGTATCATGTCATCTGCAAATAATGAAAATTTGAATTCTTCATTTCCTATCTTTATTCCTTTTATTTCTTTCTCTTGTCTAATTGCCATGGCTAATGTTTCCAAAAAAATATTGAACAGGAATGGTGATAGTGGACATCCTTGTCTTGTTCCTGATTTTAGTGAGAAAACTTTCAGTTTTTGACCGTTTCATATGATATTGGCTGTTGGTTTTTCATATAATATTTGCTGTTGGTTTTTCATAGATGGCTTTTATCAGATTGAGGTAGAGACCATCTATTCTGATTTTTTGCAGGATTTTTATCATAAATGCATGTTGGATTTTGTCAAATGCTTTTTCTCCATCTATTGAGATGATCATATGATTTTTATCCTTGGCTCTATTGATACAGTGTATTGCATTGATTGATTTGCGTATGTTGAATCATCCCTGCATCCCTGGGATGAATCCCAGTTGGTCAGGGTGTATGATCTTCTTGATGATCTTCTGCATTCTGTTTGCCATTATCTTATTAAGGATTGTTGCATCTATGTTCATTAGTGAGATTGGCCTATAGTTCTCTTTTTCAGTTGGGTCTCTCTCTGCTTTGGGGATCAAAGTGATGCTTGCTTCCAGGAATGAATTTGGGAGTATTGCTTCCCTTTCAATTTCATTGAAGAGTTTAAACAGTAGTGGCAGCAGTTCCTCTCTAAATGTCTTGTAGAATTCAGCAGTGAAGCCATCAGGACCTGGGGTTTTCTTGGTTGGTAAGTTTTTAATTACATTTTCAATTTCATTGATTGATATTGGGTCATTTAGAATTTTCAGGTCTTCTTCATTCAACTTTGGTAATTCATACGTAGCTAGGAATCTGTCCATTTCTTCTGTGTTTTCCATCTTATTGGCATATAGGTTCTGGAAGTAGGTATTGATGATCCTCTGGATTTCTGCTGAGTCTGTTGTAATTTCACCCTTTTCATTCCTAATTGCATGGATTTGGGCCTTTTCTTTCCTTTGTCTGATAAGGTTGGCTAAGGGTTTATCAATTTTGTTGATTCTTTTGAAGAACCAACTCTTGGCTTCATTAATTTTTTGTATTGTTGTCTTTGTCTCCATTGCATTGATATCTGCTCTGACATTTATAATTTCCTCCCTTGTATGAGCTTTGGGTTTGTCCTGCTCTTCTTTTTCTAGAAGCTTGAGGTTCAGCATCAGGTTGTGTAATTGGGTTTGCTCTGTTTTCCTAATATGAGTATTCACTGCTATGAATTTCCCTTGAAAGACTGCTTTCATTGTGTCCCATAGATACCAATATGTTGTATTGTCATTGTCATTTAATTGAAGGAACTGTCTAATTTCTTCTTAAATTCCTCTGTGACTCATTGGTTATTCAGAAGTGTGTTGTTCAATTTCCATGTGGTTATGAAGTTTTTGCAATTTCTTTTGCTATTGATGTCCAATTTCATCACACTATCGTCTGATAATATATAGGGGATAACTTCAATTCCTTTGCTCTTACCTAAATATGTTCTGTGAGCAAGTATGTGGTCTATTTTGGAGAACAACCCGTGTGCAGCTGAAAAGAATGTGTATTCTGATTTTGTGGGGTGGAACACTCTGTAAACATCTGTTAAATTCATTTGTTCAAGAGTTCGATTGAATTGTAGTATGTCATTGCTTGATGTTTGTCTGCAGGAGGATAGCTACTCCTGCTTTTTTTCAGGATCCTCTGGCATGGAGTATTGTTTTCCACCTTTTAACTTTCAGTCTATGAGTTTCTTTTGGAATTAAGTGTGTTTCTTGTATGCAGCATATTATTGGATCTTGCTTCTTGACCCATTTTGCCAGTCTATTTCTTTTGATTGGTGAGTTGAGACCATTAACATTGATGGGTATAACTGATATGTACTGACTTATCATTGTCATGACTTTTTCTTTTTGTTTGATTCTCCCTCTTTGCTTTTAATTTCCTGTTGTGCCCAGTGGATTCATTCTGCTGGGCTTCCTGGGGTTGTGATCCTCATTGTCTTTTCCTAGGATTTTGTCTAAAATTTTTTGGAGTGCTGGCTTGGTATTCATGAAGTTCTTAAGGTGCTCTTTGTCATGAAAGTATCTTATTTCACCATCAGTTTTGAAAGACAGTTTTGCAGGGTACATCAATCTGGGTTGGAGGTTGTTTTCCTTTAGGGCTTGAAATACATCACTCCAAGCTCTTCTTGCCTTGAGGGTTTGCACTGAGAAGTCTGCTGTGATTCTGATGGGCTTTTCTTTGTATGTGATTTGTTTCTTTTCTCTAACTGCTTGTAGAATTTTGTTCTTCTGTTTGGTTTGTGGAATCTTAACAATTATATGCTTATGTGTAGATTTTTTTTTTTTTTATCAAGGCTAGTTGGTGTCCTGTGTTCCTCGTTTATCTGTATGTCAAGTTTTTTTCCCCTGCTTGGGAATTTTTCGGCCATTACTTCTGTGAACAGTTTTTTTTATGTCATCTGCACTCTCTCCTGTTTCTTCATTGGCTCCAATCAGTCTTATGTTATTCTTCTTTGCATCATCTAGCAGCTGCTGGATTGATTTCTCATGGTCCCTTACAATTTTGTAGCAATTTTTCTTTTCCTGGTCACTAATTGCAATCTTATCTTCTATATCTGAAATTCTGTCTTCACATTGGCTCATTCTGCTGCATAGACTTTCAATTGAGTTTTTAATCTCCTGGAAATCTATTTGCATCTGTTTTATGGATTCCATTTGTTTCCTATGTTGGGATTCCATCACATTCCTCAGCTCCTCTATTTTTTTTATCTGTGTGCTCTCTAGATTTATTAATCATGTCTTGCACTATGGGCACAATATCTGCTGTTATGTGAGAAATTATTTCTGATTTCATTTTTTCCAGATCCTCTTTTGTTGGTAGTTCAGGGAGTCCAGGTTGTTGAGTATCAGAGTGTTCCATCTCATTTTCCTTTAGGGTTGCTGTAGATGATCTGGAAGTCTGGTTCTGAGGCTTGTTTACATGTCTTCTCATTTCAACAGAGGTGTGTGGGGGGGTGTTGCTAGCACCCATATGGCTCACCCGCTCTGTGCTGGGAGCTGTGGCATGCCTACCAGGAAGCCTCCTCCCTCTGGGAGCTACAACATGCCTACCTGGAAGCCTCCTCTGGGCTGGGTGCCATGGCACACTGACCTGGAAGCCTCCTCTGTGCTGGAAGCTGTAGCATACCTACCTGGAAGCCTCCTCCATGCTGGGAGCTGCAGCATGCCTACCCGGAAGCATCCTCTGTGCTGGGAGCCATTCTGATAGTATTTTAAGAAATGAATGAGCATTTTATTTTAGTCTTTTTTCCTCTAATACTGTACAGTAATTGTCAAATTTTATCTGAATCAGAATCACCTGGAAAGCTTGTTAGCACCCACCTCCGGAGTTTCTGACTCAGAAGATCTGGTGTGAAACATGAGTGTTCATCTCTGACATATTCTGATGCAATACCTAGAAACGAGGAAGCTTGCACCATGCTGATGCTAGCTTGGAGCACACAGTATTGTGCAGACTAGGAAAGCTGTTTATGTCTGTTCACCTCTTTTTTAAATTGCTTAATGTATTTAAATATTCAGTAAAGCCTTGCTGAATGGATGAATGGGCCATTTCACAGGTAGAGAAAGTAAAGAAGAAAGTTGGCCAAATTATGCTAATATTTTCCAGTTTCCAAACCCAGTAACCTTCACAGTCTATCCATGAAAAATCAGAGCTGGGCAAGAATACTTCCTAACTTCAATTAGAAAAATTTCAATAAGTAATGAGCATTAGTGCTGGATCTTGAAGAAAGATGAAGAAAGGAAAAATATCAGCTAAAGTTTGGAAACTGAGAATGTAAGTGGTAATCACATATTCTACTCAGTTTTAATTCAAGATACTTATGTCATTCTCAAAGTGTACACCACACATATTTGAGGGGACCCCAGGAGTACATAGATCAAAAGAAAATAAAACTAGTAAATAGATTGACTGTGTTTTATAGTTCCCTAAATGTGAGACCAAAGACTTTTGGCCTCACTGTGTAGGCAGTAGAGAATCATAAAAATCTTAGTGCAATGAAATTTTACATGGTTAAAGTTGTTCTTTAGGGTGACAATTGAGACAGTAACTGCATTAGTCACTTTTTCATTGCACAAAGTATGTAACATACACAGTTTAAAGGAGAAGAGGTTTACTTAGGCTCATGGTTTCAGAAGTTTCAGTCCATAGTCAGTGGCTACAAGATAGAAATTTCATGGTGGAAAGGGGCCCAGGATAAGAATACACCCTGTCTGGTCACACCCGCAGTGACCCAAACTAGTCCTTCTAGGCCCTGCCTCCTAATAGTACATTTAACTCTGATTTCATCAATGGGTTAATCCACTGTTAGGTATTGTACCAGCCTAATCCCATCACCTTCCCAACACCCCCCAACACATGAGCCTTTGGGTGGACATTTTTAGTCTAAACCATAACAGTAACTTAATTCAGATTCTTATCTAGAGGATGTAAAAGTTTCTGGAATTGTTGTTGAATATTTAAGAAAAAGACAGCAGTGCTTCACCTCACAGGATTCAGTATGTTCAGTTGACAACTGAGGAACAAAAATTAGATGTGTTCAAATTAAAAGATGTTTAAAGGTTTGTATCAGCCACTGGCACATTACAGTGATAAATATCACTCTATTTTCAAGGGATTGATGTATTCTCTTTCTTAATGTCTATAAGGAAGAAAATCAAATGATGAGTGTCCAGAAGAGAGGTATATAGTCCTTCATGATTGTTCCCAAGAATGCTTACAGCAACATTTAGACTTCAACTGTTTTCAATAGAATATTCATACTTCTTTCAAAAGGATCATCTTATTGAGGAAAAGTCCTATCAGAGATTATAATGCTTCTCTGAAAAGGCATCCTAAAATATAAGGAGCCTGGGTGTGAAAGGGGGCAAAAGAGAATAACCTAGAAAGTATATTCAGTTAATGATGTTATGCAGTACATTTATGTTAGTGAGGAAGCTGGACATAACCTATGAGTTTATAAAAGTTGATAGAAAAAATATTGAAACAACAGGATAGAAAAACACCTCCAATTTAATGGTTCTGTGTCTTGCAAGGGACTTAGGGATGCCTAAGCCCGAGGTAGACTTTATATGGGAATAAGCTTTTCTAATATGTTTCCAGAAGCTCAAATCTACCATCTGGCTGAAGCAGCTGTGAGGAAAACCTTTGTTGTGTTGTTTTGCAATTTGTTTCTGTAGTGTCAGACAGAACTTCAATGCAAAAGGAAAAGGATGCAATACAAACAAAATAAAGTTATTTAAAATAGATAATTGGAATTAGGGTATCAAGAGTGTCTTGGAAATACCTAGAATGCTGATGAATTCCACTGGGGCACACAAAGTCATTATTTCTAGGAATAGTGGACTAGAAAAATGCCTCTTTGTGGAATTTTAATAGATAAAGCAGAATTAAAATAATGCTTCTAATTTTAATTTTGAATCATGAATACAAGATGTGTTTCCAACATTATCAAAAATTGAATAGTATGTCAACATTTAAAAGTTCTATTGAAGTGCATCTTTAATAAGAAATCTGATTGAGAAGTCTTTTTAAATTTAAGTTAAAAAAAGATTGATTTTTTGAGACAGAGTTTTGCTATATAGTTCAGGTTGACCTTGAACTTACTATGTAGGTCAGGCCAGCCTCCAGCTAGCTGAGATCCTCCTGTCTCAGCCTCTAATGTGCTGGGATTATAGGTATGCCCCACCACACCAGGCAGAAGTCATTTTTAAATGTATTTCTTCATTTAAAAAGTAATGTATGCTTATAGAACAATGGGAGAAAAGTCAAGGATAAACATATTTTTGAAATCATCCATGAATGCATCATGAACACAGAATTGCCTATACTCCTTCTAGTTTTATGTATGATAGCAAATTCAGCATGTGTTCCAGGACAGCAGGGATTTTTATCTGGTTTACTATTGTTTACTGTTGCATATTTAGTGCCTACATCACTGTCTTCTTCATGATAGATAATCAGCAAATATTTGTTTACCTAAGTATACACATAATTATAAAATTAAAATTATGATATATTTAAATGTATTACCTTCTATCCCCATTTTTTCTTATACTATGAAGTCATGTGCTAGTAAATATTTTTAATGGCTACATTAAATTCATTTTATGGATTTATAACAATTTGCTTAACTTGTACAATATTACTACCTTAACTTTCTTATAGATAGATGTATACACAAATTTCTAATTATATCCTTCAGATTTATTGAATTTTTACAAGTGAAATGTTAATCAATAGGTATGAATATTGTCATATATCTTGTCACATATTTCAAACAGCCCCAAATAGTCATATCTACTTACATCAGTGGTCTATTAGAATTTATCTCCAACCCTGAACAATTGAACAATTTTAATTTTAAAAAGTTATGGATTGAATGGGTAAAAATTATATCTTTTGGTCATTTTAAATATTTATTTAATTATCTGTGAGTTTGACAAATTTTAGTATTCGTATGAGGTATTTGTGAACAATTTTTTTACATCCTTTCTCGCATTTGTGTGGGTTGAACTATTTTTGTATTAATTTTTATAATTTTCTCTATATTAGTGAAACCCATTGGTTTTCTCATGCAGTAGATACTTCTTTGTATCTTTTAGTTTACATCATTGTTTTGTTTAGTACATTTTCATATTTGACATAGCAACATGTTAACAGTCTTTTCATTCCCCATTTCCTTTAATTTTGTTTATTTCTATGTTTTTATGCGTTCTCTTGCCATAATTAGATCCATTTACAGCTGATATGTTCACCTACTTTATCATTTAACTATAATTAATCTGAGATTTGTTTTTGTTTGTGACATGAGATGAGTCTAATACATGGTTTGTAACAATACTAATTATATTAGATTCATCATCAAATAATCCACTTGTTATCTTCTGATTAAAAATCCTACTCTATTTTACTATCTATCTGCCTATCAATCTATCTATTTGTATATTAGGCCTTTGATGTAGTATGGACTTTCTCTTCATTTCCACTGATCTGGATAGTTTGTTTTATTTTTATCCTATTTTCAATGTACAGTAATTGTTTGTAGTACATTTTAATATTTGGGAAAGTAAATCTTGCTTCATTGCTGATGTTTTCTAAATATATTTTTTGAATATTCTTTTCAGTTTATTGATGAAAGATTGCATATTTTAAGTTTTAAAATTGAGAATTTAAATTGGTGATTTATGACATATAAATTAATATTGAAAGATTTGACACTTTATTCATTGCTGAGTCTTCCTCCCAGGAATATAGTGGAGGTTTCCAATGACATTTAGTAATTTTTTCATGACCTTTAGTAATTTTATAATTTTTCATATACCTATGAGGTTTTTTTTTTTGGTACCGGGGATTGAACTCGGGTCCTTGAGCTTGCGCAACAGGTGGTGAAACCACTGAGCTAAATCCCCGGCCCAACCTATGAGTTTTTTGCCGAGACTTCATTGTGCACTTTAATCAATATGAAATACTTGTTTCAGCATTTGAATTATTCTTTGACTATATTTTATTTTATATTTATATTTGTGTAAGTCTTGTTGATCTTTTAACTTTCAATCTTTTTATTTCATTAAATAGAGGTGCATCTCTTCAAATTATCATGTATTAAACCAACCATTTAAGAATCATCTTTTCCTTTCATAAATAAATATGATCCAATTGTATTTATTGTTTTTCTTGACATAGTTATCTTACTCTGGTCATATTACCTTATACATTATATTTCTTATCTTTATTTACTAATTTATTTAATCCATTTCTATTTGTGTCAATAGATAATTTTCTCTACATTTATTTAAAAGTTTGTTTTAAGATTAAAAAATTGTGCATTATTAATAGCTTATGTTTATTTAAAAATTAAATAATTCTTTGTCTAAATATAAAATGAATTATACCTTCTAATTTCTCTTTAAGATCCATTACTAGCTTATCTGAGTTAGAGACATACAATTCTTCTTATGTATAACATTGTTACAATCAGATTGTCATTCATTAAAATTTATACATTTTGCTTATTTTTTTCAGATTAATTTTCCATTATAACATTTAATTTTAAAGTCATCTATAATATAATTGCTTAAAATAAATTAATGTTTAGCTTATTTACTTGCTTTTTTGGTTTTTCTTTTATCTATTTCCAGATTTTATAGGTCTTTAATTTCAAGTTATATAGCAAGAATGCTATTTTTGATGTTCTTACATATCTGAAAAATATACTTTCTTCACATATTAAAGGAAATTTTTCTATCATCTACTACATGTTTCTTCTCAGGTCTCTGCATGTATATTCACACATGTAATATACTCTGAAAGAAATTCACATACTATTGTCATATGTTCTCAATGCCTGGAGGAATTTTCATAATCTTCGTATTTCTATTTCTTCTGTAAATACATAAGAGTATGTTCTCCCAGATATTTAGTATAAAATATGAGAAACCTATACATTTGCTAACATGAATCATTTTTAGTCCAGAATATTTTCTGCTATAGTCTTTGATTGTGACCAAAAGATCTTATGAATTTACTTCTTCAGGGCATTTCTTATACTTAAATTTTCATTTTTATTCTCTGTCCAAATCTTTTAGTTTCTCAGTGCATTTTAAAATGTCTTTATCTTTTCACTCTAAGCTCTGAAGCAATGTGTAATTCTGTACAGCAAATAGCTAAATTTCCTGCTTTGTCATTTCTGTATTTTACTGTCTGTAATTGTTACATATTTGCTTCCTGAAATTATGCATTTTTATTTATATATCATTTGTGATTCACCTTGCTGAATTTTTCTTTTTTTAATTTTTAGTTTTAGTCTCTTAATAATTTAATAATATTACAGTTATCTTCTTACTTTTTACCCACTTTGGTTCCGGAAAATTTTTCTAATGTCTGAAATAGATCATTTTTAGAATTTTCTTTTTAGGGTTTCTTACTCCAAGGTTTATAAACACTGTTTTTAAAAGCCAAATATATATTTACTTAAACTATGATTTTACTCAAATGAGGCAAGATTCCATCTCCAGACTTAGTATTTACTAATGAACATAATTCTGAGTTATCAGAAGCTGGAAGTAATCACTGCTCTGTTGTTTGTGTACCTGAGATTCAAGTTGACTTGTATAGAACCCACGTGATTTGTACTTTGGGCAGGTATTAGTATATCATTCACTAACTAGTGGAGCATATAAAATGCTACTAATCTGGTACTACTTTATATGTCTGTTTGACCTAATGCACTTTAATTGTAGAAACCACACTTCTCATCCTGCAATGCAAACATTTCCAATTTACTGCTTTCTTGGCTTTTTAATTTGCTAAATCTGAGTGGGTATGAATAAATAGGAAGAGGACCAAGAAATGGAAGAAGGGTAAAGGGTGGGGAAAGGAAGGGGAAATAAAAAGAATTAAAATGTGTTATATACATGTACCAACTCCCCACAGGGAATGTAATCATTATGTACTGCAAATGTGTACTGACAAAAAATTAATTAATTAAAAAAGAAAAACCAAGACAGGAACTGCCTTCAGTATCCTCCCCAAAGCAGCACCGTATGAGCAGAATTTAGTTGGCATATGCTATGGGTCTCTGGGTTAATGAAATATACAACAGGCTTTTTTTTCTTATAGGGAGGATTCACTCAACAGCAAAGCCCAAGTAAAATTTTTCCAAATCAAATTTTATTGGTCTTACATTTTGTGGGATTCCTCAAAGATTCTAGTAGAATGCTTGTGTTTTTCTCTTAGGCATCAGTGTTTGTTAGTGAGTTTTTATTCTTTTACTTGTCTCTATAGGTTTTCTTAAGTTGGACTTCATGAGACTACATCTAGTTCTAAAGTTGAGGTTAATTTAAATAAATTTATATTTTGATATTTTTAGAAAAACATGCCTATGAAGTACGTACTGAAGCTATGCAAAATTACATGACCCAAAATGTACTTGGCTCTATTGATAATTACTAAATCTGTGAGCCATATCAACTAATACTTTACTAGTAATCTTACAAAAGTGAACTTTTAAATATTTCTAGTTTCTTAGTATAAATTTATGTTTTGTAACTTAGTATTAGTGTTATAAAAATCACTAACATAACATCCAAAATGGCACTGATAAGTAGGGTCACAAGTTCAAGACTCAGAGATTCCTAAATACCATCCCAGTGCTTCCCTATGCTCATATTCCTTCTCTGACATTCCAGCTATAGTACTAGTTGGGTTTACATTTTTCTAGAATTTTGTGTTAGTTGCATTTTTTTGTTGTTCATAGAAGTTTCAGCCCATAATTGGATGTATCTAAGGCAGGGTGGCATCACAGAGGAGAAAGAGCTCATGATGTGCAGAAGGTAGCAAAGCAACAAGTGAGGGCCACAGCTTTTTTATCCCTTATATCTTATCCAGGCTTTCTACCCCTTATACTTAGAAAAGGTAGCACTTACACCTTTAATCCTAGTGCCCTTGGTCCTCATATTGCACCATGAATCAACCCCAGCATCACACACTCTAAATCCAGCCACCTCTGAAAAAGTCCCACCTATGACTGCATGAGGCTTTCGGGGGGCCATCTAGACACAGCCATAACAGATTCCTTCATTCTAAAACTTTGATTCCTGCCAAAGAACTCGGGTTAAAACACTTAAACCTCTCACCATGCATTTATATCTTCAGCTGAGGGGAATAAAGATTTGAGAGCTGGGAAAGAGCAGAAGGATTAAGGGGTGAGGTTCTACCACCAAGATGAAAGGATGATACTATTTAGGCAGAAAATTCAGCAAACAGGAAGACAAAGATAAATCCTGAAAATAAGCTTTGCCTGCATCACAGTTTTGCACCTAGCTAACCCTTACTTGACTACACATTAGTTGCCAAATTATCTATTTTATGAAAAAGTAAAACAAAGTTTCATAACCAAATAAGAGAATAACAACATTTATTCATTTCTTCCAAGTAGTTACTCAGCATATAAGAGATAAACCAAAAAGATTCTTACAAAAAAATAGATCATAATATAAAACTTTCTTTTCAAGAAACTAAGATAAACTACTAAAATGAATAAATTAGCATGTACTGTATATTGAAATATTTCTAAAACAATCAAATATTTAATTTGAGAAAGTATTTGAACTTCTCCCTACTTCCTATTTATCTCTTCTATTTTACTCTCTCTCTTTATATATATAATAACTATATGCATAACTATAAACACATATATATATACGCACATACCCATTGTTTCTTATATGATCTCTTATCCACTATAAATCATGATATTATTCTATTAATAATGCCCAATGTGGAGATACAGGGTTTGATCAAACCATATCTGGAAAGTAGAATATAGTGACCATGCCCAATTATAAAATACAATTTTGAGATTTTTAAATGTTCTACTAGTCACAGCCTTCAACATGCATTTAGCTTTCTTGTTTGTTTGGTTTTTTGTTTGTTTGTTTGCAGTACTGGGGATTGAACCCAGGGCTTTTTCCCTGAGCTACATCCCAGCCTTTTTGGATTTTTTATTAAAAGAGAGTCTCTTTAAGTTGCCCAGACTGGGGTTGAACTTCTGATCCTCTTTCCTCAGCCTCTTAGAGTGCTAGAATTGCAAGTGTGCAGCATCAGGCCCAGCTCATTTTAGCTTTCTTTTTAAAATTTTAGCTTTCTTTCTTAAATTTTTAAAAAAATTTCTCTGAACCTTAATCTGCAAATGAAAAAATTTTTTGAAGGTCTATAGAGGAAAAAAAATTCTTGTTAAGTCCAAAAGTACAAGGACAGAAAATTTGTATTTTTTCTTTCTGCATTCTTCTCAGTCAGGAAAGTATTTGGCAAATAATAATTGCTCAGTAAATATTTGTTGATTCAATAAATCAATAAATGGATGATAAATTAATAAAGTCAGCATCAAAGGGTAGTATTAAGGCTACTGGACTTTGGGATATGCAGACTGGTGTGAATACAGAATTGAAAGGGACTTCATAATTGGATTCTTTTTGGGATGAGGCTTAATTGCTGTGTAATGTTTAATCTACAACTTTATCCCCGACTATGAGGTTTCTCCTAACCTACCCTGTCCTATCTGTAATCTGAGTGCTAAGAGGCTTTTTTAATGAGTATAATCAGTATAAACTTTGTCATAAATTCAAGTAGTAAATATAGTTGTCAGTACTTAATTTTTCCCAATTAATTATTCTGATACCCTATGTATTATATTAGTCAGAATATCTGCTGCTTTTCCTTCCTGAATTTCTGTTAAGCTCAGAGCGTATGAAGTATAAAATAGGAAGAACATCAGAGCCACAATCATTGGTCATTGCTATTGCTCTGTGCTGCCATGTGCTAAATGACACTTTCGACAGATGATAGCAGTCCACCTGGTGATAATTCCCTCTGGGCCACTGAGCAGGGCCTCTTGCCACGGTTCTACAGGGAGAGCAAGTAATTATATTCACTTGAGTCAGCTTGAGTAGCTATTCATTTACACAATCATGCTCAACTCTTTGAATCCCAAACCTACTTGCCATGATGACGTGATTTTTTTCCAGTATTTTCTACTGTTCTGAAACAGAACCTCTTATTTTTGCAGGGTTCACATCAAATCAGCAGCGACTGAGCTGACTGTCCTTTAAACCCACTGAATATAAGTTGTCTGATACCTTAAGGTATGTATATTCATATGTGTATCCACGTAAGTGCAAGTACTACATGCTTGAGCTTTCAGTTTTTGGATTTGTCTTAGTTTATGGCCATTCTCTTAGACTAAGAGGGGGAAAAAAAGGAAATAACACCATTGTACAGTGTTTTATCCTTACTTACATTTGTACTTGTAGGATATTTTGATAGGCAATATTCAAAATACAAATATCTCCAGCTCTAACTCTTGACTAGTTTTTATTAATAATGCAGAACTGTTTTCTTCTGGAAGAGGGTGAAATAATTGCAAAGACTTTCTTCAATTACATTGTCCCATATGTTATAAGATAAGTTATACGAGCATATGTGTTTCATTATGAACAGAAGCACATCAAGAAGAGAATAAGATATTTGGATACTTTCACTGTTGCCCTCTCTTCTCCAACCCCATCAAAACCCTTGAAGTCCTGGGAAATTTGGATGATAATCACCTGTGAATCCTCTCACATAAAATTTCCAGTAGTTTTTGAAGTTAATACAACCAAAAATGCCAATAGAACAGACTTTGCTATATTACAGAACATCTGGTTCTGATTCTGGCATGAGAAAATGAACAGTAATGGAAACCAATTGCCAGGGTATTTTTTTCAAGGTTCTTTTTTAGAAATGGGCAGAGATTCAATGGGCATCGATTCCAGGAATTGCTCATTCCCTCCCCATTTTGGGTTCTATAGCTCTTTCAATTATGCACAAATCCAGATTTATATGCAGCCATATCTTCTTTTATTTGTACAGCAAATCTTCACTTCACTGGTAATTTCTGATCTATAAGGTGGTACACTTGCAAAAGAGTCATCATGATAAATCTTTCAAGTAACAGGATTATAGTTATTAATTAGAATGTGTTTTGCATTTACTATTTAAAAATAAGTAGTAGGTGTTCATGAAATGTCAGGGACACTGGTCCCTTTTACTATATTCATATTTCTCAGAGCTTATAAATCTATAAGAGATCTCATGTTTCTCAGAAACATTTTCTAAAGGTAATATATACTATAATGTTGGCTGTTAAAAAAGGAATTTTTAAACTCAACATTAAAAATGAGATAATAAGTGTGTAGTTATCCACATATAACAAAAGTAATTTTATATGAAAGATCACCTTTTAGATATTTTAATGAAAAGGAATAAATTTGCTTATGTGTTTAATATGGGAATATGTATGAATAAGCTACATCTCTAGAGAAGTATAAGAGGTATAATCAGGCACAAGGTGTTTGCTAAGGATGCTTTACAATTTTGTTTTATTTGAAATTAAAACCAAAAAGTGGTCAGATGTTTGTGATTCTGCTAGCAAAAAAATAATATTTTCATTTACCCCCTCCTGCCCTGTAATCAAAGTATATTTCTTTTTAAAAAATGAAATTTTAGATACTCTGGACAGAGAAATGTGGCTCTATGGAAACAAAAAAGAATGGAATGAAAGAAATTGTATCAGACAGTGAAATGGGGATGAAAAAAGCCAAGAATTCAGAAAATTAAAATTAAGTACTCCTAGAGCAGTCTATAGCATTAAAAATATTTTGTTATTAAACTGATATCATATTCCTATCACATTTATACCATTTCACTGCTCCCATGATTCATGTTACTGAAGATTTCTGATCTAGAGATTCAATTCTAATAACCCCCCCCAAAGCATTTCTCTGTAACACTTTTAAAACTTTTAGTCTTAAGAGAACAGATATCCTAGAAGTAGAATAAAATGTTAAGAAAGTTAAAGATTAGGAATCTTTTCAAGTTTTCCGAGCGTAATGGTGAACTCCGTCCTTGAGCTTCCGGTCTGGGGGCTTCCTGTTAGTAAAATGGGCTTCGGATGTATGGTGCCGCTTTTTTCCCAATACCGTGTTTGCCCAAGGACCAACGCAATTCTACTTTTCTCATATCGGCAAATTCCCTAGGGATGAAGAAAAATTTGCACTAAATCCTTCACAACATTAAGTCCTGTGTAACCAAAATTAAACCTACACAAAATATTTTTCAACGTTTTCAGCACTCCCTGTTATCCCTCCATATGTTCAGTGTTTGTTTTTTGTGCTGAACAAATAAAAAGGGGGAGCTTGTGTTAAGAGAAGCATGTTAGAGTTAGTGAGGTACTAAATGTCTATCAAAGTCATTCTCAGTTTTGGTGCAAACATAAATGTAAAATTTAATTAAATGTATATTCGATATCATAGCATGTAAAATGTATGCACTGCAAAGGATTAGCCAGGCTACGATCTGTCAGGTAAATACATATTTTGATGCATGCCCAACCCCCCAATACAATTTGGAAACCATTTGGGAAGGTCTTGAGTAAATGTTCTTGATATTTAAAATATGCTCTGCCTTACCATATGTTTGAAGAATTGTGAATATTGGCCAGTTTCTCTTTGCGAACAGTTGCAGTGTGAGAACTGACTTTTAGAAATTCCTCACCTCAGGATAGTGTGTCGAGGATCATTTGAATTCTGTGTGTATGAACTACATGTTTTTTTAAGTTTTGAAGGATTAGTAGCAGGGCAGGGGGGTCAGTTTAAATATAAGGACTAAGAGGCAAAATTGATTGCAAAGAGCAATGGAAATGGCAATGTCATAGACATTGAGCAGGGGCACAGAGACACCCTCCTTCGTTAACAGCTGCCACAGTTCTTCTGTGTCTGGACCACTGCAAGATGAGTAAAGGCACGGTTCTAGAAGACACATCCAATGAGGGAGAGAGCACACCAAAGGGGCAGCTGAAAATTGGCACCTCTGCATGATACAGAGTCGAGAGCTGTGCAGCGCCCCATAAGATCTTCAGAGCCAAATCAGTTACTTTTACATCATAAATCTGTCTCTTTGTAATTGGTAGTGCTGGGTAAGCTGCTTAGCCTCTCAGATCTTTAGGTTCATCATCTATAACACAAAGTTAATAAAATCTACCTATAAAGCCATGGAAAGGATGAATGAGCTAACAAGTATATGTATCTAGCACATACTGTGCTACTTTTTCAATAAAAACACTTCTCCCTTTGCATATTTTCTTGCATGATTTTGTCCATGCTCAAGGTTTAAACTAAGATATATACTGATAACTACCAAATCTATAATACTAACCTAGACATCGCTGCCATATTTCAGGCTCATACAGTCCCCCTTGTCTCTCAACGGGACTCACACAATCTCCCTGACATCTCCATTTGCTATGGTTTAGATCTAAAACATTTGTCAAAAGTTTCATGTGATCAAGGGTGTGACTTTTGAAAGGTAATTGGATCATGAGGGTGCTGTATTAAACAGTGGATTAATCCATTGATGAGTTCATCGCTAAATATGCTGTTAGGAGTTAAGACCTCATTTGTAGAGGTAAGTCACTGGGAGCATGACCTGGAAGGGTGCATTCTTGTCCCCAGTTCATTCTTTCTGTTTTCTGGCCAGCATGTGGTGAACAATTTTGTTCTACCATGCCCTTCTGTCACGATGTTTCTGCCTTGGAGCCAGATGGCAATAGACTGAACTCTCTGAAACCATGAGCCAAATTAAACCTCTGCTTCTTTAAGTTGCAGTGTCATGCATTTTATCCCAGTATTCTCCAATACATTTGGCAAAGCAGTCTATCTAAAATCCAAACCTAGATGGTCCTATCCTTTTTGAAAAGCCTACAGTCAGGCCCCATCACCTACAGTATGGATCTGCTGTCTTTGATCTAAGGGCTACAAAATAGATGATGTAACTAAATTGTATGTACCCTATATTCACTTTTTAATCTGGACCTTCCAAAACAATTTGCCAACATGGCATACTCCAAATTCAGATTCCCACATGGGTCTCCTCATCATGCCATTGTTTTTCCATACTTTCAGCCACACTGAACCACAAATATATTGTTTAACCATACAGAATTGGTAAGTTCATGTCTTTATGTTATGGTACATCCAGTGGGTTCTGTCACAAACGTCTTTTATCTTCACCTGACCAATACCTACCTACGCATTCTTCCATTTTCACATCATGCCTCACATGTTTCAGGAATCCTTTCTTAAATACCTGTCTTACCCACAGAGTTAATTCTTTCCTTGTGCAAACCCATAATCCGTAGTGAATTCTTTCATCCTTTCAGGCTACTAAAACCAAAGTATTATAAAATTAGTAGCTTATAAGCAATAATTTTAGTTCCTATTATTGTAGAATCTGGGAAGTTTAAAATCAAGATACCAACAGATTTGGTGTCTGGTAAGGTAACACTTCCTCATAGATGGAATCTTCTATCTGTGTCCTCATGTAGCAGGAAGGACAAACAAAATCCTTTGGGCCTTTTTGTGTAAGGGCATTGATTCTATTCATGAGGACTCCACCCTGATGACCCAATCACTCCCCAAAGGTCCTATCCCTTAACACAATAGAGCTTTCAATGATACAAACAGCCCACTGCAGCACACATGCCATAGGTTTGACATCACTGCACTATTGCTTTAGAGGTCAAGCTTCAACATACACATTTTTAAAGAACATAATCATTTAGACTATGGCATTCCACCCTGCTCCCACCATTCACATCTTTCTCACATGTAAAATCATTTTTTCCAACCCAGTATCTCCCAAAATATTAATTCATTCCAGCAACAACCCAAAAGTCCAGAGTATCACCTAAATATCATCTAAATCAGATATAAGTGGGATTCAAGGTAGAGTTTATCCTGGATAAAATTGTTCTACAGCTGTGAACCTGTGGAATAAATCATTTTATGTGCTTTAAAATTTCAGTGGTGGAACAGGCATAGGATAAATATTACCACTGCAAAATGGAGAAATACAAAAGAAGAAAGGAATAATGGGTTTCAAATAAAGCTAAAACCCAAATAAGCAAACAACATTTAACCTTAAAACATAAAAACTAATATCTTTAACTAAATGTCCTGCTTTTCAGATACTGGGGGAGAGGTTGGTCCCCCAAAACTCTGGGAAGTCCTACCCTCAAGGCTTTTTTGGGATCAGCACTAGTGTCCTGGAGTTATTTGCTAGTTCTACATGAAGCCTCTACCAGTCCAAGGTAGCACAGCTGGCCCTGTCCCATGGCTCCACTAGGAATTGCCCTAGGGGACTCTCTGGTGTGGTACCACCTCTGAAGAGTTCTCTACCTGGGCCCCAAGTCTCTTTGGGTCACCCTGTGAAATTTAAGCAGAGTCTTCATGGCTCCTGCAATTCTTCATGCCTGTGCAGGAAGCACTGCCCAGTTGGATGTGTGATGAAAAGATATCCCTCATAGATACTGTCTTCTAACTGTTGTCACATGGTGGAAAGGGCAAGGTGGCTCTCTTTAGTCTCTTTTATAGGAGCACTAATCAACTTCCAAAGGCCATACCTCCTAATACCATCCTATTGGGGATTAGGTTTCAATATATGAATTTGATTGGGGAAGACACAAATATTCAAACCATGGCAATTCTTAATATTACAGTAAATCACATTATATTATTTTTATCTCTGTAGATCATACTTTCCAGCTTCTTTGTGTGCCTGACAATATTTGATGCCAGGTATTGTGAATTTAACCTTGTTGCATATGGTTATTTCTGTATTTGTATAAATATTCTTGGGCTTTGTTCTGACACACATTTATATTACTTGGAAAGAGTTTGAGCCTTTCAATTCTTGGAGTTAACTCTGTGAAACTGGACCAGAGCAGTCTTTTGTCTTTATTTTGACTCACTATTGAGAAATCTGCCTAGTGCTCTGTGAATTATGAATTTTCCCACTCTGGCTGGTAAGAAAACAAATAATTATCTTCCCAATGTGAGCTCCAAGCATTATTTTTGTAATCTTTTCAGATAGTTCTTCCTTTGATCTTGGATGGTTCCGTCATATACATGTGCTGATAAGTTCTCAGTGAAGTCTGGAGGGGCACTTTCTTGGTTCCCCAGGACCTTATCTCTGTGCAGTGCTTTTCTTCCCTAAGTCTACCAGAGGAGCTCTAGCAACTTGTTCTCCCACAACTCTTAGCTCCAACTCCTAAACTCAAGGAGTCCACAAGGCTTTGGCCAGGAAACTCTCCCTAGGCAGTAAGGTAAGGCAGTCATTCATTCAGTTTGCCTCATTCATTTATTGTGTTTCAGAAATCATTGCCTTTGTTGGTATGTGCCCAATATATTAAGCATTATTATGTAATGTATTTTAGTTGTTTTATCACAGGGTAAATTTCTGTTGCCTCAATTTGAGGTGAAGCAGAAGTGCTTTATAATAATTGATTAACAGCTGTGCTATGGTCTACATGTTTGTGTTCCTTCAAAACTCATATGTTGAAATCCTAACCTCCTGGTTAACAGTAGGAGGTGGAACTTTATGTCATGATAGAGTAATCTCATGAGTTAGAGCAGTGGTCTTATAAAAGAGGCCCCAGAAAGATTTCTTGTCCCTTCTCTCAGCTGAGGACACAGCAAAACTATGACCATCTATGAGCAAGAAAACAGGTCTTCACCAGTCATTGAATCTGCTAGAGCCCTGATCATGAATTTCCTAGACTCTATAACTGTGAGAAATAAATTTCTGTTGTTCATAAAATAGTAGTCATTCTGTTACAGCATCTTAAATAGCTCAAAACATACTCTACTTCCCTTACTAAACTCAGGGAGCCTTACTAGTAGGCCTGGTGCAGTGTTGTGTTGTACACATAATAGACTACTAAATTTTTTAAACAAGTGACTACATCAAAAGAAAAATGGAAAAGAGAAAGAGGAAAGGAGAAAGAGACAGAGAGAAAGACAAAGAGAGAATCAATTAAATAGATCTTAAATCTAGTATAGAGATCTGTAAAACACAGTTATCACCAGAGGCCTCTTCACACACAAAGTTAACCATAAGACAAGGCTACCTATAGAACCACTTCAATGAAAATACACAGCACATGTACTATTTATCACTATTAATCAGAGCCCACAAAAATATGGTATTATAATATGAAAATCAAACATTGTAGTGTGACTTAGTCTAATAATAATAAGTATTGAAGCACTTTGAATTATAGTTTCTTTCACTGATAATGACTTGACCTTCTCTGGTTATACTGCCTTGTTGTGGGAAGACAATTATATGATGTTTCACTAAAGAAATGTTTCAGTAATTGCTTTCATTAAACATCTCATATAGGTTATTATACCAGACATTATTACCTGACAATCCAACAAACCTGTACTCTGTAGTGGAAGAAAATGATATCAAATTAACAAATATTAACAGTAAATCCCTCATTTTACAAAAAGATATCCATAGTGGACATGGCTTAAAATGTCATGAGTTGGATTGCATTCTCTCAAAATTCAGACATTGGTGTCTCAATCTGCAGCACCTCAGAATGTGACTTATTTGGAAATAGAGTTGTTGAAGATGCAGTTAGTTATATGGAGCCATATTGGCTTAGGGTGAGCCCCTACTCCAACATAGCTGGTATCTTTATTTGTGAAAAAGGAAATCTGGACATATATATGCACTAGGAAAAATGTCATGTGGCTATTAAGGCAGAAATCACAGGAATACTTTTATAAGCCATGGAACATCACAGATTTCCAGGAAACTGCCAGAAGATAAGTGAAAAGCATGGAACAAATTTCTCCTGCAGAGTCTTCAAAAGGAACCAATTCTGTTTGACCTCAGACTCCTGCTGTCTAGAACTCGGAGACAATAGATATCTGTTGCTCAAACCTCTTAAGTTTGTGGTATTTATTACATCAGCCCTAGCAATCTAAAACAAGTCTTAGGTTAAAGTTAGAAAGTTCGTTAAAGACCATCAAGTCCTCCCTAAATATACAGGTAGGAAGTTGGAAATTGACATCTCTTGAACACCTATCTTGATAAAATTACCTCATTTAAGTCACACATTTCTATCATATAGGTCTACCCACCCATAACACACATGAATAAATTAAGACTCAGTTTACATAAACTTGTCCAAACTTGTCAAACCTTTGTTTAACCCATCAAAACCCATGCTTTTTTCCCCCATATCAGAGTGTCGAATACTGAGGAGTTGTGGAATGGAAGTATGAGAGGACAGCCAATTAGCAAGCTTAGTGATATCTGCCACTATAATCCCCCTTTGCCATGTAAGGTTACATATTCTCAGGGATTAGGGTTTGGACATTACTGGCAAGGCAGGAGACATTTTTCCTGCCTACTCAGGATGTAAGGCAGGTTATGGAACAAATGCATTTCATCTTTGTCAAGAGCTTATTTTCTTTTAGAGAAGCAGCTGATGGTTTGGTTTGCCACTGAACGCTGATAAACCCTCAAAACTTCACCACAAAACATCAGGTGAAAATGTGTTGGAAGACAACTGTCCCTGAGTATCTCATGTTTCTGTACATGTGAGTTTCAGGTCTATGTCTTGGACTATATTTTAAAGGATGTTTGCATAGCAAACTGTCTTGGAAAACAAATAATTTGTCCCTGTGATACAAAAACCCTGCAGGTTTGTTAGCAATTCTTTTAAGTAATTAGTTTCCTAATAACCACAGGACTCCTCAGCTGACATACACACCCTCTGCTTACAGTATTTACCTGGGTCTTATGGAACTTTTTAGACAAAAGGAACCAACACAAATACAGTACAAGGTGTGATCAAAAGATATATAAGTGAATATATATATATATATATGTGAATGTTTAAATCAAAAATAATTATCATGGTATATTACCATTAATTCCTCTCTAAATACTTGACCCTTGCTTCAAACACACTTATCCCATCATTCTTGCCACTTTTTGAAGTGGTTCTGGAAGTCCTATTTCATAAGTGTCTTTAGTTGTGCTGTTGTGGCTGCCTCCATGCACTAAATTAATTCAAAACCCTTACCTTTCATGGTCATTTTGACTTTGGGGAAGATCCAGAAGATGCACAGTGTCAGATCTGTGAATTAGTTGGACAAGGATACATCATGATGTTTTTATGAGGCTGCCTTTCTGTTGAATGGCACTGGGCAGCAGCATTCACTGTATTTTTGACCACACTTCATAAAGACATGAAAGAGGACTTGCAAAACTGCTTTAGAAAGTGACAAGAACTAAGGGGTAAGTTTGTGTAAAGTGAGGAGGAGTATTTGGAGGGGGCTTAATGGCAATATGTCTTTTATTGTAGTGATTTTTTAAATTTAAGAATTCACAGTACTGTGTTTTTCTGTTATACCACATAGAAAATTTTGTCCACCTACTCTTCCATGAGTAATAAAGTCCTTTCCCTCTCCCCCAGGAATTGTCTGTCTTCTGCCAGCATCTATGAAATCGTGTCAGACTAACTTTTTAGCTTGTCTGAGGAAACACTTAGATTCTTAGACATTCTTGACAGTTTTGGTGATAATGATGGGACTCTGACAGAGAAATGGCTCTGTGGAAGAGAACCAGTTAAGGGACTTTTGTGTAAGAGAATATTTAGTTGCAGATTATAAAGACTTGTGTTGAAAATTCAGGAGTCTATCTTGAACAGTACAGAGAATACTGTGTCTTGTACTATTTTGTGGAAACCAGGCATTAATCTGCTTATCCCACTGAGGCTGCCCTATCCATCTGAGTCTACCTCTATATCGTTGTTCCCATGGGACTTTGGGGCCAAAAGAAATGAGGCCAGTGTGAAGCTCAGGCAACTTGGCATGCCATGATTAACAAGTCCTTAGTCTCAGGTACAGGAGTCTTGTGTCTTCCACTAGCATCTATGAAATCGTGTCAAGCTAACTGCTGATCTTGGAAACCAGGATAAAGTCTTAGATCTTTTCTACTTTTTGACAAGCTGCCCTCATGAACTAAGCATTATCATTCCTTTTGACTATAAAGTTGAAGGGTTTAAGAGAAACAACATCTATGGAAAGTCATAAACTGGACTGGAATGCAAAAATTAGTTTCATAAGACAAAGATTCACACCCTCAGCTTTTCTAATGCTGTGTTGCTTACTCTTCCTTAATTCCTATGGCTCTATGGAGTTTCCTGTGATGAGGTGGCTGGGATGCAGAAAATCTGGAGCATTGTTTGTTGATTTTTTTTAATATCCTGATACAAGTTGCAGTAGACAACTATGGTATTACAACCCTGTTCATCAGGATCCTGAAACATTTCCTGGAAAATAGACTGAGGTCAAAGTCTGGAGTAATTCCTGGACAAAGACAATAATCTGGCAGAATCTTTGGTCTAAAATTCTAAAAATCAGTCTTCTAGAAATAGAAGCAGAGCATGAGAATATTCCTATCTCATGTGACTACTGAACAAAAAACATCTATTACAGAAGAAATTCTTAATGAGCAGGCAGATAGATGATGCACTCTGCATGATGATCTGGTTAGCCACATGCTTGATCATGGGTTAATGATCATGGCCACAGTGAGAGAAATAGAGTCTATGACACACAGCCTACGACACACAGCCTACATCTCCCTAACCATGAAAAACCTGAATGCTTGCTTTTCCCAAATTATGGAACTATATTGTAAGGAACAAGTAGTTACGAGATGACAGATACAATTTATATTGAACATCATAAAAGAGGAAGTGACTTGTACTCATTGGATTAGAAACTCAGGATTTTGGTTTTACATTCTTGCTTGCTAGATATCTGCTATTACTATCTTCCACAGGTGTACTGAAAGCATTTTACACTATTGTGATAAACAGCACAATGCAGCTTCAAGTCAATTAATGCCTGATACCTGTGAGCCTTACTACTATTATCATGAAAGCCACCCCAAGGTTGTCCTGGCCTTATAATATATTCAGGATGAAATGTTTATATTTTATCAAAAATTATCCCATCCCTATAATTCCCCATTATTAGATCTATAATTATGCCATTTTTCATAACATTTTCTTTATATATTTGAATTTTGTACCATTCAAGAATCTGCATTTCGTAGTTGGGTAATTTTTACAGCCAATTTGTGATGAAAATAGCAATTCAACAAGTAAACATAGACTATATGTTTTATAGAAGCTCCTAATAGACTTAACTTCAGAATAATTCTCAAGATCATGTCTCATATTTGTCTGTCTTATCCTAGTTTTACGCAGGTACCTTAGCAAACTTGTTCTTTTGTTGTATCATAATACATTAAATACCAACTACCCCTAATAATTTTATCTCAGGATACTTAATTGATTCCATAAGTATTTTTAAGCTCTAACAATTTATACAATATTGCTTTAGGATTTAGGGAATGGGAAGATGCATAAGACAAGTCCTATTCTTAGAACATAAGCAATTATAGGAAGCTTCATCACTCATTCAAGAAAGAATTCTCTCATACCTTAAAAATGTTTAAGTCTGAAGGAATTTCTGAAAGACTCATAGCTGGAGTAACATTTTTTACTGCAGAAAAAAACCAACATTGGCCTAAAGATACACTAACCCAATAGACTGTGTCCCCCACAGAACCACCTACATGCAGTTAAATACAGATATTAAGCCAGAAAGTCATATTTAGTTTAATTTGGGGTTCTTTATGTGTTTTACTGACAGCCTTATGGGTTGTTCAGTTTCTACTTTGAAAAGTTTAAATGGTGGTGTCTCTAAGAGCTTGAAATTTCTAACTTTGTATTTCTATTTTGTTTAATAAGCACTTTCCATCAACAATTATTTCAACTATTAGTTCAAGAAAAGTAAGTTCCCTTAAAACATTTCACCTAATTTTGGAAGACATTTAAAAAATAAAACTAATCCCCAACAGGCAAGGAAATTATCATCTACTGCAACATTAACTAGAATGTAGTTAAAAATAGTAAAATTATTTCATAAATTGACATTTTCTTTATAATTCCTCCCAATGTTTTTCTTTATTTTTTTAACAATTTATGTTATATTTTTTTAATCTTCACAAAAGTGATATAACTGCTGCACAGCTAGGTTATAATAACTGCACAGCAAGGATTTCCAAGTATCCTGCCCTTTGTTCAATATCTTTCTTGGCTCCTTGAGAGAAGGTTATTGTATAATAACTACACATCATGTTATTTATACCCTATTACTTTAGTATTATATACTCTTCTCTGTTAGCAAAGAGGACTGGATGTGACACAGGGCCAACAGCAAACATTGACAGGCTCTGATCAGAAGCACCAATTATGATTAATATAATTAAATTAACGAAAAATACAGGTAATATACCCAAGTCTCTTGAGATTTCTTTTTTCTGCTTTTCTAGCATAGACATACTTTCAATAAGAAAAAATTGAAAAGATAAATGTGAAGGGCAGACAAATAAAAAGACTTCCTTTCTCACTCCATACTGAATATTCTCACTATCCAAATTCTGAGTCTCATCCTAGAAGATCATAAAATTAACATACATCATCTGTTATCTTCCTTATCTCCCAATTTTTATTTCTTCTTTCTTCCTCACTTCAGGAAGTTTAAGACCAATAGCTGAAGGATGTCATGTCAAACTCCACAATAATTACCTCAGAAATACAGTACTCTTATTATCATGGCAGTTTCAAGTGACTCCTGACACACTAGTTCCCGTAACCAATAAGCAGAACAAAATCTGGGCAAATAGCAACTCGCTTATTCCAATAAATCAAATGGTCGTTATGAACCAGACCCTGATCCAGGACTATGAATTAATTGGTAAGAAATATAAATATAATCCATGCAATCAAGAAGTCCATGGTCCTGTAGAGTTAAATGCTGATCAAGAAATTAAGGTTCAAGTGTGATATAAAGAAAAAAATATAGGCTAGAGGATAGTAATGGAGACCTAAACTACTTTGGAGTGGGACACATTGATTAACAAAAATGAACAATATTACCCTGGTTAAAAAAAAAAATCTTTAATTACTGAGCTGATGTAGAAGTTAATGAGAATGTTCGCGGTGGGAAAGGAACACTGACAAAGATCAGACAATCCAGGCAACTAGTGCAAACAACCAGAGGTGAAAGAGAATATGATGTAGCCTATGAACTGAAAAAGGATGTCTTACTCTATTTCCTGTTGTTAGAACAGAACACCCGAGACTGTGTGATTATTAAAGAAAAAGGGTTCATGGTGCTGAAGACTTCTGTTTAAAATAGAGAATGTTAGAAATAAAATCATTCCCATCCTTATAAAACAACACCACCAGAAGATAATCTGCAAATTCGCATGTTTTCTTGACCTCTTCTAGGGTTAACAGGACAAGCACATTATTGAAATCCAAGGAATACAGTACTTTTAGGGACAGATCAGATGCTAACGCTGTCTTACCCAACACAGGTTCCACAAAGCAATGGTAAGAGTAATTCAGCTAAGATTTTAAGAGATTGCTGAAAGCTGATTGTGGGCTAGCAAATGGAGAGAGTGCCTGAGGGATACACAGACACAGGGATACATTCTTTTTCTTTTTTTTTTTCCTTAAATTCTTTTATTGGTACATTTTAGGTATACAATACGTTTACATTTATCATTGGGATCTTGTACCTGCACATGATGTATCTTGGTTCTTAGTTTTCCCCCTTCCCCGTGCTCCCTTCCCTATTTACAAAGACTTTGTTTCCATTTTTTCCTGTTCTCATAATTTTTCCTTTCCCTTCTTTCCTTTCCCCTTCCCCTCCCACCACCCCTACCCCTTTGGACCTTTTCTTCCTATTTCAAATTATCAATTATTCATTTTAATCATTTTAATCCTTATTTACACTTTCGGTTTCTCACACCAGAGAAACTATTCGGTATTTACACATTTGTGTCCTATTTATTTCACTTAAGAGTATGGCCTCAATGAGCATCCATTTAGCTATAAATGTCTCTAGTTTCTCATTCATTATGGTGAGTAGTACTCCATTTTATTAAAAAACAACACATCTTCTTTATCCAGCTTCCAATTGATGGGCACTTGGGCTGTTTCCAAGCTTTAGCTATTACAAATTGTGCCACTATAAACATGGGTGCACATGAATCGCTGTGGTATGATTCTTTTAATTCTTTGGGGAAGATACCCAGCAAGGGAATAGCTGGGTCAAATGGGACTTCCAGTCCTAGTTCTTTGAGGTATCTCCATACTGATTTCCACAGTGGTTGCACCAGTCTGCACTCCCACCAGCAGTGGAGCAGGGTTCCTTTCTCCCCACAGCCCCGGCAGCATTTGTTATTGGTTGATTTCTTGATAGCAACCATTCTTTCTGGGGTGAGGTGGAATCTCAGTGTTGTTTTCATCTGCATCTCTCGAATGACCAGTGGTGTTGAACTTTTTTTTTTCATATGTTTATTTGCTGCTTTTACTTCTTTGTCTGAGAAATGCCTGTTCATTTCAGATGCAGGGATTCATTCTTATTGGAAGGCTCATCTGCTGGTCCTCTCAGAATATTCACAAAATGAGTCCACAGAATGCATCACTTGTACTATGGAAAACAGCAGGCACTGTGCAGTCAAAGAGACACGAACACTACCATCATTCATTCCCATACACATAGACATGCCCGGACCCTTCTTCCCTACTATCTTTTTCAATTAATTTTTTATATTATTATTTGTTTACAATACATAATAAATACGTTCATCATGGGGAATTGGTACCTATACATGTGGAGTCTTGACCCATTTTACTTCTACTTTCCCCTTTCCTCCCTCCCGTTTTCCCCATGGCCAGGTCTCCTTCCCACTCCCCAGAGTCTATCTCCTTGTTTCCTATTATCTACCTTGCATTTTGCTCTTTAAATTATTTATACTTTGGGTTTCTCATGTAAGAGAAATTATGCGGTATTTAACCTTCTGTCTGATTTATTTCACTTAGCCTCCTTATCTAATGGTGCTGAAGAAACTGGTTATCCATATGCAGTAGAATGAATCTAGACCCCCATCCCTCACCTTGTTCTAAAATCAAATCACAATGAATAAAAAACCTAGCTATAAAAACAAAAACAGTGAAACTTCTGGAAGATAAAATAGGTAAAACTCTTGAATACATAGGCATCAACCAGAAATTTCAGAACTGAACCCAGTTGCACAAGAAATAACACCCTATCATCTTTACTGAACAAAAATCTTAATCTATTGGAAGACATAATAATCCCCTTAAGGAACTATTAAAACTTCTTTCCAAGAATGAATTGGCTAGGTAGGATTTTTATTCTTGGTAGGAAAGTGAGAGACCAAATATGTGGTAGTAATGGACTTTTAGTTAAAATGCACTATTTCTGTGATGTAGAATGATGATCTAAATATATAAGCTAACTATTCATAACCTTAAAAAGTAAACTCACTGAAGCTGGAGGATAGTAAGGGAAAAGAAAACCTTTTACCCCTGGCCTAATGGCAGGAATATATGCTGTGCCGAGAAGCATGGGGGCATTTGCACTGAGAAGGAATGAAACTTAAGCCCAGGGAGGAAGTGCTTTCTAAAACCAAGGTTTAACAGAATAATGCCCTGCAGGAGATTAATGGGATTAGGATAAATAGCAAACAAGTAACAGTAGTATATTAGTATAAGAGGGACAAGAACATGAAGAGAGACTCCTGAAGGTATAGAAAAATAGAAATCCACAACAAAAGTCACGGCAGGTATTGAGAAAAACTCTGCCAAGGAGCTCCCATCTTAAACACAAAGTAATGCTAGAGGAATTTGAAGGGTATGGTGCACTTATATTACTGGTAGCAGCGATAAATGCTAATCCTATTCAACTCTGAAAAAAATACGCTCAAAATCTCACACTAAAAACCTGTAAGAAAAGTATGCTTTGTTCCAGCCATAAAGTTTCAGCTTCTGCTCTTCTAACTGTGATGTTCAAATTTCAGCTAAAGACTGTGAGTTGTACAAAAACTCAAGGAAAAGCAACACAATGTCCAAAGATGAAACAATCTTTTTCATTTGAAGCAGACTCAAGAATGACAGATGTTGAAACTACTCAGAAAGGAAATTTAAAGTAACTATCATTAGTATTTTAAGTGCTCTAATGGAACTGGTAGAAAACAAGAAGAGATAAATCATTTGAGCATAGAGATAGAAAGCATAAGAAAGAATCCAATGAAAATGCCATACATGAAAAACACAACAGAAATAAAGAATTTTTCAATGAGTTTATAAATTGATAACACAAAGAAGGAAGCAGAGCCCTCAAAGATAAGTTAATAGAATTAATCCAGTGTTAAACACAAAGAGAATGAAGGGTGAGGGGAGAAAAAAACATATGGGACATATAACACCTTTGGAACAAAATCAAATTGAAATCACAGGAGAAGAAAGAGAAGTACAGTACATGGTGTATAATAGAAAGGAAATATTTTAATTGACCTAAAGAACAAATGAATACTTTTAAATTTTAAATTTTCCCTAACAAATAAACATATATATATATATATATATGATACAACATAATGTTGTAATGTGTACATACTTTATATATATATACTGGAATGGTTAGATCAAGCTAATTAATATATCTAATACCCCACACATGTATTATTTTTATGATATTCAAAAACCATTCTCTTAGCAATTTTCAAGCACACAATACATTTTTATTAATTATAATCATTGTGTCATCTGATAGATCTCTTGAATTTATTCCCCTAACTGTAATTTTGTTTTCTTTGACAAACATCTCCCCGATCTCGAGTTATCCCAGCTATAGTAACCACCATTCTATTCTGTGTTTCTATAGGTTTGAATTCTTATATTCCAAATGTAAATAAGATCATGAGATATTTGTCTTTCTCTCCCTGGTTTGGTTTACTTATCTTACAAGTTTATCCATGTTGTTGCAAATAATAGGATTTCCCCCTTTTTAAGGCTAAATAGTATTTAATTGCGTAGATATAAACAATTGTGTATCTACACAATTGAATATATATATAAATAATATATGTATATACCATATTTGTTATCCATTCATTTGTCAGTGGACACTTGTGAATACCTGTAGTGAATATGAGAGTACAGAAATCTCTTCAATATACAGATTTCATTTCCTTTGGGTATATACTGAGAAGTGGGTTGGCTGGATCATGTTGTAGTTGTAAATTTAATTTTTTGAGGAACCACCATCCTTTTTTTCATAATTGCTGTAATGTTTTCCATTCCAATGATTTTACATTACCAATGATATGCAAAGAGGGGGCTATTCTCTACATACTTGTCAATTCTTCTCTTTTGTCTTTGCAATAATATCCATTCTAACAAGTGTGAGGTGATATTTTACTGTGATTTTTATTTGCAATTCTCTGATAATTAGTAATGTTGAGCATATTTTAATATATCCATTGTCCATATGTCTTCTTTTGACAAATGTCTTCTGTCCTTTCACATTAATGAGCTAATCAGTAATGAGAATGGAAAGTAGGCAAGATGATGCCATATTTAGGGTTTTAGATTTATCAAAGAGAAATATACACATGTATGTTTATGTAGAGCCATATACAAATATGGCTTTAAGTAGAATGTTTTTATAACCCCTTTTGTTTTTTAAAAATATTGTTCTGAAACCTTTTTGGAGAATGGATTAAACATAGAAAGTGTAGTTTCTACTTTTTATCCAGTAAAGCCTTCCTCTTTCATGTTAACAGAATTTTACCTAGGACTTAGCTGACCATCCATGAATTGCTTTAATCTGTATATCTTGCCCCTTGGTGTGTCTATGTGACTAAGTGATTTTGAATGGAAAATCAGCAGGCATGGTACTTGTGTCTCTTCCAGTTTGTCCTGAGAAACTTGAATTTTATACTCCTTCACATTCTTTCTTCTCCCCAGTGTCTGAAATGTTGACAATTAGAGCAAATTTGGAAACCCTATTTTGAAGAGGGAAAAGCTGCTTTCAGTGTGAACCCCTATATGACTGTATATGGGGTAGCATAACCTGAATATGATGACCACCATATGATGGTAACATTTGCGTGTGAAAAAGTGACTACCAATAAACACCTTATCAGTGATTATGTACACGTTCCTCTGTAATCTTTCCCTTATCCCCATGCTGTGATGATGATAATCAAAGCAATCTTAGAAACCACATGCTAAATGTGGCACAGCATCTGCCAATTTTGACCTCTGGATTAATGACTGCATGCAGTTGGAGCTATTTACTTACCTGGAACACCTAAGCTATTTACTTATTTATCTTGGGGCTTTCTTTGTTGTGGGTTTTAATCTTTTGTATCATTAATGAAGAGGCTGTTGCAATATTTAAGGAAAGAACTGATGATGAGTTACAGTAGGGGAAGAGGGTGGTGGAGATTAGAGTCTACCTCTAAATAGTCAGGGAGTCATTAATGAGATCTGAAATATTGGGAGAGGAGGCAAGACATTTAGAATGCAGAACACAAAACCTCTCCAGAACTTCTCCCCCTAGATAATAATTTAACTGGTAAAAAAAATTACCAAAAAGGACCTCCTGGGAATTTTCATAAAAGCATACAAAAAATAGAGAAAGAATCATTCAAGAAAATCTTAACAGCTCTCAATTAACAAAGAAAGTCTCTGGTGTCTCAGGCATGGCCACTCCCTTAACACTCCTTGAGTTCTCAAGTAGGAAAGCTTTACCCCTGGAACTCTCCAGAAATGTGCGGTCATGAATATATAAGGCTCCTTGTACTCCCTCAGTTTTAACTACACTTGTCATGCTCCCCGACCCCGGCTCTGTGCTGTGGAAGCTCTATTCCAGGCAAGTATAGAGGAGGACTGTCTCCCTTTGCCTTTTCAGTCCCCACTTGAAGAATACAAGTCTTCCTATAGGTGTGACAGGCCAAGAATACTGGTTCCACATTTGCTCCTCTCCTAGCTTGCTTAGGTTCCATGCCAGGAAAGGGAAGCCAAGAAAACTAGGGACATCTGCCACCTTGGGGCCAATTCACAGAGTGGCAATGTCACTTCAGTAAGAGCATGCATCCTCTTCCAGCCCTGGAGCAATAGTTCACGGGTCCTGCATAGTGGAAGAGGCCATAGGATTAAGAGGGCTGCTGGAGACAATCAACTTTACTTGGAACAAAACAAGGAGAACTGTATTGCCAAAAAACAAACATCTTTAAGAATAGGCCATTACCTCCATGTTACTAGAAAAAGAACAGAGTAATCAAAAAGTTAATAGCAAGAACCAGAGAAAGAGACAACCAAGAAGAGGTGTTGGAGGGTCACAGTCAACTCTAGGCATTGGAAAGATTGTGCAAATGCACACTTGCTTCCTCTCAGAATGGATCAAAGCAGGACATACGACAGATTTGTATGTTTTCCCCATGGCATACACAGCCCCTTCAACACACAGCAGACACCACACCAGCACAAGGGGCTTAAGCATAATCTCTAACCAAATACTGACTCACTGGCATCCTCCAAGAATTATATATATTCACAGTATGAGATTAAATGCTGACTGTCAAAGGGGACTTAGGCACAATTTTTAACATATGTTGTCACCAAGACAACATTAGATTTGGAATAACAACAAAAATGTTACTAGAGCCATAGTCATTTTATAATGATTATAGAATTAATCCCTTGGAAAGATATAGTGATTATATAAACATACATGAATTTAACAACAAAGCCCCAAAATCCATAAATCAAAAGCTTAACAGAATTGAAGAAGCAGAGAGCTCAACAGCAGGGATTCAATACAGCTAAGCAGAAGATAAGCTAGAAAATAGAAGACTTGAACAGCCATAAACCTACTAGATATACCAGACATGTACTGAACTTTCCACTTAACAAGAGCAGAGCACACATTCTTCTTAATTGCACATGACACACTATTTTAGGTAGCAGAATGAGTCTCAATAAATTTAGAAGGATTAAAATCATTCACAAGATATTCTCTAACCAAAATAGAATAAAATTAGACAGAGTAACAGAAGGAAATTTGGGAAATTCACAAATATGTGGAAATTAAACAACACAATCCTAAATAGTATATGGGTCAAAGACAAAGAAATTAGTAAATACAGGGATATGAATAAAAATGACAATGTAATATATTAAAGTCCATGGAAGCCAGCTAGACCAGCAGGTAGAGTGAAAAGAGAAGAAAGATATAACCATAATACAGTTAAAGTAAATAGGAGAAAATGAATACTGAATATCAAAAGCAGAAAGCTGGTTATTTGGAAAGATTAAAAAACTCTGAAAAGTGGTTAGGTACAGTGGACCCTCGAGTTATGACTGGCCTGCCATATGAACAACTTGGTTTAATTAGGTTAATGGAAGATTCATCTGCCTCTTGTTATCTACAGCATGTACCCAGGTAAACATCCAGATCTCAGCTGTATTGACTTACAACCAACTTGAGTTACAACCAGCCTTTGGGAACCGATCAAGTTCATAAGTCAAGGGCCCACTGTATATTGATCAAGGGAAAAAGAGAGAATACTCAAACCAAGAATGACAGAGCTATCACTATAATCCCTATAAAAATAAATTAAAGGGAATTCTATGAACAACTATAAGCCAAACCAACAAGTAACTTGGGTGAAATAGATAAATTTCTAGAAAGACAAACACTAATACTAAATTAAGGAACAAAAAACCCTGAATATACCTATAACATGTAAACAGATTGAATTAGTAATTTTAAAAAGACAACTTCCCACCAAACAAAAGTCCCAACCCAGATGTTTTGCTGATGAATTCTCCCAAACACATAAACAGAAATTAACATGAATTCTTCCTAAACTGTTCTACAAAAAAGAGAGCAAGGAATATTTCTCAACTCTTTCACTGAAAGTAGTATTAACATGAAACCAACACCAAACAAATATCACAAGAAAACTACAGACCAATACTCCTTAATTATAAGCACAAATTTAAAAGTCCTTTAGAAAATATTTTCACATGAAAAGTGTGTACATCAAAATTAAAATTAAAATGGAAAACTATACAATAATGAAAAAGTTTTAAAATGACTTACAGAATGGGAAAAAATTTGCAAATCATATGTGTGATAAGAGACTTATACCCTGAACATACAATTCCCAAATCAAAAGATAGCCTAATTTTAATGTGTCTGGTTCAATAAATTTGATGCTTAGAGACTGGCTGTAGATACACATTCTGGACAACTTATGACTGAATCACTTGCCTCTTGCATTGCTCTCTCTTCCCTCCAAGAAGACTCCTCCTCACACGAGTTGGCCTTTTAAAACACAACCGTCTAGAGTCCACATCCCAAACACTTCCTTTATCCATATCTGGGTCACTAGACACCTGCCCTAATTATCCCAGAGCTGAAGGATCAGACCGTGAGGACAGCCCTTATACCCTAAAGCCCTTTAACATTCTGCAAATAAGGCAAACTAATCTGCTTGCCCTACCTCAGCTCTACCATCTTTCAAAAGCAATAATGGAGGCTGTAACCACAGTTGTCCCTGTTCCCTATCTCATATCTGACCCTGGGCTTCCCCATGTGACCCCATGTGATATGACATGCACCTCAACTGTGGGCAGTAAACTATCTTTTCAAACTGTGAACAGTAAAGTATCTTTTCAATAGCAATCATCTCCTGATCTATGAGCATTACTATGCCCCAAATCCCCCATTAATACATTATATTTTAAAATTTAAAAAGGCCCAAGATTGGAATAAATGTATTTCCACAGCATATATACAAATGGCCAACATGCACATGAAAGGAAAATACAAATCAAAATAACAGCAAGATTCTACTTTATAATCACTGGAATAGTCAAAAATGCAAGCAATAGCAAGGTTTGTCAATGATGTAAAGAAATTGTAACCCTTGTACATTACTGGTGGGAGAAAAATATGAACAGACTTGAATGTCTTACTCAATACCATCTAATGAGTCCTTTTCCATGTATCTTCCTAAGAAAAATAAAAACATCCACACAAAAACTTGTACATTATTGTGCACACCGGTATTATTAATTATATCCAAAAGGTAGAAATAACTCAATGTCTATCAACTAATGAACAGATTAAACAAAAGTGGTCTGTATGCATATAATGGAATATTACTTAGCCAGAAAAATAAATAAGCTACATGCTTATTTTGATACATGCTATGACATGGATAAATCTTTAAAATATTATCTTAAGTGAAAGAAGCAACTTAAGAAGGAGCATATATTGTATGATTCCACTTATCTGAAATGACCAGAATAGACAAATACATATGAAGACTGGAAGTAGATTAGTGTTGTCCAGTGCTGGGAAAGTTAGCAGGGAGGGAGTTCACTCTGTGAACTTACTAAAGAACAATGAGTTGTACTCTTTAAGTGGATGCTTTGTATAACTTGTGAATTATATCTCAGCAAAGGTGCTAAAAAATATTGAAAGAGTAGAGATTTCTTTGACATCCAAAGGCAAATGCAAAGTTTCTCACTGAAAATATTAATCTGATGGGCATTTGCACATAATAAAAGTGACAGAAGCCAGCAGATAGTAGCAAGGAGGTCAGGAAAAGGGCTTAGTTGACTTCCTTCACTTTGCAAATTCATCAAAGTGAGCTTTCTTTTTTAAGAAAAAAATCTTGAATATCTTACTCAATACCTTTTAATGAGTACATTTTCATTGTATTTATCACAATCAGAGTTGCTATTACATGGGCATTGTTAATAGCTCACTTTTCTGTGGGCTCTGCTATTTCAGTTGGCTCTGAAAGTGTCTTAATGGGATTATAAAGCTGGGCAGAACTATTAGCCCATTTGCAGATAATGTGCCTATTTGAGGAGTAGAGGAAAGAAAAACACAAGAGAGGGAGTAATAGGAATAGTAATAACTTAATAACTCTGCTAACATTCTTTATTGGGATTTTTCTATGCTTTGGCAACCACCCAATGAGTAAGACATTTGGCAGTTGATGCTGGGGCATGGGAAAAAATGGAATCAACTAAACCACTAGTAACTTCAGTGAGTAAATTTCAAACATTATCATTGTTCTTTTTCATTTTCAACTGTTTACAAATGTGTGTCTGTAACTAAGAGGATAATTAGACATTAAGTAAATTTGATTTTTATAATAATGGGGGAACTGATTTTCTCATTCATTTCCGGAATACTGTTTCCTCAAGGACATGTTTCAAGAGCAACGGATGCATCTGAACTGCCAGCTGAGTAGCAGGGCAGAAGGTCCTCGTAGGGATGCTTCCCTCTAAGTGCAAATGCTAAGACCTTTCTAATAGAATCTCAACTGTGTTTTAATTACCTTGTCTAAGTGTAATTCAAATGGAGGCTAGCAGAGTTGTTTCAGTGTATGTTTAGAAGAGCAGACAGTAATCACAAAGGGGAAATCATCAAGATTGGGGACAGGTGAATTTCACTTAGGGCAGCTAAAGCATTCACCAGTGCTTAATGCAGTTCACCAACTGCATTATGGTGAACTGCATCGATTCCAAATAAATCTCCATGCCTGGTTACTAGAGAGTTTTCCTTCCCATTCCAGCTTAATGCTTTGTTTACCTGTTTCCCAGCAGCCTCAAAAATGGGCAGAAATGATGTGAAAGCACTCCGGTATATATTTAAAGCTGAAGTTTACAAAGAAGTGATACTGTGATAGCACTGTGATAGCATATCACCCGTTTTAGAAAAGTTAGACTGAAAATGTATAATTTTCAAAGCACGTTGCATAATTTTATATTGAAGGAGGGAAAGAGAATGATTTGTTAGAGGAATAATGTAGAAGAGGATGAATCTTATCAATATCTTGCTGCCAGGAAGTATATTTGGACTTTGAAGCAAAGGAAGTATTCTTAGATTGTAATATTCAGAGGTACGTGTAGAATTCTGTTGTATCCAAAGAGGCAAATGTCTTTAAAGTTCAGAAACAAGTTCAGTTTAAAAAAAAAATCACCTCTCAGGTTATCAATATAGTAAGTTTGAATTTTCAGAGGTCTTTTTGTTCTCCTTCAACCATACACATATTGAATAGATGTGTATGTGCATTTTAGTCATATACTTAATTTAGCTGAGAATTTTCAATTCAAAACACCTGCCTTCTCCATTTTTTCAAACTATTTGTTATAGTATATACTCTGATATCATGATGATTCAAGCACATTTTAAACAAATAATTCCTGTTCCTTTCATTGAGGAAACATGTCGGGTTCCTAGGGGATATTACCAGACTGGAACATGAATCACCCAGAAATTTGTGTTTGGTTTGTAAATAGCTTAGATCCTGTCAGGACAAACCCTGAGGTCATTTGGGCAGGTAAGACTCTACTTGGCAAAGAAACTCTAGGAAAAAATAGACTTTTAACTTCGTAACTGGCAACCTCTGCTATCTAAAAATTTTCCTTATGCTGAAATGGAATCGGTGTGGATATAGGGCACTTGCAAACCATTTCTTTTTTATTCTCCTCTCCTAAAAGAGACTTTGTTAATCAGTCACCATCTTTGAAATAGTATTTGTATTCCATCTCACGTTTTATTTAAATTTTTCTATTTAAGAAAATGTCCCCACCCCTAAAGTCATTAAAATCTCATTGGCTTTGAAAAGGTCCAAAGGGGTAGGGGTAGTGGGAGGGGCAGGGGAAAGGAAAGAAGGGAAAGGAAAAATGATGAGAAATGGAAAAAATGGAAATAAAGTCTTTGTAAATAGGGAAGGGTGGAGGGCGTGAAGGGAGGGCTAGGAATGGGGAAAAAATAAGAACCAAGATGCATTATGTAAAGGTACAATACCCAATGAGAAATGTAATTGTTGTATACCTACAATGTACCAATAAAAGAATTTAATACAAAAAAAATAAAAATAAAATAAAATCATAATCAAAAAAAAAATCTCATTGGCTTTGAAAAAATCACTGTGTAGTAGTTTTCAAATCCAGGTTCTTTACTAACTGGATGTATTAGTAGTACTCAACCTCTTGGTCCTAATAGGGGTAATCATATCCATTTCATAGGCTCATTGAAGGGTTCAAATAAGACAAAGCAAATGAAGTATCTGATACACCATAAACATACAATACATAATAGCTTTATCAATAGTGTGAGTCAAAATCAGTAAAGATGCCATAGATTCTCTGTGCCTCCTCTCTTCTGATATGTGAGAAACTGAACCCCCACAAAGGTAGTTCATCCAGCCCAGAGATAAGTCAGTACTGGAAAGTAGGCCTCCTAACTCCCTCTATCAGCTCCCAAGAACTTCCAGTTTTATCCACAGAAAGTTTCCAAATTGCTCCACAAGTTTAAGGAATCTCTGTGGGCCATCTCACCTTCTGTTGTGCCCGCATTGCAGTTTGCAGAATCACTCTGTCTCATGGCTTTTCAAGTCTCTAAGGACTCCCAGGTCTCCAGCACAGGGGACGCCTCCACAAGCAGTGCTTCTTCCTCTTGCTTGTCCAGGGGCTTACTGTGGACCCACTGTTGCTACATCACCGGATCTCATCTCTTCTTCACTGCTCTGTAACTGCATTGCACTGGTTGCTTCCGGGTCCTCATCTCACTGCTGGAGAACCAGCTCTTGTGGAAAAGGAGCAAAGCTGGGAGCAATTCTTTCCCCACTTCTGATTCTATCCTTGGGACTCTGGCAGTGACAAAATGCCAAGCAGCTGGAAAGTGAGCATTTTTGGGGGGAAGATTGGAAAACAGCTGTGAGTGTTCCAGCAAGGTCCTCTGAGCAAATATGTCCCTCTAAACCTCACAGTAGACAGGGGCTGCCAGGTACTCAAACAAGCTTTCCCTGGAGTCAGATGATAAATATTTGCTCTCCAGGGAATAAAATTATTCTTTGTATACATTATGCTCAACTTGGGATTTCACCTGCTATTTGTTTACTTAACATATTCATACTTATTCTAATTATTACTTTATTTTCATCTTCAATAAACACACGGTGTGTTTTAAAAGCCTTTGTGTTTATAACTGAAAAAAAAGTACTTATTTCACAATCTACTAAGAAAAACTCTAAATCCCTGACTACTAGGTAGCTGATCTACACAAGCTTTGTTTACCCTCAAGAAAGTCTCTTTTTGTGGCAACTTTTGCTTTCCTCTCCCCATCTATACACAATCTTGATTAGTATTACTCTCTTTACTCTGTTGCAATGCTTCTAAACTGCCACAAAGTAAGTGACAGAAAAAAGAAAACAAAAAGAGAAGAGAAAAACTAACAGCGACCAGAAAGTATGACATGGTGATAAAAAAGAAAAACTTTAAACAAAAATAAAATACAAGTGAGTGGCAGGACTGAAGTATGAGATATTGTCATAGATCCTAAAAACTGTTCAAAACAAGGACTAAAATAATATATATGTTTGGCTGTGATTTAAAGTAGGAAGGAAAAATCAAGGATGTGGCAAAATATATCAAAATGTCCCCTCTCCATAGAAGACAGATGGACGATGTCCATAACCTCTGCTCCAAGTTTATATGAGTTCATCAGTGTGTATAAATGTGTGTACACAACTATGCTGAACTTTCTGACAATTTGTACTATTTGAAAAATAGTGAATTTAGGCAATGAAAACATTCCCAAAGAAGTGTTGTCCTTAAATACTTTTTCATAGGGCAATTATTAGGTCCTCATTGGGATCAAAATTAAGCTAGTCAATAACATGCTGCCCTTGCAAAATAATCTTTAAGCAATATTCATTCACATTGATTCAGTGAAGAAACAATTGTCTAGTAATGAATATTGTATCTTGTATAGATTTGCTTACTAATTTACTTCCAATGACTGATGTCAAAAAGGCAAGATGCTTTCGAATTCTTGAACTTTACCTGCCACCAATTTTCTTTTCTAAACCAAGTATGTTTTGGGGAAATGGCAAAATACAATGAGTAAAATTGGATACTAAGGAAAATCATTTGTTCTCAGTAAACGTCACTGTGCCATCATCATTTTGTTTCAGAACTGTTAGAGATTGCCAAGTCCAGGTGACTGTGCATGAGGTAGCGTCAAAGTTGGCTCACAAGGAGTTTTTGTTTTTTAATTTCCTTTCAGTGCATCACCACTTTGGTGGGAGCAAGACCAGTATTCACTGTGCCAATAATATAAGGAATTGCTTGTGGAAACCTGAGTATTTTGGAACCATATATTTGATTTATTCAACTGAAGTTTTAACCCCCCTTGCAGATTAGCACCCCCGGTGAGAACCAGCTGGCCCTTAATCCAGTATGTCCCTCACTCAGAGAGCATTTGCGATTCAACATTGTGCTGGACGTGTTAGCACACTAGACGAAAAATAGAAGGTGTAAGGATTGGAAAGGAAAAACCTAAACTGTCAGTGTTCTCAGATGCTATGATTAGCTAGAAACAAATGTCTATGTGAATCCATAATACAGAGATTAGGAATTTAATAGGATTGTGTTCTCGATACACTACCAACTAACAGCAAAATAATAATAATAAAAGAATTTTTGCATTCAGAACCACACCAAAGCTTTAATGCACCTAGGGATGAATATAACAACAACAAATATATATCTATATTTATATATAGATATATATATATATATATATATATATGAAATTTAGTGAGGAATTTAGAAAATTTGTTAATAGATATATGTTTTATCTAAATAAAATGGTCATTTTGAGGATATGAATAAGCAACATTTTAACAGTGTACATTGCCTAATAATCTCTAAATGTAATGCAATGTTAAAGAAAACCCTAACTTTTTAAATAGAAATGTGCTAATTCTAAAACTCTTAGGGGTTAATAAAAGTTCAAGAAAAGCCAGCAGTTTAGAAGAAAAGGAATGAGAAATTGGCACAAACTTTGAGTCATAAAATATATTATGAAACTATGGTAATTAAATTGTGTATTATTGTACTAGAGATAGACAAAAAGATAATTGAACCAAATTAAAGAGCTCTAAGCATAAAACGGGTATGTAGTTCATGATAGGAAGGGTATTATATATCAGTGAGAGAAAGGACTGAAATGCACAGTATTGTATGTGGTGAAATTTTATACAGTCAATTGTCTGTTATTGTAGAAAAATAATATTTCTTTCTTCCAATTCTCAAAATGTTTTCCACATGCATGAATATCTAAATGAAAAAAGTAAAGTTTTAAACATTTAGAAAAAATTGTACAAATTTAGTTTATATCTTCAGAAGAAAGAGTAAGTTTTTAAATGACCTATAAAATACACATTAAAAAAGAAAATACTAATGAATTGATGACATTACTATGAAAATTACTTTATAGGGCCAGGGATGTAGCTCAGTGGCGCCGAGCCTGCACTGCAAGCACAAGGTACTGAGTTTGATCCCCAGTACCAAAAAAAGAAAAAAAAATTACTTTATCACACACACACACACACACACACACACACACAAACACACACAGACTGAAGGAAGATAGCTATAGTCCATATAACCAACAAAGATTAGGGTTCAGGATAAAGGATAAAGGAATAAATGTCTATCAGCCATAAAGAGAAAGCAGGCAGCCAAAGGAAAATTTGACAAAAGATTTGAGCATGTGATTCACAGGAGAAAAAAACTCCATGGGCCCAAACAACATGAGTTGGTTGGCTCAACCAATTTGAGCATTCACCACGCGGAAAGGTGCTGCAGAACATCTCATTCTATCTGCATCATTTCGTTCCTGTTTGGAGAGGGGAGAAAGCTAAAATGGATCCTTAGACTCTCTGTCTGTGAGGACTCCAAATGCAAATTGGGACCTCCACGTCAGATGTACCTGAGGGGGATTCAAAAAGCAGAGGAGGCTCTTTTGCCTTGTGCAATGTCAGCTGTGCTTGTAGGCACACATGACAGAAGGAAACCAGACCTTACCGGCAAAAGTAGAACAGGTCATTCCTCTGGAAACATAGTTCTACCATACTGGCTTTACTCCAGAATGGCTTCTATCTCAACTCTTCCAAACCTTTCTCAAGCTCCCAATTTCTGTCTTGAATCTCTTCCTGCTCAATATACCTAGGAAGTCTTTCTCCATACCACCCCCCACACTGAACATTGATTGATACAACAGATAAATGGTAACTAAAATAATGCCCCCTTCATGATCCTCCCACAGACAAAAGGAGCTAGAAATTATGGTGAATGTGAAAGCTAACAGTTGTAATTGTTAATATCAAGCAGCTAGGGAGCAAAGAATATCACTTAGTAACCAAGGGCATTGTTTAGCTCCAGGAAAACATGGTTAAATTATGGTCTCCTACTTACCTTGGTAAGTCCCTTTACCCAAACTTCACTGTCCTCAGCTCTAACACGTGGAAAATAATACCTATCTATAGTGTAAGAATTAAATCCAATAGTGAATGTTATTTATTGAATCTGACACTCAATAAATGATAAATTATAATTCTACTAAATGAAACTGCAAAATATAAGTAAAAGGAAAAAAATTTTAGAAAATATAAAAAACTCGGGAAATATCAAACTTCAGAGAAAATAAGAAATTTGTATTTTCTGGACTTTCTAAACTATACTAAAACTCTATCTTTCTTCTTTTATACATGTTGCAATTCCACTCTATTTGTTATAGTCATCACTTTCACATTGTCCCCCTCAGCCTATCCCACTCCACACTGGTCACAGTATCCTATGATGGCCACATTGTCACGGACCTTCACAAGGTGATGATCATCCCATGGCAGCTGGACCCCTATTGGTGTGATGGCCCCATTCTGGCTATGGAAAAAAGGAAATGGTGTTAACATTTCACATAATATAACTCAGATCTAAGAGACAGTGTAACCAAGGCTGGGTGAAGACTTGAGTAAACGAATGACACACCAAATAGCTTATACCTGTTAGAAGCAGTGACTCTTCCTAGGACTCTCATATTGAAATCAAAATCCAGACCTTGTGTGTTACACTGGCAGTCTTTACAAGTCAGCTCCCTCCCACAAATAAGACTCCAAGGTACCTCCCCACTGTGAACTGCAGATGCCATTCTCTTCTGGCCCTAGAAAGTAGAGGTTCATTGCAGGTTTTGTTCTAGAACAATTGTGGGAAATGTTCACTTATTTCATGGCAAATTATACCCCAACGTGGTACTTGACCCTATATATATATATATATATCCATTGATTTTGTAAGTACGTTTAATTAGGATAATCTCATATCTCTACTTTTGTAATTATTTTCACTTTCCACTTCTAATGTTATTATTATTTTCCGCTCTTTATTAAATTCTCTAACAATATTTTGGATTTCTTGATTATCACCATTAGCTTTTGCATTCAATTTCATTATTTCCATTTTATTTTTTTAAATTCTTTTATTGGTACATTTTAGGTATACAATACATTTACATTTATCATTGGGTGCTTATACCTGTACATGATGAATCTTAGTTCTTATTTTTTCCCCATTATCTGTGCACCCTTCATCCCCTCCACCCTTCCCTACATAGATTTCATTTCCATTTTTTTCTCATAATTTTTCCTTTCCCTTCTTTCCTTTCCCCTTCTCCTCCCACCACTCCTACATGTTTGTACCTTTTAATATTTCAAATTATCAATTATTCATTTTAATCTTTTTAATCCTTGTTTACACTTTCAGTTTCTCACACCAGAGAAACTATTCGGTATTTACACATGTGTCCTATTTATTTCTTGTAAGAGTATGGCCTCAATATGCATCCATTTATCTATAAATGTCTCTAGTTTCTTGTTCTTTATGGCTGAGTAGTACTCCATTTTATTTTTAAAAACCCACATCTTCTTTATCCAGTTTCCAGTCGAGGGGCACTCTGGCTATTTCCAAGCTTTAGCTATTACAAACTGTACCACTATAAACATGGGTGCACATGTATCGCTGTGGTATGATTCTTTTAATTCTTTGGGGAAGATACCCAGCAGAGGAATAGCTGGGTCAAATGGTACCTCCAGTCCTAGTTCTTTGAGGTATCTCCATATGGATTTCCACAGTGGTTGCACCAGTCTGCACTCCCACCAACAATGGAGAAGGGTTCCTTTCTCCCCACACCTCTGCTAGCCTTTGTTATTAGTTGATTTCTTGATAGCAGCCATTCTTTCTGGAGTGAGGTGGAATCTCAGTGTTGTTTTCATCTGCATCTCTCAAATGACCAATGACGTTGAGTATCTTTTCATGTGTATTTGCTGCTTTTTCTTCATTGTCTGAGAAATGTCTGTTCATTTCAGATGTCCATTTTTGAATTGGGTCTTTGAATTTGGGGGGTCTGATTTTTTTCAATTCTTTGTATGTTCTAGATAGTAGACCTTTGTCTGAGGTACAGCTGCTAAAAATTTTTCCCCACATTGTAGGTTGTCTCTTAGCTCTGTTGGTTGTTTCTCTTGCAGTGCAGAAGCTTTTTAATAAGATGAGATCCCAGTTGTTGATTCCTTCTGCTAGTTCCCATGCTTCTAAGGTTTTGTTCATAAAGTCTTTTCCTATGCCAATGTCTTCAAGAGTTCTGCCTAACTTATCTTCCAGCAAGTTTAGTGTTTCTGCCTTAATATTTAGATCTCTAATCCGCTTTGATCTTAATTTAGTGCATGGTGATAGATATGGGTCTAGTTTTAATCTTTGGCAGGTTGGAGTACAGTTTTTCCAACACCATTTATTAAATAGGCTATCTTTCCTCCAATGAGGGTGGTTGGCTCCTTTGTCAAAGATGAGGTGGCTGAGTATATCTGAAGTTGTTTCTGGATTTTCTAATCTATTCCACTGATCCTCGGGTCTGTTTCTTTGCCAGTACCATGCTGTTTTTATCACAGTAGCTTTGTAGTATAGTTTCAAGTTTCTGTTGCCTAGAATTGCTTTTGGTATTCTAGGTTTCTTCTGCTTCCAAATGAATTTTTGGATTGTTTGCTCTAGTTCTGTGAAGTATATTGTTGGAATTTCAATTGGAATTGCATTAAATCTATATTGTAGTTTTGAAAGTATGGCCATTTTCACTATATTGGTTCTTCCTACTCAGGAACAAGGGATGTCTTTCCATTTTCTTATATCCTCCTTAATCTCCTTTTTCAGAGCGCTGTACTTTTTCAATGCAGAGGTCTTTTGCTTCCTTTGTTAGATTGATTCCTAGATATTTCATTTTTTTGGATGCTATTGTAAAAGGAATTGTTTCCCTAATTTCTCTCTCAGTGAGTCTGCTATTTGTGTATGAGAAGACTATTGTTTTTTGAGTGTTGCCCTTATATCCAGCTACTCTACTGAATCTGTCGATTAAGTCTAGAAGTCTTTTGGCAGAGTTTTTTGGGTCTTCTATGGAAAGTATCATATCATCAGAAAATAATGACAGTTTAACTTCTTCCTTTCCTATCTTTATTCCTTTTATTTCTTTTTCTTTTCTAATTGCTGTGGCTAATGTTTCCAGAATTGTATTGAACAGGAGTTGTAATAGTGGGCATCCTTGTCTTGTTCCTGATTTTAGTGTAAAAGTTTTCACTTTTTGACCATTTCGTATGATGTTGGTGGTTGATTTTTCATAGATAGCCTTAATCAGATTAAGATAAAGACCTTCCATTCCAATTTTCTGTAGGGTTTTTATCATGAATGGGTACTGGATTTTGTCAGATGCTTTTTCTGCATCTATTGAGATGATCATATGGTTTTGTCCTTGACTCTCAATATAGTGTATTACATTTATTGATTTACGTATGTTGAACCATCCTCGCATCCCTGGGATAAATCTGACTTGGTCATGGTGTATGATCTTCTTGATGACCTCTGTATCCTGTTTGCCAGCATCTTGTTGAGGATTTTTGCATCTATGTTCTTTAGGGAGATTGGCTTGTAGTTTTCTTTTGGGGTTGGGTCTTTCCCTGGTTTTGGAATCAAAACTTACTTCCAGGAATGAATTTGGAAGCCTTGCTTCCCTTTCAATTTCCTTGATGAGTTTAAAGAGTAATGGTAATAGTTCTTCTTTAACTGTCTTGTACAATTCAGCAGTGAAGCCATCAGGACTTGGGCTGTTCTTTGTTGGTAAATTTTTTACATTTTCAATTTCACTCATTGTAATTGGGGTGTTTAGAATTTCTATATCTTCTTCATTTAACTTTGGCAATTCATATGTATCTAGGAATCTGTCCATTTCTTCTGTGTTTTCCATTTTATTAGAATACAGGTTCTCAAAGTAGGTATTGATGATCCTCTGGATTTCTGCTGGGTCTGTTGTGACTTCACCTTTTTCATTCTTAATTGCATGGATTTGAGCCTTTTCTTTCCTTTTTTTCATAAGGTTGGCCAAAGGTGTATTGAGTTTATTTATTCTCTTAAAAAACCAACTCTTTGATTCATTAATTTTTTGTATTGTTCTCTTAGTCTCCATTGCATTGATTTCTGCTCTGATCTTTATAATTTCCTCTCTTGTAGGAACTTTGGGTTTGTTATGCTCTTCTTTTTCTAGGAGCTTGAGGTTTTACATTAGGTTACTTATCTGAGTTCTCTCTGTTTTCCTAATATGAGCATTAACTGTTATGAATTTCCCAGGTAGAACTGCTTTCATTGTGTCCCATAGATTCCTGTATGTTGTATTGGCATTGTCATTTACTTGTAGAACCTGTTTAATTTCTTCTTTAATTTCCTGTGTGACCCATTGGTTGTTCAGGAGGGTGTTATTCAATTTCCATGTGTTTGTGGGTGTTTTGCAGTTTCTTATGCTATTGATCTCCAATTTTATTGCACTATGGTCTGATAATATACAGGGGATAACTTCAATTCTTTTACATATACTTAGACATGTCCTATAATCTAGCATGTGGTCTATTTTGGAGAATGATCTGTGTGCAGCCGAAAACAATGTGTATTCTGATTTTGTGGGGTGGAACACTCTGTAAACATCTATTAAGTTCATTTGTTCAGTGCTTTGGTTCAGTTCTAGGATTTTGTTGTTGATATTTTCTCTAGATGATCTGTCTATTTGTGATAGTGGGGTATTGAGGTCCCCCATTGCAATTGTATTAGTGCTTATTTGGTTTTTCATGTCCATTAATGTTTGTTTTGTATAGTTGGGGGCATTCTTTTTGGTACATATATAGTTAGGATTGTCATCTCTTCCTCTTGGATTGTTCCCTTCACAAGGATATGGTGACTATCTTTGTCTCTCTTAATTAGTTTTGGTTTGAAATCTACTTTGCGTGCAAATAAAATTGCTACCCCTGCTTTTTTCCATGTTCCTATGGCATGGACAACTGTTTTCCACCCTTTTACTTTCAGTCTATGAATTTCTTTTTGAGTTAGGTGTGTTTCTTGTATACAGCATATTGCTGGATTTTGCTTCTTAATCCATTCTGTCAGTGTATTTCTTTTGATTGATGAATTGAGGCCATTAACATTGAGAATTATAATTGATAGATATTGCCTCATCCTTTTCATGATGTTTTGCTGTTGTTGGCTATTTTATTTCTTATTTTTTCCCCTTTCCCTTTAGTTTCTTACCTTGTTTGGTGGCTTCGCTCTGCTGGGCCTCATGGAGTTGTGACCTTCATTGTCTTTTTCTAGGATATTTCTTAGAATTGTTTGGAGTACTGGTTTGGTGTTCATGGAATTTCTCAGGTGTTCTTTGTCGTGGAAGTATCTAATTTCCCCATTGATTTTGAAAGATAATTTTGCAGGATACAACGGTCTAGGTTGGAAGTTATTTTCTTTTAGGGCTTGAAATACTTCACTCTGGGCTCTCCTTGATTTGAGGGTTTGTGTTGAGAAGTCTGCCATGATTTTGTTGGGCTTTCCTTTGTAGGTGATTTATTTCTTTTCTCTAACTGCCTGCAGAACTTTGTTCTTCTGTTGGGTTTCTGGGATCTTGACTATTATATGTCTATGTGTAGATTTTTTTTCATCATGGCTAGTTGGTGTTCTATATGCCTCACTTATCTGTACGTCCAGTTCTCTACTTCTGACTGGGAAGTTTTCTACTATTACTTCTGTGAACAGTTTTTTTACTTCAATTGTACTTTCTCCTGTTTTTTCATGGACTCCTATCAGCCTTATGTTATTCTTCTTTGTATCATCAAGCAGCTGTTGGATTGATTTCTTGTGGTCCTTTACTGTTTTTAAGAGATCTCTGTTTTCATGGTCCTTAACCACAATCCTGTCTTCTATATCCAATATTCTATCTTCAGATTCTTTTAATCTGCTCTACATGCTTTCAATGGAGTTTTTAATCTCCTGAATATCTCTTTAAATCTGTTTCATGGATTCCATTTTTTTCTTATGTTGGGCAATCATGGTTTCCATTTCTTTCTTATGCTGGGCATTCATGGCTTCCAGCATGGTTCTGATCTCATCTATTTTTTTTATCTGTTTCTATTCTAGAACCTCTAATCATGTCTTTCACTCTGCTTACCATCTCTGTAGTTATCTGGGAAATTATTTCTGTTTTGAATTTTTCTAGAGCCTCATTCATCTGCTTTGTTACTTCTTGTGCTATCAGTTCAGGGTGTCCAGGTGGTTGATTATCAGACTTTTCCACCTTGTTTCCCCCAGAATTTGTCTTTGGTGTTGTGGAAGTCTGAGTTTGCACCTTACTTAAATGTCTTTTGTTTTTGTACTGTCCTTGGTTTAGTTCCTGGGTTGATACTTATTGTAAGTATCTTTGCTGATGTATTTAGAACACTTATGGAATGGTTGTTTCTCTGAGGTGTCTTCTAGATATAGCTAGTCTTTAGGTTTTGAGTCTCTAATGGCTCTGAGTCTGTCTCATTTTCATTATACCAGGAAGGACAACTGATTAGATCAATCACAACACCTTAGCCCAAGTGATACAATCAGTAACACAATAGCATCAAGTACCTCTTAGAAAATGACAATTTGTGGTAGCTATTAATCTATCACCTTTTACTGTGTGAATTAAGTCAAAATCAAGGACCAACCCAACATATGTTTGTAGTATATAAACTCTTCAATATAGCAACTTTACCCTTTGGGATGGGGAGTTAGAAGGCTTTAGGAGGGAGGAATAGGTAAGTAGAAGGATAGGGAGGATAGGGGAAGGTTATCAGTGATGCCAGAGGACCCAGGCAAGGGAAGGAAAGAGACGAAAAGAAAGATAAAGAAGAAATACCAATTAGAGGCAGAACAGGAATGCAAAGGGAGATGAAGAATAATGTGGGACAGAAAGGGAGTGAGGCAGAGAGAGAGAGAGAGAAAGAAAAGAGAAGAAAAAAGAGAAAAATAAAAATTATAAAAGAGTAGCAAATAAGAACAAAATTTAATATAGGAGCAAAAAAATAGTGGTAATTTTGAAAACAACAAATAAAAGATACAAATGAACAGCCTCCTTCAGGGTGTGTCTCTGCTGTCACAATAGTCAGTGTGGGCAGCAGTGTGCAGTTATAAGTCAATGAGTCTCATTAAGCTAGTCCCAGACCCATGAGATTCCAGCAGATTTCTAGCTGCAAGTCCAAAGTTGAGCTCCCTGTCCTCCTGCAGGGTTGAACTCTGCAAGGTTCTACTGCAGGTTTCACCTACCTTTCCCCTGAAGATAGTCCAGGTTCTGATGGGAGGTGATGATCCCTCCAACTTACCAAGCACAGTGGTCTGGTGTTCCTTTATTGCAGAGATTCTCTTCACTTTTCCAGTGGGCTTCAGTTATCACTGGGGAGCCTGAGAGAGGCCCCCTTTCTCTTGTTCACTTCTGCAGCTCAGGACAGTAGTGCCCCCCTGTGCCTCTGTAGTGTGGATCCAAGCAGCTGTACAGCCAAGAGGTGGGAGTAGGGGGCTGTTGTTGCAGACACCTGGGCAGCTAAGCTGGAGGCTGATGGATGTGCCCAGGGGGTCCTCACCGGTTTGGTCTCCTGGTCACAAGTGGGCTGAATGAGCCAGACTGAGCAGGGCACACTCAGCCCACGCGTGCTCTGGCCGCACGCACAGCTAAGCTTGAGTATGGTCCATTATTTCTGTTTTAAATTTACCTCCTTCCACTTTATTTGAACTTATTTTCCTTCTTGCAGGTTCTTGAGTTGAATTCTTACTTATTTTTGAGCTGTTAATTTATTAAGAACTTTGATATGTGGTGTTTCCTCGGCCATTATTTGGAAATGTTCACAATATCTATTTAGGTTTTATTTTTAATAGTCAAATTATATATAAGTATGTTTTTTAGTATCCAGTTGGGGTGTGTTGCTGGTTAGTTAATGGTTTTCTGAAAAAAAAAAAAGGAAATTGGTTGTACATGGTATTTTTTTATCCAAATAATAATGTTTCCTTTTATTAAACAATTGGTAAACATAATTTAATGGTACAATATTCCATAATGTCAATGGTCCATAATTTATATTATTACATTGCTAGCATTCACCTTTTGGGTCCCTTTTTGTTTTTTGTTAAAGTTACTGTTGTAACTTTATGGATAATGCTTTTTCCCCATTTTTCCATTTTGGAGAGAGCAGAATTAGATACTGACAAGGGAGACTTGGGGATCCAGGGCTTCAGTGGGAAAGAGATTTAGGACAACTGAATTAACTGTGGATGAAGAATGCTGTCAACACCACGCAAGGAATAAGTTTAGCCGTCAAGAGGAATTTCAGGGAATTAAGTATGGATGAGCTTCATTAAATTTAGTAGGTCATACTGATGACTTAAGCTATGAAGACAAATCAAGATATTCTTTGAAATACCAGACACCTTATTACACAATACTATTCATGGCTGCCATACCTATGAAATGTCACCTTCTAGTCTCTCTTGAACTTTCAACAGAGACTTGAATGATAGCTGGCTGGTGTCTCAAGCCCACAGCCCATGGGCTCCTTTATCTAAGCATTACCATCTCATCCAAAACGTCAAGAACTCATGAATCAGGGCTCTCCAGGGAGTAGGGGACATGAGAGGCAAGGATTTGGCCACCAATGGAAACCTCTTCAGCTTTTGCCCTTTTCAAGGGCTGGTAGAGTAAAACCTTTCTGTCCCATGCATATATTTCCTGTTTTCCACTTCCCTGCTTGGGGATATCATTTTTTAAGCTTGTTTAGATTTTATTTACTTATTTATTTTAATGTTCAAATCTTTACAGAAATCAAAGCAAAGTAGTTCTCTTGTTTTGGAGAAGATGCTTTTATTCTTCCTTTATAGTCCTTGGAAGCCAAACAACCCCAAAGTGCATGTCAGCTTCTCGTTTATGCTTCATAATTCTTTGTGACATACTCTTCAAGAAGGCTCCATAATGTCACCTTTCTAAGTGTCTTATAAAAGTGGAAAGAAAACCTTGGTAAAGTCAAACAAGATACATTCTGTTGATGTTCTTTGCCTGAAAGGAATCTCTAACTTACCTCCCTCTGTTTTGTGTGACTTTGCCCAGCTCTGACCTGGAGGTTTGCCCACTATCTACAATCATATATGGCAGAGACTGTGGATTTTAAATAATGCTTCCCATCATAAGGGAACTGAAAAAATAATGCCATTCCAGCAGTTCCAATATGCTGTTGGTACAGGTAATACTAGCATTATCTTGAGAGGAAATTTGAAACCTGTTGGTCTCCTGAGTCTCTCAGATAAAATGTTTTGCAGATTCAACATTAAAAAGGATTTGGGGACTATTAAGGGTGTACAGAAATACCACTGTTCTCGGGGCCTTCCTGTTTGGGGGACTTTTCTCTTTGCCTCCTGATGGCATCTCCTTCCTAACTTCTATAAAGCAGATGTAAAAATAATTTTTAAAAAGAAGATAGTATCTAAATGTAAAAAGTACATACTAGGCAAGTGATTAAAACAAAATTGACATCAGAAAATAAAAGGTGAGGATGTAGGTTAAAGGAATAAAATAATAAAGAGTGAACATTTTTTAAAGTTGAAGGATAAAATAAACTAAAAAATTTGTATAATTATAAAAATATGCAACTTCATTCTAGAGCAAAATTAAACTACAAAGCTTTGAAAAATAAGTATAAAGGAACACACATTAATGATCACTTAAAATTGATTTGAAAACATAACAGGAAAATGAAATTATAAGCTAAAAATGAAAGCAAAGCATAAATAATATTTTAAGAAGCAAAAGTTTGTTCTCAGCCTGTCACTTCGAGTCCCTTGAAGTAAGTCCTCGCTTGCTCTCGATCTCCTCAGTAATGTTTTCTGCTTGGCAGGAAATGTCTTAGGAGAAAGGCCAATGTGTTTCACTTTACTATATGTGCTAAGCATTCTATCAGGAGCCTCATCAGGACTAGACCTACCAGAGAGCTGTAGAGTTTGCATATTTGAAAGAACACAGTTTTGTTCCACTTGAACTCCACAGCCTGCTTTGTTCCCTCTCTCCATTCCACCAACCTTCAACTTCTGTGGCAAAAGAAGGTAACATAAAAGGTAACCTTGGGAGACAAACTGTGTCACTGACAAGGAGAACTTGCCCCTAAGAATGCCACTGCCACACCTCCTATGCCCCATCTGCTTTCACCATTTTGAGTTTCTAGGGCTGTGGTGAGTTTCCTGGGGTGTGTTTCCAGGGCTTCCAAGGAGCCCTGAAGAGAATGAGCTAGTGTGCAGGCTAATCTCAAAACCTGAAAACACTACTGTGGAGTGAGTGCAGCCATAAATTCATTCCATCTTCCCCTCAATCACATTTAAAGAAACAAGAAAAGTCTCAGAACATAGTTCTGGGTGCTTTCTTCTCCTTTTCTGTGTTCAGATATCTTCAGTACATACAGCAATTCCAGCTCCACTGAAGCAGTGAGAGAGGCACTGTAAGGCGCATGGTGGCAGCATTGTGAACATATCAGAGGACCCTCAGCACAGCGGTGCCATCTGAGGCTAGAAAAGAGTAGTAGCTTCCTTACTCTGAAGCAACCTCAACCTCATTCTCTTGACAACAGGACCCAGCAACAACACAATGACAATGTGCATGTTTACATGTTGCTACTTGTTGGAGAAAGTGAAGAATAGCCACATAAATCTGTCCATGAGTATTTGTGAGATAAATTTTTAGGGCCTCAAGTAATAAATGAGGGAGTATAGAATGCAGGGTCTTGAAGACCTCTAATAATTGGAGGATTCTTTTTAAGTCAGCAGAATGCACTTCTCTATCTTATTTTTACTCAAAGTTTGCATGGCTAGGAAAAATGTACAAGGCATAAAGAAGGTAACTTAAAATGACAGTAGCCTGAAGTCTACAATTGAAATGAAGTCTGATATAAATTGAACATCCTCTATTAATTTCTCAGTCCTCAGTTCTCTAACTCTCCTTAAGCTTTTATTCCTCAAGGAATCATGCTCTGCCATGATATAATATCATCTTTTCCCTACCAGTGCGGGAGAAAAAGGAATGTCATCCTTACAGATAACTTGGAGAGGGTCCAAAAGAGCATAACAAAAATGAACAAGGCTGTTAAAATGAGCAATTAGAAAATGTTAAAGGAATCAGAGTGATGTGTCCTTGGGAAAAGAAAAGTAAAGATGCTTTCATAATATGTTCAGACATTTCCTTTCTGGTCCTGGTGGAGAGTTTTTGATGAGATAAAAGGGGTGCAGAGCCTGAGTGTGGAGGGATGTTAATGGAGAAGGGGACACGTGTGCCGTGGGCAGCTCTTTCCAGCAAAGAGTGAAACAAATTATCAAAGTACAGATAACAAAACCAAAAGAAGTATATTTGCTAACATTCATCTTCTATTTTAAAAAAATTAAGACTCTACATTAAATTCAAACTCAGAATTTTGAAAACAGATTAGATAATATTTGAAACTTGAAAGTGTTTTACTATTACTAGAGACATTAAATTATATGGGATCATTTGTCTTTGGAACTGGAAAGGTGCTCTAGAGAAAGATCTAGAATAAATACAAAATGCAATCTTTGGGACAAAGCAGGGAAGAAATATACTACTAAATTTATCCCAGGGAAAAAATCATTACATATATGTAGAAAAATATATGAATACAATATCTGGAAAATAAAAAGAATTTCTGAACTGACATAAAGTTCAGAAGCCTGGGGCTTAGCAAGCCTGTCTAACTTCTTTTTAATATAAAAGAGAAGGAATTGGTCATGGAATGTTCTTCCTTAGGCAATTATATATTTCACATGACTGTTAGGCAGCTGTCAGTGTCAATAATGACACTGTGAAAATGGAAATCTTAGGGAAAAAAGGTCCTGTTTATATTGATAAAAAAACCTCTACTAACCAAGTGAAAGGCGCACAATAATGAGAAAATATATGAGCAGTGAACCAAATACACAGTTCTTTATTATCTTTGAATTTTCCCAAGGAAAGTTCTGATACAAAGAAAGTGTATTTGAATATGCAATAAAAGATAAGAGATAATATCAGGTTTAAGTCAGAAGGGGATAACCTATTTATTCTCTTCATTCTTAATAACCATGAATGCAAGTTCACTAATAAAGATTTATAAAAACACCACATCATTTCATGTCATCTTATTCATTGCATTAAATAAAGAATAAACACAAATGACAGGTTTGGAATGGTCCTTGTTTTCTCAGATAGGTGAAATTCTGCAATTAGCCAACTTTGTTCAACCCCATTTTAAAGATCTCCATTGTTTCTCTTCTAAATGTTCTCCCTTTACTGTAAGTGAAGTGTTTACATGCACAAATCAGCCATGTTCTCTTGTTTAGATTAATGGGCTGGTCTTTGAAGTTGCTCTTTAATTTTCTCTTTCCCGGACAAAATTGTGACAATTCACTTAACCTTTCTTTACTTATTCTTGTCTTGGTCAGATTCACAGGATCTTCTGGAATTTGAGGAGACTTAGGCTTTTGCAAAACTATGATACTGCACTGTTAAATTATTAATAGGGTAAATAATGTCCCACTATGATGTCTTTGAGTTTGCTTATGAAGCCTACCCCCATGCTAGTCAAATTGAACTGATAATGTCCATGATGATTAGTTAGTAGATCAGGTTACCTGGTTAAGAAGATCATTTTTAAAAATAAAAATCTTCATTCGCTCAAATCAAGTTAAACTGAAAACATGCATAGTAATGAGTTCATGAGATACTTTCTTATATTTATCTGCAGAAACAAAACATTTATTAAAGCCACCAATTGTTAACTGTCATAATAAAAGTACAAGAAACACACTTCAATGTTCTCCTTTCTTCCCCTTGTGGTTTTCAAATCATTTCCTTCTCCAGACAACGCTCTCCTCAAATTCTGTGGCCTACTGAGGTGGGGGATTAGGTTTGGGGCAAGCCAGTTAAACAACTGTGAAAAATCCGTTAGTTGCGGAGACCCAGGGACATGCATAGAACTCAGGACCAAAGATGACCGCAGTTCCTGAGCATTGTACATAGAACCAACCACAGTGGTACTTTCACTTTTTCATTTATGTTGGGTGGAAACCTGAGTGAGCCTGAGCCTTCCATAGGGTAGCTTAAATCTGACTCCAGGCCAAGTGGGTTTCTGATAGGACAACAGTCCCAAATGGTTTATTTGGATGAGGGAGAAGCAATCTAGGAATTCCAGACACAAAAGAGCTCTGCCATTATTCTCTTGGCTGCTGTGAATCTGTTCAGTGGCCCACTCTTGCCCTATTGAGCATCCTTCTTTCCCACATTCAATAAATGTACACCTTTCCTGCCCTTTCTGTGTGTCTTGGCCAATCCTTTTTCAAGAAATTAAAAGAAAAAAAATGAAATTAGAAGGAATTTCCTCAGACCTATATCTGGTAACACTACCACTGAAGCATCAACAAAGAAAGTGGTCAAATTTAGTGTAGAACTCACCCACAATACCTAGTTTTCCCCCTTACCTGAAGCAGGATAGCAAACCAACACTAGACCATCTACCTTCTAGCTTCAAGATAGGAAATATGCATATGCTACAGATATATTCATCCATGCCCCATATAACAAAAATGTAGGGCAAAAACACAAACAGAGCTTTAATTTTATATGAAGTGTTTTTAGCGACCGTTTCTCTTCTGAGCCCGGGCTTCCATGTCTGCCTGCACCTGGCCAATGTCAATTTGCCCACTGCCCTTTCATCTAATGCCTGGCCTTGTGGGTCTATGACCCCTTCACGTGGTGTATTCTCCAGCCCCCAGTCACCAATATCATTCATTTGATACCTTTACATAAAGACTTCCTCAAGCTTTACCTCCATTCTCAGTTAAATACAGAGAGCAGTTATATCTGAATTTATTCTATATTGTAACCCTTAATTTTTCCTTTCTCTTTACTTTATGCTTTAATTTCAGCATATAATCTTGCAGTGGCTTAGTCTCAGTTTTGTCAGCCTATTGTCACATGTTTTCAATCGTAAACTTTAAAGAGCAGCAGGGAGTGTGTGTGTGAGCTGCTCTATATGGTACCGAGCACCGCACCACACAGAGGTCAGTGTTGACGGGATGGTCATTAATGACACGTCCAGGAGGTTCTGCTTTCCCAGCTCTCTCTCCTATTGAACTGTCCACTGGTGAAAAAGCATTCAGGAAAGAAAATTGTTAGAGTCTAATCAGAACGCCATAGTGCTATTTCCCTCTTTGTGCCATGCCCTACAGTGGCTGTGGCATTTGAGCAAAGGGCAAAGGAGAGAGAAGGCCAATCCTGCATATTGGGCAAGGTTACAGACATGGTGTTGGTTAAGATTCTATTTGAATTATACCAAATGCTCCTCTTTTAAAGGGCTCTTTCTTTCTTTTTCTTTCTTTTGTCTTTTTCCTTTCTCCAGATCTATTCAGCATTGAACAATTACAATGGAGGGGACTTTATATTACCAAACACATAATTACATGGTGAATGTAAGAAATAACAGTTTGGTACAAGTTTCTATAGAAAATGTGCTTTGCATTGTTATTTCAAATACCTTTCTTCACCCTATCCTGAGAGAAAAGCTCTTTTAAAGAAGCATTTGGCTTTTCAGCATCTATCAGTTTAGCCATCAGCTCCTTGGTATGTGCATATGTGAGTTAACAGAAATAACCCTTTTTGTTTCACTTAAAGATATCTAAGTAAAGTTTCAAGTAGCCAATTAGCTTTTTGACCTAAGCTTTGTTGGCTGCAGAAAGCCTGAATCCCAGGAACATTTGGTTCTCAAGGCATTTGGATCTCAGAAGAAAGATCCGGCGCCAGCACCAATCAGAATGGCTGCCAGTTGTTATTCTTCTTCACAACTGGTGGCCGTTCCCAGCACTGTTACGGAGCCAGCCGTGATCAATCTCTGCGCCTGTCTATCAGTGGCTGTTCACAGAGAGAGCAATGTGGGCTGCATCTGCAGATACCACACGTAACTGAACTAACCGGGAGGAAGCGGGAGGGAGACTGTAAACTCCCAAGTACGTAAAATGAGAAAAGCTACAGGGCAAAGAAAATGCAGAAAACCCTGCAACAGCTAGATATGCACCATGGTATAAAGGCAGAATGAAAGAAGGAAAATAGAATAATTATTTTTGGGATGCACATTTCCATGCTATGCATGCACTTAGTACTTAATTTAAATCTTAAACAAGTTACCTCGATGTTTCATGGATTTCTCTTGTCTTTGTAACACTATCTCAAGTTTCTTATCAAGGTGACAGTCTGATTATATTTATGTGCTCTATGTTGTGTTGTTAGATTCCTCTTGTGCCTACAATGAGGTATTAGTGTGTAAGAACTTGGGTGTCGATTGTTTCTTATCAGTTTTTGTTTTTGTTTTTGTTTTTGTTTTGGTGCTGGGGATTGAACTCAGGACCCTGCACTTCATTTTTTATAGATTTGTTAGCAACTTATTTCTTACCAACAAAGTATTTAAATAAATTTTGATAATGACTACCTGTGACAATATATCTGAAAACAGGAATTCATACAGTGATGATTACATCTATCTATATTTTATATTTGTGAATATCTTAGCTCCTTCTTGAGACCTGGAACAAGAAATTCTAAATAAAATATCAGGTTCAATGAGAAAATATTGCTTTTTTATCATTGCAAAGGCATATATGTACGTCTTTTAGGTACTTGGTAGAGTATGCAGTGTCTGATTCCTGAAGCCCCTTAATTCCGTGTTGAAAGCTGAGTTCACATTGCGTGACAATTCTGTTTAATTGCCCTGCAATGAACTTAACCTTTTAGTGTTCCTCTTGGTAAGCTTAGAATGCTTTACAAAGTCAATCAATAAAATTAACAGTTTAATCACCTTTCTCTTATTTCATAATTTATTTTATAAGAATTCTTTTCAACTTCTTTGTTCAAAACAGTCCTTTGGTTAAATGGATTCATGTTAGTTTAAAACTGGAATGAGGAGGTGTTTTGTAAATTCTTAATTCCAACAAAATGTTATAGAGTTGACAGTCTGAAAGAGTTAAAACACACAAAAAATTTCAAATTAACCAAATATTAAAAATAATACCCCACATCAGTCCAGGCATCTCAGATCTCAGCCCTCTGTCCCAAAAGTAGTTCAATCAAGTCAAGCAATAGGCAATATAGATATAGATATAGATGATATAGATGTAAATATGGATTTTCCTTTAAGATCATGACCATGTGGATTTTTAAAAGGAATTGGAGAATACAGAAAAAACACTTTGTAGAATCCTGGAGAATTGAATATTCAGACTAGATATAAATATATTATTTGATTCAACTAACAGTATGTGTTGATCCACTTCTTTTAAAAAAGCTTAAAACATAAATATCATTCTCAAGTGAACTTATGGGTCAGCTCTTCATTTGATAAAGCTTGGTTCAAATGGATGGTAAGTTTTCTATCTTCCAAGGTTAAACATACATTTCTTCTCCCGTACAACACTGACTTTTGTCCATCTATCACAGCCTAATACAGACTGAAATGGATTCTCTATGAAGTCTCATCAGTTCCAGATTTTCCCATTATTTTCTAGTGAAAAAAATAACCAGGACTTGGATACTGAAGGAAAAAACTAAAGTTTTTATTAGTTATAATACATAATATGTTCAAATGCATATAATTATAATATGAACAAAATATGTTCAATATTTCTGGTTTAGAATATACTTTTTATTTGGGTGACAACAAAGCCATATGACTTAGGAATCCCACAATCTATTTGCTGCCTGATATATTGCCCAAATATTAGTGTCCTTACAAAATTCATGCCTTGCAACTTAACTCCAGGTTCATGGTATTAAGAAATGTGGCCTTTTGGAAGTAATTGTATCATAAGGAATTCCCCTTACAGATGGGATTGTTTCTCTCATTAAATGACTCATGGGAATGGCCCTTCTGCCATGTGAGGAAGCAGCAAAAAGTGCCATCTATGAAAGGGTGAGCCTTCTCCAGACCCCACATCTGCTGGTGCCTTCATCTTTGACATCTCAGCCTTCAGAACTGCGAGAAACAATTCTTACTACTTATAAATTACTCTATGTAAAGTATTTTGTTATAGCAGCCTAAATAAACTAAGACACTCACCACTAAGTGTTCTGAGCCAGTGTTGGTCAGTGAGCTGTAGAGGAGAGGACACCTCTAGGCATTTTAGTGAACTGGTGGTATTGGTCCTCTGTGTCCTCTGCTACTCTTCCTGGGACCAGTGACCCAGATTTTACTCTCATCTTTCTCAGTGACAGATACCATCATCAAAGCTTGGAAGTTTTATGTCTAAATCCTTTCAATTTCTACTAGAAAATTGAAATAAACCGATAAATTAACTGACTTTAAAATGAGAATAGCTCAAAATGGTTTTATCTGATGCCCTTCCTCCCAGATGAACTTCCTATTCATAGTAGAAAAAGTAACATGAAGGTTTTAGGCAGATGACGGGTGAGGGGGTATTTAGGGATCAGAGTTTCAGGGCTTAGGAAATCAGTGCCTTGAAGGGGGCTATTCCTCCAAGGACTCAAACTTTTTACAGGGATGCTGAGACTCAAAGAAGAGTAAGACTTGCCCATTCTCACTACTTCTTGCCTATTGCTTTCGCTGCTGTTCCTGGTTTCTTACACAATTCCAATCAGCCCAGTTGATTTGACCAGCTCTCTTACTGATCTTGAAGTTTTCAGGTGGGAGTCCCTTCATGACTAACCTATAATGGAAGACATTCAGATAAAAACCTTACTAGCAAGTCCTTAATCTTCAGTGGCTGCACCCAGCTTTCCCCTCTGAGAACTTTAGCTTCACCATCTTCACCTGACCATGAGAAGCTGGCTGGCTGGCAATTGTCCCCAGAGGTTTGTTAAAAAGTGGAGGATGAAGGAGCAGAGGATTTATTTTTAGATTTTTTTTTGGTATGCCTTTAATGAGGAAAAGAGTTTTGTAGAGCACCACAGGTTCATATACTCACAGCAAAGAAACAGACCTCCATATGGTATCACTCCCCTGCTGCAAGCAGAATTCTAGCAAACAAGGAAGAGAAGAGACAGTCACCTTTACAGCAGCATTACTTGTCATTATTTTCTTGCTGAAGTTTAGAAGTGGCATGTGGAGATAAACCACAAAGTACGGTTCCATGAAGACTACAAATCTATTGCAACGTAAGTCAACTTCTGCAATGGATACAGCATGTCAGCACTCAGTGTTCTTAAGAGGTGAGAGTATCAAGCTGCCTTTTATTTTAAATAAAATTAACAAGTAGGGATTCTTTCTCAATCTGAAAAGCATAAAAAAGAAAAGATCCAATTAAATCAGTCATTCACTCACTAAATATCTATGGAACAGTTTTGCATGCCTGCAAAACTATAACACTGGAATGTTTATAATACATTTTAGGTCTAACTCATTTAATTCCCAAAATAACTCCATGAAATCAGCATAAGACCCAGACAATTTATGTACCTTACTATTAACTACTTGGGATATACTGATGCAGAAGGTGTTTCATGAAGAATTTTTTATTTTGGATGCAGTTGAATATTACAATCATCGAAGACAGAATTTAGGCACATTCTGTATTCTGTCCTCCAACACAGGGCAGTACATGGCACTAAACTCATAAGAAAATATTATTTCTTATAATAATAAGGGCTGGGGATTTAGCTCAGTGGTTCCACCGCCTGCTTCCCAAGCGCAAGGACCCGAGTTCGATCCCCAGCAAAAAAAAAAAAAAAAAAAGAAAATATTGGGGGCCGGTGATTTAGCTCAGTGGTTCTGCTGCCTGACTCACAAGTGCAAGGTCCCAAGTTCAATCACCAGTACCAAAAAGAAAATATTGGGGTTCATAATTAAATAATTTTTATAGTAACTCATTTTGACACTGATATCGTCTGTCAAGCTCCCCAGAAAGACATGTAAAGTGGTAAAGAGTCTTGGTGTGAGGCAGATGATGATGGCTAGGATTCATCTTTATTTAAATCTATCTTCAAATTATTTATTAAGATTTATTTTTGTTTTTTTTGAGATAAGTTCTCGTTATATAGTCTAGCCATTATATAGGGTCTAGTTATATAGTTATATATTCCAGGCTGGTCTTGAATTCCCTGTATAGCCCAGGCTGGCCTCAAACTCATGGTGATCCTCCCTCCTCAGCCTCTCAAACGCTGGAATTACAGACGTGTACTACCATGCCTAGCTATTAAAGTTCATTTTTTAAAACAGCATCTATTAAAGAATAACTTAAAATGCTTTTTGATAAAATTGTACACCTATGTTTGTTTGGTTTTGTTTTGTTTTTACAGTGCCAGGATCCAACACTATAATCTGTACAACTGAGCTACATTCCCAGCTGACATTGGTTTTTTAATGCATTATGAGGTTCCTTTGGATTTTAAGTTTCATTTTCTGTTTGAGAGAAAGCTGAAAGAGCCAGAAATTTTCTGTTACAGGATTATAAAATATCAGATTGTTAGAAGTTTCTGAATAGCAAATAATTAGAGAATGACCCCAAAATTATGAGTTAAACTTTTCGATTTCATTATTCTAGGTCTTTAAAATGTCTAATAAATCTTTGCTCTCATAGAATAGAATCAGTGCTGGGCTGGGGATTTAGCTCAGTGGTTCCTCTGCCTGCCTCGCAAGTGCAAGGTTCCAAGTTCGATCCCCGGTACTAAAAAAAAGAATAGAATCAGTGCTTTAGCACTTGAGTGCCTTTACAATCTGATATCATCACTGTACACCAAACTCAAAACCACCTGTCTTGTAAAGCCTTCCTAGCTTCTCTGAGTTACTTTTCTCTGTCTTCCTTGGTATAGCTGCTTCTGTTTGAGTAATACATTCTTGCAATACGTAAGTAATATAATCCTCTTGCTAGAATTAGTGAATTGCGGGTTGTTTCCACTTTTAGTTCTATGTGTAGTAATTAACACAAAATGACTAAGAAATGTTTTTTGAATAACAGCAATTTGGAAGTGAATAGATACATTTTTAAAGCTGTGAGTGGTATTTTCAATTGTCTGTTTCAATGGAATATGAAATTGACATTACTCCATTGAAGAGAATACATCTTTCAAATTTTCTTTTGGGAAGGGATCTTTAGATACTCACAAAGATTAAATCTACTAACACAAGTCATTTCCAAGATAAGCAAAATTTTAATGTTGCAGCTTTCTAAATATCTGGAACAATGTGGTCGCTAGATGACAAACTGAACTGACTTCAGTTCAACCCCTTTTGTTTTCACTTTCTGACAAAGATACTAACAAGAAAAGACATGGTCATGAAGCTGGGAAAAGCTTTAAGAAATAATAATAATAATGATAGTGGACCAGAATAACCTACAAACTGAGCCCTAAGCTCTGATTACCTAAAAATGTGGACAGGCCATAGAAGAAACATCTGAATGAGGTGAAAGGAGAAAATTGAAGAAAACACACTTGGATAAGATCATTGCAGAAAGGAAATAACAGGAAGGAAGCTCTGCCGTATCATTTTCCCCCTTATATTTTGAGAGTTCATGTTTTGAACAAGAGTGGTTTCTATAATAATCAATGAAACAGTTACTAACTATTGAAACCCTGCTGTGTGACTCCTCTTAAGATTTTAAAATCACCGAAAGGTTTGGCTGCAAGGAAGGAGTTATTTTGGTTCTGTGAAAGATAACATGGGAATGGGGTTTACTGAAGCCAGTTTTGTTATCAGAATCTCTTCTTATCTTAAGAACTACTAAACTAAACTACAGCTGCCTTTGGCAAGTACCAGTATATAATAAAGTTTCATTGACACCTAGGAGGACAAAGAGAGAAAGTGTGAGAATGAACTCTTGGATATTTTTTAAAGGATCACTAATACCAAAACATTTTCTTAAATTTTACCATATGCCCCGTTTCCAATCAAAACACTACAAAAGTTATTAAAATATTTAATTGGCACTGGATTTTCCCAGTACTTTTGAATAATTTTCCACTCTGTGACTCCATTTTTACTTACAGAAAATGAGAATAATATCTGCCAAACTATCACATGCAGAAGAAGATAGATTAGCAATCTTTCTGGTTTATGTTTTGTACTACTTTGAAGATAATGATACACAGTGTAATAACTATTGTTATTCTCTTATCATTTGGTTATGAAAATTTTTTTTTCATAAAATTAAAAAAACCCAAAACTAAAAATCCTGAAAAAGAAGAAAGAAGTATATGCTATTACTTAATACAAGTTTTATGTGATGTAAGGGTCAAAAGAAATGAAGACCCAAAAAAACAAGGAAGTGTGTATATATTTATGATTCCCAAGGGCTCCTGCATTAAAGCCCTAGGCCCCAGCCAGTGGTGTTACTGGGAAGCAGTGGAAATGTTAGGAGGTGGGGCTTACTAGCTGGAGGAAGAACATGACTTGGGCATGCCTTTTCTAGCAGTTAAACTAGGTTGTCTGTTTGGCTTGCAAGCCACCCAGGGATTGGTAAAATCACGCTTCTGGGTGTGTCTGGGTGGGTCACAGAGATGTGGCCTTGGGTACTATATTTGGCCCTTAGCCCCTTCCTTTCTGGAGCTCTTCCCCTGCTCTGCTTTCTTATCACTATGAACTGAGCAGCTTTGCTCTGCCAATTTTGCCTTGCTGTTTCTATCTTGGAGCTAGATGACCATGAACTGAAGCTGCTAAAACCATGAGCAAAAGTAAAACCTTCCTCTTTTAAGTTCTGTTTGCCAGGTGTTTAGTTCCAGTGATAAAAACTTGACTAATACACCTTTGAAGGGTATAAGGGTATGTTGAGATCCTTCTCTGTCTGCCTGCTCTCTGTCTGTCTCTCTCCTTCCATCCCTCCCTCTGTCCATGCCTTTGTTACTCGCTTCCTTCCTCCATCCCTCCTCCTTCCTGTATACCATAAAGTGAGCTGCTTTGCTTCACTATATACTCCCTATCATGACGTTCTGCCCCACTACAGGCCCAGAATCAATAGCGTCAAGCGATCATGGACTAATACCTCTGAAACTGTGGACCAAAATAAAAACCTTTCCTCCTTTAAATTGCCTTTAAGTTGTTTATCTTGGCTATTTTGTCACAGTGATGGAAAGCTGACCAACACATTAGTCATGACGAAGTTCGAGTGGAGAGTATGACCTAATGCCAATAAACTTTAGGGAATTTAACAAGGCCTATTTGTTTAGATTCTTCTCTGTGTGCGTCCTTGTGTCTTCAGACATAAGAATACTCTTTCCTTCAGGGAAAGGGAGTGTAGCTCTCAGATGAGGGTCTCATGGCCTGCTTCAAGAAAGAGGACAAGAGAAGATCAGAGAGTGACTTTCCCAGGTTTTCTGTCATGGTTTGAGGAAGAAGGGTAAAGGGAATCTAAGAGTGACCTTCCTGACCCTGTGGTTTTCTCAGATGCCGAGGTGCTGTACTTTGGGCTATCATGCCCTGAGTTGCACTATTAGCATTGTGGTAAGGACCAAGCATATATATTTAACTTTTTAAATATATGGGCAATTATTTTCAATTATATTGTAATTTATTATTCAAGGATACTAAGGATCCAAAAAGAAGTAATAGAATGAAGCAAGAGATGAAAAAAATTTAGAAATATTTAATTGTATTTCACTTTGTCTAGAAATAACATTATAAAGTGTAATATAACATTATCCATAGCACTTATGGGTCAGAAAAATGAGCTTCAACCCAGCTCTGAATTATGAATCAGGCTATTTAAATACTCATTCAATTGTTTGTAGAGAGGAAAGTCTTTTTCCTATGGGCTCCCATTACACATAGAAGCTAATGTGGCTGGGCTTCCAAATACATGTGGGGCTCAGATTAGTTCCACAAAAATCATACCCCCTGCATCTTTGAAGGAAATAATAGACATAAAACCAAGAGTTTCCTGTGTTTGTTTTTGTTTTTCTAGAGGAAACTAACCTTGGGCAGAGGAAAGCATGGGTTTGTGTTTACATATCACCAAAGAGGGTACTGTTTTTTTTTTTTTTAATTAGATGAAAAAGTTAACATTGTTTTTATAAAAAACTAAAGATATTCAGTGGGTTGGGCTAATAACCACTTTCTTACACTTTGATTCTTTTCTTAATCCAGTCAGTTAGCTGTGGTTACCTAAATTGAGTGAATTTGCCCTAAAAGGAAAGAAGCAGAATGGTTGAGGCCTCTGGCAGGAGGCTGAATCCACAGCAAGGTCAATCAGTGATTTAACTCTGCAGGGAACAGGAACTAACTAGGTCTGCGAGAGGCTGAAAAAGCAAGAGTACTGCACCATAGCAAAACACTGAACCATAACAAAACATTGAAAGAATTGCTTGAGAATTATCTTCACTGAATTAAGGAGGGGAAAAAAAAGGATGCGGAGGGACCACAGGATTCGGGAAGAAGTCCTGCTCCTCCTCTTTGCATACTGATTTTTACATTAATTGTTACATTTAGTGGAGTTAAAAAAAAGATTGAATTATGAATCACAAAAAAGACTGAATTATTGATCACGAACTAAGAAAAACTTTTGTTTGTTACCAGGGATCCAACTCAGGACCTTGTGCTTGCAAGGCAAGCGCAGTGCCACTGAGCTAAATCCCTGGCAAGAAGTTTTTGATGCTATCTTCATTAGGAGCATATCCATTAGGAGCATATTGTTGGTTTTTAAGTTTTGCTTCTGCCCTTCAAGTATAAATATATGAGGGTAAAATAATATCTATAAATATTTTGAGTTTCTCTAATATAACATCAGTGTACTTAAAAGACACATTATATATACCAAAGGAAATATGCACAACAAAGTAAAAAAAAAAAACTTCTTTTTTTTGGTATTTATCCTCTTGATTCTGACATTAAAATAATAGTTAACCTTTAATCTAATGTATCCTTCTTGGTCACAGTAAGGGTAATTCAGAAAAATTGAAGTAAATTTTGGAGATGACACCCACATAGCTCTTGATGATCTGGGGAAGCTGACTTCTCTCTCCTTTCATGCAGGATTATTTTTAATGTTTTCCAGGGAATGCAAGTACACTCACACAGTGGGGCTTCCATCTTTGTCTTTGCAAAAAAAAAAAAAAAACAGCCAGAATACTTGGGATGGACTGTGAAAGAGGCACAGACGTGCGAGTTCTCCAATGCACTAATTGATTTAACAGCAGTTTAAAACAATGCTGAGCATTGTCAGAAATGCTCCTTTGAGGTATTAAATCAAGTTTCCCAAGATGGATTGCATGCTAACCACATACTATCTAAAAATCTCAAGGGCTGTTTATTGTTCTGCAATTTATGATCTCCTTGTTAGAGGATTGCACATCAGCTTCCTCCGAGCCTAGGAAGAAACAGAGACAAATAGCAGGCAAACTATATTGAACAATTCATTATATTATATTGTAGAAACCTAAGCACAGCATGAAGATAACCCTTTTATGCACGCTGCCTTATTGAACAGTAATCACTCTGTAATACTTTAGATATTTAAATCATATTTATAATAACACATATTAATGTAACATCCCTCATAAAGTTCTCAAGGTATTTTATGGGGTATATAAACCAGGGAAAAATACAAAATCTTAAAATGCAGATATACCTATCCTGGGGCCTTTGAGGCAACCTAATGAGGAATATATACAAAATCCCAGGCTGACAGTTTAACTATTTAAATAGCATATAGAATAACTCAAACACATTTTAAGATATTGCTGGTTACGAACTCATTCTTTATCTAAATATTTGGCCAGGTTGTGTAAGTGCTTATTTTCAGTTTTACTGTTATGGATAGGAAGAAAGAAGGATTAAACATGTTTAAAACATTTTCAATCATAGCTTTCAAATTCATATGACTGAAAATCAATCACTGATCTGAGTTTATGTATTCTGTAAAATTACATTAGTAGAGCAAGGGGGGTTGATTTTAAGGGCAAATAAAGGCATTTATCTTGGCATGGCTTGCCTAGAGTTAGTAGAGTGCTGTGTATCTATATGTCTGATAGATAATTCAATAATTAGTTGTTGACTGATTAATCTGTTTATTCTGAAGGAAATGAAGTGGGATCCTTGGGATTTCATGAGGATATTCTGTCCCATTCACAATATGGGAGGTGTGTCACAGGAGGTTAGATTGATCAAGTTGCTTTACTCGAATTTCTCTTTATGTTTTTAACAGTGTTGCATTAATGAAACATTGCTGGGGGATTGCTCCCCAGTCCTGAATATTTGTTCAGCAAAGATATCACCAGTTAGTGGTCAGTTTACAATCAACATAGTTATGCACTTAATATCTAATGTCCTGGGTTTTTAAATTTTTATTTTGGTTTGATTTCCCCTTAGCATTTTCTAATTTATAACATTTAAAGCAGAGATACTATACATTGAAGAATATTCTATTTTATTTACAGTTAACCTGCTTGCACAAGAATGAGACATGTAATGTTTTCTCCTCTGCAACTTCACATGTTCAAAAGTCAAATGGAGGTGAGACAGTAGGGAGAACAGAACTTACTGACAACAGGCCACTTGTACCATTATTAGTTGTGCCATCCTGGCAGCCTTTCTCCTCCCTTTCCTGCACTTGGTTTGATTCCGTGGTTACGTACTTTACTCTGGGCTAGGAACACATAGAGCGTTGGGGATGGGAAGGAATAGAATAAATGTGAAGGAACCAATTCCCAAGCGTTCAGTAGTTATTCCAGGGTCCGAAACCTTTCTTGACAACGTCATCCAAGCCACATTAATACAACTTGGACTGTTGCACAAGAAGGACACATTATATTATGAACAAAGGGTTTCTTTTTGGTGAGAAAGAATGAATCCCAGAGAGAATCAGTTATTAGCCTTGACATTCAATTGTTTAGATATTATGAATATTCTCTCCGTGGTATCCTGCAGAACGTCTGGTTCTGTGTTCTTAATTTTTAAGAAAGCTGTTAAATTCAGAAGTCTGTTCACCAGTGTTGCCATACTCTGTTTAAGTTACAATGCAGACCTCTTTTTATGAAAATGGGGCACTGCAGAAATGCAACATAGCTCAGATCTGACTGCAAAAGGCTCTTCCCTTAGAATAGATGAGTAGCCATGCTGTTTTAACCAGAAATGTCTAGGCCATTTATCTCATTTTCTTACATTGTAAAAACAAGTCTTTGGAGTCAAAGTATAAATGACAGGAAAAGAAGTGTTGTAACTTGAATAATCTCAATTCATTCTGGATCACCTTTTTTTTTTTTTTTTTTTTTTTTTTTTTTGCAATTCTTATGAATGATTATCTATTGCATTTACTGTGATTCATCCTACAATTCTTTTCTGAGACCTACTAGGTGTGAGGTTCCGTGCTAGCCTTTGGAAATTCAACATGAACACAGAATTTCTGGCTGCCTGTGACTTCTAGTCTATGCACTTTCAGTGTCCAGATGATTGGACATCCAGATGATTGGGGGAGAAAAGATGATATAGATATAAATGAATAGATGTAGATATCTTCAATGTAGTTTTATGTCAGTAAATTGGGTTGACATGGCTGGCATGTGCTTCCTTACTTTATACCATTAATCAAACTGCCTCCCACACTTTTAATTTTGAGACCTTCACACTAAGCCATTTGAATTAGAGACAGCATAATTTCATTAAATATTTTTTCTATGTACTCATACTAAGGATGCTAGATGGACTCAAGTTCTATGGAAGTTTACCTGACAAATTTCAGAAGCTGTGATTTCTCCCATTTCCAGGATTGTTCTTACCTTTTTTAAAGTTGCTCCCAACCCATTACAAAGACAAATAGTTATCTATCAAAAATAAGTCAGAAAGACTTCTAATATATGTTTTCATCTGGTGAACTGTTTGTGAACAGCACTTCATAAAAGTTATGTATGAAATGGATGTTCATAGAATGATATTAGACAAACAAGTTTATCCCAATCTGTCTCCCCACTGTAACTTTTATTAAAATGCTCTTATTTGTGTCTTTGGGTGAACACAGACTCATAATGGGTTTTAAGAAGTTTTAGCTCAACTACAATGTTCCTCCTAATCCTTCTGTGAGATGCAATGCATGGAGTTTTAAGCAAACACACATCATTTGACGTGCCTGAGAGACTTCCGAACAATACAGTCACCCTTTTCTCTCTGATCCAACTGAACTACTTTCATATTCCTCTACTCTGGCAGAGTGGCAGAGTGTTGTTAATGAAATATCCATGGTAAAGAATTTGCCATATTGCCTTTGATATTGACCATTGACCTGAAATCCTTCAATGAGTTTCCTATAATAATTTGACCAATAATCACAAAAGATTATATGGTAGTGGCAAACAATGTGGACTCTGGAGTTAAAATTTGAGCTCTGCTTACTTTGAACCAATCGGTTAACTTCTTATTGTTCTATTTCTGCATAAAGTAAAATATGTAGCTCATGGGGCTGCTGTGAATGATATCACAATAAATGAAATAAGGGAATAGACATTCATATAAGAATCAAAACACTGTAAGAACAGTTAGCTATTTTTATTAATACCAAAGATTCTTCCAGAAATGGTAAATAATCTGATACCTAATTCAGATAATCAAATTTCTTTTTTACTTTGATTTTTTAAAACCAGAATATCCTTTTTCAGACATAATCTTTAAACCCATACATGACTGATGAGTTCTTTGTGAAATAAACTTGTAATTTACTTTAACACTTGAAAACTCTGTTAAACATTGAACATGATAGCTCATTCCAAATGCTATATAGCATAATTGTTTTAAATGCCATGTCCCAAATATATATGGGTGTGATTATTATAGCCTAAATATATGCAGTATGGCTCTTTTTACAAGACTACAGGAAATTTAGACACATAATTTCATTTTTTTCCAAAATAATCCTTGAATTTAAATGAGGAAGATAGTCATTATTTATATTTAGTTGGTGGGGAAACTGAAGAATTAAAGATCTAAGTGAGTTGTAACCACCTTGTTACTTAAAGGTATAACAAGTATTACAAAAGTGTTTCTTGTTTCCTGTGGAGTTTAAGTATATTGCTCCTAAGACTATTTTGAATAAGAAATTACATATATCCCATAAATCCTGAAAGATTAGTCTGTGGAGGAAATGAGCAAAACATCAGGTAAAGAAATAAAGTAGTTGGCATTGATTAAAGCTTAAGAGAAATAAGACACAGGCTGCCAAAAATACAAAAATTAAATTACACAAAAGGTAGTTAAACAGGGAATATTAAAATATCACCAGTAAGAATGAACACAAAATGAAGACTGAGTGTGAAATGGATGTGGCTTTGAAGTAGCCAAAATATTAAATTCATTTTTTTTAGAAGTCTCTTTAGCACAAAAGAAGAAACTGGGCTACACAGTCATGAAATCTTACAAAAATATATTGCAACTAAAAGGCTGTGTGCAAAGTACATTTTCACTCAAGCATGGATTAGCATGTCCAGATGTCAGGGATCCATGGGTATTAACGTAAACGGCAAGTGAAGTGTCTAAGCTTCTTACAATTACGTTAGACGCCTCATCTAGCGACGGATGTTCCAGGAACTGTCTTCTTGGCTGATATTTCCCTTCTCAATCTCCCATAAGAATGTAGGTAGAAGTACTCCTTTGTAGTCAAGTATTCCTTGTCTGATGAAAAAGCTAGCTTTAACTCAGAGACTACACCATTCCAGATATTTAGAAAGCTGCAACATTACAATTTTGCTTATCCACGAAATGGCTTGTGTTAGTGGATTTACTCTTTGCTTATTTTAACATCCAACTTGACGATAATTATGGACTCTAAGTTTTCAATTCAATCATGATAACCAATTATTTTGTATGTGAATGAATACATTACATGTGCACTAAATCGGATGTTGTTTAATTTTGAGGTTCTTGAGGGATATATTATCCTGGATGTTGTTTAATTTTGAAGTTCCTAGAGGACATATTATCCTGAATTGAGCTTGTTAACCTAGGACAGAAGAACCAGAAAATTTGGTTTGCAACTTTGCCATGCCAATTTGAATGAATCACTTAATTCCTCTTCGTCTTTATTTCCTTATTAAAATGCTGTTTCAGTCAGGTCAGGTTAAGCTATGCTATGGTAACAAATAATTATCAAAACCTAATGACGGTGGAATTCACTCAAGGAAGGACCCAGGCTTATGAAAGCTGTATTTCCTCATCTTCATGATCCCTGTGAGAGAAGAAAATTTGTTTAGCCAACTAAATATTTCTGCCCAGATATTTTATGTCACTTTTGCTCTTATTTAAATGACTAAAGCAAGTCAAATGACTACCTCTCACCTTAAAAGAGAGGATGCGTGCAATCATACCATACGTCTGAGTGCAGAAAAATTAGATTATATATATATTTTATACATAGTCCTATGGACTTTCTAACAATCAGCTTTCTGGAATAAGTGGAATTGTTTGAAAATGCCTGCAATACAATATGCTTAACAAATTACTATATTTTGTCTGTATTTTTAAAGCAAAGGAAAACAGTATCAGAAGAATGCTTCATATCAAGTAGAATGTCAAAGCGTATTTAGTCACACTTTAAGTTCAGATTTTATTATACTTTCACATCATTCTTAACCACGAAGATTAAAGGATGCTTGAGGCTGTGTAAAAGTATGAAACAGCTTCTTTTAAAAATTAAGATAATTTAAATATAAGAAGTTTTTTAAGTTCACAAAAAATAAATGTTAAATGTAGAAGTGAGGTGAAGGAACACAAACCTTATTTTCCTTAAATTTGCTTGTCCACATAAGGACCTACTTTATGACCTCCTCTTGATTTATGTTTGTGTCTGTGAAGTAAATTAGAAAATAGAGGTAATTCAAGCAAAGTTATTTTTGATTCATTTTTCCGCAGTCAAAATTACCAGGATAAATTACAGCAAAAATTAGTCAGAGGTGCTATGTTTAAAAAAGAAACTGAGTTTGTTTTTGCTTAGTTTGAAAGTCCTCAAATCCCTCCTATTTCTGTCCTTCAATTTTGAGTACAAAGAAAGCTACAAGCATGTAGAAAGAAAAAAAACAAAAAACAAACAGGGCGTCTCACACAAAGAGATGAAGCTGGAGCAGGCAAAGTTGCCAAAGAAGCCAACTCTTTATCCAGATCAACCTCCCCAGAGCCAAAGAAACCATGGAGAAGTTACTTCCTACCCAGTTCTTCTGGCTTCTTCTGGCGCCATCCTTTTTGTGGATATTAGTGAAAATGAGTCCTCAGCAGAGTGTGGTGACAGTACATCAAAGCCAATTTGGTGGATATTAAGGCTTGTGCATGTGGCTAGCAAGGCTCTACAGTTATTTAGTGGAAAGCATACCTTTGTCACATGCAAAGTGTGATTTGAGACAATCATTAAATATCTTTAAGTCTCCATTATCTCTTCTGGAAAATTGGTAAAATGTTATTTAACTATACCCGTACTGAATAAGAATCAAAGAACGGGATGTTTTTAAAAGCAACTTGCAATGATAAAAATCAAAATATTCAAAGCTATCAAGTGAGACCATATCCTCTCTACCAATCTGCCCTCAATCCTTTTTTTTATACACACACCAGAAGATGTTGTTTTGTGTGGCTCAGAGTAAGAGATAGCTGAACTCCAATCTTTTCTTCCCATTCAAGAAAGCTCAGCATAATTCAAGTGAATAGGAGTGATATTATGAAAATGAAGTAGATATTTGCAAATTCATTTTTGAAAGTGTACCTTTTGTAAGGATGAATGTATTTTTGTCTAGTAAGACGTTTGTGGCTTACCTCACAATGGATCACAGCCCATCAGTGAATGCAGACTGTGGTAGAAAGCCTCTTTGCATTCACTTGGAGAAAGATGACATTCTTACAAATCACAGTTATGCACTCTCCCTGTGCTGGCATTAGAAGGTGGTGTTTGTAATATCCATTACTGACTCAAGGAAGGACAACAGCAGAGGTCTTCAATGCGGTCATGGCAATGACCGCATCTCAACCAGCAGCTCCCACCGACTCCTGAAGTCAGGAGTGTTTGCCTGAGCATAAGAAGGTGGCAGGTCACATTATAGGTTGAATAAATGATAGTGTGTTAGAGAAAAACAAGGATGGATAACAAGCTTGTGTATTTCTCATTGTAGGTACTATTGGAACACTCACAAAGGGCATCAGTCATAAGAAGGGGACAAAATACACAGTCACCCATGACTTTCCACATCATTTCCCTAACACTTCTTCACCTCCCCTCATATCCAATGAAAATGACTATTTTAGATCCTAACCAGAATCGAGTGCCCCCCTTTGCATCTTGTTATTATACCTTTTTCCTGTCTAGTCATAATGTGCACCAAAAAAAACATGTGAGGACAACTTTTGCTTAGGATATACCCTGTGGCTCGAGCACATGGTCCATTATAGAGCTGCTGGCAGTCTTACTTAATGGAATAACAGATAGAGAGCAAGAATAACAGCTCCCTTGTCTCTCAGTCTATTAATAGTGGAACCATTAATATTGCAAAATGGCTAGTAATAATATTTTAAGGGAGGGGAAGCCTTTGCAATAAATGAACTTTTATAGCTAAAAGGCTTGTTAGCACATAAGTCTAATGCTTAAGAAAATAGAGCACCAGTTTACTCAATACACATATTTATTATTTGTTATTATTGTTTGTTTACTATGTTATTCTTCTTTTCTAAAAAATATGTTTAGTCATTTCCCTCTTAGCATCAATGTCCAAAAAATACATGGTAACTCATGACCTAGGAATATATTTATATAACATCACAAACGTTTTCCATGGCAACAAGCCTTGTCAAGCTGTCAGATGCCATGAGACAGACTTCTGAGCACTTCCCAAACAAATATAATTCTAATGTAGAAATGAGTAAGATTCCTGTTGTTCTACAATGATGCCTAAAATTAAACCCACAAACATATAGGATTTCACACCCAAGAAAGAAAAATAAAAATGATTTACCTCGAAGACATGTGTCAGAGAAATATAACTTGTTTGAGAGATGACATGTTGTCACAGTCCGAACTCCACTTACTTTATTTACAGAAGAGTGTGACTATTGTCTTGAAGTTTATCAAACTCAAGAAAAGTTTGAGACATTCAACAAAGTAGCAATTACATTGAAAAGTCCCCTTATGAGAATTACAAAGGCTTAAAATTAAGATCATAACAAGTGTAAAACTTTGATTTTTCATTCCATCTTCCCTGAACTTCCTCAGTGGCCTAGAAAATCACAGAGTGAAACAGACGTTTGGTATAGAATTGTAGTCTAGTTCTTTGGTAGCAAGCTCTAAAGTGATAGATAATAGATTAGTGGATGGATGGATGGATGGATGGATGACTGGGTAGCTCAATCTCATGGCTAAATAAAAAGAGATCTATTGTTAAAATCACAGATACAGTATGTTTTAGTCAATATGTTCATTCTTATGCAAATTATACAATAAAACTGAAAAAATAGATTATTAACTGCATTCTATAATCTTCTAAAAGGCAAGAGCACAATCTAACAGTATGAACCCCTTGCCCTAGAAGAACATTACTCTAACACTCAGAAGACTTAGATTCTTGTCTTGGCTCTACCACTGTTTTGATTACCCATTTATATGTAACAAATAACCTTAACACCTAGTGACTTAAAAAAATCTTCCCTCTCTCTTTTTAAAATTATCTCTTTTATAATTCTTTGGACTGAGGACACTCAACTGTGCCCAGTCTTGAGGGCGAACACCCATATACTCACTGCACTGGTCACCAGGGGTTGGAACAGAGAACAGCTGGTCTTTCCCTCTTTCCTTGTCTCAAGGCATCTTCCTCACCACGTGGCCTCTTCACTTTGTCTCTCCTGCACCAGAGCCAGATTTCTTAAGGGAGTTGCATGTGCATAAAGCAGAAGTTGCTGAGTCATCTTAAGGTTTAGGCCTGCAAGTAGCATAGGGTCACTTCTGCCAATTGCTATTCAATGCAGTGAATCAGAGACCCAAGAGGAAGGAACCATACAGTTGTAGGCCTACCAGAACATTTGATTCATCTGGGACCACCAACGTAACAGCTACTTTATCACCAATTGTAAAACCTAATATATTATTTCTTCACCTGTCAATGTAAAAGCTTGGACTAGTTAAAAATCTACCTTTAATAGTTCAGTATTACCTAAACCATGTAATACAGTATTTCTAAAGAGAATGGACTCCAAGCCCATAAAGTTTTAGCTTTATTTTCAAATCTACTCTGAACATCCTTCATGCCTAATAAAGTTGACAGGCAGCTCAAATGAGCACATCCTAATTCTGACCTTTCCCTTATATCGTTCTTATCCTGGAGTCCATATTTCCAGAAATCTGAAAATCATTCTTGGCTCCTTTTGTCGACAACCTCCACCCATCAGTAGTAATAATATTGTGAGGAAAATCCTTTTATTACTTCCATTTTTAAAATGAGAAAAATAAGACACAAAGAGACTATAACCTCCCTGATGTCACAGACCTAATATGTGGAGGGAGGGATTAATCACTGTGGTGTACTAAAAATAATGACTTCTGGCTCACACGAGTAGAAGATTAAAAGTTAGATTTCATGATTGCAAAAATTCAGAGCTTTTCAAAAAGTATATTAATATTTATCATATAATTATATATTATTATAATTAGATAATTTATAAATTTTTCACTAATAGTCCAGTCTAGGAGTATGTTTGGAAAAGAATAAGATAGCTATCTAAAAATAATTTGTTGTTATGTCATCACAGGCATGCACATACACACAAAATGAAAACCCTTTTTGTTTTTGTTTTTAGTTTACTCTTATAGTATAAATTATATAGAGTATTGTAAAATAAATTCTGTTTTATAGAAGGAAAGACTAAAATGTTCATATTAAATGACTCAGCTCATGGGAGCTGGCATTAGAATCAACAGTAGAAGCTGCTAGCAATGATTTGGCTAATAATTAATTAGTGCAGGATCTGGACATATGGCATAGGTCAAAATTATTCAGAAGGCCATGATTCTGAGGTCAGACACTCAGTAACACAATTAATCTGTTATTTTCTATCTATTTTAGTTAAATCCATTTTAGAGAAATGAGGAACGTTAAGGGAGGATCATGTGCTGCAAACTTTGACTAAATCGTTTTGAAACTATTTTTAATGCAATGTTTGTTTTGGGGGTACTGATAAGGTTCTTGAGACACTTGAAGTAGATATAAAGGCTTTTCTGGAAATAAAGGAAACTATTCTTGGAAATATTTCTTCTCCTGAGAGTGAAATAAAACAAGTTACCATTTAAAGCATGTGGATAATCTCCTTTCCCCAACTTTTTCAAATTACTTATTAGGGCTTCACATATTTTTTTTCCATGAATTTTCACTGCAAAAAGAAAAATACCACATTGGCAAGGAGAAGGAAATTTCAGAAGCTTCTCAAGAGTTACAGTTTGGCTGGTTACACACTAGCCTTTTCTGTCCTTGGCTGCTGTTTAACAGTACTTTAGAGGGACTGTTCCTTGGAACAAGTAAGGGATTTCTTCCATCTTTGGTGTTCTCAATGAATTTAAAAAATGACATGCTGTGTAGCCAGTTTGCTGTTGGGAGTTGGGGTCTGGTTAAAAGAGGTGGGTCACTAGGGCCATAATTTAGAAAAGTATCTCCCTTCCCAACTCTGCCCTTCTCTCTCCTTTCAATGGTCATGACATGAGAAGCTGTCTTCCACCCAGGTCCTTCTCCCATCTACATCTTGCCTTGGATCCAACTGACCATGGAATGAAGACATGAGCACAAGTAAACTTCTCCTCCTTTAAATTGCAGGTATCAGGTATTGTGTCTCGGTGACAAGAAAGTGACTTAAAATCTATATATTAAAGGCAACTAGGAAAAGACTTCACAAAGGCCCATTAAATACATAAAAGTTGTTCCCAAATTCACATATATTCATTTCACTCAAAGGTTGGTTCATTTTTTCACATGTTCCTCAGCTATATGCTCTCTCTTTTTCCATGGGTCCCAATTTCATTCAATTTTAATGTAAACTACTACTCTGTTTATATGATCTCCTACTCCATCTTAGTCTTCTACTAATTTATAAGTAAAATACATCTAAATTTGCCTATTGGTTGCTATTAAATTCAAGCAAATTTAAATGACAAAAATACACACTAGTAGCAATGAAAAATAAGGGATATAAAACTGTCCATTCCATTCATTGACACAAAGTAAGTACAGAATGTTTATTTTTCTTTGCAATACATTCACCTAAGGCAAACTCGTAGGAAGTAGTGGAACAGCATTATTAGGATTATTTGATTATTTGACTGAAAACATAATTTGTTCACTTTTCTATCCTATTCCAAGTGACCTGTCAAAGAACTTTTCTCATGATACTTTAGGTCCCACTCTTGGAAACTGTATGAACCATACTTTTGCATAATGCATAGTCATTAGTGTTTCAGTATAAGAGAGACAAGTTGCCTGAATTTACTTTTAGAAGAACAGAAACATTTTAGGAGGATTTTTTACCCAGATCCTGAGGCCCAAATAAGAATGAATATATGAGTCATAGAAATTTAGGGCTGGAAATTATTTCAGAGTGATGAGTGGCTAATCATTAAATAGCCACAGGAACTGAACATGTACAGGTTCAAATTATTCAGAAGGCCACACACACACACACACACACACACACTGGCTGCCAGGGTAATCTTACTGACACATAACCTGACCACATTATTCCCTGGTTTAGAAATCTATGATGACTTGCCATCCCCTGTTGGATGAAACCTAAACAAAACAGCAAGGGCTTTTCAGGCTGTTCCAACATCTCTTACCAGCCTTACCTCCATCCATTCTCTTCAGTGTCATGTTCAGACAAACTGCATTTCCCTGATACCCAGAAAGCACCATGTTCTTTCACACACCTTTACACAAGATGTGACCCCCACAATACTCTTCCCAGTGAACTCTTGCTTATCATTGAGAACAAAATTAAATGTTGCCTTTGTTTAGATTCTTTCCCAACACTAACAGGCCAGGTGGGTGTATAGTTACATTACGTCTCATTACCATTTTGTGAATGAATTTACTGGAAGAGATGTCACACTGCATTGGAATTGAGTTTATCTCTTCCTGCTGGACATTCAGTATAGAGGTCAGGTTTCCCACATCTTTCTGCTCAGGAAAGGCATTTTAGTTATTCATTTGTTCGTTCATTCATTCATTGAATAAAGATGGTATTATTGCTGGAGAATTTATTAGATATGGCCCAGGTGTCATATAGATTATAAGTTGGAGAGATGGACTCTAGACAAATACACAAATGAATAGACAATTACTGTTTTTTAATCTCTGCTTCTATAGAAAAGAACAGAGTGAAGACAGAGGAAAAAATAGATAAAAGAGCTAACTAGAGGAAGAGGGATAGCAGCGATGACATTTCTGCGAATGTGGCATTTAAGTTGGATCTATAGGATGGGCAGAGCATAGCCAAGAAAAGAGTGAGAAAAAGTCTGTGTGAAGGTCTCAAAGCAGGAAGAAGCTTGTAGAGGGAATAAAAAACAGGTCAGTGCAGCTAAAATTGGTGAGTAAGGAAAGTATATTGAGAAGAGATCTGAGAGCAAGGCTGGGTAGAATCACAGAGTTTGGATTTTGTCAACAGTGCATTGTAAGCCAAGGGTTAATAATGTTGAAAGTAAGTTCTAGAAACAGAAGGCACATTATCCTGAATGAGAGATTACCTGAGCTGATGCTAGGATGGAGGCCCAGAGCAGAGAAGAGTTTGTCACTCTTCCTTACAGGGTAGAATTATTGGCGGTCCCTCCTGTGGCAAGCCAACTATATTTGTAACCCAGAATTATAGTTTTAACCATTTGAGAAGCTATGAAATCACTCCCTTATGACTGAGAAAAACATGGAATGTGCCCTCAAAGGAATAATGTTCTGATTAAGGACCAGGTCACAAGTGCCATAAACAAGCACGAATAAACTGCACTAGACATCTACATTTGGATTCTGAAAGACACCCTAAACTTGACTTGCCAAAAACTGAACTCACCTTCCCTAGTTCACCACCCCTTTGTCCCCACCTCTGCCCATCTGAACCCCTCTCTTAGTTCCCCATATGTCAATTTATGGCACTCCCATAAACCAATGGCTCCAGCATTGACCCTGCTCTTCCGCTCTCCTCTCCACCCAGCACCAACCCATCACCACGGCATGGTTAACTCACTCCCTAGATATCCTCAGATGTGTCAACATTCCTTCACCTCTGCCACCATCATGTGGTTCAAGCTACTATCACCTCTTCCCTGGACCACTTCTGGCACGTACTGTCGGTTATCCCATCAACTCTTCAGCCATTAATTCTGGGAGGAATTAAAATGTCATTCTCCCTAATTTTCCTTTTGCCCCATTAACAAATTTATATGATTATCTTTATTAAATACCAGGCATCTTTCTATAATGCAAAACCACCTAGCTTCTCATTAATGTTAATGACTCTTATAAGCTGGCCCAGCTATTCAACCCCGACTCTCCACAAACCTCCCTCCTATACAGATCCCCAATCCACTTGTCCTTGCTCACTGTGGGAATTTAAATAATCCCTTCTCTCCTGTCCTCCTCCTGAGCTGCCTTCTCTGACCCAATCGTATCCATATCGCAGGTCACAACTTAGAAGCTACCACTGTGAGCCCTGCCTGATCCACCCCCTACTTTGGGTACATGATCCCAAAAAACCTGTGAACATCTCCAATCATCCAGCTCCTTTTGTATGCTCTTCCAGTTCCTATGTGGCAGAGGTGGTCTGAGCTGGAGCCTGCAATCATTCAGACTTGGCTTGGTAAATGGAGTGAAGTAATATCAATGGTGCTCTATAAGACATCATTATGTATGAGTTAAGCATGAGTCATTTTCTGCTGAAGAATAAGAAAAGAAGGATGCATGGATGCCTGAATAAAAGCAGGATATTCAGGAAATGGGTATTATGGCATTCAGTTATGTACAAGATTCACACAGTCATTTTGAGAACTGAATCTCAGGCTGCATTATGACTTATATAGTGTGGCTATAGGCACTTTTGTTTTCAGGGATTCTTTTTATGGAGGGAGAGAGAGAAGAGGTAGAGAGATTAAGAAATATATATATTTGATTGAGGTGGCACAAATGTAAATATATCAATATTATATAATGAAGAATTTTCTGGTCCTGCCCATGGCCTACCCTGCAGCAACCAGTGAGCAGACAGTGAGGACCTTGGCTGCGTGGAGCAGAGCTCCGACCCATCCAGACCCCACCTCCCAGCAATCAGCTTAGCCATGCTAGAGCCTGCTGTGAGGTTGTGGGTGCCCTCCACCCCAGCCTCTGGCCTCCTGGCTGTGGTGGTACCATGTGGTAGTTCCATACTACAGAGGCATAGGGGGTAATAAAGGCCATTGTCCTGAGATCCAGAAGATATAGCAGAAGTGAACAACAGAAAGGGCCTCTCTCAGGCTCCATGATGAAAATTGTAGCCCACTGGAAAAGTGAAGAGAATCTCTGCAATAAAGGCACACCAGACCACTGTACTTGGTAAGTTGGAGGGATCATCACCTCCCATCAGAACCTGGACTATCTTCAGGGGAAGGACAGCTGGAACCTGCAGTAGAACCTTGCAAAATTCAAGCCTGCAGGAGGACAGGGAGCTCAACGTGGGACTTGAAGCAAGAAATCTGCCTGAATCTCACTGGTCTGTACTGGCTTGCTGAGACTCATTGACATATCTGCACATGGCTGCCCAAGTTGTCTATTGTGACAGCAGAGACATACCCTGAAGGAAGCCCTTCATTTTTATTTTTTGTTATTTTCAAAATTATTCTTTTTTTGCTCTTATTTTTAATTTTTAATTTTTTTCTACTCTTTTCAAATTTTTCTTTTTCTTCTTTTTTTCTTTTCTCCTCTCTCTCTCTCTCTCTCTCTCTCTCTCTCTCTCTCTCTCTCTCTCTCTCTCTCTCTCTCTCTCTCGCTCTCTCTCATTCTCTTGCTATCCCACATTGTTCTTCATCTCCCTTTTTGTTCCTGTTCTGGCCCTAACTTGGATTTTCTTCTTTATTTTTCTTCTATTCTCCTTTTCCTTCTCTCAACTGTCAGTAATTTTAAAGGAAAGTAAATACAGTATCTAGCCTCCCTATTGCTATTAGGTTGTTCTCTTCTTGTCTTTGTTCTTTCATTCTGTCTTTTCCTCTGTCTTCCATAGTTTCTTAGACTTTGTGTGATTTTCCTGTGTTCCCTGACCTCACTACTAACCTTTCCCTATCGTTCTACCTATCTATCCCTACCTCACCATCTCCTTCTAACCCCCATCCCAAAGGGTAAATTTGCTATATTGAAGAGCCTATTCACTATAAACATATGTTGGGCTGGTCTTCAATTTTGATTTAATTCACACAGTTAAAGGTGATAGATTAATAACTACCAGAAATTGGAACACACCTCTGAGAAGTAATCATTCCATAAGTGTTCTAAATACAAGCAACAAAGATACTTACAATAAGCAATTTTGAAGTATCAACCCAGGAATTAAATCAAGGGCAGTACAAAAATCGAAAATGAGAAGACATTTAAGCAAGGCACAAACCCAGACTTCCACCCCACAAAAGGCAAATTCTGGGGTAAACAAGGTGGAAAAGTCTGATAATCAACCACATGGACACCCTGAACTGATAGCACAGGAAGTAACAAAACAGATGAATGAGGCTCCAGAAAAATTCAAAACAGAAATAATTTCCCAGATAACTACAGAGGGGGTGAGCAGAGTGAAAGACATAATTAGAGGCTCTAGAACAGAAACAAATAAAAAAATAAATGAGCTCAGAACCATGCTGGAAGCTATAAATGTCCAGCATATGAAACAAAATAGAAACCACAATCTCCCAATGTAGGAAAGAAATGGAATCCATGAAACAGATTCAAACAGATATCCAGGAGATTAAAAACTCCATTGAAAGTATTCACAACAGATTGAGCAAATGTGAAGATAGAATATCAGACATACAAGACAGGATTGCAGTTAGTGACCATGAAAACAGAGATTTCTTCAAAATAATAAGGGATCAAGAGAACTCAATCCAGCAGCTGCTAGATGATGCAAAGAAGAATAACATAAGACTGATAGGAATCTACAAAAAACAGGAGAAAGTACAAATGACCTAAAGAACTGTACACAGAAGTATTAGTAGAAAACTTCCCAGGCAGAGGTAGAGAATTGGACATACAGATAAGTGAGGCAGATAGAACTCCAACTAGCCATAATAAAAAAAAATCTACACCAAGACTTATAATAATCAAGATCCCAGAAACCCAACAGAAGAACAAAATCCTATAGGCGGTTAGAGAAAAGAAACAAATCACCTACAAAGGAAAGCCCATCAGAATCACAGCAGACTTCTCAACACAAACCCTCAAGTCAAGGAGACACTAGAGTGAAGTATTTCAAGCCCTGAAAGAAAATAACTTCCAATCTAGAACGTTGTATCCTGAAAAAGATCTTTTGAAATCAATAGGGAAATTAGATACTTCCATGACAAAGAACACCTGAGAAATGTCATGAACACCAAACCAGCACTCCAAACAATTCTAAGCAATATCCTAGAAAAAGACAATGAAGGTCACAACTCCATGAGGCTCAACAGAGTGAAGCCACCAGGCAAGGCAAGAAACTAGAGGGAAGGGGAGAAAAATAAAAAATAAAAGGGCCAACAACAGTAAAACATCATGACAAGAATGAGCCAATATCTATCAATTATAACCATCAATGTTAATGGCCTCAATTCACCACTCAGAAGAAATAGACTGGCAGAATGGATTAAGAGGCAAAATCCAGCAATATGCTGTATACAAGAAACACACCTAATCAAAAAAAATTCATAGACTCAAAGTAAAAGGATAGAAAACAGTTGTCCACACCACAGAAACCCGGAAAAAAGCAGGGGTAGCAATCTTATTTACAGACAAAGTAGATTTCAAACCAAAATTATTTAAGAGAGATAAAGATGATTACTACATCCTTGTGAAGGGAACAATCCAAGAGGAAGAGATAACAATCATAAATACATATGCACCAAATATGAATACCCCCAACTATACAAAACAAACATTAATGGACATGAAAAACCAAATAAGCACTAATGCAATTGTAATGGGGGACCTCAATACCCCACTATCACAAATAGACAGATCATCTAGACAAAATATCAACAACGAAATTCTAGAACTGAACCAAACCACTGAACAAATGGACTTAATAGATGTTTACAGAGTGTTCCACCCCACAAAATCAGAATACACATTCTTTTTAGCTGCACATGGGTTATTCTCCAAAATAGACCACATGTTAGCTCATAGGACATGTCTAAGTAAATGTAAAAGAACTGAAGTTACCCACTGTATATTATCAGACCATAGTGTAACAAAATTGGAGATCAATAACATAAGAAACCGCAAAACACCCACAAACACATGGAAATTGAATAACACCCTCCTGAACAACAAATGGGTTGTAGAAGAAATTAGACAGTTTCTACAAGTAAATGACAGTGCCAGTACAACATACAGGAATCTATGAGACACAATGAAAGCAGTCCTACACGGCAAATTCATAGCAGTGAATGCCCATATTAGGAAAACAGAGAGAACTCAGATAAATAACCTAATGCAGATAAATAACCTCAAGCTTCTAGACAAAGAAGAGCATAACAAACCCAAAGTTCATACAAGAGAGGAAATTATAAAGATTAGAGCAGAAATTAATGCAATAGAAACTAAGAGAATGATACAAAAAATTAATGAATCAAAGAGTTGATTTTTCAAGAATAAATAAACTTGATATACCTTTAGCCAACTTTATCAAAAAAAGGAAAGAAAAGGCTCAAATCCATGTAATTAAGAACAAAAAAGGTGAAGACACAACAGACCCAGCAGAAATCTAGAGGATCATCAATACCTATTTTGAGAACCTGTACTCTAATAAAATGGAAAACACAGAAGAAATGGACAGATTCCTAGATACATATGAATTGCCAAAGTTAATGACAAAGATATAGAAATTCTAAACACCCCAATTACAATGAGTGAAATTGAAAATGTAATAAAAAATTTACCAACAAAGAAAAGCCCAGGTCCTGATGGCTTCACTGCTGAATTCTACAAGACATTTAAAGAATAACTATTGCCATTACTCTTTAAATTCATCAAGGAAATTGAAAGGGAAGCAAGGCTTCCAAATTCATTCCTGGAAGCAAGTGTTATTTTGATTCCAAAACCAGGGAAAGACCCAACCCCAAAAGAAAACTACAAGCCAATCTCCCTAAAGAACATAGATGCAAAAATCCTCAACAAGATACTGGCAAACAGAATACAGAGGGTCATCAAGAAGATCATACATGCTAATCAAGTCGGATTTATCCCATTGATGCAAGGATGAGTCAACATTCCAAAATCAATAAATGTAATACACTATATTAACAGAGTCAAGGACAAAAACCATATGATTATCTTAATAGATGAAGAAAAGGCATTCAACAAAATCCAACACCCATTCATGATAAAAATGCTACAGAAAATTGGAATAGAAGGTCTTTATCTCAACCCGATTAAGGCTATCTATGAAAAACCAACAGCCAACATCACACTAAATGGTCAAAAACTGAAAACTTTCATGCTGAAATCAGGAACAAGACAAGGATGCCCACCATCAACATTCCTGTTCAATATAGTTCTGGAAACATTAGCCACAGCAATTAGAAAAGAGAAAGAAATAAAAGCAATAAAGGTAGGAAAGGAAGAAGTTAAACTGTCATTATTTGCTGATGATATGATACTTTACATAGAGGACCCAAAAAACTCGGCCAGAAGACTTCTAGACTTAATTGACAGATTCAGTAGAGTACCTGGACACAAGGTAAACACTCAAAAAGCAATAGCCTTCTTGTACACAAATAACAGACTCACTGAGAGAGAAATTAGGGAAACAATTCCTTTCACAATAGCATCCAAAAAAATGAAATATCTAGGAATCAATCTCACAAAGGAAGCAAAAGACCTCTACACTGAAAACTACAGCACTCTGAAAAAAGAGATCAAAGAGCTTATGAGAAATTGGAAAGACATCCCTTGTTCCTGGATAGGAAGAACCAATAGAGTAAAAGTGGCCATACCTCCAAAACTACAATATAGATTTAATGCAATGCCAATTGAAATTCCAATAATATATTTCACAGAACTAGAGAAAATAATCCAAAAATTTATTTGGGACAAGAAGAGATCTAGAATAGCAAAAGCAATTCTAGGCAACATAGACATAGCAGGGGATATTGCACTCCCCAACATGAAACTATACTACAAAGCTACTATAATAAAAACTGCATGGTACTGGCAAAGAAATAGACCTGAGGATTCATGGAATAGAAGACGCAGAAACAACTCCAGACATACTCAACCACCTCATCTTTGACAAAGGAGCCAATCACACTCACTGGAGGAAAAATAGCATCTTTAATAAATAGTGTTAGAAAAACTAGATTTCAAGCTGCCAAAGATTAAAACTAGACCCATATCTATAGCCATGCACTAAACTAAGATTGAAGTGGATTAAAGATCTAAATATTAAAACAGAAACACTAAACTTGCTGGAAGATAGGTTAGGTAGAACTCTTGAAGTCTTTGCCATAGGAAAAGACTTCATGAACAAAACTTCAGTAGTATGGGAACTAGCACAGAGAATCAAAAATGGGGATCTCGACCTATTGAAAAGATTCTGCACTGCAAGAGAAACCACCAACAGAGATAAGAGACAACCTACAATGTGGGAAAAAAATTTTAGCAGCTCTTCCTTAGACAAAGGTCTAGTATCTAGAATATATAAAGAACTTAAAAAAATCAGACCCCCCTCATTAAAAGACCCAATTCAAAAATGGACATCTGAAATGAACAGACATTTCTCAGACAAAGAAGCAAAAGAAGCAAATAATCATATGAAAAAATGTTCAACATCACTGGTCATTCGAGAGATGCAAATGAAAACGACACTGAGATTCCACCTCACCCCAGAAAGAATGGTTGCTATCATAAAATCGACCAATAACAAATGCTGGTGGGGGTGTGGGGAAAAAGGAACTCTTCTCCATTGTTGGTGGGAGTGCAGACTGGTGCAACCACTGTGGAAATCAGTATGGAGATACCTCAAAGAACTAGGATTAGAGGTCCCATTTGACCCAGCTATTCCCTTAGTGGGTATCTTCCCAAAAGAATTAAAAGAATCATACCACAGCGATACATGTGCACCCATGTTTATAGTGGCACAGTTCATAATAAAGCTTGAAAACAGCCCAAGTGCCCATCAACTGGAAACTCAATAAAGAAGATGTGATTTTTTAATAAAATAAAGCACTACTCAGCCATAAAGAATGACACACTAGAGACATTTACAGCTAAATGGATGCATATTGAGGCTATACTCTTAAATAAATAGGACACACGTGTAAATACCAAATCATTTCTCTGGTGTGAGAAACAAAGTGTTATCCGGTGTGGTGGCACACGCCTGTAATCCCTGCACTTGGGAGGCTGAGGCAGGAGGATCGCTGTGAGTTGGAGGCCAGCCTGGGCTATATAGTGAGTTCAGGGCCAGCCTGAAGTACAAAGGAGACCCTGCCTCAAAGAAAGAAAAAAAAAAGAAAGAAAGAAAGAAAAAGAAAGAAAGAAAGAGAAAAGAAAAGAAAAACTCAAAGTGTAAATAATGATTAAAATGAATAATTGTTCATTTGAAATAGGCAGGAAAGGTCCAAAGGTGTAGGGGAAGTGGGAGGGGTAGCGGAAAGGAAAGAAGGGAAAGGAAAAATTATGAGAAAAGGAGAAAATTTAAACAAAATCTTTGTAAATAGGGAATGGGAAATAATAACCAAGATATATCATGTGCAGGCACAAGTACCCAGTGATAAATGTAAATGTATTGTATACCTAAAATGTTCCAATAAAAGAATTTAAGGAAAAGAAGAATTTTCTTCAAACTAAATATTCACTTCTGTTCCAATTTTAAAAGAAATGACAAGATATTTGTAGGACTCTAAAAGGATTTTCATAGGCCCCGAGGCACTGCACCTGCTGGGTGAGTGAACCCCAGCCCTGGGTCCTACAATGCTGGTTTGGCACCTGGTGTGTTTGGCAGCTCTCGGATGCCTGGGTGGAGTGCAGGCTGTGGAAGTAGTTGAACATCAAGGAGGGAAAGCAGATGTTCCAAATCCTCAGGAGACACTAGAAACACCAAAGGGAGCCTGGCAACCCCAGGGGCACGAATATAATCTAGAAGGCTATGAAACGGACCCTTATGAGTGAGATGCAGAAATGGAAATGGGTTCCTTTGTGCAATCATCAGGATCCCAACAGGAAGGAGACAACATATTCAAATAGAACAGGGCATGGAAGATTTATTTATAAAGGTAGCAGTCCCAAAGGTGTGGGTATAAGGGAAGCAGAAAGCAGAGGACATGGAGAATCCAACCTTATTCCATGAGGGTCAGACTTTAGCACAGAGAGCAGTGAGGGCAAAGATGGAGAGGGGTCTGCCGGGGCAGTGGGAAATCTGGCTATGCAATGCAACCATGATCACATTTGTCCTCACAGTCTGATGCTACCTGGGACCACTATGTTCAGGCCATTGATTGTTTGTATCCATCATTAGGCTGAAAACTCAGTGACAGTGGAGATTCTGCCCAGCAAACTGTAGTTATATCCTCAATACTCTTCATGCTGATTAACACACAGTAGATGCTTAATAAATATTTATTAAGTAAGTAACGAATGAACAAATGATGGGGTGAAAAAATAAATTCTGAGGTGTACCTTATTAAAGTCAAGGGTATCAAAGTGTGTTTGGAGAAGAGCACACAGTTTTCAAAAGAAAATGCAAACCCAAGTGGCCAGTATATTCCAGAGAGGAGAGAAAATGCCTCTGAAACAAAGCCAGTCTATCAGAGACAAGCTGGGAACGGTCTGCAGATGACACTTCAGGCTCTGGAGATTCCAAACTGTGCTAATACCCTCAAGTAACTGGAGAATGATTAATATCGTTGTTGGATATTAAGAAACTATAGTACTTATCATTAATATGATGTCTATTGTCAGGTAGATGTTGCTTTCAAATTTTCCTTAATGACATTTCCTGGCTACTCATTCCAGCAAAAGAACTTTTATTAAAAACTCTGTAATATCCAATAGGTTATATTGTATAGGCCTGAAGTCTGGAGTAAAGAAGCATAGAATGGCACACAATGCCCTCCATCCACTCGAGACACAGTAAGACCAGTCCTTCATGATAGCTCTACTACTGATCCAGCTTTCCCAGTGTGTGAGCGCATCTTGGTTCCATCACTGAAATCCCCATGTCCTTGGACATCCTTCCATCTTATGCAGACCCAAAAATATACCCTGTTCCTTGGTTTAGGATACCCACTCTGTACATGACTGACCTGCCAGGGACAAGTTGAGCCACGAGCAGTGTCAGAGCTGTGGGAAATGGAGACGAGTAGTAGATACAAGTGTCTGTTAGAAAGGACTGAACCTCTTTAAAGCTACAAATAGATAAGCAGAAAAATGTCAATAAAGCCACAGAAATTCCTTTGTAAGCTCAGCTATTGAACCAAGCTCTACAGGCAAAGAAATGAAGTAGACTAAAGGGAAGAACATTTGAATAATTGCGAGCCACTTTTTAGGCCACTCTCAGTCAGTAATGGGTTAGTGTAGGATCATGTCTTTCTCGTATAACTTGCCCATATATAACTTCCTCATATAACATGCAGACCCAAGAGTAAAGTTTAACGTGATTTTGATTTGATTCTTAGGAGGAACATGCTTGGGAGGAATATTTAATTTGATAGTTAAATAGTTTACAGAATCCATTCTGTGATCATGTTACATCAGAGAAAATGAATTTTACCACAGTGACCTGCATCCACAAGTCTTCCTTCAGGTTCACATCAGATCACATAAAATTTGGAACAACCTTAAAGAACTTTACATCGTTCCAAAGCAGGTCTCTGCTTTTTAAAGATTTATGTTCTCTCTCCTTCCCTTTCCTTCTCTTCCCAAACAGGTCAATCCTAAAGCTATTAGGTATACTAGAATAATGTAGATACCTTGGGCTATAGGTACACGGGGGGCCACTGTAGCCCAAAATGGAGTGTTGGAAGCTAAATGAAATAAAAGGGCCAGCCTTGTCTTGGGGAGTGGGTAATGCAGTGTGTTATGCACCACGCAGTATGATACCATCTGTGCCTGGGGGTGACCTGGCATGATGCTTCAGAGAGCAAGTGGGGTGAAAAAGTCACCACACATACTGGACTTGTACACAGGGAGGAGGTATGCAAGCATGTGTGGGACTGACAACAGAGAGGGGAGACAAGTTTCACACAGGGGGATTCTCTGACAGTAGTAAATATGTGTGCGATGATGTGATCAAGTTTCTCACCATTGGAAAAGGGTGCTATATGTATTCAAAGCAGGATTAGGATTAGAGTTATCTGTGTGGATGCATTGGGATAGGAAGTTGGTGGTGATACAAATGTAAGTGTATGTTTGTGTTTATACTGATATCTACAAATACATATACATTATATTTCTTTAGCTTTATCCACTGAAAGGATTTGAGAGCAGCATATCTCAATAGTGATTAACACACTTGTCTTCCAATGCTTGACTTGTAAATAGCATTCTCTACTCAGAAGATCAAGGATATCTGGAGAAATGGTGTAGTTCAGGACCATGACAGAGGAAGTACAAGATTAGTCAGGATCATCTTTTTGTGCTAGAAATCGAGGAAATGCTCTAAGAATGAGAGAACTATTTCAAAACAACATAGAGGGCAACTTGAAGTGGCAAGCATTCATCAAATAAATTCAGGACAAATTGTCATCAACATAAATAACTCCTGTAACAAATTATGACCCATTGAAGAAAACTGGAAACCATGATTCCAAATAAGTTATAAATGAATAAATTGAAATGGCATGCATGAACAATTTTAAAGTTTAATTAGGAATAAACTTAATACTTTCAAAATATCCTTACAAAACACTTATTAAAAAAAGAAAATAGTAAATTCAAAATGTAGAAATCTAGCAGGCATCACCTTAAGCCTAAATTAATGTCATTTATATCAGTGATCTAAATTAATGTCATTTATAGAAGGCCTACCTAAATCAAGAGCAATTAGGTAGAATAAGAGCATAACATCAGCTTTGTGATTTTCTTGGCAAAGATGCATAATCCATTTCTAATCGTGAAGAATCCACCTTGAGAGAAATTCTACCTAGTAACCACCATGTCCTCTTCAAAAGTGTAAAGACCATGAAAGTCAAATGTGAAGAACTATCCAGAATAGAGGGGACAAAGAGATATGACAGATAAATCCAACTCATAATCTGAATTGAATCCTAAGGACATCAGGGTAATTGCTGAATTTTGAATGAGGCCTGCAGATGAAATGACAGGAGCATAGTTCATCAATGTTAATTTCCTGATTTTGATGGTTGTATTGTGGTTATGTAAGAGAAAGTCCTTATTTGTAGGAAATGTACACTAATTTTTCAAGAGTAATGGGGCCTAGGTCAACAGTTTACTTTTCAATAGTTCTGAGAAAACAATGATCTCTACACTATATTTACAACATTTCTGTAAGTGTATAAGCCATAAAAAAAATTAAACGTTTTAAAACAAAGCTTTCATAACAAGCACCTCTTCATGGAGTACATCAGTCCTGACATGGGGTTATCAGCAGCCCTGGATATGAATACCATGGAACCCAGAAACAGATTAGAAAATGAAGGTAAACCAAGCAGAAAAAAAGAAAGAATGTCCATACTAGGATCCCAGGATGCCCTGAATGGAGAGTCTTTCTGCTAATACCGTAGTGGCTAGGGATTGATAGTTACCAGTATTTATCCTGTAAGAATATAGTAAACTGGTCGAAGCTTGTTCATTATTTAGAGTTCAGTCTATCTCAACTTAGTCCTTTTGTTGTGTTTATATTGTCTCCTATCTAGAAGAGGTCAAAATGATTCTTGTGCTTGTGGTGAACAACAGAGGATCTGCTTTCACAGAACAATCCATGAGTAGCAAAAATTGCTGTCAGAGGCTCAAGGCTTTGAACATGATAGAAACTCAGTCTGGCTTATACAAAAACCTGTATGAAAAACTTGAGAAAAGAACTTAAGTAAAGTGCAATTCCATTCTTTTATTTTTTTTGAGGGGAGACAATTCATTTCCAGCAGACCTACTTTTAATCAGTGGAAAATGCGCATACACACACATAGAGACATTGAAGAAAAATTGAATTGAGAGACTCTTGTGTTGCCCAAATATGTCAAATTTAAGTAAAAATATAGGCACTTTCCAAACATCTCAATTTCCAATTTCCATTCACAAATTTTTCATAATATAATTTTATTTCTGGTGCAAAAAGTTCAGATGTTAGAAATGTATTATTCTAGATTTCTTTTTTGTTTGGTTTCTTAATTCTCCATTTTTCTAAATATCCCCTAAAAGCTGATTCACCTTCATTTTCTTATTTTTCAAGTCCCTTCTGTATAAAAATATGATTCACTTGGTGTTTCTCTTTAAAGTGATAAAGATAATAAGAATTTCAGAAATAAAACAAAAGGTGGTGCATAGTAAATAACTGACATCTATACCCATATTTAAAGTTTTTCATACCAAAGGAAAAGAAAATTATGTTGTTCTCTGTAATTCAATTAGCAAGGTAGAGTACAATGAAATACTTATTGTATTTACTTTTGTATTGTTGATTAATAAGTGCACATTTCCCTTTAAAATAAAGTGCATATTTTAAAAAGGGAGTAATGCTTTTTTCCCCCAAATGGAACTCAAATACAGAATACTAATTTCACTAAAGGTGCTAGCTAGTTGTAGTTTTTCCCCCATTTTTAACCTATAAGTGGCTTTCCCTGGCATTAATCACATAGTTCCATGTATCTATATTTATAATTTTAACAGATACTTCATAAATATGGAATCAGGCTATTATCTTGATAATGTGCCACTTTTCTATAAATATAGAGATAGGGTAATTACCACTAGAACTATTTGATAAAATTCAAAAATAGATAAATAATGAATAAGTCTTCCATTCAGTCATTAAAATTCAGAAAACAAAACAAAATATATTTAGCCATTATCCTTTTGATGAATTTGGCTCTCTGCCTTCGAACCACTACCAATTTCAGCTGGCATATAAGGAGCATTTTATGAATACTGCCCAGTGTGTGATGAACTGAACTGGAGACACTAGTCAATAACAACCCATTAGCATTATCCAAGTGAAGAAGCACATTAAGCATGAAAAAAATATTTTAAACCATATAAAAGTTGACATGTGAAACACAAAAATCCTGGAAATTTTATATGAAGTTCAGCTTGTCTTATAACCTGTTAAGCTTTGAAATTGGGAGATGGGCTTACTCCCAAATATATTTCATTTGCTCTAAGTTCTCATGTAAGTATTGCAAAATGGTAACCTTATTTTTCATCTGTTTACAACTTTATCCCTATAATGTGACTAAAATGAGCTGATATATCCTCAAGTACTAGGGGTCTAATTCAGTGCACTGTATCTCACACAGTCCTCCAGCTTAGAGACCATTATATTCAACCACCCATTCTAGAAATATTAATTTTAATATTGTTATAGGTTTGCATTTGTTCAACACATTTCTCAACTATTATTTATTGAGAAACCATGAAATACTAAGATTTGTAATTCCTGCACTAAAATAATGAATAAGATTGTTTCTGTTGTTTTAAAATGTGAAGTTTATTTGACTTGTTAAGCAGCTATAGGAAACTAATGCACATATCAAACACTTATCAGCTTCACTTTGCTTTTATTCCATAGCATTTATAATTTGCCATAATATGAAATTACTTGTTTACAGTTTTCAATCACATCAATTAAAAAACATTTTTTAAAAGTACATTCTACCTTTTATTTTGCTCATTTATAATTTGGGTTTCTCATATAAAAGAAACCATGTGATATTTAAGCTTGTGTCTCTGATTAATTTCACTTACCATTATGGTCTCAATAAATAAAGAGCAAAATGAAAGATAGATAAAGGAAGTAAAGAGATCTTTCTCAAATTGGAAGGGGATCAAGAGATTGAGGGAAGGAGGAGAGAAGGGAGTGAAAGGGGATTAAAAAAAAAGGAATCAATACCAATAAATATATAAATAAAAAAAGGAATGAAGATGTGTTATGTACATGTACCAACTTCGCACGAGGAATGAAAACATTACGTACTGCAAACATGAACCAATAAATGCATTCTAAAGGAAATTCTAAAAGGAGGTGCTATCGATATTAGGACAATAAAATCGAGTGCAATATAGTATGTTCCATTGTGAACCAGGCTGGCTCTGTAATCATTAGGAATGGAGCAAGAGATATCCACATGATGTAACAAGTTTGAAAGTTGTCCAAGGATTCTTCCATTTAATTTGCAATGGAATGAACCATTTGAATAACTCCACCCCTCTGATTTCATGAATAAAGACAGCTATGAAATAGTATTAAAGGTTTACAGTTGCTTATCTCATTACTTTTTTTTTTGTTTCTACAAAGCAGAGGAATAAACAAACTCAACAAAACAGAATCATTGTAGAAAGGTTTTCAGTCTAAAAGAGTGCATCAGCATCTCTCACAATGTGAGGAGTCTGCATAATGTGTAGTTAGTCAAAAAATCTCAGATGATTTTGATACAGCTGGAATGTCTCTACAGTTATGCATGGGCTTAAATCAGAATTATCTTTTTTCGTTAAATTTATTGGTACATTTTAGGTATACAATATGATGACATTCATTTTTGGGTATTTGTGCCTTTACATGATATATCTTGGTTCTTATTTTTTCTCCATTCCCCTGCCCTCCCTTCAACCCCTCCACCCCTCCCTATTTACAAAGACTTTGTTTCCATTTTTTCCTTTTCCCATATTTTTCCCTTTCCCTTCTTCCTTTCCCCTGCTCCTTCCACTTCCCCTTCCCCTTTAGATCTTTTCTTCCTGTTTCACATTATCTATTATACATTCGATCCTTATTTATACTTTCAGTTTCTCACGCTAGAGAAACTATCCAGTTTTACACGTGTCCTATTTATTTCACTTAAGAGTATGGCCTCGATGTGCATTCATTTAGCTATAAATGACTCTAGTTTCTCATTCTTAATGGGTTATTAGTACTCCATTTTAGTTTTTAAGAACCACATTTTCTTTATCCAGTCTCCAGTTGATGGGCAATTGGGCTGCTTCCAAGCTTTAGCTATTACAAACTGTGCCGCTATAAACATGGGTGTGCATATATTGCTGTGGTATGATTCTTTTAATTCTTTTAGAAAGATACCCAGTAAGGGAATAGCTGGGTCAAATGGGACCTCTAGTCCTAGTTTTTTGAGGGATCTCCATACTGATTTCCATAGTGGTTGCACCAGTCTGCACTCCCACCAGCAGTGGATAAGGGTTCCTCTTTCCCCACATCCCCACCAGCATTTGTTATTGGTTGATTTCATGATAGCAGCCATTCTTTCAGGGGTGAGGTGGAATCTCAGTGTTGTTTTCATCTGCATCTCTCAAATGACCAGTGATGTTGAAAGTTTTTCCATATGTTTATTTGCTGCTTTTACTTCTTTGTCTAAAAGAAGTCTGTTCATTTCAGACGTCCAGTTTTGAATTGGGTCTTTTAATTGGGGGGGGGTCTGATTTTTTTTAAGTTCTTTATATATTCTAGATAGTAGTAGAGGAAGAGCTGCTAAAAATTTTTTCCCACATTGTAGGTTGTCTCCTAGCTCTGTTGGTGGTTTTTGTCGTGCAGAATCTTTTTAATAGGTTGAGATCCCCGTTGTTGATTCTTTGTGCTAGTTCCCATACTACTGAAGTTTTGTTAATAGTCTTTCCTATGCCAATGTCTTCAAGAGTTCTACCTAACTTCCATCAAGTTTAGTGTTTCTGTTTTAATATTTAGATCTTTGATCCACTTTGATTTTAGTTTAGTGCATGGTGAAGGATATGGGTCTAGATTTAATCTGTGGCAGGTTGAATTATCTTTTCTTAATCTTAGAATTATCTGGGGGTTTTCCCTCACCATCAGACCTTACCTTTCCTTTCAAAAATCTTTTTAAATTGATTATATCATTCAATGAGTTTTATTTGGCAGATTCTTACATGCGCACACCACACTTTGGTCATTTCAATCCCCCCACCCCTATGCATAACCTCCTTCCCTCAGTTTCACATTTCCTTTTCTAATGAATCAAAACTGTTCATATTGAGAGTAAAGAGATCTTCTGCCATCTAAACTACTCCTTAATTTAAACTTACATAATATTAAGATTAAAAAGGAACTAATAGTGATCATGCATAACAGAATTCCTGAAATCACTTTCTTTCTAGAAGTAAAATAGTATGCAAAAGAAAGCCCAATATGATTTGGAATATTTTAAAAGAATAACAATTATTTAAGAGGAATCCATAAATTTTTTGATCATTTGCTTTTTTTTAGCCTTAAGTTGAAGGAAATGGATGAACAAAAGAGCATAATTCATCAAAATTATTTGAAGAAAAGCTAGAAAACCTGAATAATTTCACAAACGTGAAGTCAAATGAGCCAAAACTAAAATATTTTGACACACAAAGAAAAACATATCAGGCCCAGGATTTTTATGAGTTCTACTAAAACATCGAGGAAAATGATTCCAATGTATACTATAAACTATACTAGAATATAGAAAAACAGCACAATTTTCATCTTGTTTATGGATTCCAGCATAAGCTTGATAACAAACTTTAACAAAGACATCATGAAAAAGAAAAATTATGGGCCTATTTGACATGCAATTATAGATGAAAATGCTACAGAAAATATCAGTAAATCAAATACATATAGCAGTGTGTAAAAAAAGATGCATCATGATCATCCAGCCATATCCTCAGGATGTAACCCTGATTTAACATTAGACATCACCAGATCACCAGATTAAAAGAGAAAAATGAAATGATCAAATGACAAAATTCAACATCCATGTAGTTTATTATTTAAATCTTAGCAAATTAGAAATTAAAAGTAATGTCTTAACCTGAAAAGTAATATCTAAAAATAACATAGAACACTCCTCACAAGCCATATCAAAAGAATAAAATCATTTCTTTCAAACTTAGGGAAAAGAGTAGAGAGAGTGAATGGAGGAGCCAGGGAAGGAGATAGACCCTTCTAGGTCTTAACCCCAGTGACCTGCCTCTTGCAGCCAGACCCTACCTAAGAAAATCAGCTGCATGACCCCACAATCCAATCACCTTCCAAACACATGAAGCATTGGTTAGACCTAAATCATAGCACCTGGAATCTAGCCTCTGTAATTGCACGGCTGACACATCTGATAGGAGTCATATTGTGCCAGTTTCCAGGCACAAGTCTCAGAAATTGGCACTTCCACTTCCTGTATGGCAGGGAATAAATTCAGTTCATCTTGCTATTAGTAAACCCCTTCCTCCCACCCCATGTGGAAAGACCACAGTGAGAGGCCCTGGAACTACATGAAGAAAATGCTGGGCTCTCTTTTCCTGCTGCTCAAACTCCCCCTTCCCCATCATGCCCCCATCATTCCAGCTTTAGTCAGCATCTCACTGCAACCCTGCAAACATAGGAAAGATTTTGAGCCAGAAGTCCCCAGGTGAGCCCTTCCCTTCCCAACCCTAACTACAGAAACTGCAGCAGGCAATGAGATTATTTTTGTTGTTTTGGGGTCTATTAGCAAATGGATAGCTAGGTAATCTCTATGGAAAACATTTTGAATTTTGCTGCATATCATTTCTATATTTCATACATCCATAAAAGTGGAGTATTTGAGCAAGGATTAACAAATTTACCAAGAAAAATAATAAAAAGCTGGAATCAGAATTTCACAAATAAGAAAATGTTTAATATGATCTTGATCACACGGCTGATGGGTGGAGAAAGAGCAGCATGTTCAATAAATGCTTCTGACCATTGGTTTTCCATATTGGAAAGGGAATACTTGGCCCGTACTTTACACCATATACAATCATTAGTTCCAGGTGGAGTAAAGGCTTAAATATAAACGATAAAACTGTAAACATTTACAAGAAATTATAGGCAAAACTCTTTATAATAATATATTAAGAATTCCTCAATTTATTAAGAACTTTTATGAATTCCTAAGAAAAAAGCAACTCCATAGAAAACTGGATAAAAACTATGGCCTCACATATCATAAAAGAGGCTACTCAAATCACCATTCAAATCGTAAAGTTCCAAGACAAAGGGTGAACTTCACTATATGAATATTATACTTCAATAAATAAACCAAAATTAAAATATGTAAAAATGCTGAACCTTATAATTAATCTTATAAACACAATTTAAAATCACAACCAGCAAACATTTCTCATCTACCAAACTGGCCAAACACTCAAAATTCCAATAAAGAAAGGTTTGTCAAAGACATGAAGCAACTTGAATATCAGTGCACTGAGTATAGGAATACAAAGTCACACAATTTTGGAGAGTGAGTGAGTCAAATTAAGGGTGGTACAGCAATCTTACTACTGGTTTCATGCCCTGAAGAAACTCTTAAATATGGACACACCAGGAGTCATGTAGAAGAATATTATAGCACTGGGAGAAATAGCAAAAACCTAGAAACAACTCAAATCTACCAAGAGTCAAACAGCTGAATATATTGTGGAAATCAAATAATGTGAAATTTGTGCCAGTAGAAAAACCAGAACTGGATTTATGACAGACTACAGAAATTGAGACCACTTACCATGCAAACGAAAAATTGTGCAAAACTTTATGCTTTAAGAATATATATATATAATAAAAGAATAAAATATATGAGACTGATGAAACAAAAGTCAAGGCTGTGGGTTCCTTGGGGTATAGCACTGAAAGTCACTAGGAAAGAGTACCCAAGTGCTTCAACTCTGTACCTGGTGTCAAGCTTGGAGTCCACAAAATTCTTCAATACATTATGAATTATTTCTTGTATTTTATGAAATAGTCCATAAATATTTCTAAATGTTTAAATCAGATGTTAGCTGCCTGAAAAATTTACAGTCTCTTGTATAGATGGGGTCACTGTGTTAAATTAAGATATAGAATATATATTTCAAATTGTAAGCATTGGCTTTGTGAAAAAGTTGGATCAAAATGTCAAGGAATCTGTTCCATGTTTTAGAGGGAGTTCAGAGGTTGACATTCTAATCTTAACTGAAAGCAGACCTGTTTGCCTGTTTCTACTTCAAAAGTCATCTCTCCAGGTGGTAGCAATGAAAACTGTCCAAATCTTGAATAAAAGAGAATTAATTTTTATTCATCTCTTATAGATAGGTAAGATTAAGCCAATTGTGAGAGGTTGAAAGATCAAGATCTTGACATCGATTCTAAACTCTGCAACTATGGGAGTTACTGAATGTGTAACTGAAAACAACCTCAGGGTCAAAATGATGCATTCATTTGCTTTTTTTCTGAGATTCAAGATTCATGATTTCTGACTCACTTTGCACTATTTGTGTGATTTATCTGCCAAAAATTAGATGTAGGAATCCATGGTTATTGAAGATTGTGTTCAGGGGCTTTCTTGTTTTATTTTGTTTTGTTTTCAGTCTGAGTAAAAGTTTTAAAATTATTTTTATTATTATTTTCATGATTGAGCAGAATGAAATGAGATTTGGACCAATCTAAGGAGTAGAGTCACCACTGAAGGAGAAACTTACTAGTTTCATTCCTTAATGCTCTAGATATCGTGAGGACCCCACCTTCAATTCTTTTAAGGACACCAATGGTGAAAATATTTCTATTATGACCTACGTGAAGGGCCAATTTACCTGCTATGCCAGTCAGCATTTTGTTGCTGTGACAAAATACTTAACATTAACAACTTCAAGGAGGAAAAGTTTATTTTGGCTTATGACTTCAGAACTTCCAGCCCATGGTCACCTATTTCCATTGCTTGTGAGGAGGCAGAAACATCATGGAAGGGTATGGCAGAGGAACCTGACTGACCTTATTCCACCCCAGAGAGGGAGAGACATCAGACATTGTTCCCATGGCCACACCTCTGTTACCCATTTCCTCAAACTAGGCTCTACTTCCTGTCTCCATCAGCTCTCAATAAAGCCATAAAATTACTGGATTTAATCCACTTGATGTAGTTTGAGCCCCCATGATCCAATGACTTCCCCAAAGCCCATCAGCTGGCAACCAAGCTTTTAGCATATGAGTTTTGGGAGCCATTTCACATCCAAACCATAACACATGCCAAATATTTTCATCCTTAATGTTGTACTTTTATTGGCTAGTTCAGGTTGGAAAAACAGACAAGACATATTCATCAAGGAAAAGATTAAGTATGGATGGGTTATGAAATCCCTACACCTTAGACTAGTCATCTCTTTAGGCAAATAATCTGACTACAGCTTTCTATGGATTACAATAATTTTTTTTCTTACAAATCCCCATGATAATGCTGTGTTTTTGTGTCTGTACAGCATTTCCCTCTTCTGGAATCATAACATCAGTTACAGAATTTTGTTGACACGTTAGGCCTTTATTTTAACTGCTTTTTGATCATAATATCTCTATGTGACATTGTTTGGCATTGGCTCATGTAGTAGTTTTCCATACAATTTTTAATTATTTTATCCAGATCCCTAAATGTTTTGACAAGCTAAGCTGCTCTGATTCATTTGAAACAACCTCAGCTCTGAAAAAGAATTGCTTCAATTAAAATAATAACAAGTGAACAGTTCAGGAAAATATTACAGAAAAAATGAGAAAGACATGCACAATGCCAGTGCCGTTATTTATGCTTTGCTATTCAACACTGTAGTGTTCCTTCAGAGAGAGAGCTTTTCGCTTCTACTTTTGCAGCTAATAACACCACAGGCTTTATCAAGTACCATATACTAACTGACTTTTTAAAAATTATCTGTGATTGAAGTTCCTGCAAAGAAAAAAATTACCTTCTATGTTGTTAAGATGCTATAAATGTAAGGTTTCAGGATTAAGAATGACCATGTTTTAAAAAATTGCATGACTGAATGCTGGCTATCCCATTCCACAGTCTGTAGAATCAAAAGCATTCCACTCATACAAGTAAGTTCCCATAAAATGAAACACAGTTTGAAGCAGTATGATCAACTGCAGCCAAGTGAAAGCTTGTCATCTACACCACTGTAAAATGAGCACACCAAAATGAGTTAGTTATTAGCTATTGAAATATGATTCTATAGGAAGGCATGATTGCTGAGTAATAAGGTCAGCATATTTCAGAGATTTTTTTTAGGGTCATGTGAATCCTCAGGTCATTTGTTACACATAATAATTTCTTAGGGTTTTTTTCCCCTTCAAACAAAAGGCATTTACAAAAATTTGTTTTAATCATTTAATATAATGGTGAAATAATGTTGTGGTTTAACTACGAAGTATCCCCAAAGACTCATGTATTGGGGGAACTAACCTCATCAAATTGATCCATTGATTAGTTCATAGCTAAATGGACCTATTAGGAGGTGGGGCCCAGTTGTAGGGAGTAGGTCACTGGGGGATTGTCTTTGTACAATGTATGCTATCCAAAGCCCCTTCCCCTCTCTCTGGCTGTCTTTCTGCTCTCTCTGCTTCCTGCCTACCATAAGGTTAGCAGCATTCCTCTTCCTGCCCTTTCAGCATGATATTCTGCCTTAGTACCAGCCACCCATGGACTGAAACATCTGAAACTATGAGCCAAAATAAATCCTTTCTTCCTTTAATCAGTTTATGTCAGGTATTTTGGTCAGAGCCACAAAAAGCTGATTAACACAAGTAAGTAAATGAAAAATGTTACCAAATCTAAAGATTTTTCTCTCAATTATTTCATGCATAAATAGAATTTCTGAGAGAAGGTAACAAATTAAAAGGGATATTGAAGTTTACAAGAAAATAAACAAAAAGATGACGCTGGATCAAAAGCATGCTCTAGCAAGCTCAAGATTCTAAGTACCGTTACACCACAAGCTACCTAAAGATTGCCACCAATGATGTCATCCTTAAAAATTAGAACTGTGTTCTCACATAATTAAATCAGTCATATGTATAGCAATGAGTACTTATTTATACATCTCTTTATTATCTTTACAAATACGAAGATTTTTTACTGCTCACTGATAACTCTTTATGTAAAGCTGGAGCTCTGCAAATACTGGGAAATATGACCTGATATGTTTTATTTGGATATAAAGTAGCGTGCAAAATGAGTTGTCTAATAGTGTTGTCCTCTCTCTGTGACTTCTTTCACTTTGAATAGTCCAAGTAGTGTGGACATGAAATGTTAAAAGTAAAATGAATTGCTACTCAAATAGGAGAGAGAATGAATCACGTGATATGAAATGTGTTTGAGATTTAATAAATATTGGTTTTTATGCTGTACTCAAATTCAAAGTTATATTTTCCCATGAGTCAAAAGAAGCTATAAAATCACAATTTGAAAAAGAGGAAGATATGCAAAGAGAAAGAAGAGAAATAAGTTTACTATACCAGAAAACGTAGAACAAAGGAAAGTAATTCAAAGGGGGAAAAAGTCAATAATGTTAATAGATAAAAAGTAGCTAATGAAGATGTTGCCAGGGAAAAGAATTACATTTAAAGGTTATTAGGAATCATAATCATGATGGTGGGGAATAAACCGTGCCTCCAAATTTTTGGAAGGGAAACTTTTGGAAAAATGATAAAAGCTTAAACAGCATCCACTCTGAGTACTACTTGGATCCCCTACCTGGCTTCTCAAGTTACTCATTTTATTTCATGACATGAAGTGTCACCAATGTAAGAATTATAAATAAAAAGTCTATTAAAATCTTTCAATTTAAAGAAAAAAGCATCACAAGTCATCTATGTAATCTGTCTGGTTTCCCCCTTTCAATTTGGACTACTGAACACTATATAGAAACTTTTCTTTTTGCTTGTGAGTCCATAGGGGTTGCATCTCCTTTCTCAGCTCTCTTACCTGGTTAGGTATGTCTAACTATCTTCCACCTGGTTAGGAATTCTCAAAAGAGGATAGATGGGGAATCCCCGGCCCATCTAGCACATTGGCCAAGGATGAGCCATTGACCAGGAAAACACCCTATGATTCTTCTACTTCTTAGCCCCCGTTAAAGCCTTGCAAAGTATTTGCCTGTATTAGTGGTCATAAGCACTCTTCAGGAGAACAGTCTTGGAAAGGTTGTGGGTAAAATTTAGATATCAACAGACTGAAGAAATGGGATGGTGAGTCAGCAGAAAGAATAACTATGAGTTTTTAAGTGAGTGTTATTGCTAAAGAGAGAGAGCAGCAGTGTGAAGGGTTTATAGGTTAGCATAGCAAGCAGACAGGATAACCAGAGATGCTTGCTAGACAATTTGCATGGCTTGTGTGTGATCGGTCAGCAATTTCCTTTTAATTTACCAATTAACGCTTCTGATAATAATTCTAAATGCATATGCTCTAGAAGTAGTCTGCCATTGTTTTAAAATGTTATTCTATGATCTGTAATCTATGAGTGTCTCTGACATATTCATGATTGAGCAAACAAACCTTTAAAACGTTTTATTCCCTATTTACAGATATTAAAAGTCCATTACACAGAAAGGACAAAATGTAATATTCTAGCTAAGTTTACCACACTTGATTCTATTACCAATACCTGATCCTTTCCATTGCTTAATAGAAGACAAGCATATTAACTAATAGACTTCAAAATGGTCATTTGGTGTCACTCTATTCTAATCCTCAAAAGTATTAGCATAGGAAAACATAGATGTGATATTATCTTGAGTGGGATTTTTTTTTTCCTTAGCCTTCACCTTGGTGTGATAATGGCTTTGTTAAGTGAAAAAGCTGGCATACTCGTAGGGGGTGGGAAAAATTCAAAAGAGAAATACTTAAAATGGAAATATTAAATTCATCCTTTGACAGGTTACCCTATAGCAAGGATGAGAGGGAGACTTTAGAGGCATCGCCGGGACTCTCCAATGAGGCTTCGAATGGTCTTGTTTTGTCTGCATTGAGCTAATTACCTGGCTATCTGCCAAAAAGCCCCTTTACCTTGTGCTACATAGAGTCTAATGTTAGATAATATCTAATTTTTAATGTTAAGAAGTGGCATTTGATGTAGTTACGAATATCTGGTAGAAAGCAAGGGACAGGGGTCAGAGCCAGTTTCCTGGGAAGTGCTCTTAAAGTGTTCCCTATGCAGCAGGGAAGGTGAACAAAGAGAAACCCTGTAGCCACCATTTCCTGATCCTTGGTAAGAATAAAGAAAGAGAAAAAGATTTAACATAACCTGCTCAGCAGGAAACTCAACTTTACAGTTTCAAAACAGCATAATTTGGGTATTTTGTATGAGTCTATCATATCAAAGCATTTCAAAAATAAAACAGGAACAGCTTTTAATGCAATCTGTGTTTACTAATATGAGCTAATAAAGTCTCATAATATTATTTTGTATTGCACTAATGGGTATTGCATTATAGGATATTAGTTAAATCACCCATTATTTCTGTATTTGATGTGTTCCTCATAGTGGAAGAATGCACAGCATAGTATGAGAGATGTGAGGAATAAAACAGGGTGCAGAAGAAAGACAGGGCTTGTAAAATAGGTTAAAACTTAGGAAAGGACAGAGAGAGGGCACAGTAATCCAAACAGGACATTCAGCTACAGAAAACTGAAATGATATGAGGAGGTGAAACGTAGATTCTTGACTTGCCAGGGTCACTTGCAGGTTGCTCCACTGAATAGATACATTCAGAGGTCATGGTGGCTTGAGCGATGAGAACTTTATACCTTAAACTTGACCTTCCTCCATTTTCCATCTTCCCTTCATCACCCCAGATGTGACAACATGAACTTAGGGACTGAGAAGGTGCTGAGCCAAGATCCTATGGTAATAAGTACTGGAGTGAGGATTTGCACCCACAGCTACTATGTTACACTTCTTCCTTCTCATAACATTTAAAAACATACCACAATGTATCACTCTGTGCCAATTAAATGTCATTAGTCCTTAGGGGATACATGAATGATGGAAGCAGGGAATGTTGCTTCAAGACAAACAGAAAACAACATTAAAAACATTTTAAAAACACAACAATGTATATTCCTGTACAATAAGAATAAATATTAAGGTCAGACACAAATGACGATCCAGAGCTTGGAGACTTCCATCCGTTTGATGTACTACTGTGATGAGAGATTATGGATTCATGAGAGTAGAGAAAGAACACAGAACATTTATGAAGAACACAGATCTTGAAATCAGAAACAGCCTCTTTCAATCTCAAGGTAGTCTTTTCTAGATGTGTGGCCATGGAAGTCAATTAAAATTTCTTTTAATTTTCCTGTCTGTATTATATGGATATTAAGCATTTCTTCCTATGTATTTGGACTGAATTAAATACAATTATAATGGTAATCTTTTTATTCAGCATTATAAAAATTATAATCAAATAGACATAATAAGTATCTTACATCCTGGTTTTCCTAGAGCACTCTAATTTATACCTGTTATACCGGTATAATTGTTCTTGTTGCTCTGTTTCACTGCCAAAAGTATCCTAGTTTGAACAATAAATTATTTGGTTCTTTTATTATAGCTATTATTTATTGAATACTAAAATGTGCCATTGCTACATTCAAGTACTATTAACTGATTCTATCTTTACAACTCTTACAAGGTAGATATTATCACTATTTTATTTTAAAATAAAATATTAATGTACATAGAAATGAAGTACTGTATCCTGGAGATTTGAATGCAAAAATTGGCTTAACTGTCTATGTATTAACATAGTCTTAACCAACTATGTATTTTGGCAGCATTGAGGGTGATTGCTGAAACATAGCAAACAAAAGATAAGAATAGAAAGGAGAAAAGAAGAGAAAGAAGAACATCAAGGAATTCCAGAGTCAAGTCCCTGATCTGGATGCCATTACCATGCCTTAATTTCCGTAGTTATAGTCTCCGAAGAGCTGAATCCATTTGAATTGAAGTTTGAATGAAGTCCCAATGTTTTGTTTTGTTTTGGTACTGGGGATCGAACTCAGGACCTTGCGCTTGCGAGGCAGGCAGCAGCACCACTGAGCTAAATCCCTAGCCCCAGTCCCAGTATGTTTTAATTCAAGAATAAATCTTCCACGAACTCCCATTCCTTCCCTTTTCCTTTATGACATTACAGTGACATTATATACACTGTCAAACAATTTGGGTTCATCTAGTTGCTCCAGAGAAGGTTTAGATTATACATTTGGGGAATAAATTCCATTTGTGCCTTCTCTACTGTTTTACCTTCTCAAGGTATGACCATAACGGTGATAAAAATGCTCCTTTGTGCCATTACTGTTGATTTAAACTCCATTACATGATTTAAGGAAGAATCCATCATATTCCTCCATCATAAAGATATATTTATTTCTATTTGTAATTAATAAATAATAGTTGATAGACACCTCTGACTATAAAAATATTCCCCTTCCCCCCAAAATTCTTTCATTGTTTTAGCATGCAGTTATGATTCCTCCTTAATGAGTTATATTATGCTTGTAAAGTTTGTGAATCGTGATTTCCTAACTCTATTCCTCCAGCATGTATTGATTGACATTCTATGATAAAGGAGATCCCACTCACCTTTCTCCCTCCTTCCCACATATAACAGATTTTACTCATTTGTTTGAGGTTCGACGTGTTGAATCCATTACTGGTTTTATTCATTTTGCCACCCAAATGTACCAATATTTGGCCAGATCTGTCTCTCAAGCTGGCTTTTGTTGTTCATTTCATATGTTCTTTAGTTTCTGAGCATCTTCTTTCTTTCTGACAGGGTCAAGTGTTTCCTCAACCTTTTCTTTTACTCAGCCTTGTAATGAGCCATGTTTGTAAGATGCCCTCATTGGTTTTAGTGGGGAAGGGTAGTTAGAAACCGAAATTTAGATGCTCATTGCTACTGAGATGTCTTTGTTCCAAGATGCTTTCAATGAACAAAAAGTGTGTGTGGTTGCATTATATGTGAACTAATATAATAATGAGTGTACATATATATATATATATCATATAGATCATAAAGCACAAATACATAACATGTATCGTGGAAATAGCATGAGTTCATATTCCTAACTAGAATTACAATCCGACACCACAGGATTCTTCCGTATGTTCCCCAGTTCTTTAGTGTTATCTCCCTTCATCCACAACTCTGGTTGTTTACAATATCAAAATATTTACTAATTTCCCGATTCCCACAACACACAAAAAATAATTTCGGACTTACTACACAGTACCATTAATAGCCACTAACCTACTAAGAAAGTCACAGCTTTTTTGAGTCTTTACAAGATTCAAAGTTTTGAACTTACTTCAGTGAATTTTTTCTTCATTGTGCTTATGTTTATTTTATATGTTAGGCTCCTTTGTTTCTTTTTGTGTTTATGTTTAGGAGGTTTGGTCTTTGTTGAGTTAAGCTTTTTAAATCTGTGAAACAGTCGGGCTTCAAATGTAAAACTTGTAGTAAAAGATACACCTGTAGATAACCCCATAGATAACCTGTTTCATAGCTCTTGGTTTATCCTTCTTACCGTATGTCTCTTTTTGTAATCATACACTGGCACGTGTATGCACACATGCATATGTACAAACAAGCATGCAAAATCTTCTTTCTCCTTATCTATATAAAAGATAGCATATTGCACATATTCTTTTGCTTGTTGCTTTTCAAGATATATCCTGGAAATCACTGTATTAGTTTCTAGCATCCTTCCTCCTTCTACTACTGAGCAGATGCTTGCTTTGGGATAAATGTACCATCATTTCTTTAAACAATCATTTTTTCAAACATGAGATTTCTCATGTTTGGCCCTTTGCACTGTTTCTGAAAATTTGTAATAACATTTAATACAATAGTACAATGACCTGCATATTTTTTAAATAATGACATGTTTTCTTCATGGTAAGTAGTTAGAATATTCTAGACAAAAGGTAAATGCAAGTGTAGTTTTATTAGATATGACCAAATTCCACTCCATAGTTATATCACTTTATATTTTCCCTAGTATTGTATTAGATTCTCACAGCCTCAACAACAGGAGTATATGATCAAACTTGAATTTTTGCCAAACTGTTGAATGAGATGGAAAATCTTTCCATATGTTTAGAGGACATCTCTTTCTCAATGTTTAAAGAGTTCTCTAGATATGATCAATACTAACCTGTCATTTATGACATACCTTGCAAATGTTTTCTCCTAGTTTGTCATTTGCTTTTTCATGCAAATTGTATTTTTAGATATTTAAATTTATCACTGTTTATAGATCAACTGGATTTTGAGATGTAGTTTGAAATCTGCCTTTCTTGCATCAGATTCTAAAGGGATTTACCCACCTACTCAGCTTATGTAGTTTTACTTTGTATATTTAGATCTCTCATGCATTTAGAGTTTGTGTTTATATATGGTGTGAGGCATGAACCCAACTTTATGCAAATTGATGTCTAGTTGTCATTCTTTTTATTAAAACACCCACATCGGTCCTAGATGACCTGACAGTTTTTAATATGGTACTAGATATATAAATTAAATCACATTTTACTAGCAATAACTCCTCAATGCCTGCTGCTATTGTTATATTAATATTCCAAAAACACAGTTGTTATTATAGAACATTTACCTTAATCCAAATAACAACACCAAACTCATCAATATGTGACAGTTTTAAAATTAACTATAAAGTTTAAGCTTCCTGCTGCTTCTTGCAATATGGCAAACAGGTATTCTGAAAAAAACACTGAATTTAAAACATGTAGAAATTCTGGATAAGATTCAACAAGCAGCACTGATAATACATTGCTAAGCTTAAAAGAAAATAAGCTAAATCCACTGAAGCCAAAATGAGACTGAATTGAGAAAAAAGACAGGAAACAGAAATGGAGACATTTGCCAATATCAGGAAACCAAATGCCAGAGACCTTGGCTCTTGCAAGACAGTGGAAGCTCAACCTCGATCCCCCAAAACACCCTCCCTCAATTCTATGTACCTTCAATGGAAGAGTAAAATTTTGAAAAATTATCTTTTGGCAAATGGAACTCATTGGGAACTATCAATCTCTCTGGGGCCAGCCAATCTCAGTCCTTACAGTACAGAAATGCTTGAATAGCATATCTAGTTCAAAGAACATGTGAAAATAAGCCAAATTTCTTATATATATTTTAAAAACTGTGGTGAACTAATTTAATAGCTTCTCTTCAGCATTAGACATAAACAGCATTATCGTTATCAACATGAAAAAACCTCTCAAACATAAAGACAAGCAAAAAAGCACATACAGATACATGTTTTTTATTTAAAATACACAGAAATATCTACCTAGATAGTGTAATTATGAGAATGTTCTAAGGAATTATAAATAGAAAACTCCTTGTGTTTTACTCTGAAAGTGGAGGGGAAAGGTGAAATTGAGAAGTATCTGAACTTTTAAAAGTTTTAATAGTATTTTTTTTCTTAAGCTGAGTGTTGTTTTATTAACATTTGTTGGTACTTATGTTCAGTTCATTTATTAACTCTACAAAGAGTTGACTACCTTCTACATGGCAGGTATCATTCAAAGCAATTGGTACATCACTGAACAAAAAAAGATAAAGAATGGCTGCCTTTGTATATCTTATGTTCTAAAGGGATAATTTTGAATGTTTTAAATATTATCAGCAAGTAACAAAATTAACAGAATATTAACTAGTTATAAGGGTGCTGAGGAAGTTCCAGCAGTGTAAGGAGGATTGGTAATAAAGGAAGTAAAGGGCATGCTCATTTCAAATAATATAGGCTGGGAAGGCTCCCTGAGGCAGCATTTGAGCAAAAACTTAAGGGAAATAGGAAGTATAAAACATTTGGAAGGGAAGACAATTTAACAGGTGCAATAGCAATGCCAAGCCCTAAAGCTGGAGCATTCCTGGAATGGAATGTTGATGGGTTAACTGGTACAGAGTGAGTGAAGGAGAAAGTAGCAAAAAGTGAAGCCAAAAATGTCAAGGGAGGTGACAAGAGTCATTCTAGAGCCCTGAAGGCAAGTTGTAAGGCTCTTGGCTTTTACTTAGAGTAAAATGGAGAGCTTTAAAGCAGAGAACTGACAATTTTAAACTTTCTTTGTAAAGTACCCACCCAACTGAGTTGTGAAGAACAAAATGCAGGCACAAAGCTCATTGCAGGATTGCCAGGCAAAAGGCTTCTGCAGTAAACCAGGCAAGAGACGATGACAATCTGGACCAAGGCTATCCGATGAGAGGTGGTGAGGAGTAGTCAGATTCTATTCTACACTTAGGGACAGCAGGATTTCTGCACAGACAACACACAAGATCTGAGAGGAAGAAGAATTCAGGATAATGCCAACATTTTGGCATGGGCAAAAGAAGGGTACATTTGTCGTGAACTGACTTGGGCAAGACTGAATGTATCAGTCTGCTAGAGCTGCCATAAATAAACACCATGCCCTTAAACAATAGAAATGTGTTTTCTTAGCGTTCTTGGGGTGAGAAGTCCAAGATCAAGGTGCTGGTAGGTTTAGTTTTTTTGCAGAGCTCTCTGCTGCTGTCTTCTGCTGAGTCCTCTCAGGGTCATTTCTCTGTGTGCATTAATGTCTACTGACTACGTCCTCGTGTAAAGACACCACCCAGATGGAATCAGGCCTCAGCCATGCAATCTCATTTTACCTTAAATTTTTCTTCTGTGGTTGGTTCTTATTTGTAAATATGGTCATACCCTGAGGTATTAGGCTTAGGCCTTAAACATATAACTGGGGAGGCACAATTAAAATTTTTTTTCCAGTACTGGAGATCGACACCACAGCCTTCTCACATCACAAGTCCTGTTTGAGACAAGGTCTCTCTAAGTTGTCCAGACTGTGTTCAAACCTGCAGTCCTCCTGCATCAGTCTCTCAGAGTGCCAGATTTTCAAGCATGCACCAGCACACCCAGGTACAGTTCAGCTCTTATCAAGGGATAAGTAGGTTTGGGGGTGGAAGAATAAGGAGTTTAGTTTCATACATGTTAGATTGATGTATCTTGGAGATCCATGTAGAGATTTTTGAGTAGCCAGTATGACACTTAGGTCTAGATTTCAGGGAAGACATAGTAACTCATGATCCAAATTTTAGTGTACACAGCAGAGGAACTTTAGAACCATGAGACTCGCTATGACCATCAGAGAAATGCATATAGGTAGAAAAGAAACGAAGGCCCAAGGTTGACCCTAACAGAAAATCACCAATGTTAAGCAGGAATGCTCTAAGAGAACTGAAGAAAGATTATGAGGAAGAGAAGAAAATGCAAAATGCTAGATGAAAAAAAATAGCAAAGAGGGAATGGATTTCTTAGCAAGTGTTGTGGGTAGGTCAAATAAAATGAGGTCTAAGAACTGATCACTGAGTTTGTCACTGTGAGCGTCACTGGTGAAACTGGTGAAGTGGTACAGGTCTAAGACATGAGTGGAGTGTGCTGAAGAGAACAAAATAAAAGAAATTGCAGTCACAATAAAGATGGTTGTTTCAAGAAATTTTGTCTGAAGGAGAAGCTGAGAAAAAAATAACAGCTTATGAGGCCTATGGGTTGAAGAAAAGGTTGTCTCTGTAGAAAAATAGCATGTGTGCATGCTGTTGGGAAAGAACCCATAGTGAGGGAGAAATTGATGGAGCAGAAGAGAGAGAACTTCTAGAGCCGTGTACACAAGAGCATGAGTGAAAATGAGATCTAGTAGAGAGATTATTCTTTAGATAGGAGTGAGGATATTAACAGGCATCAAGTAATGCTAAATTCCTCTTTACTTATACTAAATTTGGGGATTTGTAATGATGGGTGGCAAAAATGATGAGAATCTATTTCTCTTGACATCCTGTGTTCATATTACTTTATATTCCTCTCTACACTTCTGAGAAAATAGAGCAATAATGAAGGGAAAGAATGTGGAAATGTGGCATTTTAGAAAAGAACGTGGATATGACATTATTCTTGGGCTGCGATTTTTTGTTCTATAGAAAAATATCATCATAACCTCAGTTCAAGATAGCCTTCGGGAACAAAAATGCGTCAGCTGATATCTCCATATAATTGTTGACCTAGCAACTGCTGTTCTTGCTTTAATAAATATTGTCTCATTTTTGAAACTTATTTGCTTAAATAAAAGCTGCTGCTAGGAGGTTTATAGGTTAATTATGCCTATTCATAAAAAAATGTTTGTTTTAAATTTGTTGCTAAAAATTTCTGGGTTTAGCAAAATTATTTTAACATGGACATGCTATTTACCATTTGTAGCTTAAGGGCTGATACAGATACTAATGCCTCGCTGACTTGCCTATACTGTTCCACCTTGAATCACATTTATTCTGTATTTGACACAACATGGCATTAAATGAAGAGCCTTTGATTATCAAAATAAAGTTCTCCCTTCAGTATTAACATTAGAACCAAACATTAAAATATCCTAAACTGAAAGGAACTCTAATCCATGATCATGAATGCCAAAAATTTCATTTTATACATGGTGAGCCTAAATAACAAAATATAGTACTCTATCAGCTTACACTAAGAAACTCCCATTGCATGCTAACATTAATAGTTGTCTGAGTTTTAAAAATGGGGGAAAAGCAATATTAGACTAATAATGCCATACAATATACCAGATATTATAAATACCAAATGTTCTATCCCTGAACAGAAAAAAATGGGAATTTTGTTCCATGGCTATGAAAAGTTATATGGATCTTCTTTGGGCCCATTTTTATCCTGAGATAATGAAAGCTTTGCATGAGTAACCTGGGATAGACTATAGTCTTTTCAAACTAACTTTTTCTTACTGCCAAATAAATCTCTTTTAAATATGTTCTCTGTAAGGCAATCATGACATCCATTGGCCAACTGGATCCAGGGTTATGCCTGGATACTTTCCACATTGCACGTGGTTGTCAATTTGAATTGTGTATCAACTACCCATCATATTTGGCACATCTGTACTTAACATTGGCATTAATTTTACCCTATTGTTCTAATTGCAGTACTTCGATGTAATGACACCATTCAATTCACAGATGGTACTGGTGGGGGGTTTTCCCAAAAAAATATAATGTAATTTTAATTTGGAATGTGAGAATGCCAAAACTAAGAGCTTCACTGATTAAGTTATCTGAGCCTGCTAAACAGTTGAACATTTGAACTAAATATGAAAAACTGGAAAAGAGAACAGCAGGTTTCAATACCAACCTACTGCAAGTGGTTTTTTTCTTTTATTATGTCTTTGGGGCTCCTAAGACTTATCTATTTATAAATAAACTTTGACATACTTAAGATAAGTTAGATAAAATCTGTATTTTCAACTAAAATCAAGGCATTCTTTTCAAAAAAGGAAGCTTTTGGTGGTTTGGTGGGCTTGCAAGTTGAAAGGTAATCATTTAATTTAAATTACTAAATCTAAAAAGTAAGATGTCATCACATATATGTATATATATGAGTATCATTCTTATAACTTTCTATGATATCATGAAATAATATTTATCACAATGTGAACATTATAGAATCAAATCAGATGATAATTGACTAATTTTCCAAAGGTCACAGGACCCTTCGTGGATGGAGGAATGACTAGAATACAAATATTTATTTATCAGTTGAAAGTATTTTAAGAGACATTGTATAGCCTATTAAGTAAAACAATGCCTTCATGTTTCAACAAGAAACAGACTACCTTTCCAGTAAGAGGAGTGGTGGATGAGTGTGTGAGTAGAAGACTATTGTAATTAGCCTTGGATCAGGGTAGAGGGAGCATTAAATCATGAGAAGAGTTCATTTTAGTAATCTTACTAGAATAAAAATAGAAGCTGGAGGAAGTCATGGAGGGAATGAAAGACAATTTCATTGCAATGTAAGTGAAAAAAGCAAAGGGCTCTGCCACAAAACATCAATTTACTTAAAATACAGGAAGCTAGATGCCAGTGAGCTGGGTATGTTTGATAAAATGAAGGGATGGTGGACTCACTGATTTCATTTCCAGAAGTAGACCTGCATTGGAACAAAGGATTCCGATGATAAACCAAGGTAACACCTGGAGAAGGCCTCAGGGTGTCTAACCCTTGCCCTACCCAGGGCTTTAGCTGGGCCCCAGGAGAAAGGCCACCAGCAGAAGCCCAAGGAGTCATTCTTTATAATGAATGTTTATTAATCTCAGTATCACAAGCAGTATTTCTTTGGTGTGTAGGGGAGCAAGTCCTCCCGCTTCTGGATTAAAGATTGAGTAAAAGATATCAGGAGAAAGCCTAGATTCTGCAAACATTACAGGATTGTTCCTGAGCATAACTAAGATACCTTGAAGTTTTGTCTTATTTTGTGGAATAAGAATTTCAAGAGTGAGAGCTTGCTCATTTTCTTTGACTAAAAACAGAAGTTCGAGTTCTGTGTTATAAAATTCATAGACTGGGATGCTCTGGGAATGTCTTTTAAATATACAACATTCTTAAGGCAGTGATCACCCTAACCCTTTGCACCCTACCAAGGGTCATAGGAAGCCCAGCCCATTAAAATGGCCAACTTTTGTTACTAACCATAAGGCTGTGTGCACAATGTTGTAGAGAGGCCTGCCTGAGAAGGCGTGGAGTTGCTAAGGAGTGCTGACCTAACGGAAATGTCCTTTTGGAGCTCCATCTTCATTCTGTTCAGCCTCTTTCTTTCAGACCCTTTCTACTGCTTGCATAAGGAACATTAGTAGTTATTTCTTCAAAAGGTATCCACTGAGGGCCGGGGATTTAGCACAGTGCTGCTGCCACCTGCCTCGCAAGCACAAGGTCCCGAGTTTGATCCCTGGAACAAAACAAACAAAAAATAAAAATAATCATTTTTGAAATAGGAAGAAAAGGTCCAAAATGGCAGGGGAAGTGGGAGGGGAAAGGGGAAGGAAAAATTATGAGAAAAGGAAAAAATGGAAACAAAGCCTTTGTAAATGGGAAAGGGTGGAGGGGGAGAAGGGAGGGCAGGAGAAGGGAGGGCAGGGGAAGGGGAAAAAATAAGAACCAAAATACATCATGTACAGGTACAAGCACCCAATGATAAATGTAAATGTATTGTATACCTAAAATGTACCAATAAAAGGACTTAATAGCAAAAAAAAAAAAAAAAAAGGCATCCACCTGCAAAAATTTGTGTGAAGTTCTGTTGTAAATTTTCAGTATTTCTTGTGGAATTTCAACATCATCCCCAAATTTGCATTGCCCTTATCTGCAATAATGAGTATTAAAATGTTATCCTACCTGTGATGTTTCTATAGCATGTCTTGAGTGGTAAACTATATATTAAGAGGTTAGTTAGAAGCCTCATAGGCGAAAGTCCCTGGTCTACTTCATGGTGACTTTTTAAATTGTTAAGCATTCTTCTATGCAGTAGGCCACAGGTTAAGTTCATTGCAGAAAGGATGGATAAGGGGTAGGGGAGAGAGAGAGAGGCAGACAGATAGAATAAGAAACTTAAACTTATGCCCAACTCTCCTCTTAGTTTCCAACGAACATCTTAATTTTAGACAGGCATCTGACTCAGGAAACAAAGTTAAGGGGCCACTTTCTACTTCTATTTTCACCACGTCTTTGTATCATTACCTAGAGCTTATTTTCCTTCCAAATATACTCTACAACATTTCCATTCCATGTAGGGTTAGTTGCTTCCAGATCTCTATTACCATAATTTAAAAAAAAAATTTTCTCTTCAGGTATACATTTGTCTTTTACACGTACGTTTGTATGTGTGTGTATACAAACTTCCTCGTTTGCTGCCAAAAGTTACTGCATTTTAGTTAATTTTTGGAAGCTTGTGCAGCTGTTAATTAAAGTGGCCATTACAAGATGATTTCACTTATAATTTTAGAATAACATACTGCAAATTTAAAAAGATCTACACCTGTGTTTACCTAGGTACTATAATTCTAAGGAAATCCAGATGAGACCCAGGTGCCCAACCCACTTTGTTGCAATGTTTACATTTTTCACTAAATATGTTTATGCCTCATATTTCTAGTTACACAGTCATAATTATGACGAACAGCATTTCTATACCTCTCTCTGGGAAGGAGAATTCCTTTTCTTTCATGAAGCAGAAGTACAAAATTGAATTATTATCGTGGCAATTTTTCAAGTTTGTTGAATAAAAATTCCAGAACATTACTCTTCAGTGTTCACACTTCAAGTCTAGTTTTGAGACAGCTGAAGTTGTAAAACATCTTTCAAATTCAACCTGCTTGTAAGATAAAAATAAAATATTAACACATTAAAGTATAGAAGTTTGATCAGATGAACTCAGAAATATTATCATAGAGCAAGTATGGATTTTAAATTGACAATATTAAATATTTGCATAAGTAACATTTAACATTTGATTTTTAAAAATTTTCAACACTGAGATACAGTATGTGAATATATGACCTGTTCCCTTTCTACTATAGTCATTTGCTGTCATTGTGGTAAGAACTGAGAAATTTTAAATGCTATCTTCTAGCTGGAAAGTTCTGGTTATTAGATGATCAGATTTTACAAATTCAGATAAGTTTTAATTACTATTCTAATGTTGTCTAGATTCATAATACTCAGCATATTAGGTTTTCCAGGTAACCTAAACATGATTGCCAAACTAATACAAGGTTGACCTCATCTGGGTCAGCATACTGTCTCTTTAGCTGCTAAAATAAAAACCATTGTGTAGTCATTCTTCATCCGGCCAGTTGTTCATTTTGACCTAACCTACAGATTCCTTTGATCAAAATGTGATGTAGGTATCAAGATGTGAAAGTATTTGTAATAGGTCTATGGGCTAGGCTGCTGATTAGCCTCTGCATTTTCTGCTAACTTTGAATTAAAAATCCGCATCCTCAGTTTTACAGGTTTATGATATTGATTTCTAAGCTTGTCCATATAATAAGGGCTTTTTCACACACAAGGGTACCTTTAAAACCACTTGATTCAACATGCAATATTTGGACTGATCTGAAGTCATCCACTAGACTGATACTGACTGTATTATTTCTCTGCCATCACTTTTAAGTGGTATTCTTGTCCTGAGACTCAAGAAAACATTTAACAATTTTATATTCGTGTGTGTGTGTGTGTGTGTGTGTGTGTGTGTGTGTGTGTGTGTGAATAACCCTGAACCTGTGTTCAGACACTAAACTTCTTTATGGAAAAATGTCTAACTATATAAATTATAATACAAGTGAACTAAGTCTACTAAAATAATTTCCTTATAACCTCATTTATATATTAAAACAATTCTGCTTCTCTAATGAAGTTTAAAGTAAGATGAATTCAAAATATTCACTTTTTTATTTTGCACAAGGGCCTGAGTTCGATCCCCGGTACCAAAAAAAAAAAAAAAAATGGAACAAGACTTAAAATACAAATAGTTTATGAGGTCATATCTCTTATAATGATCTTTCTTCATTCAAAAGGTGGTATCATATATAAATATGCAAAAACCATGATTAGATTGCTGTTTTGTCATAATGCCAACCCACTGTCCTTTGCTTTAATGTTTTATTTTCATCAATCAAATGTTCTGAAAAATATGAATGTGATTCTCTCAAATTTGGAGCATTATGTATGATATAAATCAATTAGAATAAGATAAATATGGTTTAAATGAGTATCAATAGACTCTAATTTGTGTCCTGAAAAATGGGGAAGGAGCTTATCATTTTTGAGCAGCTAAAATATTCTAGATATTCAGCTAAACATTTTACACATTTTTACTCAAGCAAATCATATATAATATCATATAATTACCATTTTTAATTAAGAAAGATAAACTTTAGAGTTGGGGCAACTTTTCATGCTTTTTAAAAATGCACATACTTATGAACTTGCTTGGAGTTGAATTTATGCAAACATCTCTCAATTATGAGAGATCACATTCAGCTTTCGGGGAAAAGTCAGTTCAAAGGTGTATAACAAATTTCCCACATACCTAATTTTCAACTTTTCACACAAACATTATTTAAATCTCTATGTCAAACAACATCAAACATAAGGAAAAATGAGTCAATGTTCTTAATATAATCATCAGCAGACTTTTTAATTAGCCTAAAATTCTCTCAAACTAGAGTTCATTTCTGCTTTATAAAGGACAATAGGTGAAACACCTTTTCTGTCATTGACATTTTATTGACTGTATTGCAGGTGCACATAGCCTTCTAGTGAGTACCACGTCACACAAACGAGTGAGAACATGGAAAGTACTTTTTTAGGTAACTTTATCCCTTCAATATGCAATTAAGATATTTAACTTGATAATGCAGGCTTTCTGTGTGCATTACATGGATTGCCCATTGCCGTGGTTTGATCTTGAGTGTCTCCCAAAGGACAAGTGTCAGAAGCGTGGTCCCCAGCTTGATGTCATTGGGTGGAAACACTGTGAGGCAGAACCAAGTGGGAGGTCTTTGGATCATCAAGAGCATAGCTTTGAAGGGGACAGTTTGAACCCCACCTGTTCTACTTTCTCTCTTGCTTTCTGGCCATAGGAGTAGCTATTTTTTCTCTAACATTTGCTCCTGTGGAAATGTTCTTCTCTATCACAGGCCTAAAAGGAATGGGGCCAACTAATTAGGGGCTGAAACCTCCAAAATGGCGAGCCAAAATAAACCTCTTTTCTTAATAAGTTGATTATCACATATGTTTGATTAGTAACACAATTCTGGCTAAAACACCCATGTGAAGCTATTGCTCTGTTTATTGGATTTGATCTATTGTCAAAGACCTTGAGTGTGGAAATGGACCACAAGAATCAATGGAAAATAAGAGGGAAGAAATAGATCATCTATAAAATTTCCTACCAATTTTAAGAGACAGGAATTCCTTAATGCCACCTCCAGGATAATTCGCTATACACCATCAAAATTATAATTAGGACTATTTAACTAGAAATGTGACTTTACAACGTAAGAGGAAAAGAAAAACTACCAATTATGGAACACCTACTCTGAGACAAGAACTATGGTGTCTGCCAGGGGTCATCAAACTTTTTCTATAAAGCAAATTATTTTAGGCATTGCAAGCTATATGGTCTCTTTAGCAACTACTCAACCTTGCCATTATAACATGAGCAGGATTCATACAAAACACATAAATGAGTAGGCATAGCTGTGCTCCAATAACATTTTTGTTATAAAACTCAGCCCAATAGTGGCGAGCATTTGGCTTGCAAGCCATAGTTTGCTGGCCCCATCTAAATGCTACATACATTATCTATAGCCATGAGAACAAACAGCAAAGAAAGGGATTGTTAAAGTTATTCTATAGATGAGGAAACTGGGACTAATGCGGAAAGCAGAACTGACCACCAGTAATTCAATCAAAGGAATTTGATGAAGAGAACTAATTTATACTGTGTCAGAAGTGCTAAGAAGTCAAACAGGGTATGGTGAGACAGCCCTAAGATAGCAACAGAAGGAAGTTGGTATTATGTAGAAGGAAGGGGTGGCATTAGTAGATCCCAGGAGCTGTCCAACATGGGCACATTAGAAAGGATTGTGCAGAGACCTGGGATTCTGGGAAAAATACAACCCCTTTGATGAGCCATCAGAAAGGGAAAGAGATACCCTGGTACTCTCCAATTTTTACCACAGTCAATCTTAGAAGGACTGTAGTTTGCAGATCTAGCCTCCTGGGGTACAGCTGAGTAGGGAATTGATCTCTGAACACAAACGTCATAGAAACATATCATAGTCACATTTTCATAATTTGGCTATATCTATCTCCTTCAACAGCTATGTACTTCTACTGTGCAGCAGGATAAACAGGGTTGCCTCATCTTTTCTTCCCACATTGTGCAAATGTTGTATTCCTTAGACTCAAAAACATAACTGAAAATCTTTAGCTTCCCACTAGAGCACTCAGTACAAGAGCTATCTTCTATAAATAATTAAAATAGTGACATCTATATCCACAATACTGTGGTAATTCTGTTAATTTGAAAATTTTTTATTTCACAATGTTGAACAAAACATATGTGCTTACCAAAAAAAATTTATCTGATTTTCCTGAATTAATTTATCTAAAAATTTACATAGGCTTACATGTACACTAAGCCATCCCAATTTTGAGTATGAAGTTGGTTGATTTTGATTTCTCATAAATCTTAGTTTCACAAGATTATTTTCAGGATAGACAGTGAAAGAGTCCTGAATAGTTTGGCAAACTTAATAGTATCTACATACATGCTTAAGTGATTTCTTATCTCATTGTTTGCTAAAGGCCCTTCCAGCATGTGCAGGATGTGTGACAGCTGGCAAAATGATTAAGTTTCCAGGGAGCTGCAAAAAGGCAAGATGGACAATAAATTGAAATATCCCCAAATTATCATTTACTCCAAGTTTCTCTACCCTATTGGGGAGTTTTTCCAGTTACATTTCAACATGGAAGTTTTTCATCACCCAAAGATTCAGAACTGGGATAAATAACATGACTGTACCAGGCAAATCAGCAAGAGTTCTTAAAGAGATGGCAAAGAAAGCTGTGGTGTCATACAAAGGAGGGGCTGGTTCTCAGGAAAAACGGGCACCAGGGATTCATAGGGTGTACTGAACACAGAAGTCTGTCACTTAAGTTTAGGTGTCATTAAAAATATAGAATCTCAATTCAGAGTTTGAATTCTGAGCAACTGCAGATGGAGAGACTGAGAGTTCTCTGCAATCAGAATTCAAGACTGTGTAATTTAAAAGAAATAAGGATCGCTGCTACACAAACTGACATGGGAGACAGAGAAGAAGTCCAGAGGAAAATGCCAATCTTACTTCCTGGGAAGATATTTTTTTTAGGGACACTCACCTGAGAACTATATTCACCCTTTCCCAGGGTGGGGAAGTTCCGCAGAACCATGCCCTTTGTAATTTGTAAGCAGCTGTATATTTACCTCCCTTTAATGTCCTGCATAATAACCAGAATTTAGTTCTCATCTCAGATACTGTCTACCTCTCTTCTGGGTGAAGACCCTGAAGTTTTTCCTCAGTCCTGAATTAAGAAATCTAATTGCTACAGAAGGATGATAATCTGGTGGTGTCCAACTGGCAACTGCTGTTGAGTTTCTGCGCCCACTGTGAGCCCATCGTGGGAACTTAATAATGTGGTTGGTCAGGGGAGCAGCTCAGGATGCATGAGTTTGAACCCCACTTTGCCCCTGACTAGCTACCAGCAAAGGGTTAATGCAAATTATTATCTCTGTGTCTCAGTTCTCTCATGCACAAATGAAGTTGATAACACTATCTTCCTATGTTGGTGTGGTGAGGGTTAACCAAGTAAAATATTCTGAAACTCTGCTTCTCAAACCTTGGTGTAGTTTTTGAATCATCTGAGATTCTTTTTTTAAATGCAAATTCGCTTTCCGTAAGTATGGCATGAAGGCTGTAAGTCTTCTTGTTTAGTTCTAGATAGTGCTGTAGGTACTGATCTCTGAATCACACTTAAAGTAGCACAAGTTTCATAAAAGGGCCTGGCAAGTAGTAAGGGTTAAATGAAGTGTTATTGTTATTCTACATCATCCACTGGAGAATGGTGGCTTAATATAGCTCTTCCCTGTATGAATACCACATGCTACATATATTATGCAGCAGATAATATCTTCAAGAGCACTTTATTTTTTCCTTTGCTTGCCTGCCTTACTTGACCCTGGCTAAGTTGTTTTGTCTCTCTTTTCTGAGCCTTCTTTTTCTCTACCACTTCCTAAAGAAGTCTTTATTTTTCTCAATTATTATAGAACATATTTTCAATTAACCCTTTGCAAAATGACCAGGTATCACTTCTTTCTACTGTGTTAGTCTCATTCTCTTTCAATGGAGAGTTAAATATTAAAAATATTATACAATAAAATCTTGCTTTGCAAACATAATTTGTTCCAGAATTATGCTTGTAATCCAAAGCACTTGTACATTAAAGGGAATTTCCCTATAAGAAATCATGAAAACTCAGATGATGGATTCCACAACCCAAAAAATATTCATGTAAAGATGATTGCAATACTGTATGTAATATAATTCAAAATAATAAAGAAAATACAAACTATAAAGAAAAATAAATTAATCTGCACTGACCTTTGAAAGCCTTCACGGCTAGTGTGAGGGAGACAAGAGAGAGGAGGGTTATCATGTAGAATGACTTTCACTGTCACTAACAGGATCACTGCTATCTATGGATCCATGGAATCTTTCTCTTTTCTTGCAACTTTAACAAGGCACCTATCCAATGATGCTTGATTTTGCCTCTTTTGAGGATTTTGCAGACATGTGATGTTGCATTGTCATTAAACAGATTTGTCACTCACACTACTACAGTGTTATTCCAGTGGTGATTTTTTACAAAATTTTGAACTGTTTCCCACATTTTGCACATTTTTCTAATCTCATTTGAAGTGAGAGATTCTGATACCTTTCCTCTTCCTCCTCCTCCTCTGCAGATGAGATCTCTTCCATAACCTCTTGGTGTTGGGAGATGATCACCCACAATCCTGCAGGTGCACACGGGGGGTGGGGGGAATCACATGATGTTCAGCATCACATACTACTTGTATTTCAAGACATCACTTGTTTATCAACTTAAAATTTATTAGAAATGTTTGCTCACCTTGTGGAACACTTGCAGAACAAGTTATTCACAAAATACTATACATCCCCCCCCCCCCAGATATTCTTGGTATGGCTTGGGAACAAGTTGTTCTGATAATCCTTCTTGAGTATTTCAGCCTGCTAAACTTTCTGGGTCTTCCTGTATGTGTCTCTGCTGCCTTACTTATGGTACTGGTTAGATGGTTTTAGTGAAGATTCTTTTGATTTGAGTGGAATTTTTTTGCTACTTTCAGTGCAAGAGATTTAAACAGTTTGGGAAGGAAATATAAAGATGTAGACTCCAGAGTCATGGAGACTGAGGTTTGGAATTCATCTTTCTCATTTCTTTAACAAGATGACTGAACTTTTTGTCTCTAAGGTTCCTCATTGACTAAATAAGAGTAATAATGTTTGTATAGATGTTCAGAATTTGATACAACAGAACTGATCAATGAATCTGAGCCATTCTTGAAGACAATTTTTTCATATTTAGTAAAGCCAATTTGAAGGTCATAATCATAAAGATATTCCATAAACACCATCCAAGACAGTCATTCTTCTCTACATTACCAAGCTTCTTTTCCACAAAGATTCATCCCAAAACATATAATTTATTGACCAATAAGGGCTGCTTGAGCAGAAAACAAATTGAGTGGTTAGCAGAACATAGGCACCATGAGTTGAATCTGGAGGAGCACAGAAAGATTCATGCCTTAATTTTATAATAATTCCATGAGGTAGTTATTACATTATTTTATTCTGAAGAGTTATTTTATTTCATTTTATAAAGGATCAAGATTATTAAAATTCTTTGTTGTGAATGTTGGTCAATCAAAAAACTGACAGGAGGGGGAAAAAATGAAGGATGACAACAAGGAGGCTGGGAAAGAAAAAAATAAAAGAGAGAAATTTCAGACCCCAATTGCAAGGAACTGATAAATAAGCAGTCAGGTGATTATCTCCAGAGGGAGGACAAATGAGCAAAACCTGACTTTCATGTAACCTTTAATCTATTTAGAGAAGAGGATTTGAGAAATGCAGTATGTCTCAGCAGTACTTTAAGTCAAGAACTGAAATTAGTTTACTTGACTTTAAAGCTACAAGACTTGTTTATATGCTGTAGAAACCACAATTTCACACTCCTAGAATCTAGTACACTGTTGACAAAACAAGTTCCTTATAGTATCACACACTGCTCACCACCAACTGCACTGCATCCAAGATGTCTTTATTGTATTAGAAAATCGCCCATTTATTATTGAATAACTCAGACTCTACCATAAGTAACAAGGATATTTGAAAGATAGATGGGCATAGTTACATGTGAGTCCTAAAGCTGTTTTATTTGTTCATATTGATTTAAATAGTAAAAACTGTATGAACTCTATCAACACAATCCAATGGTTACACTGACTAAAGCATTCAAAATATCAATGATCTAAAAAATTGGGGGGTAAATGAAGAAGAAAAATTTCTAAAGCAAGAACCCACTTTTCAGTTGAAACAATAAAAAACTAAATCAATATTGGTGGTATAATTTAATCTAAGACTAAAATTATTGAACACTACTGTAGGCAAGATTTTTCACTCTCAAAAATTGGTCTCAAGAAAAAAAATTTAAATGTTAGATGCCACATAATGTTCTGCAATATCTGTATTACTAAATTTATGGTGAAGTCATTTCATGTATAATAATGCAAGAGGTGAGGTGGGACATGAGTTGGTCGAAAATCTTTAAGTATTCACCATTGTGTCATCTAGGTATTGCTACAACAAATTACATAAATACGTGAACAGTGGCACACTAATAAAAGTATTTGTTTACATATGTCTCTGGGTGGATGGGAAGTTCACTGGTCTAGGCTAGGTTCAGCTGGTGCTTCTGCTTCAAATTTGGCTTGGTTAGCTGTTGAGGTTTCTACTAACACATGCACAGGAGGTTTTACTTCATGTGTATTTATTCTTGGGCAGCCCTGTTGAAAGAATGCTGGCTAGCAAGGAGTAACCCTTCTCATGGTAATGGCAGAAAGCACAAGAGGGCAAGTAGAAATAACCAAGGCCTCTCCTGGAGTTGGCACACCCTCAATGCTACCTTATTCTATTGGCCACCGGAATAAAACAGGAGAGATACATGACATCAGAGCCACAGGACAAATGGTGTAGATATGGGAAGGGCGTTTAATTAGGGCCTTTTATGCAACTCATCACCAGAACCATCCTCGCATCAAACAATATCATAGTTAACAGGAAAGATGACAAGGGATAATTACAGATTTACAAAAAAATTTAATAGGTGATGTAATGGAATTTGTCAAATGGGAGGAAGGCATACTTCAAAAACTATAATACAGGGCCAGGGATTTAGCTCAGCGGTTTTGCCGCCTGCTGTGGAAGCAAAAGGACCAGAGTTTGATCCTTGATACAAAAAAAAAACAAAAAATAACCTATAAATAATAGAGTATATTGGTGAAGAGAGAGGTAAGGTAAAGTCGTAGCACAAATAACTAAAGAATAATCCAGTTAATATCTCTTAGAAGCCCCATTGTTTCAAAAGCAAGAATAATAAATTTTAATTTGGAAAAGCATCTGTTTTACCAGTAAAATTTTTAAATTGAGATTATTTTATTCCTTTTCCTTTCTCAAACAGGAAGAGAAAATAATGAAATGTTGAGCTGATGCTTCATGTTTTCATGTGATTATATGTATATAATATATATCACGTATATGTATGTGTATACAAATGAATATGTCAAAGATTCAAGGATGCATTATTAGATCGTTATCTACCACTGAGTGTTAGGTTGATATAATCGCTGAGTGTCAGGGAGAGGACTGGACTGTATATGATGTATGAAGCCAGGTGTGAACTTTGCCTATCAGTTTTCCCTCTTCCTTTTGGGGTTGTGAACTGAGAGGACCAATCTCAGCTAACATTTAGCTAGACAAAGAGGCCCTTAAAATTGGGATGGTGACATTTTGAGAGTTTTCAATGAAGTTCACATTCCTCTAAGCCTCCCTTCCTTGCAAAAGCAGCCCATCCTCGGCAATCTAAATTCAACTTACCTTTGCCTAAAGAACCTGTAGTACTTACCCATGCAGTTGTGGTCTTGAGAGCTACTAATCCTTCCCATCATCCATATTTACTGCTTCTCATTATCTCTAGATTCAAATCTAAGCAAACAACAAGAAGGAGGATTATAGTTAGAAAAAAGTACCACAAAGAGAAAGAGAATTTCAAGATTTGCCAATTATTCCAGGATGTGTGGGTGCACTGGGCCAGAGTAATAAACTGGATGCTTAGACTGCTGCATGATTGTGGTGTCTCTAGAGTTCTATAAGTGAGCATTCTACTGAAGCCTTAGTTGATCTCTCAGAACAAATTAAGTTAGTCAGAGCCCCTAACACTATTCCCAGCCAAAGTCAACCCACAGATAGGATAAAAAGAGAAGCCAGATCTCCCTGAGGAAAGACCCTGCTTTACTGCCAGAAATGTATATGTAAGCATTCCTCCAAGCCTACCCAAAGGGATCAATTGTCATTTACTAGGGCATTCATGTGCTAGACAAAACAAGGGAAATATCTGAATTTTCAAAGACTATTGTCAATGAATCTGAACAATATTAAACCTTTGGAACTCCAAATACTGCTGTGGTTTACTATCCTACCAGAGTGGGGAGTTATGGAGGTCAAATAATAAATGGAGTTACAGCTCAGATTTATCCCATGCTAAGACCAGTGGATTCCTGAAGCCATCATGTAGCAAGGTAGCAATTCAAAATATAACTTCTGGAAGCCACTGGGTCCCGACAAAGACAAGGAACATGACAATAGGACATCAGTGGGACATCAAATGGCTACATAACCAGGTATCCTTATCAAGACCATTGTCAAACAGAAATCATACATTTGTATGGAACAAAGGGTCCATTAGAATTGATATAAATTACATGATCTGATTTCATGTCTTATATCTATGTTAGGCTTCTCCCTCTTCATTTGCTTACATTTGTGGCTTTGTGATAAACTGACAGGAAAGAAAAGCAGTCCAGTCTTAATTCGTGGATAATTCAGCTCAATATGTTGTTGCAAGCCAAACTAGACTGCTAACTCATCAGGGTCCCAGTGATGGGTGTTCCTGAAAAGCAGTGATGAGGTGAAATTCTCCCAATGGTAGAGATTCAAGGAACACATCTGGTTACCACCTATATATGGGGATGGAAATGACCTGCGGTAAAAATATTAATAGGCTTCTAGATGGTCAAATGTCTTGGCTTATTTTTCAGTTCAGAAGAGACTAAATTTGAAGACTAGAAGAAAAGAACTCTGCTGAAAAATTATGGTGGTAGACATATAGGAATGAATCCAACCTGTATAGATTTCAAGATATCCCAGGCAGCATAAGTTGCATCGAAGCTATTGAATAACCAGGTAGATAAGATGATCCAAGGAGCCTGTGCTTGGTCACTCCTGTACAGATGCAAAGGTCCTAAGAACCAAAAAGCCATGGTGGTAAGGAGAGGGGCTAAGCATGTGTTCAACAGCACAAACTTTCCATTCATCAAAGCTGAGGAATATACTGCTTTTTATGACTATCTGACCTGACATATTGATATCACTTGATTATACCAACCAGTCACTTAGTAGAAAGTCAATTCTATCAGACCTTCTATTCTGTAAGACATAATGATACCAATACCAATACTAATAATGATACCAATGAGATCTTTTTGTGGGTTTGTTCTTCCTACCTACCACTAGCACCATCACCGCCAGTAGCATTATGAAAGGACTCACAAATTGTGGTTTATCATTACAAGATTTTTTCATTACAAGTTTTTTTCATAGCATGTCCTTTGACCAAGAGACACACTTGACATTGAAAGAGGCATAACAATGGATAACACAAGTTTGGGTCTACTTGTCCTAAAATAAACTCATCACCAGAAACCATGATCTAATTAAAAGTACAGCTAAGATGCCAATTTAGAAATGATACCCCATGGGCTAAGACTCTTTTCTTTAAGATGACATCAGGCATATAATGAGGGATAGATGACACAGGGTTTTGGAATCTTTGCAAAGCCCTTTCTGAGTGAAGTTGAAAGCCGTTAAAAAGTTTTGAAAAAATAATATTTCCTGACTCGTGTTGTACAGAGCCACTCTCTATAAAATGAGGCAAGTGCACAGCAAGAATGACCAGGTGAGTGACCTATGCAGTGATCTGGGGAAAAAATGAAGATAATTTGAGCAACTCAGAACCCATGCAGGTGGTAAAAAGAGATTAGATTTTGGCAACAATCTGATGATAAAATTGTAACATTTTTCTTTCTATTAGATATATTTATTTATTGGACATTTTATCATGTAGAAGGATCATATGCCTACTTTCTTTGCAACTTTCCAAAGAATTTGTTTCATCATAATAAGAAATGGAAGTAAAATGAAGAAAACAGTTTTGATATTTACTTTTACTTGGTCAACAGATTCAAATCTTCAGATTCAGAATTTCTAGAGTAGGAGACACATAGGCTTTCAGATCATGTTGCATTTTCTCTGTGGAAGTCTCTTTAACAACATGAGCCTTCTATAATCTTTCTTTAGGAGCTTTGATTTGTGTCAAACCATCTGGAACCTGATGTTTTTATAGTTTCTTTTAAAATTATGTTAAGTTCTTACATGCAAGAGACTTGTGATTGTTTTGGACTGAATTATGTACCCCCAAAATTCATATGTTGAAGCCACAATGTGACTGTGTTTGGATATAAGGTCTTTAGTGAGCTAAGTAAGGTTAAATGAGATTATTAGGGTTGCACCTTAACGCAATAATATTAGCATCCTTATAAGAAGAAAAAGAAGCCAGGCATGGTGTCACACACCTGTAATATTAGCACTCTGGGAGGCTGAGGCAAGAGTATCACCATGTCATGCCCAGCCTGGGCAACTGTTCTTATCATTGAAGATTCAGTGCAAATAATATTCCTAAAGAAGGTTTTGTTCCCTCATCATGATAACTTAAGCTCTCCAGTTCACACTGTCCCATTACCATATTGTATTTCCTTCACAGTGTTTGTTTCAACCTAATTTTACCTTACATATTTGTCTTCTTTTTCACTTTTGTATCTCCCACTGAAATAGAAATTCTATGTGACCTTCTTTTCCTGCTCCCTGCAGTATCTCTAACACCTAGAAAACATCTTAGAGACTCAATAAATATTATATGAGAGAAGTATTTTTGGAACTGACTGCAAGAAATCTTAGAACCAAGTTTATGGCCCACAATATGACCCATATTTTACAAACTAACTTCAATTCATCCAACATTTCTGCCTTTATTTTTATTTTTTTAGTATTATCTTCTTTTGTCTCATCCTGTTATACACATACTTGAAAGTTATAAGACAATATATATGCAATAAAACAAAAATCAAAGTTTAAACACCCCAAATTTCCCTCCAATGTATTTATAATGAACCTGGAGTATACCACTTAATGAGTATTTTTTACCACATATGACTACTATACATAATATTTTTCTTAATGGATTATTTTTACTACTTTGATTTTTAGAAATTGTAGCAGCATGCTGTTGTTCTCTGCCACTTACCTCTTCCTGTGATTCTACCTGCATTTCTCTGCCCTGCTCTGTAGCTTTCAGGGTGGTGTGGCTCAGATCTTCTTGCATCTGGCTTCCAGTTGCGTTCAGCCAGGGGAAGGCACTGACAGAATGGAGAGTGGGAGGAGAAAGAGAATGAATATTTTTCACTTAGATCCATGACCATATTTCTTTTCTGTCTTGCTATTGGTCTGAAAACAAATATGTTCTGCTATGACCTTGGATGTTGTCAGACCACTGTCTTCCTCTACTCCAGGATCCTTCATGCTTTAGGAACATAAAATTCCCCCATGGCTTCTCACTGTTGTTAATGCCAATGTGTTTACCTTTTTAACTCTACCCAAGGAGTATATTTAGTTCTCTCACCTTGCTTTAGTTAAACCCTTAGAGTATCCTATATCTTTTCAACCAGGGAGGACCCTGACTGTTTTCGCGAAAGAGAGAAATGGTAAAGCTATTCCTAACCACATAATCATTTAGTTACGATGTACTGAGCACATAAGACATGCAATACATTGTACTTCTTGGTGGAATCATTAAAAAAATACATAAAACACAATCATTCTTCTCAAACAAAGGTGAAATAATAATTATTTTGTGTGTCCAGGTGTTAACAGGGGCAATTTTTTTCTTTATTTTGGCTAAGAGAACAAAGCATATATATTTCATAGCTAAGAAGTGATATGTCAGACTACCATCCCAGAACTATCTGAGAGATGATCCCCCAACAATCAGGCAATATTTCACTATCTCTGGTCTCTCTACTCAATGAAGATAGAAGTGGAAGATGTCAAGAGAAGGGTATTGGGACCTACTCTGATGTCTTCGTAAATTTGAGATATTCAGTAACTAGTATCTAACTTATCTCTGAAAACATTCTAAATGTCAAATTTGGTGGGTCTTTCTTTTAGAATATTTTTAAAGTACCAAAATTTGACCAATGATGGAGCAAAGATATGTTTTCCTAGGACCAAACGTGGATTCTAACAAAGAGATATGACCCTGAATTGTCTTGAAAAAAACAACACCATGAAGAACCTTAAACAGGCAAAGATTTGAGGAATTCAAAGATTTGGTGGAAAGCGCAAGGAGCCATAGACTGGGAACTGAGTAATCTTCAAGAAACCCCGGGAGTAAGGGGCAATGTTTGGATAGCTGCTCCTGAGCCAGATTGCATATGTACCCAGCCAAGCTGGACTTTTGTAACCTTTGTCTCTATTCCCTCTTTCCATTTGCAATGGACTGAATGTTTATTTCTCTCCAAAATTCAAGTTGAAAGTCTAATTCCCAAGGGTTTTAGTAAGTGTGACCTTTGGGAGGTGTCTTCTCTCATCATTAGAATTAGTGCCCTTATAGAAAGAGATCCCAGAGCACTAGCTAGTCCCTTTTACCGTGTGAGGATGTAACAAGAAGGTACCATTTATGAGCCAGAGAGTTGATCCCCACAAGATACCCAATCTACCTTGATCTTGGACTTCCCAGTCCCTAGGACTGTGAGAAATAGATTTCTGTCATTTATAATCCATTCATTTTGTGATATTTTATTAGAGAAGCCAAGACTGAGCCATCATTCCATCCCCTAGAAGATACCTGAGACTGCAGGGTGTGTGGATGAAGGTGGAGATTGGGAAGGAAAGGTGGGGAGGATAAGACTTCGCTCAACTGAGCTTCAAGAGTAAACAATGTTTGAATTGGATGAGACATTGAAGATTTAATGTTAGATGGGACTGTACTTTTCCATATTAATAGAAAATGAAATAATTAGTTTCCTTTTGAAAATGTCAAGGAATAAACTGGTAGAAATCCAAAATATCACAGAGCTGAACAAAGATTTTTAAGGCAATCCAGTAATAGGTAAGGATGAAGTTGCTTTTCGGTTGGCCTCTATTTAATTCAGTTTATTAAGTAAACTCATCAGTACTAAAACTAAGAGAAAGTGAATGTGACAGGGGAAACAACTCAAATTTCTCTCTTTTCTTGAATAAAGCTGTATGCTTCCAGATGGCAAATATACCCATGTTAATTAAATTAAGGTCCCTACTAACCTATTGGCCAAAGTCTTATGCAAATAAAAATTGTATTTAGATTGAGAGAAATTTTCTAAATATTACCCAAGTAATTCCAGGATTCTGGTCGAGCTTAGAGCAAAGCTTGTAGCACTTAAAAAAAATTGTTGCAAACTCTACTTTTGGATTTTCTTGTATGTCACCCTCTCCCCTCTCATATGGTTTTAATTTTTCAGGACTCAGATCTAGGAAATTCAAGCATCATATATGTGGCTTAGATATTGTACTACTGGTGATAATGGAGTGGTAATAAATATAGTAGCAGCAATAGTAATAATAATTTTTAAATTGCTAGGTATTTTATGACACTGCTACACATTTTGTATGTGATAGCTTCTAAAATTTCAAGATTCCTAAGAGATACTAGAAGTATATTTCAATTTCAAGACAAGTGCATATGGCTTTAAAATTAAGACCCAAGAAAAAGAAAAATGAACAGTTATAAGCTGTAGATCATTAGTTTATAGCCAAAGCAGGTCTCAGTGAGGCTGCACCCAGGAGAGTATACGAAGTAACCAAAATGAAGTTGCCGTTCGACATGTGTTTGTTGAGTTAATAATGAATAAATGTTGGATGAATCTCTAGAAGTCTGAATATTTTATCCTTTATACTAGAGATTAAACAATATAAAATAGAATTCAAATTCCCAAACTTATGCATATCTCAGGAGAATATCAATTTATATCCAATATTTTATCCCATTCATTTAGGCATTATTTATGTACTGTTAAAAGTGATAAACATTCAGCTCAGCAATTGAGTATATTAAAATCTTGACAATGATGATGTCCTAATTGAGGTTAATTTGGTATCTATTAAAATCTGATTGAATTTTTAACCCTGTCATAGAGATATTCTATATTCTATAACATTCAACCATATTTTTTCAACCAAAAAAAAAATTAGGCAACCTGAGAATAATGAATGAAAACTGCAAAACTGAACCAGTGGTTTCTAGCAACAGTTATTTGGCACCTATCATAGAAGGGTGTCCTTTTGCATGATTCCTGAGGTGTAGCATAGGCATTTGGCTATCTGTCCCTTACATAAATAAAGCAAAAACACTTGTTTAATTTAAACTTCAGCTCCAATGGCCACCTCCTCCATGGCACGCCAATGCAGTCATTGCATTCCCTGCACTCCTGCTTAGTTTAGCTCCTTAAATAAGTAAGGAGCTACGCTAAAAAATATATTAGTGAAGACCAGGGAGGGGCTATTGAGTAGACATTAATCATCTGTAAAATAGTGTCCGGATGTATCTTTAGAACAGAATGGTGCATACGACATGCAGATTTGCATGAGAAATAAGTAGGAAGAGGAAGAAAAACAATGGCCAGTGGTTGACATCCTTTCTAAGAAAGCTGCCATTTGCATGCTATTTGACATATCTGTATAAATGGTCCAAATACTACGGGACTGTGGTGGTATTTTGGATGTGTGGTGTGTGGCTGCTAATGAGTCTACACTCAGTGCTTGTTTTCAAAAAGACAGCACACTTGTGAAGAAGGAATCAGTTTTAGCTGCAGCATCTGCAGCATTGGTTCAGCACAATAGGAAAGGCCAGTCCATCTGCAGACTGGCCACTTCTCCCTCATCTAAGCAAATGCTCTCTCTGCTGGACCCATGCATTGCTACACCCTCTACTGATTGTACCTCCCCTCGGTATTTAACAGTGGTGCAAATACAATGGAAGTTTGATGTGTATACATATGCAAGTTTATTTAATTGGCTAAAGTACCTAAAAATGGGCATAAATTATTGGCAAAGGTAATATTGGGAAATAGAAGACAGTCGAAGTAAAGAATGATCCTCAAATCTCAAAACATGACCTAAACATTACACCGGTATAACTAGGGCTGAAAGTAAGGACATAATCTTGTGTATTTCACTAGATCCTTTCTAATGGAAATAATAAAACCAAACACCCAACTGTATGGTAGAAATAGCAGTAGTTTTGTGGGAAACCTTTTAGAATAATTTTACACTTATGGTAGACCACTACTTTTATAATAAAGTGCCATCACTATTTGCAAAGAGAAAAACTGAGGAAAAAAAAAAACACATATCATCAACTGACAGTGGACTCAAATAAGAGAGCTTCAGTTATTCCAAATTTTAATAGTTTATCACACAATTCAGTCCTATGTAAAAATCTGATATTGGTAATAAAGACAAATGATATGGGTTTCAAGTATTTGCACTAAAGCACTGACACTTTTGGCATTCATTTTCTAATCTCTCCTAACTACAGTTTCGTCCTCCTTTATTTGAGGATAATATATTACAGAATTTAGAAAGTAATTTGCAACAATGTCTGGAAAGCACTTTACTGTAGTGGAAGGTAGCATTTAAGCCTCAACAAATTGTGGTAAAGATTATTGTGGCTATCTTAATTTGCACTGGAAAACAATCCCATGTTTTAGTCACATCTGATTCAACAAAATGGTTTGGAGAAACAGCGCCTAAGGGACTCTCCATTAGATAAGAGCTGAATTCAGTGGTTTTCTGGGCTCCAGTGTTGATGCCCTTAGATTGCCTCAATGGAATCGTTTTAGCTATTACACTGATCTTAATAAATAATAAAGTGTGGCTGATGCAAAAGTAATTTATATTCATGGATTAGCTGGGTACACAGGTTTAATAATATTGACATTACAGTAACGTGCCTAATAGCACATTGTCATAGTATCATCTGTTAAGTATTTCTTACCAATGCATTTCATACCCTGCCTAATAATAATTTGTTAAAGGCAATGTAGCTGCACATGTTAATTCTTTCAAAAACGTGAACATCACATTCTTGAATGGCACATGACTTCATTCATGATAACTTGTATTGTGATTACAGGAATAAAATCTCAGCTTCATCTGAATGAGAAGATTACATATTTGTAACCTTATTAGAGTTTGGAAATTGAAATGTGAGAGGAGTGAAATCAGTAAGATCTATAATAGAAAACATTTTACTGAATGCGGTGTAACTGGCTCATGTCACCCCAGCCTCTCATTTCTTGCCATTTCATCCTCAGACTCTGAAACATACAGCAAGATCAGTGAGAATAAAATGAAGCTATGATCTTTTTCTTCAGCTACCCAAATTATATTTAACTTGTTCATTTCACCTTACCAAGTTCAAAGTAAAATTTATGAAGCCCAGCCAGTTACATCTTTGCCTCTCTTATTTATAGGAATGTCTTAAGTTTCATTCAAATAATCAATAAGCATTTATTGACCACTTTATCTGGTTACTTACCCGGCACTGGGTTATGTACTGGTGATCCAAGATGAAAGAGAGATTTCATACCAACCAGCACCTTAACCAAGGATGGAAATGAACACATTAGAGATCAAGGAGAAAGATCATAAACAAACTGCAGCAATAGTTCTCCAAACTTTTAGCGCTAAAAATGCATCTATTTACAGTTTGTAAAAACTTTTCAATCAAGTTGTCTGGCCTCTGAATAATATTATTGTGACTAAGTGCAATGAAATACAAGATTATGCAAGGGCTCATTACAGGGCTGATGGCAAAGGTAATGGGAAGGTTGGATTTCCATATCTTCTCTTTTACTTATCCCAAAAATCTTGCTAATATCTATAAGACATCTCTTTTCCTGCCATGCCTTTCCTCATTTAAAATACTTTATTTCTTGTACTACTGTGGTTTTGCATCCTTTATACAAATTATCCCTTGATAAAATTAATAATCTTGAGCCTTAAACAAATTAATCCACTTACAGTTCAACTAGGATGCTCCATTTTTTTTAAACCATCCATAGCATGGTAACAAATAGTTCATCCTGTTTTTATTTGTGTATATGAATGATGATGCCTTCATTGCTTTCCAGGTAGCATGAATAAAATGAATCAGAAAAAGCAGATTCCATTATTTGTCTCACCTTATTTTTCTCTCCTCTCAGAAAGCTATTCTAGTTTTTCAATCTTAATTCTTTGCAAAAAAAAAAAAAAGCTGATCTTAAAATTCATATGGATATTCAAGGGACCTAAAGTAGCCAAAAATCTTGAAATCAATAGAAAAAAATGGAAGTCTCAAAATTCCCAGTTTTAAAATTTACTACAAAGCTACGTGGATTAAGGCTGACATGGGAATAAACATATAAATAAATGGAATAATATTGATAGTCCATCTATAAACTGTCATCTTTAGTATGAATTGCTTTTTTATAAAAGTATCAAGATAATTAAATAGAAAAGATAGTGTTCTCACCAAAAGGTGTCAGACAATTGGCTATCCACATGAAAATGAAAATTTTTGGACCCCAGACCTTCCTCCACCTATAAAAATTAACTCAGAATAAAATTCTGAAGGTAGGGCCGGAGATTTAGCTCAGTGGTTTCGCTGCCTGCCTTGCAAAAAAGGACCCGAGTTCAATCCCCGGTACCAAAAAAAAAAAAAAAAAAAAAAAATTCTGAAGGTAAAAGATGAATTATAAAATTCTTTGAAGAAACTTTTTTTTTTGAAAATTTTAAAAATTTAATGAAGAAATACCATTTTGTAAAAGAATTTAAGAATATAGAAAAGCACAAAATTCATATTAAGACTAACAAAAACCTTAAGATAATCTCAGTAGAAAAAAAATAAGTGTAACATATTTATGAACATAACAGAAAATTTTGAAACAAAATATTAGGAAAAGTAATCCAGCAATACAAAAGTACATTAGTTGAGTTATGGCAGAACAGAATGTTCATTAGGCTGGCATGGAGGTACATGGCTATAGGTCCAGCTACTTGGGCAACTGAGGGAAAAGGATAAGTTCACAGGCAGCCTGAGAAAATTATTCAGACACAAATGGTTCATTTTGAAAAGGCCCTGTTAATATGACATAGGTAGAATTCCCTAGAGTGCAATACCTACTTCCAAAAAGTATTTATTTATTGTAAGAAAAATCTATTTAAATTACTACAAAAACTTTAAGGAACAAAAATCACAGTTCTTGCAATACAAGTTAGAAGGCATTTTAAAACCCATTATACAAATGGAGGGCACTAAAAACTTGAAAGAGGAACCAAAGGGGTCCTTTGGCAGATATGGGTAATACACAAGCTAAGAGGAACTTGACGTGAGGAAATGCAGACTCTCCAGTGTCCTCTCACTGTTTTGATTCCATATCCTATGGCAGTTCTAACCCATGCAATAAATAAAAATAAATGCAACTGTTAGAAGTAAAAGCACCATTGTTTACCATTGTGGTAATGGCATACATATGCAATTCAGTGACTCAAGACTCAGTACTGTTTCATACATATTTACAGGCTCTGTGTATTAGTCAGCCTGGAAGGGTTCATGTAAAAAACAACGAGAGTGTCTCCAAAGGAAAAGACCTTTCTCTTCCTTTCCCTGTGTGGAGACAGGGTGATGTACAACTGTTTCTCAGTGCTTCCATTTCCTGGAGCCACACTTAGGGGCTCAGAAGTGGACATCTGGAAAAACCCCATTCTGAAAGTGCTGGATTTCAAACCTGAAACCTGGAATGCTCTTCATGAACTTGCTGCTTCCTTTCCCAAGAGGTTGTGGAGACTCATCTGCTCTTTGCACAGGTGCCTGCTGCAGCAGAGAGCTCAGGGCACCTCCATTACTTTGCTGCTCTGATGGAAGACTGTGCTCCTGTTGCTCTAAATCACTTGGATTCTGGTATGGGAAAAATTGGCCCTGGAATGGCAGCTGGTAATTCTCCTGGTAATACTGAGGCTGTGACAGCTGCTGCATATGGTATCCCCAGTGGTTTGGCTGCTGTCCTTCAAATACCGAATACTGATCAGGGGCCTTGTACTCCTCTTGTTGATGATCTGTTTCCTGCCCAGTGAAAGCATAATGGGGGAAAAAAGGTAGAGCATTCTGGCTTTGCCCTGCCTCATACCTGGCACTTTCAAAACACTGCATAGATGTGTTAGGATAAATAAATGAGTATGGTGTGTAGGTGCAAGAAGAGCCACTTGCTGGGGCACCTTGATACTCCAGGGGACATCTTGGCTCCCTGTTAATGCCTGTGACCAAAGAGTCACCTGAGCCAACATGACCACTGGGAATCATCTGGGTTTCCAGTGAAGAGTAGCCAGCTCTATATAGTAGGGTCTCCTGGTCATGCAAGGAAGTCTGATTCATGGAAGAGTTGTCAGATTGTACCTGGCTATTTGGGGACCCCAGGGGCTGAGACCTTTTGACACAAAACCCATTTAGTTTACAGATGGCAGAGTGTCTTTTTCTCTCTAGGTGGTAGTCTGTATCTTCTGTCTTGGAACCAATTCTGAATGACATACAAATGGCAGTGCAGTTGCTTGGCAAGTTCTTGTTTGGTCCTGAAAGTAGGGTAAGGATTCTGTTCAAAGGCTTGTTTCAGAATCTGTAATTCATCCTTTGTAAATCGGTGTGGAGGTCTTGCTTTCCATCTTCCACATTGTCTTTCTTGTGCTTCATTAAGATCATCTTTTTTTGCCTGAAGATCCTTTGGCCTCCATGAAAATTTCCAGTATGAGGTCTTTCAGGCACTACCGCAGCCTTCCTTCTTGCTGGCTGCTCACAGGCTGCCCCTTTGCTGGGCAGCTCAGGATCTCTGTACTGCTACCTCAACCCACTGCCTTTAGGGGTGCTAGAGTGGCCCTTGATCCCTGGTGCTACCCTGATGCAGGGTCATTGTGGGTGATGCTGTGGTCTGCCTTGAAGATACTTTTGCAGTAAATCTTCATAAGGAATGATGCGTTGTGACACCAAAAGCAAAACCAACAGGAAAAAAACATGTTTAAACTGAACATCTTAAAAATTTCAAACTTTTATATATCCAAAGACAGTGTTACAAAATTAAAGTGACAGTGCACAGAATGTAAGAAAATATTTGTTAATCATATATCATAAGAGCCTTATATCTAGAATAGAAGAAGGATTAGCACAACTCAATAATAAAATGATAACTAAACCCAATGTTTTAAAGGGCCGGGTAATCTGAATAGATCTTTCTTCAAAGTACATAAGCAGCCGGTACAACATCATTAGCCACAAAGAAATGCAAGTCAAAACTGTAATGAGATTCTACTTCACACTCAATGAGATGGCTATACTCAAAAAAAGAGATGATAACAGATGTTGTTGGGGATGTGGAGAATTCAAACTCTCCTGCACTGCTGGCATGACTGTAAACATTAGAAAACAAAGCAGCAGTTCATCAAAATGTTAAACATAGAGATACCGTATGTTCTAGCATTTAAATTCCTAAGTATATACTCAAAAAATTGAAACATGCATACACACAAAAACTTGTATGTGACGTTCAGAGTAGCCTTACTTATGTTGCCAAAAATTGGAAATAATCCAAACATGCAGTAACTGATATGTGAGTTCTTTTGTTCAGTACATTTGCAGGGTTCGACAATGCCATAGCATGTATCTGTACTTTATTATTTGTCATGGATGAGTAATATTCCAATGTGTAGAAATCTAAAGGAAGCAGCCAGTCAAGTAAAATAGCTATGAGAAAGCAGATTGATAGCCAAGTGAGGAATGAGTTTTGAGAATGAGGAGATGACCAAGCCTATAAAATGATGCTGACAAGTTCAGTAAAATTAGGATTGAAAATTGACCACTGGAAAGGTTGGCCTTACCGGAGTTCATTGAGGAAAGGAGTCAAACAAGGTTCATGAGAGAAGAGGGGAGGTTATAGAAAACAGATTTTTAAAATTGCCCAATCTTCTAAAATTTGTCATAAACAGAGGGAGAGAAATCCTACAGAAGTTGGAGAGATATGTGATCAAGTCTGGTTATTTTTTTGTGTCTTAAAGACAGGCAATAGTATGGCGTGGACACTAATGGAACAAGTGAGTGAAGATGGAGATGCTGATACTGTAGGAGAGAAGCAGATCAGTGGATAAATCAGGTAAGGAGAGGATACAGAGCTTCACTTCTGTTTTTATTTTCCTGTTCTTACCATTGGAATACGCTTCTGAGATGGAAGTGAGGGGACAGAAGGACTATTGGAATATGTAGGTGTGAAATAGTCTTTTGGACAGTGAAAGAGTGAACTGAACAGGAAAATGACTAAGAAAAAATGACAAGATCTTCAGGTACCATCCTGGGCCCCTTTTCAGTTTATGGTCCTAGATTCAATTTGAGATCAGATGTTATAGTTATTAGACTATGGTTCTCACATTCACCCCTTGAGTATGAACATATAGCAGGAGTGGAGTTATAATTTCACAAAAGTTTTAACCATGGATATAATACAGAGGGTAAAGACAGGAAAGTGGAAATTTATGCAAGGAATGTAATAATAATGGATAAGGATGGACCACATAATCTGAATTTAGCTAGGAAGGACATTGGTAAAGCAGTAGAGTCTGTGAATTAGAGGTATTGTTTTGATAAAAAAAAAATTAAGAAGCTAAGGGAATGTAAAATAGAATTATAGTTGGTAACAGTCTGAGAGTATAGTGATTTAAACTGAGCAGCTGAAATTCTGTAATTTCTGGTGATGGTGGGAACAAAGGTAAAACCTTGCAAGTGGGTGGCTGAGGCTATTGGGGCGCAAGATCTGTGAATGTGAGTCAGCCAGTCACGGGCAAGGACTCTTAAATGACTCATTTGTGGAAAAATGAAAGCACAAAGGCAAGAAGAGTAATAATCTGAAAATGGCTGCTGGAAGGAAAAACTAAGATTTCACTTATAGCAAGAAGACAAGGGAATTATTAAGAGACAGGTTGAGGATATAAAACTTTTTTTTGAAGTCTATGGAAGAACCTATGTCTGTCATGAGAAAATGTTTGGGTTCCTGGGAGAGGTAGGAGGTAAGATCAGAAAAGTACAAACAGATCATTGAGAGAAGTTCTTTGCATGGGGCATGATGTCACCTCCCTGTGATCTCAGCATTCTGGGAGGCTGAGGCAGGAGTATTGTAAGTTTGATCTTAGCCTGGGTATCTTAGTGACTTAGCAAGACCCTGCCTCAAAAAAAAAAAGTAAAAATAAAAGTGCTGATATGTAGCTCAGTTTGAAAGCCCTGGGTTGAAAAAAGGATGGAAGAATAGGAGGGAGGGAAGGCAAAAGGGAGAAGCAGGGGACAGGAGGGGCCAGAAAAGGAGGGAAGGGAAGGGATTCCTTTCATGCCTAACTCAAAGTTACAAGCTGTGCTCACAGTCACGGATGGAGCTGGTCTTCCACACTTCATAGAATAATTTGAAAGCCTTAAGACAGTATGAGTGTATGAAATCTTATTTCCCATCAAAAAGGAAAGATTTGAAATTGTAACCATTTCATCCAATAATGCCCGTTTAGATTGTGCTGTGAGTAGCTCCATTTATTAGCATTATTTCCACGTCCTTTGCGTCCATCCAAGGGGAGTTTTCCCCCCACTATGTACATAAGGACTGAGTATCTCTTTGCCAATGGACCACTGGATGTGATGAAGACAGCTCATTCTTTATTCCACTTCGATCTCTGGCCTGTCTGATGGTACTGTCAACAAGGGGGTGACACAATGCCAAGTATCGTTGTGATTTTTATGACCTGGACATCTGTCTAGTGTGTACTAGACTAGGACCACAAGTTCTGTCACAGAGGCCATGGAAAAACTGCCAGATGGTAATGAATTTTAGCCACTGCTGACTTCAGCTGGATACAAATAAATGACCTAAGGGGCCAGATTCTGTATCTCACTTCTGATCCTTCCAAGCTAACCACTCCTTCCAAGACATGATTATAAACGCAGCATTCATACAGAACCAAAGCTGAAGCCATGGAGTAGCATCAAGGTAAGTAATCTGAATAACACAGAATGAAAAATTCAGGCAGATATTGAACTCAAAATATTATGGGTATTTTGTTTTGTTTGTAAACCTTTATATTTCTTTCCCACTTTTGAAAGGGCCAGAAATAGTAATAATGAAAACTTGCCACAATTGTTTTCCTGTTTTGTTAACCTTCAAATAAAAAAAGTTTTTACAATTATTGCCTCACAACATTCACAAAGAAATGCATTGAAAAAAAGTGACACATCTTAGAAACCAGAATTATAGCCAAAGGATAGAATATTTTGTTCCAACAAATTTAATTTTCCAATAAGCAGAATGTTGTTTATTTTGTTTTTGTGTCAAGTGTTACTAATTTTTCCAAATGTATTACATATTCTGATAATATAGCAAATGAGAATGATTATCAAATTTTTTACAAGGCTTCATGTTTATAGCAATGGATCTGCGTTTGGAAGGTAAAAGAGATTAGGCTGGGCTTATACTTACTATGGCCTTGTTTTGTTCACAGATATGAGCTCTCACCAATATGAGATGAATTCCTATATTTTTTTCCCTTTCTCCCAAAAACAACCAAGGAAAAGTATTACTTCACTTATAATTATGATTAATTGGCCTTGCAACTAATTCGCTCCAACTCTGACAACTGCCTGCCACATTTGAAAATTGTCTAGCAAGATTATTTTCACCTTTCCTTCCTAGTTCTTTCACATCCTCTCATTTACCTGGCATTCCAAATCCCAAAGGAAGGTCTCACCTGAGTAATCTAAATTCTGAGGATGGGCCTCACCTGAAACCGTTTTTATTTTATTTTTCTGGAGTACTAGGGATTGAACCCAGGGCCTGACACGTGTTAGGAACAGTGGATTGAACCCAGGGCCTCATACATGTTAGCCAAGTACTCTACCACTGAACTACATCCCCAGCCCACTATTTACATTTTATTTTGAGACAGGGTTTTCCTCAGCTGCCCAAGCTAGCCTTGAATTTGCAATCCTAAGGCAATCCTCCTGCCTCAATCTTTTTTCCTTTTGTTTTAAATGGCCTTCCTAATGCCCTTCTTAGTAACTAGACACAGAAGGTCCACATCTATTGTCATAAGCACAGGGGACACTTGAGGACCCCCGGGCAGTCTGCAGCTTCACTGCTTCCTTCCTTCCATGTAAAAACTCTTCTGTCCCCTGGTCCAGAAAGACAGACCTTGAAGGAGATACCACTCCATCTTCCTCAGGCTTGGCCTTGAGTAAGCCTGATTCCTCCCAACCAATACTTATCTCCTGGTTATTGGGACTTACTTGACCAGAGTTGACCTGAACATTTGATCCTGGTAACATAACTAATTCTTGAATGGAAAGTTATTGTAACAGTAAGTTTCTGGTCTCTGAATTCACTTTCTGGGCATAAATACATACGGTAAATTATATGGGATCTTGGTAGGAGGTATACAGAGTGGATATGGTAGGCAAACTATAAAGTGATCCAGTTCTCAGTCACTTTTCTGTTAACATAGGAAAACATGAAGATCCATATACCAAGTGAAGCTATGATGGGACCATTTCCAGACCAACATGGAGGGCTTATGACAAGCAATCCTTTCTCAGTGTTCAGTTATGAGAAGTTTTGGTCAAAGCTCAGTGTGAAATGTTGGTTTGAAGGTCTCATATTTTAGGAACAATATAGAGAGGTAAAATAAAATTACATGAAATAAAAAAATAAATTTGTGAAAAAATAGTGTAGAGAAAATACTTGTACAATTATCTGGATGTATAGATCTTCTTTATCACTTTTTTTAGTTATTCATTTTGTTTTGATATTTCTCATATTAAACTTTTGTGTTTGGCTGTTTATATATTCCTCAAGTCTAAAAAATCAACTGTAAGATCTACCCTGTTTTATATAATTCTCTGAAAGAAAATAAACATTTTACCACTTAAATTATTGAAAAATGCCACAAGTTTTAAGACTCATTTTGATTAGAGAGATGTTAGAATATTTGGAGCAGGGAGAAGTGTGATTTTAGAATCAAGAACATCCCAGATTTTATGAGCTGCCTCATCCTATCTTTCCTACCAAGTTACAAATGCCTGGAAGGCAGGAACTGTGGTCTCTGCTATCTTGGTGGTGTTTTCCAAAGAGTCTTGTATGCAACATTTACCCAAATATTTGCTAAATAACTGAAAATCTAAGAAGGTATCTCCAAAAACATTGTCACTGCAACAAAAAATATTTTCTTTAAAAAAAAATAGGAAAGGGACTTATAAAAATTAACCCAACCTATGAAAGTCATAAGTATTAGTTGAAAATCCCTAACTACCCACAAGTAGGAATATTCATAAGGGAAGTCAAAAAATAAAAAGGATACCCCCAAAAAACTAAAGAACTAATAATCTGGAATGCATTAAGTTGTATAAAAAGAAACTAAAATAAATTCCAACTATTATGTAAGCAAGTACAAAGTAGAATGTCATAGACTCAAGAGATATAGATAGTATTATTAAAATCAATGAAGATCCCGTACAGCTGTTTTATGTAGATATATATAATGATTTCTCATATTAAAAGCTAAATTAAAACTTTAAGAGAATTAATTCATTTAAAGGTAATTTAAAATTACATGTTAATAGTAGCATTTTATTTTAAGGTGGAACAATCTACGTATCAAAACAGTAAAAAAGCATGAAGAGTCATAGTGCCTGAAATTTTTAAAAATCTCTTTAATGCCCAGCTTGCAAGAAGTTGGACTCCCATATTTGTTTCTGTGTTAATTCTGTTGCAATACATTATGCAGCATCTGGAAAACTCACTATATTCATTAAAGGATGAGAGAGGAAAAAAGCAAATAATTTCTTACCATGGTTTTGAAAATAGTTTTGATCTTTCTAAGAGGATTTGGGACCCCCAGGATCGCACTTCGGGAATCTGTGGTACAGGAAATCAGAGACAGGAGGAAGCGGGATGAGTCTGGTACAGTAGGAGAACTTCAGTAGGATGTGTTCTGTAGCATCTACAATGGAAAAATTCTAGTTCAAAGACTTAGACTTCCTGACTCATTTAAATCTTTCTGCATTTTTGTTTCATTGTCTGAACTCCCCAAAGTTGCTTGAATATGTGATGAACTAATATATATACAAAGGTTTCCTAAAAAATACAGCTTTTTATACCTACTATTATTTTTGTTTAGTGGGACCATGACTAGGGATTCAAAAGATGGATAATTGGCATATGGAGATCTTGATCATACAGAATGGAAGTATTCTATTTCAGAGTCTTCATTGCCCTACTGGGATATTGCACACCAAGTATCAGTCATGCTTCCTTTAAATATTTTATTGAACTATGAGTTAGACAATTTCCTATTTTTCTCACTTGGCCACTCCTTCAATCATCTTTGCTGGATGTTGCTCTTTCTCTTAACAGTTGTGATTGGAGTTTCCCAGGATTCAAGCTTTGACCTCTTATTCGGTCCACTCATTCTCTAAGCAACCTTGTCTCATCTCATGCCCTTAAATAGCAACTCTATAATTACAAATCTCATGTATGCATCCCTAATTGCAAATAAGCAAGTGTCCTTTTTACATATTTACTTGGATATCTAGTAGGAATCTAAAAGCAAACACTTTCTCCATCATACTAACTCCATCTCCTATTCCTTCCTTCTTTCCTATGCCAGTGAACAGGATTCCTTTGGCTATCCAGCAGACTGGGTAGCCTCATGTCTCAAGTCTATTTTATAGCGCTTCTTTTCATCTATAATGCTCTTCTGCAAACATATCCAAGGCTCCCTACCTATTTAGTCTTTGCTCTGATGACACTTTCTCAGGCAGGCCTATTTAAAAGCCACAAATTTATTACAATTTGTAATGCATACTCTTCTCCTAAGGCAATTAGGTTGGAGTGTAAACATGATTGGCTTTGGGACTGACTAGGGGGCATGGGTTGAGTACACTCCTGAGTGTATCTGGATATCTCATGAAGACATAGTCTTAGGGCCCACGTCTGATCTTTTACCCTGTCCTCTCTGGCACTGTTTGTCTGCTCTGCTTCCTAGCCACCACGAACTAGGCAGATTTGCTTTGTTAAATCTTTCCACCATGATGTTTCTGCCTTGGAGCCAGCTGACCATGTACTGAATCCTCTTAAAATGTAAGCCAAATTAAGCCTCTCATCCTTTAAGTTGTGGGTATTGGGTACTGTGTCTCAGCAATATGAAAACTGACTAATATGAAATATTGGTACCAGAGAAGTGAGGTCGTTACTATGAAGATACCTGACCACATGGTTTAGAAGCCTTTAGAACTGGCTTGTGGGAGGAGTTTGGAAAGATTTGGAAGTCCAAACTGGAGAAGCCCTAAAATGCTGTGAGAAGTATTTGATGTATAATTTTGGCCAGAGTTCAGAATACTACAACGCTGATTGGAATGCAAACAGTAAATGTCAGGCTCAGGAGGTTTCAGGTGGAAACAAGGACCTCATTGGCATTTCAACTAGAGGCCCTGTATGTTACACTCTGACAGAAAATTTATCTACATTTTGCCCATGTCCTGAGTTGTTGAAGGAAACTGAGATTAAGAGTGGCGGCCTTGTTAATCTTGCAGAAGAAATTTCAAGGCAGCCCAATATTCAGGATATGGTGTGAGTATTGCTGGCTGATTTTAGCCTGATTTATAGTGAGAATTGGGGGACACAAAGCAGAACAGAAAAAAATTGAAAAATTTAAATTTTGGTGCAGAAGGAATGACATGTAAATTTGGGATCAAAAGAGGTGTGGCTACTGAAGAGATTAGTATCATTAAAAAGAAATCAAGTACTTTGTACAGGGACAAGAAGATGCCTTGAAGCCATCTCAGAAAGCAACAAGATTCCACCCATTACAGGCTCAAGGGTGTAAATGTGTAAACTTTCATTGCAGAAGGCAAACTCTGGAACCCTTGCTCAAGAAGGGCCTCCTTGAGTATCAGTTCCCTGGGATTTACTTCACTCTGCTCAGCCATCCAGGCACTCAAAGGCCACTGCACCCATCGTCCCAGGGGGCTTAGCTACTATTTCCACTGAAAGCAGACCTTGGTATCATTCACATGATGTCTGTTTTACTGGCATGCAGAATGTGAGGGTTGTTGGATAAGGAAGGTTTCCATCCAGATGTCAAAGGAAGACTGGGAAGTCAGGCAAGAACTTGGTCAGTGCATGAAGCTGTAGGAATGAGGCCAAGTAGGCTGTAACTGATAAGACAATAACCACAGGGCCATCCTATCCCTTTAGCATTTACATTCTACCACTGTGTATCATAGATTTTAGTTATCCAACTGCAGGGTTTAATGTTTGCCCTGCTGTATTTTTCATTTTTGCTTGATCCTATTCTTTTCTATATACCTTCTATTCCTCCAGTTTAAAATGGGAGTGTTTACCTTGTGCTATTGTACTGTGGCATTATGTAACTTTTTTTTTGTTGGTACCGGGGATCAAACTCAGGACCTTGCGCTTGCAAGGCAGGCACCAGAACTGCTGAGCTAAATCCCCTGCTGTAACTTTTATTTTTAACAGAGGTTTACAGCTAAGAATTTGCATCATGGAGGTGTGGCCTTCAGGTCTTTGTCTGGACCCTCACTCCTTCCTCTCTAGTACTATTCCTCTGCTCTGCTTCCTGGCCACCATTAACTAAGCAGCGTTGATCTACCACACCCTTGTAATATGGTATCTCTGCCTAGGAGCCAGCTGATCTTAGACTGAATCTCCCTAAACATGAACCTCCTCCTTTAAGCCTCTCCTCCTTTGTAGGTTGGATATTGAGTCTCCAGGTCAAGGATGAGAAAACTAATACACTTCCTTTCCTGGAGTTTTCTACCCAATTTTTTAGTACATCCCCCTTTTATAACATGTTCTATGCTAGGTTTGGATGTTGTCTCAGTTTCCCCAAAGGACCCACAGTAATAGAGACTTGGCCATTTTTATGGACCTATTAGGAAGTGGTAGAACCTTTAAGAGGTGGAGCATAACCGAAGTCTTTAAGTCATTGGCAACATGAGGTAGTTCTCATGGAATCCTTTGCCCTCTCTGAGAGATTTATGATAAAAAGAGTAAGCCTGGTTCCTCTCATACAGGCTTACTCATCATCCAGGTGATGCAGCCCAGGAATGGTCCATACCCTGAAACCAGTGCTGTGCCATTTGGACTTTGAGCTTCCAGAACTAGGGGGTAAATATCTCTTTTCATCATAAGTAAACTATTTCAGGTGTTTTGTTATAATGATGAAAAGCTGACTATTACATATTACATACATAAAGATTTGCATAACCTTTTTTTCTGGGGTTTTATCCCTTCACCTTCAATATCATTTGTTGTCTTTCTATATAAGCTCCAGAAGGAGATGAATTTTTGTTTTATTCACTGATTTATGTATTCGTAGATTCCAGAAAGATACCTCATAGGCATACAGATGATTGCTTGATGTATAAATAGTTGCTTTATGTTGATATCAAAATCTGAAAGCTGTGGCATCAGGAAGGAGAAGAAAATGTCCACGGTGAGGGTAAAAATGTAAAGTGGAGTAAAGTAGGTAAGTGGAACTATACTTGATGGAAAAAGAGTGTTCATGCTGCCAAGCATTAGATAGGAAGGTGTTCTTGACAATCATGAAAGGTAAACCTTAAAATTGGCTTTGTGCAGAGGCTGTGAAGTCTGTGGAAACTGCCAAAAATAGGCAGAATGTTCTGAATCATTGTTAAATGTAATCGGCCTGGAGGCAGAGGTTGAATGAAATATTTTCTTAGTCTTCTCCAGGTCTATGCTATGTGATATATGAAATGGATTTCACCTTCAAAAACAAGTCCCTCATGAGTCCAATGTGTACCCAATCTCTTGCCTAACATATATATAACATAGCTTATATGTCTGTTTTGAAAAACTGTAAATAATACAGAGAAAGAAAAATAAATGAGAATACAGATTGAAGAATATTTGAATTATGTTCTATTATAGTTAAAAAGTTATTTAAGTCATAGTTTGATTTTTGTCAGTTTACCAAAAATAATGCCGGAAAATGGGTTTCATTTTTTAAAAATGTGTTGATGTTTTATTTAGCCATTACAGGACATTTCCCAATCCTCAGTAAAGATAAACTCTTCCACAAGGGAAAATTTGTGGAGCCAAGTTTGGGGGTTAAAAGCTCAGTAATGAATCTTCTTGCTCTTGTAGGTTATCTCAGATCCTTAGCATTATTCTAATGTCATTTTTAATGTGAATTTCCATGCTATTTTAATTCATTAGTCATGGGCTATCATTTTTTAAGTAATTACTGTAATTTCATCAAATGACATAATTATAGTAAATACTTTGATGTAATTACCATAAATATGGAAAGAGACACCCGAAGGTGTAATAATGTCACAAACTAAGATATTTATGATGTGTAAAGACAAATTATGATGACATTTATGACATGTAATAACATCACAGAGTTCTCTGTTTATGTTGTATAAATAATGATATAAATAGAATGTAAAATTGCATCACGTAGATTAATTTCTTTTATAAATAGTATAGAAACTTGAGAGCTCTACAAGGTCTCAGTTTCAGATTAGTAGATCACTGCCACTTTTTGGGATTTTTTTTCCTTTGAACCTTAATAAGAGACTATGCCATTTTACTGGGGTAAAGCATTTCCCCTTCAAAATCAGAGACATAGACATAAAGCAGAAACACAAACAGAGAAAATGTATTTGGGCCTCGAAAAATAAGCATTTGCAGTTTTTAAAAATAACTTCATACATGTTTGGAAGAAAAGTCAATATTTAGTTCATATTATCAATTGAAAATAATGGAACACTTTAAAATTTTCTTAAAAAGCAATACGGAGGGGCCGGGGATTTAGCTCAGTGGTTCCGCTGCCTGCCTCACAAGCGCAAGGATCCGAGTTTGATCCCCGGTACCAAAAAAAAAAAAAAAAAAAATCCGACTCTTTGCTGCTTCCCAGAGCAGTATTTAATTGAAATACTATTTAATTGAAAGATTTGATCTCTTATTAGATTAAATTTTGAGTTCATGGAGAGATAACTTTGCATATCTACATTGTGACTATTGGAATAGATTTTAAGAAAAGGGAAAGTAGAAAATCCCAAGCTTGAACCACAGCCTAATTTTATGATCTCCAGTTTTGTTAGACTGAGACAAACACCTTAAAAATAACTCTTACTGAAAAATTGTAGGTTAGGATGAAAGGAATCCTGGGCTTCAATTAGTTTATTTATAGCAGTATCAGTGAACGATGTCTTCTTGTATATAAGAGAATCCAACATCGGGAAAAGATAACATTTTCCTAATATATTTTCAAAGAGCTTTAACTAATGCATTTTTCATGTATTTATTTGATCTGCTAATGTCTCATATGTTATTATTTAAGCAATCAAGATAGTCATCCTCCTTCCTCATGCTCTATAGTATTAATCGAAAGACCCTGCTCATTCTATAGCCTTAGTGATCCTCATAAACTTGATAATGCTTTAGGGCGCAGTAATTTTCCCTTCATGACCACTTAATTCCACGTGTCCACAGTGATAATTTTAAGTATTTTGTCATATTTTTCCATGGACTTCCAAAGAGTCCTTCACTAATAATAGATTATACTTATGCTTTGTTTGCAAAAACAATAAAAATTGATCCATCCACAGATTGCTGTTTCTTTGAAAGTGTTTCCTAGAAGCACTTCTGATCTCAACTTCTGAATTTTTAAGGATCCTTAATTACAAGAAGAGCATCTATTCCATCTATTTTAACAAATATTAAATTATACTCTATAGTTTCCTAACTAACCATGAGGACCAACAAACTAAGTTCTATCAGGAAAAAACAAACACAAATAATGCCACTGGGCTGCTTCCATGCACGATACCACTTTATGGAGGATAGTATAGCCCTTCCCTGGTAAGATATGCAAAAAGCCATGAGAAGTTACTTCCAGGACATTTGCCCTTGCTATATCTGAAAGCTCAAAGTTCCTATGCCAATGTCTCTTAACAGTCAGAAAACTGTCACTGAAACATGACTCACTGCAAATATTGCTCTCTGCTTCAGGGAAGCCATTGCTTTACTTTAACTGCTTATTGGAACCTAGGTCATATGTCTTTGCCTCACCTACATGGGAGACATAAGATGAGGTCCTGACCTGAAACTTGAAGAAATCATAATGTGGAAAGTTACCTTAAAACATAGGGATAGTTTTCCAAAATTTCTTGGCTACCACTAATTTTATACATGTCTTCCACATATGGGAAATATTCTTTGGGACATGAGATTTAGAAAACACATGGCAATGTTTTAAACTCTTCCAAAACAATACCACTAAAAATTTATCCTTTTATTAAATTGCAAAGGCATTTGGATGCATTTGAGTTTATCCTATTATTTCAGTAACTCTGCCTCTTAGAATGAGGTTGTGGTGATAGAGAAGAGAATGCAAATGAATCGTTATCTGCATGTGTTATGGTTTGGGTCTAGATGTCCCTCCAAAGACTCATGTTTTTCTGAAGCAGGTGAATCTCGAGTGTGTGATTCTAGGATTAAGGTCATATGATTACTAAACCACTACATGTGAGTGATTGGTGTGGCACCACCCTAATTTCTGTAGTCTGAATAAGATAATAGCAGCAGAAAGACACTGTAAGGTCTCTTGTTGCTTTTGCTACCTCGTGGGTGGGCACCATGAACTGTTTCTCCTCTACCATGTCTGTTTTCCAACCCTGCCTTGGAACCAGCTGACTATGGACTGAAATCTTTACAAACTGTGAGGTAAATAAACCCTTTCCCCTTTAACTCTTGGTGTCAGGTATTTTCGCTCAGCAATGAGAGAAAAGTAACTAAGACAGTATGGTTGCTTAAGTAAAGCATTCCCCTAAAAACTAAATGCCTTTTCACTTTTTTAAGTTTTATTGGTCATCATGCCCCCAATATTAATTTAGAATTCTTTTGTTTTCTACTAAATTACCAAGAGTCACCACACGGTATCTGCCACAGAATTGACTAATAGGATGTAACATGAATTCAAGATACAGTTTCTTAAAATGATTTGGACAGGCAGGAGAGTCAGTACCAGCCAGTAACTAGAGATAGTCTAATTCTGAACATTAGATTGACCCTCTTTTATTCTGGAGAAGAAGGTCATGGGATTTGTGATTGTATCAAATATAAGTAAGTGTCTACACTAAACTAATAATACCCTGCTTCTAAGCAAAGACATCCTCTTGTTTCGCTCAAATTTAATTGTTTTTCTAGTCCATAGTGAGGGTGCTGACAGATTGAAACACAAATAAAATAGACCAAAACATAATCTGTGGTAGTTAGCTTTCTGTTACTATAACAAAATACCTGGGATAATCAACTTATAAGGAGGAAAGGATTATTTTGGCTCATAGTTTCAGAGGTTTCAGTCCATAGTTGCTTTTTCTCACTGTCTTTGGGGACTATGGTGAGGCAAATAATCATGGTAAAGGACATGTACTGGAAAAACTGAACCCCTCATGGCAGCTGGAACGCAAAGAAAGAAACAGAGGGGCGAGAGTCCCAGTGTCCCCTTCAAGGGTGACTTCCTAGGGGCTTAACTCCTTCCCACTAGGTTCCAGTCTTAAAGGCTCCACTGCCTCCCAATAGTACCACAAGCGAGTAACCAAGCAGGTAACACATAGGGCTTTGGGGGAAATTTATCCAGACTACCACATAGTTCAGGTAAAACTTATGTAGGATTTCCCAGATATTTAGGGGTAGGATAAATCATTAGAAACTATAAGAAACTAAGCCTACTGTCATGAAAACTGCAAGACCTTCTTTGAGAAAATCTTCCTAAACAACTGAGAAAATACCGTCAAAAGTGATCTTATCAATTAGGTAGTAAGATGTATGTAGAAAAATGTTTCATAATGTATATATTTAACAAAGAGGGGACATAAATAAACTTGGAAATTGCAAGCAAAATTTAAAAGTATAAAGTCTAATTTTAAGTGATAATGTTCTATAGCAAAATATTATTTTAAGTCATTAGTGTTGCTAGGACAGATGCGAGAATTTATCTCCTCTCCAATCTGACTTCATTTTCCTGTATGTAGATTTTATTTTATTTATTTTAAAACCTTGTTGTATCAGTGGTTTCTTAACCACTAGAATTAATGGTCATTTAAAACCTAAATGGTGTAGTAACCCCCTCTTATATTTGCACTTTATTCCATGTTAAATGAGTTTTGGAATTTTACTGCAGGCTCCACTTTCTCTAGATCATCTTTAGTTAACAGACAGCTGAAAGGAAAGACTTTTGGTAAGAAACTTGGGACAATGGATTCTGCCAAATCTGGACATCAAATATCAGGGGCACTACTGACATTCAAGTGCTCAGAATAATATCTGAATTTAGGACCTGTGAATTCTGAATATGACCCCATTTCTGCTGTCCTGTGTGCTGCCCTCAACAGACAATCTAACCTCTCTCTCTTCTGTTTTTATCATTTACTGACTTAATAGTGATGGAACAGTGTGCCTGTCAGATTGCCATGGTATGACAGGAAGATGTCCGAAACCAGTAGAAAGTGTTTTGTCCATCTCCTCAGTAAAATGAAACAGACCCCTATTGTGTTTTAAGAGTGGACTCAGTTGCCTGATTTATGCTGTCACAAGTTTGCAAAGAGTGTAAATTAATTTTCACTCAAAAAAGACTGAAAAGCCAAAGTACTTGCCATACTCCAAATCATTAACCTGTCTGGAAAAACTCACCTAAGCCTATGGAACCTGAGGGACTATAAACGTTTAAATCAGATGCATGGAGAAAGCAACTATAGCCAAAATCATTACACAGGAGCAACCTAACAATACAAACAAATAGTCCTTTGCAAGATATAGTGGTTATTATTTCTCCAAACTGATTGACTTTCAATACAACTGAAGAGGATTTGAACAGATTTATTCCAAGAAAACTAATTTGCTGAGGCAGATCTGCAGGGTTCACATGATCTAACTTTCTTTCGAGAGGGGAACCATGTTGGGTAGTTATTAAAAAGTATGGATAACTTGGAGTAGATCTGGAAGTTTTTGAGAGTTGGGAGGAAGCTGAGTAACAATGTTACTTATTTCACTGATGTCCAAGAACTTAATTCCTGCTTTGGACAGCCTGGGTTTGAAGTCCAGGTCTATGGCTTCATAGTCTGTACTTACTTTCTTCATATGTCAAGTGGCAATAATAATTTTTCTCACCTCTTAGAGTTGCTGTCAGGGTTGGAGGAGGTGAACCGTCCGAAGAGAGGAAGGTGGTTTGCTTAGCGTGTGCTGTTATCAACATCCACTAAATCACTTTATTCTCACAGTCTTTTGAATGAGAATCAGGTGAATATGCTCCAAAATCTTACAGGGACGCTTCTAGAGAGACAATTGTCTGGGTTTGTCCAGGACTTAGATTTTGGTTTGACTTGGTTTGGTGTAGTTTAGTTTTCTAAAGAATGTGGAGTATTCACTGCTAAAAGAGAAATTCCTGGCAGATTTGGAAAGTTGGTCATTTCTAAAGAGCAGCTAAGACCATAGTCATCAGAGTTATGCTGAAAGGTAGAGAGATCTTGGAACAGAACCAAAACCAAATGTATGCTTTTTATTTGACTGTATATTTCTTGGTGGCATAAACACAAATCAGCAAATTACTCCAGTCTGCTCCTTCATTTATTCATTCAGGAAGGGAAATTACCAAAACATGAACTAGATGTTTCTACAAATTTATTGAAGATTTATTCCAACTACACTGTAGTTGGAATAAATAAGTGACTTCATTAAGTAAGATAAAGCATGATTGGTGCTATAGTAAAGGTAAGCACACAATACGGGATGTGGACAAAGGTAGTTTATTTCAGACTTATAGTGTTATTAGTATATTGTAAAACTCCTGACAACGGTCTGTGTGTCTGTGTGTCTGTGTGTGTGTGTGTGTGTGTGCACACGTGCACTCCCGCTGCTGGGGCTTGCTTACAACCAGAGCCTTGCAAATACAGGCAAGTCTTTTATCACTGAGCGACATCACCATCCCTCTCTGTGTCTTAATCACCTATAAGTCTACGGTATCTACCGCAGTAGGTGAAAGACAGTAGTCACCCTGAAAACATTCATCAAGTAGATTATAATAAAGTCATTAAAAGCATGCTTCTACAGCACATTGTCATACCACCGTCAATTATTTCTTACCAAAAGATATGTTAAGTTTTATATGACTGAACTATAGCTACATAAATATATTGTGGGGGCCAGGGATTTAGCTCAGTGGTGCCACCACCTGCCTTGCAAGCGCCAGATCCTGAAACCAAAAAAAAAGAAAGAAAGAAAGAATAATAATAATAAATATATTGTCTGGAAACATACATGACTACTTATATAATGTACACATTTATGTATGTGTGAGCTAAAAATAATGATTTGAGGGTTGTCAATATAAAGGAGGTGGTCAAGATATTTTCTGATATCCTCAATGGACAAATATAGTTAGAATGGCAGAGTGATTGAAATTATTTTTTAAAATAGCTTTCATTTTTAGAACATTTTTAGGTTTACCAAAAAATTGTAAAGATAGAACTGAGAGTTGTCATAGTCATGGTACCCCTTTTCCTTCATTATTAATGTCTTGTATATGTGTTAAAAATCAGTAAATACTGATATGTTTTTATTAACCAAAGTCATTACTTTATTAGTGTCTACTTAATTTCTTTCCTAATGTCTTTTCCTGCTCCAGGATTCCACCCAAGACACCACACCACATTTAGACTTTCTATCTCCTTAGGCTCCTCCTAGCCGTGGAAGTTTCTTAGACTTTCTTTATTCTTGACAGCCTTGACAATTTTGCAAAATATTGATCAGGTATATTGTAGACTGTGCCTTTATCGTTCTTGTCTGTTGTTTTTCTTATTAGACTGGAGTTATAGGCTGGGGGAGAAAGGGCCACGGAAGTAAGGGCCAGTTTTATTACATCCTATCAAGTGTGTACACTACCAATATATCACTGTTGACCTTGACCTTGCTCATGAGTCTGACAGTGTTCATCGCGTTACTCCACTGTAAACAAGGTTTTGTGTTTTTTTTAATAATGAGATGATATCACACAAGTAACTTTCCCTGAAAATTACTTAAGCTTTTCAAAGAAATTAGTGGACATGAAACCAAAAAAATATTTTATATAGAACAATTTTATATATGAAAAGTATTGGTTCTTAAAAGTTTTTTTCTTGTTATAGTACTGGGCTTCTATTATTTAGCTCCTCTTTTTGCTGGAGTTGAAATTGGAGTGCAATCTAGCCCCATTCCATGCACTCAGGGTAGACCAGCTGGTGAAGATACTCTGACAAATCTTAGCTAAGGGATAAATGCTATTCACCCAAGACAAATCAGCGTGCTTTTTCAGATATTTAACTCTTGAGTAGAGTAACATTAATACAGGAAATAGTTCAAGCTGATTTATTATCAGTATGGTGCTCCCAAGAAACTCTCCATCAATACTGGATCTCTAGTTCCCCTAGCATAGTTCAATTTCTGTTTTCCTAATGCCTGATTCTCCTCTTCTTCCTCCTTCTCACTCACCCTTCTTTTCTTTTTCCTCCTTCTCCTCCTCCTCCTCTTTCTCTTATACCTAGTCCCTCTCCTTCCCCTCCTCTTCCTCCTTTTTTGTGACCTACTCTGGTCTCTTCCTTTTCATCCATTCAGTTTGTCTTACTTTAATGAACTAACATAGTTATTATTTTAAATGAAAAACTATTAAAAGTTAAGGACATTTTAATTATTGTATTTTAAATAGTATATAGATTTTTAAATATTTTATCTTTGAACAGATTTTATTTCTTCCTTTCTCAGATGCTGAAATCTGCCTATTTCCTCTCTCCATCCTATTTTAATTGAACTATTATTTTCTGTTTGCATGGTATATGACTACTGATAAGAGGGAACCATAAATCATAATGGCTCAAAAAGAGCTCCCCCTGCCATGCTGCATGCCCCCCTCAGGTCAGCTGGACGCTGCTCCATGTCTCTTTACAGTAGGGTCCCAATTCCTTGTTCCCAGTGTACAATAGTCTGGGATTTGGGAACAAGAACGTGGAATTCCTGAATGATCATGGGAATTCCCCAAATAATTCCTTATGTTTCATGACACTCTACATACATATTAATTAAAATAATAGAGTGCCGGGGATTTAGCTCAGTGGTTCCAGCGCCTACCTCGGAAGCGCAAGGTCCCGAGTTCAATCCCCGGTACTAAAAACATAAACAAATAAATTAAATAAATAAAATAATAGAATCATTATATCAATGAAGAGGAAATTATTTTTATGATAAGATTATACTGAACGTTTCAGGGTTTTGGGATTTTTAAAAATTATTTTGGTAGTTACAATGTTTTTTTTAGGTACACTGATTATGTTAAAAATGGAAAAGAGTTGTATAAGCACTTACACTGCTGACTGGATATACTAAAATTCACTAAACTGCACATTTTAAAAGGCTGAATTTTATGGCCTGCAAATTATATCTACAAGCTGTTGAAAAAAGATAAGAAAAGTTTACATACAATATATGCTGCAATAAATATTTCTGGTATTATGTAAATATGTAGTTATATACTAACATCATGTAAACTAGTATATATTCTAGTGTATCTTATGTATATTAATATGTACTATTGTGATAATATTTTTGTTATTAAACTAGATTTTTATATGTTTATACTTATTATAGATTATATATTATATAATGAATGCATATAAATACCTAACATACATGAACATATTCATATGTCCATGATTTGTGAAATTACATGTATCTGATATTAACATATTGTATATAAAATATTAAAAGAAAGGATCATTAATATAAAATTAATGCAAAATATAAGTCATTTTCAATAATTTATGAGACCAAAAATACTCTAATTCCCTTGCAAACTGTTTTTTGATTTTTAATTAAGGCCTGATATATTTTATAAGTACAAGCCTATTCATATATTCTTATTGCAACACATTAAAAAATAAATTAGATGGCCATGTTGGCTCATGCCCATAATCCCAGCTTCTTGAGAGGCTGAAGCAAGAAGATTAAAAGTTCAAGGCCAGCCTGAGTAACTGTCTCAAAATAAAAAAATAAAGAAAGGGCAGTGGATATATCTCAGTAGTAGAGTAACCCTAGATTTGATCCTCAGTACTGAAAAAAAAGTAATCATTTATGAGCCCTGACACCTCTCAGTCCCTCAGAGTAGCTCTCAGACTTCCTATCTCTAATTTTTCTTTTTTAAAATTAATTTTATTGGTACATTTTAGGTGTACAATACAGTTACATTCATCATTGGAAATTCGTACCTTTACATAATCTCTCTTGGATCTTATTTTTTTCCCCATTCTCCTGCCCTCCCTTCAACCCCTTCATCCCTCCCTATTTACAAAGACTTTGTTTCCATTTTTTCATTTTCTCATACTGATTCCATTCCCTTTCTTTCCTTTTCTCTACCTCTCACACTTCCCCTTCCCCTTTGCCCCTTTTCTTCCTATTTCACATTATCTATTATACCTTTTAGTCCTTATTTACACTTTCACTTTCTCACACCAGAGAAACTATTCAGTATTTACACATTTGTCCTATTTATTTCACTTAAGAGTATTGCCTCAATGTGCATCCATTTAGCTATAAATGTCTCTAATTTCTCATTTTTTATGGCTGAGTAGTACTCCATTTTATTAAAATAACCACATTTTCTTTATCCACTGCTCCACTGCTGGTGGGAGTGTAGATTGGTGCAACCACTGTGGAAATCAGTATGGAGATACCTCAAAGAACTAGGACTGGAAGTCCCATTTGACCCAGCTATTCTCCTGCTGGGTATCTTCCCCGAAGAATTAAAAGAATCATACCACAGTGATACATGTGCACCCATGTTCATAGCAGCATGACTTGTAATAGCCAAAACTTGGAAGCAGCCCAATTGCCCATCAACTGGAGACTGGATGTCTCTAATTTTTCTACTTCCTTCCATACTCTGACATGGTAAGAGTACATTGCTCTCTGGTGTCACCAGATCAGTACATTCTATTTACAGTGAATGTCATTTCCTAGATCTATTTTGTGTTATTTCTTCTCTATTCATTCCTTTTCTGGATTAGTCGACAAAAATGTTTATCCATTATTTCCATGTATTAACCTATGAGTTATACATTTTAATTCATTAGACTATATATTGTTAGTTATGCATTTCTTTTCTGTCTTGTCCTAGAAATTTCAACATATATCCATGGCTTACATAAAAATAACTCAAATTATTGCTTTTACCACTTTTTTACCATACTTATAGAGCCTTTTCCATATACTTATAAAATTCTTTTCCATTTATCCTCTCCCATCTTTTGCATTATTATTCTCTTGCATACTAGCAGAATGTGTATTTCAACACACTGCAATATTATTTTTTTAAAAACAGTCAATGTCCACTTCTAACTACTCTCATATTTATCCTTATTGGTGGGCTTCATTCCTTCCTGAAATTTATTTTATCTATCAGGAATCAATTTCATTCTTCCTGAAGGAGTCTAGCTTTTGTTTTTATTTTCATTTTGTTTTGTTTTGTTCTGTTGTAGGTCTGCTATTGAAAATTGTTTGTCTAAAAATGTCTTTCTTTCACTTTCATTTTTGAAGTAGATATAGAAAAGCTCTTTCAGCTCTAAAAAGTATCATCCTATTGTCTTTTGATTTTATCATTTCTGTTGAAAAGTCAATTGTCAGTCTTATCACTCCTACTTTGAAGGTGTTAGAAAAAAACATTTTTTCAAAAAGTTTAGCTTTTCTCCTTGTTTTTGGTTTTCAGAAGTTTTACCCCAAAATACCCAAGGAAGTTTTTCTTTGTGTTGAATGGGGCTCTTTGAGATTTCTAAATCTCTCAGTTGATGTACTTTTTATCCTCATAAACTATGTTTCTTCTTCATTGTCTTCTTTCAGAATCAATTTTATTTATGCCAGAAGTTTAAACCATGTCCAATGTACCTTTCATACTTATTTGTTTTGTAATAACAGCTTTATTGAAATATAATGAGTATACTATAAAATTCACCCTTTAAAGCACTGTTAAGTGAAATAAGCCAGTCACAAAAGGACAAATATTGTGTGATTTCACTTATAGGGTGCCTTAGAGTAGTTATATTCATATGGATAGTAAGAAAATAGGTGAGGGGTGAAGAAGATAAAGAGTTATTGCTTCATGAGCACAATTTCACTTTTGCAAGAGGAAAAAAGTTCTGGGGATAAATAATGATGGTGGCTGAGAAATATGTAAATAACATAGGCCACTGGAATGTAAAATTAAATGGCTAAAATAGTAAATATTAAGTTATTTTTAGCACAATTTTATTAGTAGATGTTTGCCATACATAATGACCACATTTATCATGGGAAATTTGTACCTGTTCATAATATATCTTAATTCTTTCCCATTCCCCTCCCCTCCCTTCAACCCTTCTTCTCCTCCCCATTTACAAAGCTCTGCTTCCATTTTTTTCTTTCCATTGTGTGTTAATTACTTTTCTCTCATCGCTGAGACAAAATACTTGACCCCCAAAGTTAAAGGGGAGAGGGTTATTTAGCTCACACTTCATAGAGGTTTAGGTCCATAACTGGCTGGCTCCAAGGCAGCGTGGCATAGCAGACAGGCCTTCCAGAAGAGAAACAGTGCAAGGTGGCCAGAAGGTAGCAAAAGCAGCAAGAGACCTTAACAGTGTCTTTCTGCTCCTATTATTATCTTATTCAGACTACCAGGATTAGGGTGGTGCCAAACCAATCACTCACATGTAGTGGTTTAGTAATCACACACCCTTAATCCGAGCATCACACACTCTAAATTCACCCACCTCAGAAAAAACATGAGGCTTGGGGGGACATCTAAACATAAGCCATAAGACATTATTTCTTTTTTAAAAATGCCTTTTCCCTTCTGTCCCTTCTCCTTTCCCTCTCCCTTGTTTCCCTTCCCATTGGAACAAGTTCTTCCTACTTCCCAATATCTATCTATCCTCCATGTTGCTCTTTACCCTTTGGATTTCTCACACAAGTGAAACAATGCGATATTTAAAATTGTGTGTCTGATTTATTTCACTTAAGATTATGATCTCAAGATGCATTCATTTACCTAACAATGTCTCAAGTCTATCCTTTATGGCACACTACTACTCCATTGTATTTAAATATCACATTTTATTTATTTATTTATCTGTTGTGGGCATATGGGCTATTTCCAAGATTTAATGATTTTAAATTCTGTGCTATAAAAATAAACATGGGTATGCATATATAAACTGTGGTATGATGTTTTTAACTCTTTTTTTTTTTTCCAGTACCAGGAATCAAACTCAGGACCTTGCGCTTGCATTTGCCAGGCAGGTGCAGTGCTGCTGAGCTAAATCCCTGGGAAAAATACCTAGAAGAGGAATGGCTGGGTCAAATGGAATCTCCAGTTTTAATTTATTTAGGAATTTCCATACTAATTTCCATACACTCCCAACAGCATTGGAGAAGGATTCCTTTTTCCTCACAGCCTCACCAGCATTTGTTATTGGTTGTTTCCTTGACAGTGGCCATTCTATCTGAAGTGAGATGTAATCACAGTGTTGTTTTAATTTGCATTTCTTGAATGGCCAGTGATATTGAACATTTTTTCATATGCTTATTTGCTGTTTGTACTTCTTCATCTGAAGTATCTATACATTTCAGATGCCCATTTTTGGATTGGGTCTTTAAATTTGGAAGGCCTGATTTTTTTTCAATTTTTTATTATTCTAGATATTAGTCCTTTGTTGAGGAACAGCTTGTAAAAAAATTTTTCCCATCCTGTAGGTTGTCTCTTCACTCTGTTGGTGGTTTATTTTATTGCGCAAAAGCTTTTTAATTTTCTGCAATCCCCAGTTGTTGATTCTTTGTAATATTGCCTGTGTAATCTGGGTTTAGTTCGTAAAGTCTGCCTATGCCTTTGAGAGTTACACCTATTCTATCTTCCAAAAGATTAAGTGTTTCTGTTTTAATATTTAGGTCTTTGATCCATTTTGATTTTAGTTTAGTGCATGGTGAGAAATGTGAGTCTATGTTCAATCTTCAGCATGTGGAAAGCCAATTTTCCTAGCACCATTTATTAAAGAGGCTTTTTCCAGTTAAGATGTTTTACCACTTTGTCAAAGACAAGGTAGCGGAGTGTGCTTGGAGTTGTTTCTGCATTTTTTTATTCTGTTCCATTGATCCTCACATCTGTTTTTTTGCTAGTACCATGCTGTTTTGTCACTGTAGCTTTGTAGTATAACTTTAAGTCAGAGATTGTGATGCTCCCTGCCTTGCCCTTGTTATCCAGAATTGCTTTTGCTATTCTAAGTGTCTTCTGGTTCCATACGAATATTAGGATTATATTCTCTAGTTCTATGAGGAATTCTATTGGTATTTTGATTGGGATTGCATAAATATGTATGTTTTTGAAGTATGCCATTTTCACTATATTGGTTTTCCCTGTTCAACAAAAGGTGATCTTTCCTTTCCTGATAAAAAATACCTCAATATAGAGGTATTTAATTTTTCTGGATGTTATTGTGAAAGATGTTGTTTCCCTAATTTCTCTGTCAGTGAATTTGTCATTCCTATACAGGAACACTTGATTTTTGAGTGTTGATTTTTGTATCCTGCTACAAAATCGGTTACTCATTCTAGGAACCTTTTGGTGGAGTTTTTGGGGTCTTCTATGTTGAGTATCATGTCATCAGCAAATAATTATAATTTAAATTTTTCCTTTCTTATCTATATTCCTTTTATTTCATTCTCTTGTCTAATTGTTTTTGCTACCAAAACTATATTGAACAGGAGTGATGATAGTAGGCATTTTTGTCTTGTTCCTGATTTGAGAGTGAAAGTTTTCAGTTTTTGTGCATTTAGTATGGCATTGGCTGTTGGTTTGTCATAGATAGCTTTTAGCAGATTGAGACAAAGATCTTTTATTTCAATTTTCTTTAGGATTTTTATCATGAATGGGTGTTGGACCTTGTAAAATGCTTTTTCCACATCTATTGAGATAATTATGTGTTTTTTGTCCTTCATTCTGTTAATATGATGTATTACCCTTACTGATTTGAATATGTTCAACTATCCCTGCATCCCTGGGATAAAGCCTACTTGGTCATGGTGTATAAGCTTTTTGATGATTTTCTGCCTTCTATTTGCCAGTATCTTACTGAGAATTTAAAGCAATTGGCCTGTAGTTCTCTTTTTTTGGCTGGGTTTTCTCTGGTTTCGGTATCAGGTTGATGCTTGCTTCTAGGAATGCCTTTGGGAGTATTAATCCCCTTCTGATTTCATTAAAGAGTTTGAGGAATAATGGGATTAGATGCTCTCTAAAGTTCTTGTAGATTTTAGCAGTGAATCTGTCAGGGCCCGAGCTTTTCTCGATTGGTAGTTTTCTTTTATATCTTCTTGATTCAGCTTTAGTAATTCATATGCATCTAGAAATCTAGCCATTTCTTCTGAATTTTCCATCTTATTTGAATACAGTTTCTCAAAGTAGATACCAATGATCTGGATTTCTGAAGGATCCAATGTGATTTCACCCTTTTCATTCCTAATTGCATGGATTTGTATTTTTATTAGTCTCAATTGCATTAATTTTTGCTCTTTTCCTTCCTCATATAAACTTTGGGTTTAACATGCTCTTCTTTTTCTGGAACCTTGAAGTTCAACATTAGGTGATTTATTTGCATTCACTCTGCTTTTCTGATGTGGGAATTCACTGCTATAAATTTCTCTCATAGGACTGCTTTCATCACATCCCATAAGTTCCAGTATGTCCTATTGGCATGATTGTTTAAGTGTAGAAAGTGTCTAATTTCTTCCTTAACTTCTTCTGTGACCCATTGGTTAAGAGGGTACTATATAAATTCCATTTATGTAGTTTTTGTGCTTTCTTTTGCTATTTATTTCTGATTTCATTGCACCATGATCTGAAAATATGCATGGGATGATTTCAGTTCCTTTGTATTTACTTAAGCATGTCCTATGAGTTAGCATGTCCTACGAGTTAGTAATGGAATAAGTCCTATGTGCTGCTGAGAATGTGAATTCTGCTGTTGTTGGATGAAATGCTCTATATATCTATTAATCACCCTTTTACAGTGTACAATTCAGATGTTGATATAGCTCAGTGGTAGAGTGTTTGCCTGACATACATGAGACTTTAGATTCAATTTCCAGCACTGCTCCCCCCCACCAAATAGGGTACAATTCATTGGTTTGTTAGCATCTTCTCAGAGTTATAAAACTATCACCATTAGGTTCATAAAAATTTTACCAACTCAAGAAGAACCTCTGAACAAACCCATTCACAATCTCTTGCCATTGTTATGTCCTACTAAACTCTGGCATACACTCACTAATCTATATTTTGTTCCTGTAGATTTGTTTATCCTGTATATTTCAAGTAAGTATCATCATACAATGTGTCCTCACCTGTGATTGACTTCTTTCACTTAGTGCAATGTATAAATATTTCACTCTCTTTAATAGCCAATTAAACATGCAATTGTGTGAATTTCTAATACTTTGTTTATCTGTTCATCAACTGGTGATCATTTATGTTATCTCCATGTTGGGCCAATTCTGGATGAAGCTGCTATTAATATCCATATACAAAATTCTGTGGGGACATATATTTTCAATAATTTTGTTATGTACCTAAGTGTTGAATTTCTAGGTCATATAGTTATGCTATAATTAATATTTGAGAAAATATCAACCCATTTTCCAAAGTAGCTTCATTATTTATTTTTCTACCAACATTTAAGGCTTCAAATTTTGCACATTCTCTCAATAATGATTATCGGCTATCTTTTTCATTTTAGCCATGCTAGGGGGTACAGAGGCTTATCTCACTCACTCATCATGGGTTTAATTTGTATTTTCCTGATTGTTAACAATGGTGAGCATCTTCTTAAAAGTTTGTTGGCAATTTTTTAAATCTTTAGAGAAATCACTATTGAGATCTACTTTCTATTTTTTATACTGGGCGTTCTTTTTATTGTTGAATTGTAAGGTTTATGTTTTCTGCATACAAATTGCTTATTAAACATAAGATCTGAAATATTTTTCCCATTTGTGGGTTGTTTTTAATTTTCTGACGGAGTTCTTTGAAGTGCAAAAGTTTTTTATTATTATTTTAATGAAGGCCTAGTTATCTGTTTTTGCCTTTTGTCACTTTGCTTTTGATGTCATAAATAGGAAACCATTGCCTAATCCACCACGGTCACAAAAATTATTCCTCTTTTCGTCTAAGAGTTTTATAGTTTTAGATCTTACATTTAGGTTTTTTATGTCTTTTCAGTTGATTTTCATGTATACTATGAGGTTGGGGGTCCACCTTTATTCCTTTGCATATAGCCATCCAGTTGTGCCAACATCTTTTTACTTAAATAAGAACATCCTTTCCATGTAATGGTCTAGGCATCTTGCAGAAATAAATTCACCATAAATGAAAGGGTTACTCCGGAGTTTTTAATTATTCATTTTTCTCTTGCGTTCAGTTTGAGTGGTACCTAGTTCCCGGCCTCCCAGATCCGGATCATTCTGATACATTATGAAGTATGTGTACTTGAATTCTAAATTTCAGATATAATGTTCAGTTCTAGACTGTTCATTCAATGATGTTCATAGGTGCTAAAACGTGATAAAACTTCTCTACACTTTTATCTATTTTGTTCATCTTTCTTTTCGTTCTTGAACATAATCATCATAGTTATTTAAAATCTGGATATGCTAATTTTAATAACTTAATTATTTGGTGTCTCTTTTTCCCTTGCAGATTCTATTGTTGTTATTTTTGCTTTCTCCTTTTATGTTTAATAATTTTCTATTCATTTTTAGAATAGTGTATAAAAAGAAACATAGAAACAACTGCTTTGTTTCAGAGATATTTTCCTTTTTTTTTTTCCTTTTTAACAAATAGCCTGAGCAGCTGATTACCTCAATCAGGGATTCTGTTGGACCTAGAAGCATTTCAATTTTAGTAAGACTGACTCTGCCTTTGTTTTTCCCTTGTTTTTAAGGGTATGGCTTTCCTGGGCTTTTGAGTTAGAGTCTGATGGTTCTTTGTCTCATCAGGTATGAAATGCTTCCAGAAAAACTCCCTAGCATTACTCTCTTTGTAACTTCAAAATCTGGGAAGAGGTTTTGTTGTTGTTGTTGTTGTTTTGTTGGGATTTTTTGTTTTTCGGTACCGGGGATCTAACTCGGGTCCTTGAGCTTCCAAGGCAGGCAGCGGAACCACTAAGCTAAATCCTCAGCCCTCTACCAAGTGTTTTGAGAATAAAAAGGCCACGATTGGATGCAGGTCCTTTCCCACACAGGGCTTCGTTTCTGCAGCACAGTGAGATCGTGCGTTATTTTACGTCAAATCTCCGATGATCGGTGGTCCAGCTGCTCATCCTCATAATGTATAAGAGTATCTGGTAGGAAACGTGGGTTCAATTATTGTCAAATAATCCTTGTGTTTTTTCTTCAATTAAGATTCTCACTTAATGAAACAAAGTTTGAGAACTATTGTACTCCGTGTCTCCACTACATATTACACTTCATAGTAGCATACTAAGGCTCTGAAAAGAACTGTAGTAGAGGAATTATTTGAATCATCGGATATGTTCCCATTTTTTATATGGAGCTCTTTATTAGATGTTTTGTGTCAGCATCCTACTAAACACATGTTGGGCAAGACTGGTAGAGGAGTGATGCTATGTGGACTATGCAAATCTGTCTATGACTTAATATGGTACTTGAGAATGTATAGAGAAAATATAGGTTTGTTTATTAAAGCTTCACCCAATTTAAAATGATTTACAAGGACACACATAATTCACAACTATAGTGCAAAATAAAAGTGAAATGATGGAAGGAGAAAAAAAGATGTTAGGAGTATTAAGTCAGGAATGTGCTAAAATGAGTAGCACATATCTTTACAGGTGGATAATAAATTTCAGTCAAGAGTCTGATACTTAGAGTAGAAAAAACTGAGATAAAGTCCCTCCAGAATGTTGTTTTCATTATCATTCATTCTTAAGATGCACAATTACTTATATTTTCACGTATCTTAATAGATTCTTTACAATGAACTAACAAGGGGGGATTTATCAAGACTCCCTTTATATAAGAGGACATTGAAACTAAAGAAAATAAATAATTTGGCCCAAATGGTACAGCTATCAAATGGCATTTTACTAATAGTTTTTGACACCATGTCATGTACTAGGCACATTACTACAAAAATCACAAATTCTCAACATCCCTGAAGTAAATACTATGAACTCTATATTTTAACAAGTAAGTCTCAAACATGCAATTATTTTCATCATAGCAGAGTGGTTAATAATCATATATTCATCCTCAGTGGGGTCAGTGATCAAGTTAATGTCACCACTAGAGTTACTGATGAAAATAAACAAGGAAAAGTTTGTTTTCTTCACCCTGAAGTTCCCAATTAACCTGCAATGTTTCTAGCACCCTCTAAGATTTAGAAGGGAAGAACAAGGTAGATGGTAGAAAATCTTAGGACAGGTCTATGATTTTGTTTTAATCTTGCAGTATTCTGAAAATATTAATAGAAATGAAAACATTAGGTAGACCATTGATGATACATTCGCCCCCATCCTTACCTTCAGTTGATACTTTGGTTTGACTTAGCATAAAACTACTTTGGGGCTTTGGTGTTGTCAGTGAAATATGAAGTCAAGGAGGTCATCTTTTTCCTCTTTGTTAAAGGAATCTCATTTAGCTGTGGAATAGCACAGGCAAATTCAAATAAAGGAGACTCTAGTGTCCCAAGGAAGCTGTTCTACCAAAGTTGTATCTGAAGCCATTAAACCTTTGACCTGTACTGTCTGGGCATGTGCCCAAGTGGAAAACTAAAATTAAAAAAATCTCAATCCAATTGCTATTTTCTTGCCCTAAACACTTTGTCTTGGTGAGTAATATGGATATAGGAGAATTATATCTGTTCTTGGCAAATGCTCGCTTACTTTTATTCAGGTTTCTTATAAGATAAACAATGTCCTCTGCAAAGCTGAAGCTTCATATTCTTAATTTTTTCAGGTGAGAACTTAAGATTTTTATAGGATTTAAAAACATTTAATGCTTGTATACTTGTGTTTCTTCTTCTACTGGTTGTTTTCATTTATGCAGAAGGGCAACTTCTACAAGTAATTAAGTAAGCAAAGAAAATTCTAATGCCAATGGGTAGCTCCCTGTACAGATCTCATTTTAATAAAATTAAAGAGATAGTGAAGACAAGACAAGGGGTTCTTAGGAAGCATACAGGACTACTTTTGAAATGCACACATGTAAGACCTAACTTTATTATTGATTTATTTTACATATAAACATCCATCAATCATGAATTTACATACAGGCACACATATGATGATATAAGAATGTATACTACATTTATCTTTTTGTTCTCTTTTTAATTTGTTTTAAATTTTGTTTACTGTGAGTTAAGTAAAGCTACCTCTCTTATTCTAATATGTAATATTGCCCCTTTATTTATATCCCAATCAGCCAGAGATAGCATCTCACGATTGAATGTATAGATAGCTACATTTAATTATACAATTATAATTATATTAAATGAATTTATGCACACATGACTATATAAGCATAGGCAAATAGGTAAGATTTAGGGTTTAGATGATTTTATAACACAGATGATCATATTATGGTCTGAATTATGCCCCCATCAAAAAAATGCATATATTGCAGCCCTAACCCCAATGTGACTACATCTGGAGATGAGGTCTTCAGGAGATAAGTAAGATTAAATAAGATCATAGGATGGGGCCCCAACCCTAGAAGACTGTGATCTTATAGGAAGCAGAAGCAGGTGATATCTTTCTGTCTTTTTTCCATGCACATGAAGACACAGTGAGAAGACATCCCTTTAGAAGCCAGGAAGTAAGCCTGTGAAGGATAATGGCATCTTGATTAGACTTCCAGCATCAAGAACTATGAGAAAATAAATTTCTATTTTTTTAAGTTGCTCAGTCTATGATATTTTCCTTTGGCAGGATGAACAGATCAATTCAGACAGAAAGTATAATTCTAATGTTTCGTTTACCTCCTTCAACAAAAGTTCTTGGGAATCCTTTCAAACAAAATGGAGTGATCCTAATTTATCCTTTTTAGTGACTATGAAATGTAAAGTGTCAATTTGCCATAATTTATTCAATCTACCCTCTTAGAATAAATGTCCAACAGATGACTTGCTAGGTCAAAGCACATATCAGAGCAGGCTAGGCAGTGTAACTCAGGCTCTGCCATCTCCAGTGCTCCCTAGGTCACCATCCAAGTCAGCTGGAAAGATGAGAGAATGGGAGGTTTATATGGGAGAGAAACGGGAGGTTTTACATATAATACTGCTTATGGACATTAGCTGGAATTTGGTCAAGTGAGGCCAGAAAATGTAATCAGACTGCTTGTCCGGGAAGAAGAGAAAAATAGATTTTGGAAGGCAGCAAGCATTCTCTATCAATGGGAAGAGGAGGTTACTGGATAAACCTTGCTGGTTTGCTTCCCAAAAAGCCTATAATTCCATATTTCTTCACTGGCTGGACATGATTGTTCTAAGTCTTTTTAACCATAGGCAAAGTGATGTTTGGAAAGTGATATCTCGCATTTTTAAGTCTAATTTGCATTTGTTTCACTGACAAAGCAAATTTGAACATCTTTCAAATGTTTGCTGGCCACATAGATTTACTTCTCTATGAATTGCTTCTCCATAATCTTTGCCGACTTTTTATGAAATTTTTTGCTGTCTTTTTATCAGTTAATAAGAATTTTATTATAGTTATTAACCTAAGACAAATATCTTTTCCAAATCTATACTTTTTTCTTTATTATGTGATGTTGTTTCCTGTAAAACATATCACTTTTAACTAAAATATTTCTTTTTCTCTAATGATTTTGGATATATCATTTGGCTAAAAAATTCTCCTCACACAGATTATGTATTTAATCTCCCATATATTTATGTTTAATTTTATTGTACTGCTAGGTTTCACATTTTTAATCTGTCAGGATTTTATTTATGTTAACAGTGGATAATAAAACTGTGGATGTGAGTGGAGAGGTGAGTCCATAACAGTAAAATTGAGTTAATGCAAAGGAACTTTTTGGTAGACTATACTTGTAAGATAGGACTCAATTTTGTTTTCTTCCAGATATATCACAAAGGTATACCCTCTATGTTTTTGGTTTCTCAAAAATATTTTAACCAGTTATAAAAATGTTCATGTTATTTTTCTGATTGTTTTCTTGGAGTGTGAGAAAACAGGTTAATGAGATCACTATAAAAAGCCTCTTTAAACTCTGTAGGGAAATAACCGCCCACTATCACACTATAAAGGAGAGATCCTTACTTAACTGATCAAAGGGCAAACTTATCACTTGACCTCATAGAAAAAATGTATGAAAAAGTAACTATAGATTGAAAACCATATAAAAGTAATTCCAAAAATCTATTTTCTTAGGAGACACAAGTGTGAATGTCTAACACATAAACATGTTTCTTCCTCCATCATTTCTTTTGCTTTTAAGTTCAGAAAGTAACTGTGACAGTTGATTCTTTTCCTCCATTGTCAAAGATAAATGTCATATCATTTCCATGACTTCAGTGACAGGACTCTGGAGCTATACTTTAATTTCCCTTTATCCTTATAAAATCCCTTTGCTTGGACTTAGCAGGGCAACTTGAATGTCTAAGATCTAAAATGTCATAAAGAAATATTCTTCTTTTAAAAAACACATTTCCATGAACAGAAATATTCAGAACACAAGGAGAGAATAGCACATTTTAAAATACCAGAGTAAACCATGGTATTCTTTCCCCCAATCAGCTGCACACAGCTTCTGTTAGATTGTATGCTAACGTAGCCCTCACACACAGAATGTCACCGACATGAAGAAATTCTAAGAAAAATTTTTAAATGAAGTTTGATTTTTCTGGCAGACATTACTTAAGCTATTCCAGTTTAGATGTTCTGAGCACAGCCTTGAATTTCAGCACTTTTCCAGTTTCAATCACTTCCACAGACATATCTTTATTTAATCATTTCACTTTGAAAGGCATATTTGTTGTCCATTTTAAGCACATTTCTTTCATTATCACTTTGTCACCCAAAAATAGTATTTTCTTGAGGGCTCATTTTTATTTAGCAAAAATGACCATAACGCCCTTTAAAAGTTGTGAAACCTTCTTTTGAATATTTTCAAATACCTAGAGCTGCAGACTCAAAAGATTTTCAGAATGATTTAACTTATATTCATGTATCAGGGTGAAATACATTAGAAAAAGAAGTAAAATGGTTTGTGTGGTGGGGAACAGATTTCTTAGCTGTAAAATTTGTAATTATTCAAGCAAACTATTTGACAGGAACCTTTCCTGTAACCACTCTGTTTATCTTATGGAAAGCATTTTCTTTGCCATTCCATCCATAAGTTCGTGCAGATCCCAGGGAGCAGCTGTGTGGCCCAGACCAGTGCAGCTGCAGGGGAATCCCAGCCAGGGCTCCACCCTGACCCCAGAGGCTCCTGTACACCCACGCAAGCCAAAGGGCTACCAAGAAAAGAGCTGCACAGACACACAAGCAATATCCAGAGGCTTGCCCTGATACCATTGGTAAGAGTGTGGAGACCCTAGCTAAAGCCTACACAGTCAACAGGAACTGGGGTACACAGCCAAAGGCCCTCCCAGACAACAGCTACACAGGGATCAAAGCGAGAAGTAAGCCTAGATACCATCCCAAGTGTGCACAGGCCCCAGCCAGAAGCCCACCCAGACAACAGGTCAGCTCAGGGATCCAGAATGCCACCACTCAGAACCCAGGAACTGGTGTACTGGCAAGCAGCACAGTAAAGGCTGCTCGGGGACTTGCTGAGAATTCAAGACCACTGGGTGAGTAAAAAGTCACCTCAACAAAGGCACAGCAGGCTGCATCTGTTGAAGTGAGAAGACACTTAAATAAGCCTCAAAACCAGACTTCCAGATCACCTAAGGCAACCCCAAAGGGCAATGAGATGGAACAATCTGATATTCACTCAATCACCTGGACTCCCTGAACTGGCAATGAAAGAGGACCTGGAAAAAATGAAATCAGAAATAATTTCTGAGATCACAACAGAGATTGTGCCCATAGTGCAAGACATGATTAATAAATATAGAGAGGACACAGATAAAAAAATGTAGGAGCTGAGGAAGATGATGGAATCCCAACATAGGAAACAAATGGAATCCATAAAACAGATGCAAACAGATTACCAGGAGTGAAAAACTCCATTGAAAGTTTACACAGCAGAATGAGCCAATGCAAAGATAGAACTTCAAATATAGAAGATAGGATTGCAATTAGTGACCAGGAAAAGAAAAATTTCTTAAAAATAGTAAGGGACCACGAAAAAACAATACAGCACCTTCTAGGTGATTCAAAGAAGAATAACATCAGACTGATCAGAGTCAATGAAGAAACAGGAGAGAGTGCAGATGACAAAAAAAAAAAACTGTTCACAGAAGTAATGGCAGAAAACTTCCCAAATAGGGGAAAAGAACTTGACATAGAGATAAGTAAGGCACAGAGTACTCCAACTAGCCATGATCAACTACTATATTATAGGCATATGACAGTTAAGATTCCAGAAACCCAATGGAAGAACACAATTCTACCAGCAGTTAGAAAAAAGAAACAAATCACATACAAAAGAAAGCCCATCAGAATCACAGCAGATTTCTCAACACAAACCCACAAGGCAAGAAGGGCGTGGAGTGATGTAATACACTGTATTAATAGAGCCAAGGACAAAAACCATATGATCATCTCAATAGGTGCAGAAAAAGCATTTGACAAAATCCAACATGCATTTGTGACAAAAACCCTACAAAAAATTGGAATAGACGATCTCTACCACGATCTGATAAAAGCCATCTATGAAAAACCAACAGCCAGTATCATAATAAATGGTTGAAAACTGAAATCCTTCACACTAAAATCAGAAACAAGACAAGGATGTCCACTATCACCACTCCTGTTCAGTATAGTCTTGGAAACATTAGTCTCGGCAATTAGACAAAAGAAAGAAATAAAAGGAACAAAGATAGGAAACAAAGAAGTCAAATTGTCATTATTTGCAGATGACATGATACTCTACATAGAAGACCCCAAGAACTCCACCAAAAGACTTCTAGACTTAATAACCAAATTCAGTCAAGTAGCCGGATACAAGGTCAATGCACAAAAATCAATAGCTTTTCTGTACATGAATGACAGACTCACTGAGAGAGAAATAAGACAAACAATTCCTTTCAAAATAGCATTCAAAAAGCTGGAATACCTAGGAATCAACCTAACAAAAGAAATGAAAGACCTCTTCTCTGAAAACAGTAGCACTCTGAAAAGAGAGATTGAAGATGATATCAGAAAATGGAAAGACATCCCTTGCTCCTAGGTAGGAAGAATCAACATAGTGAAAATGGCCATACTTCCAAAACTGCTATATAGATTCAATGCAATCCCAATTAAAATTCCAGTAGCATACTTCACAGACCTTGAGAAAAAAATCCAAAAATTCATTTGGAACAAGAAGAGACCTAGAATAGCAAAAGCAATTCTAGGGAACAGAGACATGGCGGGGGTATAACAACCCCTAACTAGAAACTATACTACAAAGCTTCTGTGATAAAAACAGCATAGTACTGACAAACAGACCCGAGGACGAGTGGACCAGATTAGAAGATGCAGAAACAACTCCAGACACAGTCACCTCATCTACAAAGGAGGCAAACACCATCACTGGAAGAAAGATAGCCTCTTTAATAAATGGTGCTGGAAAAATTGGGTTTCAACTTGCCAAACATTAAAAACTGGACCTATATCTCTCACCATGCACTAAAATAAAATCAAAATGGATTAAAAATCTAAATATTAAAACAGAAACACTGAGCCGGCTGGGACAGAGGTTAGGTACATCTCTTGAAGACATTGATATAGGAAAAGATTTTATGAACAAAACATCAGTTGCCATTGAACTAGCACAAACAATCAACAAGTGGGATCTCATCCTATTAAAAAGCTTCTGCACAGCAAGAGAAACCACCAACAGTGTGAAGAGACAAGCTACAGTGTGGGAAAAAATTTTCACCTGCTGTTCCTCAGGCAAAGATCTTCTCTCTAGAATTTATAAAGACCTTAAAAAACTCAGACCTCCCAAATTTAAAGACTCAATCCAAAAATGGGCATCTGAAATGAACAGACATTTCTCAGAGAAAGAAGTAGAAATAGCAAATAAACATATGAAAAAATGTTCAACATCACTGGTCATTTGAGAGATGCAGATGAAAACAATGCTGAGATTCCACCTAACGCCAGAAAGAATGGCTGCTATCAACAAATCAATCAATAACAAATGCTGGTGGGACTGTGGGGAAAGAGGAACCCTGGTCCACTGCTAGTGGGAGTGTAGACTGGTGCAACCACTGTGGAAATCAGTATGGAGATTCCTCAAAGAACTAGGACTGGAAGTCCCATTTGACCCAGCTCTTCCCCTGCTAGGTATCCTCCCCAAAGAATTCAAAGAATCATACCACAGTGATATATGTGCACCCATGTTCTTAGCAGCACAATTCCTGATAGCTAAAACTTGGAAGCAACACAATTGCCCATCAGCTGGAGACTGGATAAAGAAAATGGGTTTCTTTAAATAAAAGGGAGTATTACTCAGCCACAAAGAGTGAGAAACTGGAGACATTTATAGCTAAATGGATGCACATTGAGGCCATACTCTCAAGTGAAATAAATAGGACACACGTCTAAATACTGAATAGTTCTTCTAGTATGAGAAACTAAAAGTATAAATAAGGACTAAAATATATAATATATAATGTGAAATAGGAAAAGAAGGTGCAAAGGAGAAGGGGAAGTGGAAGGGGTAAGGAAAAAGAAAGAAGGGAATGGAATTAATATAAAAAAAATGGAAACAAAGTCTTTGTATAAAGGGAGGGGTGGAGGGGTTTAGGGAAGGGCAGGGGAATGGGGAAAAAATAAAAACCAAGAGAGATTATGTAAAGGTGCAGTTTTCCAATGATGAATGTCATTATATTGTATACCTTAAATGTACCAATAAAATTAATTAAAAGAAAGCATTTTCCAGTTTAATGAATGCTCATTGCCTAGGGAAGAAAGCTGCCATGCTTGACTGGACTTTGCTCCTTTTTTTGTGGTATTTTTTATCTGAAGAGTGGTTTGACTTGTAACCTCTTTGATGGCTAATAAATACCATTGGATGCAGATTCAGTGATAGAAAATGTCATCATTCTCAATTAGATATTACAGTGGCCAGTATCTGTTTGAATTGTAGAAAATTCTGAGAACCCGAAGAAAGCAGTTCATTGAGGTTTTTCTTCAGCTCAATGAAGTCCATTCTAGGACCACCTGCTAAATCACAACTTCCACACTTCGGTAAGCTATTGTCCTGCAAGAGTATTTCCACCAATTTAGCACTTGAAGCCACGAACACTATCTCTTGGTTCTTCTGGATGGGAGTTAGGGTTCAGCTCCATTGGACTCTTCACTTTCAGATCTCACAAAGATGTGGTTAAGGTCTTGCCTTGGCCTGTGGTCTCATCTGAGGCTTGAAAAGGGAAGGATTCACTTCCAAAATTCTTGTAGTTGTTGAGAAGTTCAGTTCCTTGTGGGCCTTGAAGTTCTCAGTTTCTTTTGAGGCATTGACTAGAGCCTGCCCACAGTGCCTTGCCTGCTCCTCAATCACAGCTGGCTTCCTTACAGCCATCAAAGGAGAGAGAATTGTCTAACAAGGACAGTGTACAATCTTAAGTAACAAATCATGTGTACAGTGAATGTAATTCTTGTCATTTTTGCAGTAGTCTTGTGATTGGAATCAAGTAACAGTTTCTGCCCATGTGGAAGAGGGGGATAGAATCAGACAGAGGTGTAAACACAAGGAGGAAAGAGATCACGGGGCCTATCTGACGACGTGTCTGTCACACTCATCTAAAAAACACTGGGACTAAAAATATATGCACTACCTAACTTATAAAATTGTAAGAAAGGTGAAAGATGAGGGTGTGTATAATAAGAAATTCTGAAAGAGCCCCTTGAGTTAAGGCAAACAGTTCTATATTTTGCATGTCTGCAAGGTGCCTCAGCTGAGAAAATGGCTGAAAGAAGTGATATTGATTGAAAATTTCACCACCACAGGCACAAGCACAAAGGACCCTTCTGTGGGGAAAGGCAATGGTGTGAGGTATCATGAAGGAGATTAAGAATCGGGATCCCAATCATATCTGAGAATAGAGCTATGAAATCTGGAAACGTACCTGTAAATAATGCCTCCTGGACATGAGCAAGTTCTCTCTAATTCTTGATTACTTTTGCCTAAAGCTAAGCCTAATCCTCATTTCTTCTTTTTTTTTTTTTTTGGTACTGGGGATCGAAGTTGGGTCCTTGGGCTTGCACAGAAGGTGGTAAAACCACTGAGCTAAATCCCTGTCCCTAAGCCTAATCTTAATACCACACAAGGGTTTGAGTTTGAATTGTGACCTCTTCAAATTTATATTGCTCCTATATTTGGTTTTATTTCTCCATATTATTGTCACTTGAGTTGCCAATAATACCTTATTTGTATTGCTTTAACTGTCTTGTTCTTTTAGTTCTGTGTTCTTTAGTGTTGTAAGATGTATCACCTGGTCATGAAGACTTTCCTCTTCCCAGAAAGTAACATTGCCCATTCTCTTTAGGGTCCCCCTTGGTAACTGAACAAATCTCTACTGTGGTACTAATGAGCCATGGCATTTTCATGGCGGTCCTCTCCTTTCGAGAGTGTGTGTTCATTCAGGCCAGAAGCACCACCTTCTTTTATTACTGGGAGTCAAGAACTTAGAAGGGCTTATGAATGTTAATAGTAAGAATACATGAATGAATAAATCTGTCTTGAACCATTCATTACTAAACTTGTGCATTAGTATCTTCTATGCTACACCTTTTAATAATGACCTTTCATAATGATTATTTTTGAGTTTGCTTGCTACATGCGAGAACTGTTCCAAGCCTTATTTAATATTCACAGCATGTGTCTTGCTTACTTTTCTCCATGCTCAGACAAAATACCTGATACCCAAAGTTAAAGAGGAAAGATTTATGTCAACTCACAGTTTGCAGAGGTTTCAGTAAACTGTTGGCTGACTCCAAAGGAGGGTGGCATGGCAGAGGGCATCGCAGAGGAGAAACGGTCCATGGCAAAGCATGACAGGCAGAAGGCAACAAAGCAGCTTCTTTCTGTCCCTTATATTCCATCCAGTGTACCTGCCTTTCGTGTAGTGCCTCCCACACCCAAGGTGGGGCACCCGTAACCTCAGCATCACGCCTTTAATCCCAGTATCACATCCTTAATCCCAGCATTACACACTCTAGATCCAGCCACCCCTGAAAATCCCCACCTATGACCTCATGCAGCTTTGTGGGGACATCCAGATACAAGGCATAACAGCATGCTGTAGGGTAAGAATTTTCATGGTCCCCACTTCCAGATGAGGAAGCTGAGGCATACAGGTTAAGTAATTTACCCAGTGACATACAGGGCAGTGGCAAAAATAATATTCATACCATCACTGCCCAGCTCCAGAGCATATTCTTAACCTTAATTGCTTCCTGAACTAATCTTTCATTTTTACATTTAATAATTGTTCTCTTTTATCATTAAAGGTTTATCACTAAAGGTTTAATGAGATACCTCACAACTGTTGTATTTTTATCACTTTTTTCATCTTTCATAACTTCTTTTGCCCGATCTTTTTTGTTTTAACTGGATATCGAACCCAGGGCCTTCACACTTAGCCAAATCTTTTTACTTTTGAAACATGGTCTCACTAAGTCACTGAGTTGTCCCACACTGGCCTCAAACTTCCAGTTCTCCTGCCTCAACCTCGCAGAGTGCTGGAATTTCAGATGTGTGCCACCATACAAGCCTTTTCCCCAATCTGTTATCATAAAAAAATTTTCAGCATACAACCAAATCAAAAGATATTATTTGAATACCTGTATTCCCACCAACTGGATTCTACCTTTCCATTTTACTGTACTGGACCTGTAACATATTTATTCATTTATATATCTCCTCAATTTATATTGTTTTACTTGTTTTTCTATTTCAAAGCAAACTATTATTTTTTTATTACAGTTTTATTTCTTTTTAGAAAGTGTTTTTCTTCAGCTACTTTTTACTTATCTAGGACATGAAACAATAGATGCCAATAACTAATGGGCATTGTTGTTATGAAATATTTCACTGTTAAAATACTGCTGTTCTCTCACAGAGTGATTCATTAGCTCTTTCTAAATGTAATTACACTTCTAAATTTCAGTTCCACTAGGTATATAAACCTAAACAAAAAGTGTAATTACAAAATAAGGTAAATGTTTAATTTTTTTGAATTTATCACAGTAAAAGACACATTGCCATTATTCCCCTTCAAAATACTCTCTCTCTATTCAAACACACATATTCCATCTTCTTGTCACTTTCTGAAGCAGTCTGGAAGTCCTCTTTTGTAAGCATCTTTAGTTGTTCTGTCATGACTGCTTTGATTCAGGGTGTTTACAGCAATTTCTGTCAAATTAAAATGTTACAATGTAGCGTCATTCTAGATCATCATAGATCTGAGACCATGCATCTTCTGGCTCTTCTCCAAAGTCAAAATGACCAGGAAAGGTAAACATATTGAATCCATTGAAAACATCAAGGTGGCCACGACAGCACAACTAAAGTCACTCACAAAAGAAGTCTGAACTGCTTCAGAAAGTGGCAAGAATATGGGATAAGTGTGTTTGAGGGAAGAGGGAATATTTGGAGGGGGATTGGTGGCAATGTGTCTTATTGTATAGCAGTCATGATTTTTTTACTATTACATTTAAATCTTCACAGTATCTTTTGATTATACCACATACATGAACAGCTCATGGTAAGAGAAATTAAAAAGGAAATCACTGAGTAGGTTCTTTGAGAAAAGTATTCTCATCTCAGAACTTTTTCAAATTTCATTTCTAAAAGGATATTTATAATTATAAACATTCCAATGACATCATATGACAAGGAGTAGAAGACCTAGGCTCAGTCTGAGTAGCTCTTCTCCACCAGCTTCCTCTGATCTATTGTTTACCAGTGAGTTTCTCCTTCTTCCAGGTGTAATTTAAGAAGTTTCTTCCTACCTTGCAAATTCCTAGAACATGTTGTAGAAATCAAGTCAGAGTTGACAAGGGCTGGAGTTATTCACAGCAGGGTCTTTAGAATGAAGGAAGCTGCACTTGCCTTCCTGCTGAGAAATATTTTGCTGCTACAAGGATCTTTCAAAAGGAAATTGAATAAACCAATAAGCAGCAACTCCAACCATGCTATCTACAGAAGATACAAACATTAGCATAGGGTTGTTGCCCGTTCAAATTCATTGCTCATTAAAAAATGGTATATTTACATTTGCTGGATGTCTTGGATTGAAGCTCTAAATATCCTTATCAATAGCATATTTTTAATAAAAATAAGATATTTTTCTGAATTTTCCAGTGGAAAATAAAATAATAAATAATAAATAAAAATAATAATTCTAACAATTTTTAAATGTGTAAGAGCTTACCTAAAGCTATTTTGTATTCAAAACAACTAATTAGTTTTCTGAAATTAACAGATTACTATATATTACTTCATTATTTGGGGGTTTTTAAAAAAGTTTTGTGCTTATATTTGTTGTTTTCAAAATAAACAGTTCCATTCCTTTCAAGCAAAGTGCCATAGTTTGAATGAGAATCCCCTAAAAAGCCTTATGTTAGATTCCCATCTCCAAAGTGATGCTATTGGGAGCTGGTGGGACATTGAGATGTGGGGCCTTCCTTATGGGAAGGCCTTAGGACATTGGGGTTTTCCCTTCCAGGGGATTCTGGGACCCTAGTCTTTTCTCTGTTTCCTGACTCTGATGGGGGCAGTTTACTCTGTCACACACTCTTGCTAGCTATGATGTGCTGTTTTTCCAGAGTTCCAAGTAATTGGAGCTGCCTGATGTTGGACTGGAACCTCAAGAACCACGAGGCAAACCAAACCTTTTTGCATTTTAAGTCAGTTGTCTAGGTATTTCATTACAGTAACACAAAGCTGACTGGTACATTATGTGCTTTGATTATTTTATGAGTAAGATGATAATATTGATTAAATAGTTTTAAAGCCCCATTAATGAGTAATATAGGAATTGCTTTCCCTAGCATCTATGCTAAACAAATCACATGGACAATAAACAAATTACCATTGGAAAATGTAGGATTTTATTCTGACTGAAGAGATTATTGTGGTCTTCTAGTCATGCAAATTTTTTGAAACTTGAAGAAAACTATAAGATCATCTGGCCCAATGACATCAGATGTAAAGACTGACATACATACCCCAAGGTAGTAAAGCTGAGAGTCAACCCTCAAGTGTACTCTACACTTTCATGTTATTTCTTTTTTACACACACACACAACACACACACACTGAAATTTAAAATTAGATATAAAAATAGAATAATATATATCTAAAATTTTTATTTATTATTTCTCTTTGTTATTTCTATCTTTAGGGATTTCCAAGCATAAGTGAAGAATTTTGCTTGTGTAATTACTTAGGCTGTGGGGAAGAGTTCTTTATCATAAATTTGATGGAGACATTAATCTTCTTACCTTCAAAATAAAAGAACAATTTTCTGAGGCAAAGGGAATAGAGGCTTGGATTAGATAGATCCAATTGTCATAAAGTGGAGATCACACAAAATAGACTAGAAGCAAGAGGTCTGTAAATCTGTATAATTTCTACGGAGAAATTTAACCTGTAAATTTTTTTAACATTTTGACTTGTTAATATTTATATACAATGTATATCCAAAACAAAATTATTTATAATGTGAAACCTGAAAATTGACACATCTAATTAGTATAATCATAAACCAAAAGGATAAAAATTTATTCCAATTTTTAAAAAAGTCATGGGTTAAAGAAAATCCCCAGAGGTTAAAAACTCCAAAGTGACTATCTTAAAATTTTTCCTATTTTGTACTTTCACCATTCTCAGCACATTACTTTTAAAACAGGAAAAAATATTGTTTTAAATGGTACTCCCCCATATAGTTCTTTTTTAGGATGAAGTTATAAGGTCATGGTATCTTACATTGTGCTCCAATATTTTCTGAATATCTATCCTGGGTCAAGACCATCATGATATAATAGAAGTAGAATGGTGCCTTATCAGGTGCAACCATGCTTGTCTAAATCAGGATGAGCCTAGCTCTACTGTCATTTTGGCAATTTGCAGAACTACCACAAATTATAGAACTGAATTCCTACACTGCCAAAAAGATTATTGGCTCAAATGAAGGCCGTTTCTATTCACCTAATTTTTCAAGGGAATAGTCCTTAATATTTTGAAAACCTTCATCATTTGTTGTTCTAGAAGTTAAAGTCTATGAACTGGAGACTGTTAAAAATATACTATATTAAACTAAAGCAAAGAGTTGTTTCTTGTTCTCCGTTGTTTTTATGGCTTTAAATCCCCGGAGACAAAGCTAACGCTGCAAGAAATTTTAAAGACATGGCTTCAAAGAACAGCTCCACAGTCTTATTGATATACTGATATATTATTATTAAAACCATTTGAATTCAGTCTTCAAACTTAATAGTTCTTTCAGAAAAACTGGAAGATGCTTTAAGAATAATGCATTTTTGTCCATCAACTACCTTCATCTGTCATTCAAATACTGATTTTGTTCAAGGAAAAAAGTTTTACCACTGTTTTCAACATGCTGTCAAAGATGTCTTTATTGTCATTTGAGGAATCATCTCTGCAATTTCCTCCTCCCTGATAGGATAGTATATTGACCTTCCTTATTCAGGCAGAATAAAGTAGGTTATCATGGCACTACCCACCTCCTACATATAACTCCACTTTCTATCAGGAAAGAGACAAAAGAAGCTTTGAGAATTAAAATCATTTCTACTTCATTTCCTCAGTGTTTCTTTCAGGAAGAATTTGGAAACTAACCCAGGTTGAGCATTAACTAATGTCTAAAAATTTCCAATCTTCTTCTCAAAATCAACCCATCAAGAAGTTGTCCCACTCACTGGTGAAAGAGAAAGGAGAAAGCCAAAAACATATCTGAAACCTCAGAGACAGAATGTGTTCAACAGAGATGCTCAGGACACCTGGCAGTTCCAACATGCCTCTTTTATGACGGCTCTGTAAGAAAACATAGATACATACTCATACATGTATTACCGAATGGCAGAAAAGCCTAGCTTCTGGAAGTATGCTTTTGTTTTCTTATGTGTGCATTTTGCTAAAATAGTTTAAATTATGTCTTATTTTTTAATTTAGTTTTTAAAAAAGTTAATAGTTGGAGCTCACTCATGTATTTAGGAATATAAAGGATCTATGACAAATTATTCACTTATTTTAGGTTAAAGAACTTAATCAGAATGATGGTTGAGACAGGAATAGGTTCAATACCTGAAGGCAAAGATGTAGTTTGCCCAGGTCTGGGGACACCTTTACCAAGTACAATATCAATGACTTTAAAATTTAGTAGGCCAGGGATTTAGCTCAGTGGTTCCAGCACCTGCCAAGCAAGCGCGAGGTCCCGAGTTTGATCCCCGGTGCCAAAAAAAAAAAAAAAATTTAGTAACAATCCTATTTTGTTAGTCAGCTTGCTATCACTGTGATCAAACACCTGAGATGTGCAACTTTAAAAAAAGGAAACTTTTATTTTGGCTCATAGTTTCAGAGGTTTCAGTCCATGGTCACTTAGTCCATTTACTTTTATGTCTGTGGCAAGGCAGTGCATCATGGCAGAAGCACACGGCAGAGGAAAGCTGCTCAGCTCATAGCAGCTGGCAGCATGGGCCCAATGATCTCACTTCAACTAATCCCTGCCTCCTCAAGTTTCTACTGGTTCCCAATAGCCAATTAAGCAATTAACTCACTAATGAATTCATTCATGTGGTTAGAGACTTCATGATCCAGTCATCCCCCTACCACCCCCCAAGAATTCTGTTGCAATGAAAGCCAAGCTTTCAACACATAAGATTTTGAAGGACAAGGCCAGGGATTTAGATCAGTGGCTCCATGCCTGCCCTGCAAGCACAAGTACCAATAAAATGTTTGATCCCCAGTACCAATAAAAACCCAAAGATTTTGAAGGACATTTAAGATCTAAACCATAACATTACTGATACCATTAAAATGCTTTAGTTATTATAAATTAAACTTTCATGAAATTATTATTGTAAATAAAAATAGAAAATTCATTGCTATGAAAGTATGCTCAAGAAATATTAGTGAAGCTTTCGTGTCTATCACCCATCCATCCATTTAATTGTTTCATTTATTCTACAAAATTATTGTCCAGTGTCTAGCATTGTCCTAGGCACCAAGCATATACTACCAAATAGCTGATATTCATTCAAAAGAGTTCGCAGTCTGATTAGCAAAACATATCTACAAACATTACACACAATATTGTATTTGAATAATATTTTAAAGTGTTTACAGCTTATGAACAGAAGCAAAAATAGGAATGATGCATTCTACAAGAAAGAAGAAAAGTCAGAAAAGATTTCACAGAAGACACTGAAGCAGCAAACAATGGCAAAATTATTATAAAATGATATCATTACTCTTATTTTGAATTCTCTCCAAAAAACTTACAAGTTGGGCATTACCATTAAAGCTCAAGGAAAGAATTGAAGAAGTAAAGCTCAAGAAAATCAAATAAATCACTTGAAATTCCTTAGTGACAGGCAGTAGTGCCAGATTTTGAATCTAAGCCATTCAAACACTATCTCTTTCTCCTACACACACAATTCATCCCCATCCTCCCTGTCTATAGGCCTGCTGTAAAGATTTCTCTGAACTCCATTCCTAAGAGAGATCATTGTCATTCAAGGAGCCTGATCCTTGTTTGGGCACTCATTCAGTTTAGATGAAATGAACCATAAACATCTTAGAACAGGAAGGGATGTTTGAAGCCATCTCATTCAACTTTCAACAGAAAACGAACAAAATGGTACCAAAGAAGTGACTTGAACAAGGTCATGAAGCTGGTTAGAGGTAGAGTGATTCCAGAACCACTTAGTGCAGACACCTTGCCTGGTGCCTGAGCTGACCCATCTTTGGCCATAATGTTCACTGCCTATTTCTGATGAATACTTTGTTTTAAGGAAAGAACTAGCATTTTTTCCCTCTAAAATATATGCTGTATGTGGGGGTGTGGAGCTTTGAGGACAGAAAATACAAAACAGTAACACAAAGAAATATTTATTTGACATAAGAAATGCAAAATTGGGCCAGGGATTTAGCTCAGTGGTTCCGGCGCCTGCCTTGCAAGCGCAAGGTCCCGAGTTCGATCCCCGGTACCAAAAAAAAGAAATGCAAAGGGATTTGGGTGTGAGCAAATGAGAGAACCCAGAAAGCAAAACATTCAAGCTGGAGCCCCAAATTATCTATGTTACGGGCATTTTTAGAGCCATAACCAGCTATTTTAAATTAAGTGTATGGCTCTTTGTCTTTTGAAAATTCCAGTAAAAAACTACCACATATACATAAATTTATTGCAGTATGAAAGTGAATGAAAATCAATTAAGTTTCATTTCTGTACTTGCTTTGTGAAATAAGCAAAGGCAGACTTAGTAAGGAGACATTATTTGAAAGGATATGGCAAAAGAGAAAAGGGTAGAGACTTTCAGGACAGGGAGGGCTACACAATAGGTAGGACTCTGACCAACAGATCTGCTGGTTTTTTAAGTTTAAGTAAGATGGGCTTTTCTTTTATAGGGAGTGATAAACAAGGCTACAAAGAGCTATTGCCAATCAGCCTAGGGTTTCTTTGCTCAGTTTAGATGGAAATTGTGACTCGGCAAAGCACAGATCTGCTAGTCCTAATGTCACCAGATGATACCAGTCCATGCTGGATGCCAGCAGTTGACACAGCCAGCTGCTGGCCACTTGTGCTGCCAGCTATCACTGTTCGATGCTGGTTTGTACCAGGCATCATAGGTTGATGGTCTCTACTGGGTGCTGGTCTATGCTGCTGCGCGCCACCACCTTCTGGTTCCAGCTGGACACTACAGTCCAACTTTACTGAGTGCTGGTCTCTACTGCTGGTCTCTAGAGCTCTGCAGTGCTAACAGCTTGGAGAGTTTATTACTCTTTCTTTTGAAACAACAACTCGGTCCACACTACTCAGGATAAAAACCCCAAGTGGATTGACAGGACTTCTGGAGCCCACACTACCTGAGAACTGAACCATGAGCAGATTTATAGAAATACCAAAGTAAGTCTTTATTTTGGCAGAGCCTGTACTGTGACTCAGCAGAGTCAGGTCACAAGAGCGATCCCTTCCAGACTACAACCCACCCCAAAAGTGACTGAGGAGTGCTGCATATATTGCCGCTGTTTCAGTGAGGGGCGAGGCTGAAAGCTTGCTGGGAACAGTGGGTATGCAATAAGGAGCCCACATCCTTCCCTTCCTGATCTTAACATTTCACCCTGATCCAGGATGCCCCTCAGTTTTTAAAAAAGGAGCAGTATCTTCGGAGGTGGTGGAAATGGGGAAAGGGCACCATGATGACTGCCTGGCTTCTCTCATGTTGGAGTGGAGAATGGGGGTTTGATAACCAAAGCAAACTGTTCCAGTCCATGGAGGGTGGGCAGCAAAGGAAAGCAAGGGAGAGGGGTGGACAGCTACTGGCCAAGCCACACCCACTCTCCAGCCAGCAAGGGAAAATTGAGTCAGGTGCTTCTAGTCTGACTCAGAACAAGGTGTGTGACAGTACATTGAAAGGGTACTATGTTAGTCAGCTTTCCATTGCTATGACAAGATACTGTATCTGAGCAAATCAGGTAACAAGGATGAAAGATTTATTTTGGCTCATGGTTTCAGAGGTTTCAGTTCATTATTGACTGAGCCCATTGCCTTTTGGGTCTGTATTGAGGCAAACACCATGGTGGGTCAACGCTTCCCACCCCATGGTGGTTGGGAACACAGAGAAGTGTCAGGAGTTCCAATATCTCCTTCAAGGCTGCCAGTGACCTACCTTTCTCCTACCACCTCCCAGTAGTGTCACAGCCTGGAGAACAAACTAACATTTGGGCTTTCAGGGAACATTCTAGATCCCAACAATACCGCATACCCTGATGGGATTAGTAGATAAGGAATTCTCAAACCCAAGGGCAAGCTCTTCTTAAAAGGAGCTATATGCTGCCTCAAACTGATCATGCATCAGTGTTCAGGGGCGCCAGACAAAGAGAGAGAAGGAGAGAACCATGACAAAGGTGAACTAAAGAGCAGTTTGTTCTGGTTGATCAGGGAGCACAAACAGTTCAGGTAATCATTTTTAAGGAAAAATATGGAATTTAGATTTTCTGTGTTTGGCTTTGTTATAGTTAAATGAGGGGGGCAGCCTTGAGATTAATCTTAGCCGGGCTGGGAATTTAGCTCAGTGGTTTCTCCACCTGCTGTGTAAGCATAAGGACCCAAGTTTGATCCCTGGCACCAAAAAAAAAAAGAGATTAATCTTAGCCATATGGGAAGAGATGGTTTCTGTCATTAATTCCTTTTCTAGGACACAAAGGGTTGGGCATATAACTTTGTTATTTTATTTTTATTTTTATTTTATTCATATTAAACTGTGATTTTTAACCTATTGCCGCAGACTTATTTCACTTAGCATTATGGCTCAAGATCCATCAATTTTCCTACTGAAGACTCAAATTTATCCTCCTTTCTGGCTGAGTAGTACTCCACATACTACTGTATATAGTACCATATTTTCTTTGTCCATTTATCTGTAGATGGGCACATGGCCTGGTTCCGTGATTTAGCTATTGTGAATTGTGCTTTTATAAACATAGACGCAATGCATCTGTCACTGTAGTAGAATGACTTTAGTTCTTCTGGGAAGATACCCAGGAGAGGAATAGCTGGGTCAAATGGAACTTCTATTTTTAGTTTTTTGTACAAAAAAACCTAAATTATTATCTCCATAATAATTTCAAAAGTGGTTGTACTAGTTTGCATTTCCACCAAGAGTGTAGAAGTGTTACTGCTTCCCCATAACCTTGCCAGCCTTTGTTGTTTGTTCAGTCCTTGATAATGGTCATTCTTACTGGAGTAAAATGGAACATAAGTGTTATTTTGATTTGCATTTCTTTAATGGCTAGACATGCTGAACACTTCTAAAAAAACATTTTTATTGACAATTTATATTTCTTCTTCTTCTTCTTCTTCTTCTTCTTCTTCTTCTTCTTCTTCTTCTTCTTCTTCTTCTTCTTCTTCTTCTTCTTCTTCTCCTCCTCCTCCTCCTCCTCCTCCTCCTCCTCCTCCTCCTCCTCCTCCTCCTCCTCCTCCTCCTCCTCCTCCTCCTCCTCCTCCTCCTCCTCCTCCTCCTCCTCCTCCTCCTCCTCCTCCTCCTCCTCCTCCTCCTCCCTCCTCCTCCTCCTCCTCCTCCTCCTCCTCCTCCTCCTCCTCCTCCTTCTTCTCCTTCTTCTTCTTCTTTCTTTTTTTTGGTACCAGGGATCAAACTTAGGACCTTGAGCTTGAAAGGCAGGGGGCAGAATCACTGAGCTAAATCCCCGGCCCAACAATTTATATTTCTTTTTCTGTGAAGTGTCTATTCATTTCAATTGCCTAATTTTTTTCTGTGTCTTTTATTTTTGGCAGGTTAATTTATTTTGAGTTCTTTATATATTCTAGATATTAGTCCTTTATCTGAGGAGTAACTGATAATATTTTCTCATTCTGTAGGTTGTCTCTTCACTCTGTTGGTTATTTTCTTTGCTGTGCAGAAGCTTTTTAATTTAATGTAATCTCGTTTGTTGATTTCTGGAATTATTTTTTGTGGAATTAGATTTTTTTCAAGATGTCTTTGCCTATGCCCATGTCTTCAAGAGTTTTAGCAGTTTTTCTTCAGAAGATTCAGTGTTTCTGTTTTTATATATGTCTTTGATCCATTTTGATTTGATTTTAGTACAGGGTGAGAGATATGGGTCAAGATCCATTCTTCTGCATGTGGATAACCAGTTCTCCCAGGACAATTTATCAAACAGGCTATCTTTCCTCTAGCATATATTATTGGCCCCTTTGCCAAAACTCAGCTGGCTGAAGGTGCCTGGGGTTGTTTTCTCCATCCTCTATTCTGTTCCATTCATCTACATCTCTGTTCTTCCTGCTGGTGGCATGATGTTTTTTATCAGTGTAGACTTGCAATATTAGCTTTCAATATATTCTGAAATCTGGCATTATAATGCTTCCTGACTTGCTTTGCTGCCCAGTATTGCATTGGCCATTCTGAGTATCTTCTTGTTCCAAAGTTAAGGTGAAAGGATGTATGGCTGTTAAAGACATTAATGTCATTAAAAAAGGCCAAATACCTTGTACAGAACCAAGAAGAAGGATGCCTTGCGGGCATCTCAGGAGTAAGATCCCCAGGAATACTCAAGGATGCAAAAGTATCAACCTTTTATTTATAAGAGGGTCCTTAGGATGCCTACTTGAGCAGGGCCGACTAGGGATTTGGTTCCCTGGGATTCATTTCACTATGCTTATCCATTAAGGCACTCAGAGGCCACTGCAGCTATTGTCCAAGGGGGCCTGGATACTGCTTTTTCTGACACCAGAACTTGGCATCATCCACATAGTGCTGGTTTTACTGGCAAACAGAATACAAGAGTTGTCAGGTCAGTGAAGCTTTTACCCAGATTTCAGAGGATGGCCTGGGAGGCCAGGCAAGGAGCCCCTGAGAAGGCAGTGCAGAAAGCCATGAGAATGAAGAAGAAAGTACAGTGGAGACCCCAAGAAGTCACAGATGCAAGGAATATAGAATGTCAGCCAAGGAAAGCTGTAGGCCATTAGAAGAGCCAGCCCAAGAGAGAGAGGAATTGTAGGCTGCAATTGGCAAGGCCTTAGGGGTGGAGCTGCCCATGCCATTTGAAATTCACATTTTATCACCATGTGTCCCAGATACTAGGTATGGAGCTACAGGATGTAATGTTTGCCCTGCTGGTATTCTGCCTTGTTTTGAAAGGATATGGCAAGAGAAGAAGGGGTAGGAACTTTCAGGACAGGGAAGACTATATAATAGGGAGGACTCTAACAATCAAATCTGCTAGTTTTTGAAGTTAGGTAAGATGGGCTTTTCTTTTATAGGGAGTAATTAAAAAAAAGGCTACAAAAAGCTATTACCAATCAGCCTAGGGTTCCTTTGTTCAATTCAGATGGTCTAATTCTTTTCTATTACTATATTTTTCCCTTTTGGAAAGGGAAAGCTTATCCTGTGCCATTGTACCTTGGGATTGTATAACTTGGTTTTAGTTTTTATAGAGATACACAGATAAAGGCTTCCCTTGAGTTTCAGAAGAGACTTGGTGTTGAACTTGGAAAAATGCTGGAACTGTTGAGACTTTTGAAAAAAGATTTTTGTGGGATAATTGGATTACTTTAGATGGAATTACAAACTTGCTGTTGTCTATATTTGGAGATTAAGTGTGGTTTAAGGAAATATGTTTGGGAGAAAATTTAAGAGCAGGTGATTGTGACCATTAATCCTGATGTATTAACTTCATTGCATTAAGAAATGTCTATCAGATTAGTAGAGCATGCTCCAGGGTATATCTAGGTAGGTCATGGAGGTGTAGCCTTGGGTATTATATATTCCTCTCCTATCCTGTCTGACAATGTTTCTCTGCTCTGTTCTCTGGCCACCATGAACTAAGAAGCTTTTCCACTATGCCCTTCCACCTTGATGTTTCTGCCTTGGAGCTGGCTGATTATGGGCTGAATTCCCCCAAACTGCAGCTGTTGTCCAAGGGGGCCTTGGACAATAGCTAAACAAAACTTTTCCTCCTTTAAGTTGTGTCAAGTATTGCATCCAGTAATGGGAAAGCTAACTAATAGAGTTCCAAAAATCTAGAACCCAGCTCAAAAAATATTAGCAATAATGATGATGATGATGATGATGATGATGATGATGATGAGTGCTAATAAGATACTTTGAACAATGTAGACTTTAAAAGAGATTTTTTCAAGGATCTGATCAGTTAGGTTCTGACTTCTGTCTCCGGGTCTTGTCTTCTGACAGTTTCTTGCCCATCCTATGTACCAGGGGTCTGCTTCTCTGAAAACAGCATATACTTGCAGTAGACTGTGAGCTTTCTCATCTTATATCTCATCTGTTAGGGCAATACTAGGGTTTCATTCTCTACCTGACTGACTCAAGCTTACCTTTTGGGGTCAAGTTTCATTTCCTTGAAATATTCCTTTTACCTTTCTAATCATAATAAATAAATTTTTTCCACAGCTAGCATACTATATTTTACATGTGTCTAAAATGGTATTTAACGAATAGTTCCGTAATCACAAATTAGAGGTTCTCCTTTTAGGAGCAGTTATATAAATATGTGGAGCAGCCAAGGGTGATAACTGGGAGTGGTAGATACCAGTGCCCTCTGTAGAGTGTGGACCCAGCCTAAAGGGATTTTCATTTGCTTTAAAGTCAATACATTGTTGACCAGTCAAAGAAATCTTAGAGGGATCTAGACCGCAAATTGTAACTTCACATTGTCAGCTCACTGTGTTTCTTACTGCCTGCTAGAGTAGGAACTTCTAAGTGTATACATCTTGTCCTCTCTCTTCATTGGTTTTCTCAATGCCAGAAACATCGTTACTTGAAAACTGAATGATTGAAGCAATGTCTTCTTCTTTATCAAAATCTAAACAATTATGAAACTTACCCTCATTAAACCTGTTGCAATTTGAAAAATTGTTCCCTAAAGTTCTATGTGTTGAAGCTTTGGTCCCCAGCCTGTGGCACTACTGGGAGATGGTGGAATCCTTAGGAGGGTGGGCCTAGTAGAAGGAAGTTTGGTCACTGGGGATGAGCATTTAAAGGGGTTATTGGGACCCCTTTCTCCTGTCCTTTACCATGAGGCACACTCTATATGCTCCTTGCCATGGCAGGCCATCTCAATGATTTTGTCAAAGGAAAGGGAAATCTGACGAATACAGGACCAGATAAAAATTCTATTATTGACTCAAAACAAGCTGATGTAGCAGCTAAAGTTTGTCTCTCATGCTGGACAGATGCTTCCGATGGATTGTATGAAATTCACTGCAACTATGTGCTTTCGTCAATTGCTCAGATACACCAGTCGCACTATAATGAAACACAGAGTTCAAATAGTCATAAAAATTATTACTGTAAATACCAATTCAGTTTGGAAAAATATAATCATTTTCTAAAAATAGTGACTAGAATTCTCCAAAGTCCCTAGTAAAGTACCTGGGGAGAGAGACAGACCAGGTACCCAGAATTCTCTGTTTTCTTCTATAGCCAGAGAAGTTTTGACATTGTTTTGTTTTCTTATGAGGAAAGAAAAGGGAAGAGAAGGAAAAGGAAGGAAATGAAAGAAAATGGAATGGAAGAAAATCTTCAAGCTAAAGAATGAGCCCTTAGGAAAAAACCATACCACTGACACCTAATATTGGACGTCTGGGATCCAGAACTCTGGGCAAATAAATTTCTGTCATTTAAGCCAACCAGTCTGTGATATTTTACAGTGGCAGCCCTAGAAGACTAATATAGCAACTGTTGCAATAAGTAAGGGATAATAAAAAGCTCACTCATTTTCCCAATTGTCCCTATGAATTAGGAGAATAACTTCAGATGTGGGCAGATTTCAGTGATAATGAAATAGATAGCACTGGCCTATTTCATTTTATCATATTGATTCTTTACTGACCAGAGGGACATTAATTTCTTACTTATTTTACCATTGAGGGTCTTTCATAACTTCTGATATGGGACTTTTTCTCAGAGAGAAAATTTTTTTTTACTCTTTTGGCATCAGAATATAATCAGGTCCAATCTCTACAGACAGGAAGACTAATAACAGTTTGTTGGCAAAGGGTAACTCTGACTTTGCTCAGTAGACAGTGGTATTCTTTCTATACATCCTTACTGGACACCTCTAAGCATTTGTCTCTTATCCTGACTGGATACCTGCTTTTTTTGACTTTTCCATCCATTCCAGTTTCATGCTATGCAGCAACAGAGAACAAGGCCATTCCATGTTTCTATGGCATTCCTTCAAGTTCCCAATGACATCTTTTGCCATGACTCTCTGGGCTGCTTTTCCCCAAGCTGCTTTTCCTTTATTCACTCTCCTGTTCCCCTATAAATGAGGTTTTTTTGGTATAGTGCATGTTAATTTTAATAAATGTTCCACAGGCACTTGAAAGAATTTTAATTTCCTTGTACAAGCTTTGGATTTAGGTTGTTCTTGTTTTTAAAACCTTGAAGTAAGTCCTAAAGCTGTTTATTTTGGCCTTCTCTGTTTTTCTAACATGGACATTCACAGCCATAAACTAACCTCTTAGGACTACTGTCTTAGTGTCCCATAAGTTTCAGTATTTTGTACTGGCATTATCATTTGATTCTAGTAACCAATTTCTTCTTTGATTCCTGTGATTCATTGATTATTCAAGAATATATTGTTTAATTTCCTTATGTGTTATGACTTGTGCTCAAATGTTACCCCAAACCTCATGCAGTCATAGGTGGGGCTTTCTCAGAGGTGGCTGGATCTAGAGTGTGTGATGCTAGAATTAAGGGTGTGTGGTTACTAAATCAATCCACTGATTGGTTTGGTGCTGCCCTAATCCTGGTAGTCTAGAGTATAAAAGGGGAAGAAAGAAACTGCTAAGGTCCCTTGTTGCTTTGCTACCTTCTGCCCACCATGAACTATTTCTCTTCTGTGATGCCTGTCTGCCATGCTAACCTATCTGGGAGCCAGCCAATTATGAGGTGAAACCTCTACAAACTGTGAGCTAAATAAATCTTTCCTCATTTAATTGTGAGTGTTTAGTATTTTGTCTTAGCAATGAGAAAAGTAACTAATACAGAATTTGGTAACAGAAGTGGGTTTATTGCTGTGACTGTACCTGTCCATGTAGTTTAGGAACCTTTGGAGCTGGATTGTGGGAAAACAAAGAGTAGGAAAGGTTTGGAGGTGCCAGATAAAAAAGTAGAGCTGGAATACCTTAGGCTGTATTTGATAGGAGATTCTGGTCACTGCTCAGAAGACCAGAATGGTGATAGAAATGATGCCAATAAAGATCAGGGTCAGGAGGTTTCTGCTGGGAAGAAGGACTACATTGGCTGTTGGACTCCAGAAGATGTGAGTTATGGCTTGACAAAAAGTTTGTTTGCATTTTGCTCATGTCTAGAGACTTTGCCTCAGACTGAGATTAAGGGTGGTGGACTAATTAATCTTGCAAATGAAATTTCAAGTCAGTCTAATGTTGGGGCCATGGCATAGCTACTACTGGGGGCTTTTAGCCAGATTTATGTTGAGAATCAAGAGCAAAGAGCCCAGCATAATGATTTAAAATGGTGTGAGTTTGGCCATAAAGAAAACTCCAGTTAAGTTGGGGCCTGCAGAGATGGAAAAGAGGAGAAATCAGCTGCTGAAAAGACTAGGAAGAAAAACCCAAGTATTTCAGAAAAAGACAACAGACAAAATGGCCTGAAGACATCACAAGAACCAACAGAACTCCAGCCTTTGCAGCCTCAGAGTTGCAAATGTGAAAGACTTTACTTTGAGAAGAGAGCCCCAGAGCACCATGTTCCAAATGGCAGCAGCCTAGGGAAGTTGTTCCTTGGATTTGGTTCCTAGGCCTTGGAACCCTACAATCAAGAGATAAGGAAGCCTGGCTACTGCTCCAGCTGGTGGCAGACCTTGGCATCATCAACCACCTGGTGCTGGTTTTAGGTGCATGCAGAATGCAAGAGTTTTGGGGTCAGGAAGGATTCCACTCACATTGTAGAAGAAGGTCTGGGAGGCCAGGCAGTGTGCCTGTGAAAGGGCAGTGTGTAGAGTTGTGAGTATGGAGCTAAAGATGCAGTGGAGACCACAGAAGTTGGGAGAAGCCAGGAGTGTGGTTTTTCTGTGAAAAACTGAAGGAAGGAGCAGGGCTGGCCCAAGAGAGAAGCCTAGGGAGCTACAACCACCAGCATTGTTGTTGTATTTCACATCTCACCACAGATTGTCTCAGATGCTGGACTTGGAACTTCAGGACTTAATGTTTGCTCTGCTGGATTTTGGGCTTTTTTGGTTCCCATTCCTTTCTATCCATCTCTATGTATCTTTTGGAATGGAAATGTCTACCTCGTGCCATTGAATGTTGGAAGTGTTTAACTTTCATTTCATTTGTACAGGGGCTTGAAGCTAAGAGTTTGCCTTAAATCTCAGAGGAGATTTTGGACTTGAACTTTTCAGCAATGCTGAAACTGTTAGGACTTTGGCAACTCTTAGAGATGGACTCAGTTTTTTATATAAAGAGATATGTATGACTCTTTTGGGGGCCAGTGGAAGAATGTTATGGCTTGTCTTTAGATGTCCCTCCAAAGCCTCATGCAGTCATAGGTGGGGCTTTCTCAGAGGTGGCTGGATCTAGAGTGTGTGATGCTGGGATTAAGGGTGTGTGGTTACTAAATCAGTCCACTGATTGGTTTGGTGCTGCCCTAATCCTGGTAGCCTGGAGTATAAAAGGGGAAGAAAGAAACTACTAAGATCCCTTGTTGCTTTGCTACCTTCTGCCCACCATGAACTGTTTCTTTTCTGTGATGCCTATCTGTCATGCTATCCTGTCTGGGAGCCAGCCAGTTATGGACTAAAACCTCTACAAACTGTTAGATAAATAACCTTTCTTCCTTTAACTTTGGGTGTTGGATATTTTCTCTCAACAACGAGAAAAGTAACACACACTATGCATAATTTCAGGCATTTTTTGTCATTGATTTCTAGTTTCAATTGCACTATGGTCTGATAATATGTATGATATAATTTTTATTCTTTTGCGTTTACTTAAGCATGCTTTATGGGTTAGTAGTGGTCTATTTTGGAGAATGTTCTATATGCTGCTGAAAAGAATGTGTATTCTGTTGTCATTGCATGGAATACTCTATAGATATTAAGTATTTTTTGAATGTTTGTTTCAACTCAATTTTTGTTATTGTTGTTGTTGATTTTTTGTCTAGTTTAACTGTCTGTCTGTGACAATGGGGTATTCAGATCTCCTATTATAGGGCTGGGGATTTAGCTCAGTGGTTCCGAAGCCTGCCTTGCAAGCGCAAGAACCTGAGTTCAATCCCCAGTACCAAAAACAAAACAAAACAAAAAAAAGATCTCCTATTATAATTGGGTTGGTATTTTTATGTCCACTAGTGTTTGTTTTGTAATGTTGGGCATGTCAGTGTTCAATGCAAATATGTTTATAATTGTTATCTCTTCCTGTTGATTTGTTACCTTAAGTAATACATACTCATGTTTTTTGCCTCTTATAATATAACCAGTTTTAGCTTTAAACCCACCTTGACTGAAACTAAAATAGCTACCCCTGCTTTTTTTCAAGTTCCAGTTGTATGAAATATTGTTTTCCATTCTTTGATTTTTAATCAGTATTTCATTTTCAATTAAATGTGTTTCCTATATACTGCAAACTGTTGGGCTTTGTTTCTTGATTTATTCTGCCAATTCTTTTCTTAATTGGGGAATTGTGTACATTCAAATTGAGTTATTACTAAAAGATAATGGCTTACTCCTCTCATAGCATTGTTTTCCTGTTGGTTGACCCCCACCCAACTGCTCACCCCACCTGGGGTATTCATTCTATTAGATTTTTTGGCATTATTGGCTTCATTGTCTGTAGAATATCTTTGGGAATTTTTAGAGTGTCGATTTGGGAGTCATGAATTTCTTGATGTGCTCTTTGTCATAGAGATACTTTATTTCTCCATTAATTTTGAAGAGAAAACTTTGGAGGATATGTAAATGTGGGTGGAAGTTGTTATCTTTTAGCACTTGAAATTCTTTACTCTGAGCTCCCCTGGCTTTTGAGGTTTGTGTTGAGTATTCTGCTTTAATTCTGATGGGTTTACCTTTATAAGTAATTTGTTACTTTCCTCTAACAGCTGTCAAGATTCTGTCCTAGGGTTGGACTTCTGGTATTTTGACTATGATATCATCTGTGTGGAGTGTTTCTATTTGAGGTTCTATATGTCTCACTTGTCTGTATGTTTGATTCATTCCCAATATTTGGAACATTTTCTGCTCTTATTTCTGTAAACAGATTTTTATGCCTTTCTGCTGTTTTCTGATTTTTCACTTATTCCAATTAATCTTTGATTAGACTTCTTTGGTCATCTAGCAGCTGTTTACTCCATTTCTCATGTTCTCTTATTGTTTTTAAGCAGTCTCTGAGTAATTGGGCTTTGAAAGCATCCCTATTTCCTATTTCTGACATTCTGTCCTCATGTTGGTCACTTATGTTGCCATTACTTTCAATATAATTTTTAATCTCTTGTGTTTCTATTTGGAAAATTTTCACAGACTCTAGCTCTTTGTTAAACTAGTCATTCATGTTTGTAACATTTAGTTTAGCTCAGCTAACTTTTTATTAGTGTCTTCTATAAGCTCCCTGATTGTTTTATTAACTCCTTTATCTGATTGTGTTTTCTTTGAGCCCACTAAGCACCTCCCTGATCTGTATTTTAATCTCCTCTGTTATCCTTTTGAATAATTGGACTGTGAGGCTTTTGCTTTCCTCTTCCTCAATGCCCCATGGATCAGTTTTGGGGGAGTTGAGTGTTTGAAGGCAGGGTTTTTTGCCTTATCTTCTTGTGTTTTTATTGTTTTTTGTTTGGTCGGTTTTCTGTTTAGGTATGTGGTTGCTTATAGCAGACAGATTTTCTTGCTAGAATGGAGATCTCTTTAGTTAGTCTGATATTTAGTGACCCACTCAGGGCTTGACTAACAATAGTGCTTGGCCTCTTTCTCAAGATCCGGTCACCTCTGTTAATATAGGAGGTTGTATACAATGTAATTGGTCCAGCTCCCAGTTCTCTGAAAGTGGACCACAGTACTGTTAATGTCACAAAGACAATCTGGGTAATACAGAGAAAACCTCTTAATAGCAACAACTGCAAGACACTGGCAGTATCAAGTAAATCAGCAACAGTCATATAATCCAAAACAAACTAGATATGGACATACCTTACGAACCAATAATGTACTGCCCTTAGCCTTGGAAAAGAAATCTACAGTTATAGTGTAAACCCTAAGACAAACCAAATATTGACACACAGAAAAATCTACTAAATGTGATAACTATGCCTCCACTAATGCTAGAAAAGAACTCAACAGTAGTAACAGAATTATCTAAAGATTAATAAAGCTTGGTATTTATATTATTAAAGATATAGGAGTTTGGGAATGGGAGAATGCAAAAAGAAAAATTTCAAAAATTAATAGCAAATGAGAAGGAATAGAGAAAAAGTGAAACAAAGAATCCTATTATGGAGTAAAGGAATATTTATAGGATTAGATAAATATAACAGAATAAAAACCAATAAGAAATGGAAGATAAAAGAAAAATGGGAGGAAAAAAGAAAATAACATGGAGAATAAAAAATAGAAAAAAGTTAAGAAGGAAAAGGAAAAAAGGAGCAAAAAAAGAAAAAAGAAAAGGGGTCTGAAAACAGAGAAAAAAAATTTCTCTATTTTTGAATGAGTGGTTTTCTTCAAGGATCCACAGCTTTAGAATCCAGAAATTCTTGGTTTTCTCCACCTAGCCTTACAGCCTGTGGGTTTGTGAGATATACTTCCAATTCCAGAGGCCCTTTGTTTATTCCAGGCTGTGGCAATGTCCAGGCCAAGATGTGTCCTTGCTCCCATTGGTGGATATGGAAGGCAGTCAGACCTCAGACGTGTGCTGAATGTAAGCAGCAGGGCAGGGGTTCAAGTACTTAATGCTGGCTGACACTTTCAGACCCAGCTATTTCTGAGTGAAACTCAAGCTAAGCCTGGCTTCCTACCACATGGGGTAGGCCCATGCCCTTTCTGGCCCAAGTTTAAACTTCTCAGGGGATCTCTATCTAGCCCACTCCCATTCTGTGGATGTCTCCCATGGCTGTCTCTCACCGAAGCATTGTGAGAGGGTAACGCTGGAATCCCTGAAACAAAGGGTTCTTTTAGCTGTTCTGAGTTCCAGATTTAAATAATCCCTTCCCAAAATGGTGCTGATGAAGCACTCTCTGGCTATATGGATGTGCTTGAATCCCTCTCTGGCTGATTTCGGTTGTGTGGAAAGAGTCCCCTCTGAGCAAAACCCTGTGATATTTTTGTAGATCTCAAAGGCCGTGGGCTCCATTGCTGTTTTTCTCTGGATCTCCCATGCCTGTGTGCTTATCTTCCTTCTGGAGAGCCCGGATCCCCTCCCAAGAAGCCACAAGAGTTGGGGAGAAAGACTGTATTGTTTGCTTCTTTTCTCTGCATTATAGCTTCTAATTTTTTCTGTCAGTTCCTTCCTGATTCCTAGGATCTACTTCTCTTTTTCCCTTTGGCAAGTTGCTATTTTCTAGTGTCCTAGAAATTTAGAATCTTTAAAATGCTTTTATATTCTTTTCTGTTTTCATTATTATTGTTAAATACTCACTTCTATATTTATTTAAAACTTGACAAGGCATTGTGTGCAGATCCAACTAATTGATATTAATACACATGTCACTCTTAACAATGATCTTGATTATATCTGCAGTTCAATTTTGTGTTTGTGAGGCCTAAAGAAATCCCTCACATAATTTTTGTACTCGGATTTGCTGATGAATCCTACAAATTCTACAAATTTTTGTTTTAAAATTTCCTTGTTGTGTCTTCCTTATGGTGGGAGTGTTTTTGTTTTGAGACAGGGCCTTACTATGTGGCCTGGGATATCTTTGAACTCTATAGTAAATTGATCCACCTTCTTCAGCTTCCTGAGTAGCTGGGATTACAGGAACATGATGCTATGCTTACCTGTAGAATAGTTTTTATCATGTTTACAATTCTAGTCAGATGAATTTTCTTGGAGCAAGATGAAAATACAATTTCATTTTTTTCCAGGATTCAGTTGTTTTATTGAGAAGTCATTGGTTAATCTCATTGTCACTTTTTAAATGATGATGTATTTTTTTCCTCTGGCTGCTTTTCAGAATTTATCTTTGTTTTTCGTTTTCAGTTGTTTCACTATGATGTTTATATATGTGGGTTTCTTTTTATTGATCCCATTTAGACTACTTGTTTTTTGAAATTGTGAAGTATCTTTTATCAATTTCAATCAATTCTCAAGTTACCCCTCTACATACTTCTTTTAATCTGTATTTTTAAAATTACTGTTTCATTTTTCAATAATTTTGTGTTTTTCTGTGTCCGAGTGATTATAAATTTTTTCTTTTATCTATTTTGGCTATTCATCTATTTTTTTGGATCATGTTAAAAATAGTTATGTTATAATCTTTGTTTGCTAACTTCACCATTAATATCATTTGTGGGTCTATTCCTATTGTTTGTTTTCTCTATGATTAGCAGTCATTTTTTGCCACTTATTTCCTTTTTCTTTGTCCACCTCCCACCCCACCCCATGTTGGAGATTGAACCTAAAGTTTCTGTGCAGAGCTATATACACCCCCAGACTTTAAATTCTTTTTTTTAGACAGGGTTTCACTGAGTTGCTGAGTTGCCCAGGCTGGGTTTGAACTCGTGATTCTCCTGCTTCAGCCTTCCAGAGTGCTGGGATTGCAGGCATGCACACCATGTCCAGCTGCCTTTTCATATATTTCGATTTTTTTTTATTATTCCTTTTTACACAAAAGAACTATAAAGAACTCATATAATTTAAACTTCCAATAGAATGATGTTTTCCACTATGTAGTATTTTAACAATGTGTTATACAGTAAGAGTAAAGAAGTCATTTTAATCTTATCAGAGATTTGGCTGTGTGAAGGCTGATTGCCACTTTGTTTATCTATACAATACACTGCAAGACTAATCTCCTATGTTATCTTTCTTTTGTTGTACTGATATCTCAGAAAGACTCAGTGTCCCTCTATTTTATCTTGGGTATGATATTCCCAAGCGTTACTTGTGAGCATGGTGAGTCTTTCTCTCCTTAGACATGAAAGACCACAGGGAATTCCTGTCTGCCTTTTCAATGTTTCCAGCCCAACTTTTCAGCATCCTACCCCTTGAAGGTAAACTCCGACAAATATAAAGAGGAAGACTAGCTGTACACTTAAGGCAGATCCAGTATCTCTGTTTCCTCTTTGATTTGTAAGCCCTAAATGACAACACATTTGACTCTGTCTTACAGTAGTGATGCCATAAATGGCCAGCATCCCTCAGAGCCTTACAACTCATCAAATATGCCATTATTAAAATTAATCTTACACTTGAGGTTCTTCCATTTGTCCCTTTAGATCTATATAACTGATTTGCTGGTTTCCCTTCCCCCAAAGCTGTCGAGCTTTCTATAGTAATACTCAGAACAGTGGTTTCACTAAATACAAATGCAGCAATCATTGCTTTGGCTTGGAGAGTTTCTTCTTTTTCTGGAATTGTGGCTCATCTATCCCTCATCTTATGCTAATATTTTTGGGATTTTCTAGCATTCTCTAATTCCAGTGGAGGCTTGGCCACTCATGACCTATTATATACTATTTAGATGCAGAAGTTTCAGTAAATAGTAACATCATTTTCATTTTCATATTAAATCCCGTATCACTTATAATCAGGCTTTTTAATCATATTCAAAACAGTATAAATTGCTTTGTTGCTTAATGGTCTTATTTCCTGAAGAATTACAAACTTGGAAGTACTGTTTTATAGCTTGTACAAACCTATCATAATACTGAACATATATAATTAAAAGCCAATTTAAAACATCTGATAGTTGAAAAAGCTAGTCTATGGGACACGATAAATATTCATCACAATCATAATTCTTCCAGCTTTATCCTTGTAAATCCTTGTCTAATCCATATATCCAATTATCTATTCATATGTATACCATCTCTGTCTGACCCCTGCAAGTTGTCTTTATGAAATTCTCTTCAAGGACTGATAGAGTAAGCACACATGAAATACATCTACCGCTTTGGTAAATCTGCTTACAAAAAAGTGGCTTTTTGCATTGTTTCTTATCCTTTAAGTGTGAAATCCATCTGAGAATTTAAGGCAATGAAAGGTTTATTTCTCATGATAAACTTGCATGCTTCTTTCAATTAAGCAATAAGAAGTCTGTAATCCATGAATCCGTCTTCTTTGCCCTGACTGCTGTGAAAATTAAGAGCTGGGATTTTTGTTTGTTTGTTTAGTTATTGGAGTTGTCCTCAGTCAGTATACACAATAAATATGCATATGTGTGTGGATGTGTGAATATATATGTATATATATTTATTTATAAACAAATACATGTGTGTTCATGAGTGTTTATAGAGCATGTAGTGTTATGTGAGATGCTTTTATTCTTACTCTATCCTTTGTCTCTATTTGCTATGTGCTAACTATGCTGGCATCATTGCGCTTGTGTACTTGTAAATTTTGAAAATGGGTGAGAGCATAAGACTAAGATGGCGGCCAGCGTGCCAGTGACTCATGAACCTTGGCGAGAGTTAATCTTCTTCTTGCCAGGCAGCCCAGGTTAGTATCACTCATGTAATGTTTGTCACACATTGAGACATTAAGATAGGGAAAGGCGAACCATGCTGCCTCCTAAGGCTCTCTTTTTCTTACTAGTCATTTTTACTGACTCGTATTTTTGAGTTATAAAAATGTCTGAATATCTTTCCATGGTACAAGGTCAGTTTTTGTATAAATTTTATAAGAGAAAAGTAAAATTTACAAAGCTTTCTCAATGTTTGCCACATAAACTGTGGGGAATCTGGAAGTATCTAAAAAATTAAGTGTACATTTAAGTTTTTACTATGACAATAGGAAAGAATGGGAAATGTCCAGCAGAGGATTTTAGGAGCAAGAGTTTAAGATATAGGTGATGTAATATAATATCTATGAAATTGGTAGATTGGAGGAAATTATTAATTCTTTAATCAGAACAATCTAAAATTTTCTCTTCAAAATCTGTAGTTAGAATCTATGCCCAAATCCTATACCAACATCAATTTGAGCCCATTTTTTAGATGTTAAAAGATCTGCCCCCAAATAACCTGGATTGTTAATTCTACTCCTGTATGCTAACTCAGTAGAAGACAATGTTTTATAGAGGATCATTTCCAAATAAAAGGTGCAATTTTTATTAATTATTTGGGGTTTATTCCTAAAGATTGTAGTTCTGAAGATATTCAAGTTCAGCAGATCACAGTTTGTAAACTTGTACTCTGGTAAGTTTGTCATATGAAGCAAGTTGAATGCTTACAGTAGGCCAACGTTGGAGCAAGTCCCTAAAATCAGTCTTGGGTATTAATAATTATGTAACCTGTTATGTTTTACGGGTCCCTCTACTTTCTAGCAGGGACACATGAATTTATTTTAAGACAGTTATCAACAACAGTGATTTTTATAAACAAAAACTTTATTTCAAATATATTTTACAGTTTGTGTATAATTAAGATTGCTTTCCAGATTCTGAAATTTAATAATAAATTGAACAGGCAATGTACAAAATAGTGGTGTTTTACTTAGGTCTACTGAATCCTTACAATTATTCTGGTAATTTGTTTTTCTATTTCCTTTTAAATTGAATCAGTAGAGACATCAATGATAACATAATTTTTATCCTTTTGATTATATTTTGAATAGCAAGAGAGAACCATTCCATTCCATATTTGCTTGCATTTTTAAAAAACTGGCCATATGGAAAATAAAATATCATATACCTGGACCAGACTATTGAAAAATGATATATGGTTGAGTGGAACTAGTTCATTCTTTGTGGTAAAAATAGTTTGCTAACCAAATTGGTAGAATAAAATTGTAGGACAGATGTTTAGCCTGCTCAAGTAAACATGACTATTGTAAAGAACTTTTAGCAATACTATTGCATACACTTTACATACTAATTACAATGCTTACTTTTAAAAGAGGTTTTTGCTAGCTATTTGATTGCTTTGGGAACTCAAGAAAATAAATTGGATTTTTTTCATAAATAATCTTTAATTCAGACATTGAACTGATTCATGCTTAACTTTACCTCCATTATTTTAAGTGAGATTTTGGTAATGATGTGAAATTAGAGAGACGACTTCTGAAAGTTTAAAGATGGTGAGAATGAGTGTCTTGGTTTTTAAAAAACATGTGGACTTTAAACAAATACAGTTGGCAAAATTGAGATTTTTGAAAAAAAATTGCCAGTGGTTTTTTGGTTTCTCAAGGCATCGGCAGTAGGGAAACTATTATTATATGTTAGTCCTAAATATTCTGTAAGGAACTAAATATCTGAAAGACCAAGAAATTAATGTTTCTGAATTGATGCACTGTGGGACAAAATGAAGTGAGCTTTATTTGGCAGAAGAGAAAGGGTGGGGTTTGTGCGTTGGTGCAGTGTCATTAAATAAGGACACTCTCCCCATGTGCATCTCCTGATAAAGCTGTTTCCTGAAGCATCCGTGAGACAGGGAATGACTGGGCCTGGGTGGTCTATGAACACTAAGTGGAATGTTTACTTCCCAACTCCTACCATGGACATTTTCTTCTGAAAAGAACTCCAATTTGTTTTACAAATATTAAGTGGGTGGTAGTTTTGCGTTTCTTTTATATTTTCAGTGTTCCAGTTTCTTCTAGCCTCCTGCTTTGTCATGATGAACAGAAAGCAGTAGAGAAGCAGGGGGAATGGAGCGAGGTTCCGGTAGCCAGAATGCCCCCAAGGAGGTATGAAGAGACTGAGAGCTTCACAAAAATTGCCCACTTTCTGACCCCAAGGTGTTCACAGAGGCCTAGGATTCCAGCAAAAGTATGGCAGGCAATAGGAGCTGCGGAATTTGACATGAAAAAAAAAGGTAGGCAGCAAGGAAAACAGACCTACTTTCTAGCTGTTTTGAAACATTATTAGCGGGTACAGAGGAATTGTTTGGAGTTGTTAAATAGCAAAAGCCTTGAGATTCTGATGCACTGTATCCAGAATCCGGCTCAGAAATCTACATTTGAAACAGTCAATTCTGAATTCCATCTACACTTGAAACAGTCAATTCTGAATTCCATTGACCAGACTTGTTAAAAATATTTTTAAAATATTTGTAGTAGGAGATATAATGGACAAACTGTTAGTGGAATATACCCACTTTATATACTTTATATTGATCTGGTGTTATCAGTGTTTAATATATCAGAGGGTTATAATACATCTGGTGTTACCAGATCCAGTGTCTTGATAATCATCAAAAAAAATCCTGGCCAAACACCCACCCACCTATCCAACCAACCAACCCAAAACTCTCACAGGACTATCAAGAAAGAAATACATAGTGTGGTAGGTAAGACAGGCAAAAATGGTCACTGGAAGGAAAAGAGACTTCTTGTTTCTGTCATTTAAGAAGTTGGAGGTATAACCCAGAGGCTCATATCACAGTGTTAAACAATTCAGAGATATCCATTACTCAAAGGTGAAAATTATTTATTTATAATCTAAAACTGTGAAGTGTTGCCATATGAACAAAAGAGGAACCATAATTCTAAAGGGTAGAATTCATATTCTATACCCAGAGACGGTATCCTTCCAGGAAAACACCATCGGCACTTCAGGCTTAGGGTTTCCACATGTATTAGGCCCTATTACACAGGACAGGGACATGTACTTTTTGGCACTAGAGTGAAGCCGGGTCGCCGTCTCAGAGGCATTGTCATGAATTCCGACTGACCTTCTGGGAATGTCTGCACTGAAGATTAAACCCTTAGTTCCCCTGTCCTAAGTCAACTTCCGTGTGAGGAACTATAGATATCAAAAACAAGAGTGAATTATTTTTCATACTTTTTTCTTTTCATAATAAAAGTGACTATAGTTTCAGAATAAGAATTGTGAAAAGAAACACAGTAAAATAGATAAAGAACACATTTGCTGTTTTTATTGGTGCCTTGCATGGCAATAATACTGAAAAAAGAATGCAAAAACAAAAACAAAAAACAAAAAAACAGGTTGGTGGCAACCCACATCTTATTTTTTTAAGAGTACATAAACTCCTATTTTTATTGTGGCATGAATGATAACATAAAACCAAAAACATGAAAATATACAACTTATATTACACTATGTGTTATGAACAAAATATAAATCTATAACTCTATGTTATATTTACATAATTATTTATTTTATTAAATTTCAAGTGAGATGGTAGGTTGCACATACTTTGTTTTAAGCTCCAGGCATTTGATTGTCTCTTTTCTGTTTTTTTTTTTTTTTAATTTTTACTTGTAAAATCCAAAACATCAGAAAGACTGAGAGCTTTAGAGCCAGTGGAGCTATATAAATACTGTTTTAGTGAACCAGTGACAGAAACACTGGGGAGGACAGAAATTGATCAGTAGGAAACTCAACAAATCATCTTCCACCTGGTAAATCGATAGTTATAGGAAATTTTAAAATTAAATACTGTATAAGCCTGGCAAAACAAACACCTATGCCCTACACGACAAAGATATCTGAACCACTTTCAGTGGGCTTCATAATTTTCCTTGCAGACCCCGTAAGTTTTATTTTACTATTAACTTGATAGAGAAATATTTTATAAACCTGTTTGTAAATATACAGTTGTTTATTACAATTCAATAATTTACTCTTAAGAATGAATGAAAGTATATTTATTTTTGATGTTTTAAGTGTGATATAAGAAGTTTCTTCTGAGAATAGTAACAGCTTCTGGATTAAGAAAATATCTGAAATGGGACCATGAAATAAAGATAATTTTCTTTAAATGAATTAAAGTAAAATTCTACTCCAGAATACAAATCTAGGAGACAGTTTCATCAAAGAACATTTTACATATTTGTTCCTTATAGGAAGATTTGGTTTCAACAATGACTATGTACTTCAGGAAGGATCTGATGACATGAGTAATTCTTAACTGTAGATGCCAAATAAACTTCAAACTTGACTTGGGTAATTTAGCTATAAGTATGCTGAAGAATAGCTTTTATTTTGTCCAGTTGTAATAACTAGCCAAATGGTTATTAGTTTACCAATGAGCAACTTTGACTATTTTCTCCAGTGATGTTCTTTTAGATTCATACAAGGGCATGACTAATTTCGAGGGACAGATCACATCAAATCTAAAAACCAGAATTCTGGCAAGATTATTCCTCAGAGAAAGAGTGGGAGAGAGAGAGGATATAATATAAACAGGTAGGTAGGCAAGCAGTGAGGAGAAAGGGAGGCGGTTTCAGTTTGATTTTACTCTCATTTCTTCCACCTTATCTATTTTGGTCATTATGGGGCACAGAAAAAGAATAAAAAGTTTTAAGATCCTTTACAAAAATCATAAACCAGTCAAATGCCAAAAAAGGCACTGTGTTAACACAGCAAGTTGCTATTCACAGCACCTTTTATCAAGTGACCTTGAAGCATTTTAAACATTAATATTATTTTTGTTTTTCTTGTCTTTTGGGTAAAATCAGGGGAAAGAGATTCTGACATCCAGTGAATTAAATGTCTTAACAAGAGTGTTCAGTGCAGCGCTATGGACTTGCTTTTCATTTCAGTCCATGTACAGTTTAGACTTGGACATCAACTTAACTAAATAAATTCTGGGTTCCAGCAGGTAAAGGTCTCTATTAAGAATTTCATTTTGGACCCGAGTTCCATCTCTGGTACCAAAAAAAAAAAAAAAAAAAAAAAAAAAAAGAATTTCATTTTATCCTTCAAATAAGAAAAATGTAAATCAAACGCAACATTTTGTCAATTCACTGGTATTTAGGATTTGTTTTGGCCATGAATGCCCTCAGTGGCATCTACCTGGAGCTAAAACAAAGTATTCTTGTAGCCCAGAGTCATGAAATGAAAACAAAGCATCTTTATAACATGGTGTAAAGTATCCAGCAAACGTGAGAGGTGAACCCACATAAGTCAGAAGAAATTTGTTAACAAAGACAACAAATTTTTTAAAAATCTGTTTTCACATTGTACATAATAACGATATAAAAACAAGTGTCTATTTTTTCCTTATTCAGAGTGCTTAAAAACAAAACAAACAAAAACAAAAAATTGGCTCTAGATGACTGTGGCAATTAAATAACTAAAATGAGTGATGAGAGTATAAGATAATTAAGATTGAACACGACCCTCCTATTAATTCATTCCTTTGTATGAAACACCAGAACTGACATTGTTGGGGCCAAAATTTTTAGAAGGAGAAAATTTATGAAAGGAGAAGTAAAATTGTATGAGTGAACACGAGTCCGTATGTACATATACATATATACACACATATACTGGTAAATATATATGTGTGTGTGTATATATATGTATATTATATATATATATCTATATGAGTTGGTGATAACAATTAGTTTTAAATATCTTACTGGCTGCCTTCCAAATCAGAGCAGAATAAAGTAGAAAGGGCGAAATAAAATAAATTATACATAACTTACTAATCTGGGAACAGCTGACCATTATTATTATTATCACTATTATTATTTTATCATCATTATTACAACACTAGCAAAAAGAGGCAGTTCAAATGAAAATACAGTCATCAAAAACGGAAAAACAAACAAAACAAAATCTCTGACATGCAGGATATGATCAGCTCCTCCAAGCAAAACCCGAGAGCAAGTCTTTTGAGAGAGAGAAAAATAAAAAATATTTATTTTCCTTATTTAAAAGTGAAAATCAAACTTTAGGGAGGTGTTTGGGGGGTGAGATAGGAAAATGACGACTGGAGTGAATGAACCCCATGGCACATCCAAGCGACTGGCTGGAGCATTTACCGCTGGATGTGTCAACACAAACAATGGCAATTGGCTTGAAAGGATTTAGAATTTATTTGTACAGGTCCTACCATTGCCTTGGCATCTGGTTGGCAAAATCTAAAAAGGAATCCCATCACCATCAGCTGTTGCTCTATGCGCATGCTCTGCTGGCACCAAGAGTTAGACTTAGGCAGATTCACCTCACAGCAAAGGAAAGTAGTGGCAAGGGTCGCTACGTTCAGCCAGGCTCCACCTTGTTGGGCCGCAGTGACTTTGAACCAAATCCTGATTTTTATGGCATGAAATGCACATGGCCCACACTTCTGAAATGCAAAGGGCCTTCACCTCATTTCATGGAGAGATGAGAAATACAAAGTTGTCATCAGTTCCTTTTCCTGGTCAGGAAAGGATGGAATGTTGAGAAATAAGCTAATTCTGTATTTCTGGGAAATGGCCAAATATAGTCAGTGAAAATAATGATTGTTTTGCTCGAAGTATCAACAGGAAAAACCAAAATGACTTAAGTAGCAAAAGTTAGTAGAACCAACTGTCCAGGGAAAAGGGACATCTGGGAGCAGTTTGCTAGTAGCTTCCATGTTATACATGCACACCTCTATTACACAGGGCCACCTGATCCATCCAATAAGCATATTAGAAACTGAAAAATAGACTTTCTGAGCCCTATACTTGGTTGTCATTTGAAGTGCAAAGTCAAGGTCAAGATTACTTCTAGACCAGTCACTTAGGAGGATGTGGGATTTCATCCCCAGATGTGGGTTTAACTCACAATGGTCCAACTTTATTTCTATTAGTACCATATTCACACACATACATACACACAAAAATCCAAGATCAGAAAATATTTTTTTCTCTAAATTTCTTATGTCTCTCTCTCTTTTCACCTGAGAACAGCACCTACAGTTTCCGTTTAAAAAAAAAAGTCAAATCTCACCAGCTGCTGGTATATCAGGTTTTTCAAGGGATTGTCTAAGATATAACACTGCCCTAACTTAAGAAGGAACAGGAGAAAGGAAGGGGAAAAAACATGAACTTGGTCAACACTTCAGTACAAATTTGGCACTTGCTCAAAGATGTAGTGTGGTGTGCAACAGATACAGAAAATTCTCTAAAGAAAATAGTTGTGTATTTTGTGATGGATAGCAAGGAAGTTAAAAACAGGCTCTTTTTCCCTCTTTGCCCCATGCACAGACTTCCATCTTTAAAGTAAAGAGATGGAGAAGGTGGAGAGAAGTAAAGAGAAATTCATCTTTCTTTTTCTGTCAGGTGCATTACAAAAACAAAAACAAAAAAAAAGGGAAAGGAAAGAAAAAGTAAAAGACAAAAACCCAGAAACCCCCCAAAACAAAACAAAACTTATTTCTTTTTAAAAATTGTAGCACAAAACAACAAAACACATTCACAAGCCACTTGTTGGCACTGTGTACCTGAGTGAGAATTTCTAGAACATTGTAGAACAAACAGCCATAAAGTTTATTTAAAAAAAAAAAGTTGACGGGTAAGACTTCAGTGCTTGGATGTAGCAGCTGAATTACTGGCATTATTTTACCCATAGCTTATTTCAATCTCTTGTTGTTGATATTGTTGTTTGCTTGTTATATTTTGTTTTCCTTTTCAAGCCTTTTGAGGCTGAGGTCTATTAGTCAGCTGATGTCCCAACTATTTAAGACTAACAGTTAAAGTAACAGTCAGTGTATGAGAAAGTTAATGTGCTTGGCCACTGGTAAGGATGAACCAGCTAGGGCTTCTTTAAGTCCTAAGGTCACGACAATCTTTGACCCTTATCAGTTGGCTTGTCCTGTGATATGGTTTTCACTGTCACTCCCATAATCTACGTCTGGATCATCCTCCTCCTCATCGTACTCATCATAGATTTCTCCATTGATGTCCTCCGCCTGGATCTCTTCTTTAATGTGTGGCTCCTCTCCTTTGACGCCGTAAGTGCTCTGAATGACAGGCATCCCGGGTTCTGGGCTGCTGGACACGCTCGAGTGCTCGGAGGGCAGGTGCGGCGAGGGCATCCCAGCCATGGCGATGGCTCCGGGGTACACAACGCCGGCGGTGGCCATGGGGATCTGTGCTTGTTGCCTGTCAGGGAGGAATTCCCAAAGAGAGGTCATGAGTCCGTGTAAGTTAGACACTGGTATTGGTAAATAATTAACGTGCTCGGTGGTATCCAATCCTAAGGTACCAAGTTTCACCCAACTGCCTAATGTTTTAAAAACTGTATCCTGCTTTGAGTCTAATCCCTTGCTTTTGTATAGTGCTTTTTGGAGTACAAGGCATTTACCTGAATTGCCCACTGGGCTCTTCAAATAACCTGTTCCATCACTGCTCTATGAAATAAATTGAGGCACACAAAGACTAAGTAAGCTAAAGAACCCAAGTCCTTAACTCCAAGTTCACTTTGCCTTTAGGATAGCATGTAATGAGAGTATTTTTCTATAAATTTGCCTAAATATAATTCAGTTATAATGGAAAAAGCCTAAAGTATTGGAGCTATCAAAATAGCTTTACTGTTCGTTCACAAGGTCCCAGAATGAACAACAGCACTCTGTCCACCTGCTCCCTGACACACTTTCAGCGCCCCCCCAGAGGGAGGCCGGGCCGGCTCGGGAGTATACAACCTGTGCAACTGTACTCTGGTCCCATACTTAGTCCTGCTGTCCTAATTTGGAAATTAGTAGTAACGTTTAAATGAGGGAGCCTGCCCTCACTTTTGAATCGGGCTGTGTAGAATGTGTAGCTGATCGTGGCAGGAGAGGATTACGAGATGATGATCATTCACGCTTTCTTTGGTCAGCCCTAAATTTGCTATTTAATTTGCTATTCAGGCGAGAGAAGAGTCATGTCCCTGGACAGGAGTCATAGACTCTTGGAGACAGCACAGAGATTCTTCTAGGGAAATGGAGGGAACAGGTCAAAACTGAGAAGTTTTATCCTGAGTTAGCCGCTGGCCATATTCAGGACATATTTATTATTCTAAGCCCTATCTGTGTGATCCACAGTGTCACGCAAGGTCACCCATGTGCCTTGATAGCTCAGTGGTCCCTTGATGCTCAGCAGCAAGTGTTTCAGTGTTTCCCTCTTTCCCAATCACCTTTACGTTGTATTTGTGTCATCTAAATTGCACGTCGTAACGTTTATCCTGGTGAAACCATGGAAGCAATGAAACCCGTGAGGAAGAGAACCAAAGAGAACCAAGAATACTTCTGAGCTTCTCACAGCAGCCTTCAAACTTATTTACGTGAAGATATTTTATTTTCAAACTACCTGTTAAAGCTCAGAGTAGACGTGGCAAGTCACAGTGGTCTCATTTGGGCTTAGTTTTCAGGACGATGTGGGAGACAGCCCAGTCTGAAAATACACTGGTTTCAGGTTCTTTTTCAAAATGCTGCTTTGCCTCTAGGCAGATACAGTGTTTCATATCCCACTGTGCACACTGGCAAGTTCCCCCCATGAAATAAACGACTGAGGGCTCATACCCAACGTTGAAGTACTGCCGCATTTCCTGCCGCCTGTTCCGCATGATTGCCTTGTATTCGCCGATGCGCAGCTTTTTGCCGTCCACGAGGCAGGTGCGCTTCGGCCTGGGCTTGTACTTGTAGTCAGGGTACTTTTCCAGGTGCTGCTTGCTGAGACGGGCTTGCTCCTCGTAATATGGCTGTTTCTCTAGGTTTGTCATAGCTTTCCAGCGAGATCCTGTGGAGAAAACAAGGTTAGGGTTCCAATTTGCACAGCTGCTGAGCGTCCTAAAACGAGACATGACAGAGAACAAGAGCATCTCAGGGGATGTTGGCCAACACCCAGAAATACGTAAAACATGTTTGTGACTAGTGAGCTTTGACTCGGAAGGCAAAATCTCACAAGAACAGAGGTGGCACTATGTACCCCAAAACCAAGAACCTGTGTACCCCCAAATAGGAGCACTGGACAATGTATTATTTGTCAGGCTTGAACGAACAATTTAACCAAAATTGTGCGTTATGAGCTTAAACATTCATGGATATATATTTTTAAATTTTTATGTTAGATCATCCTGTAATTCAGCTGCGGACTGAACATTATATAAAATAATTCAACATATTTTGAACCAGAGAATATAGTTATTGAGTTTTTTAATGTGGGGCACTTTACTGCAGAAGTTCCTATATCAAATATACCAAATATCATCACTCTACTCAAAATGTTTAAGTGTGATTACAGTTAAGAACTCATTTCATTAAAAATTTAATTAGAATTATATTATTACCAGGTATGGACTGGGCAACTTCTATGGGCAGACACTGTGGCAAGAAGTTCACATATGTCATCTCATTTCTACTTTTCATCACAGTCCTGCTTGATAGCATTCTGTTTTCATAGATGAGAAAACTGAGGTTCAAATAAAGGAAACAACTTACCCAAGACCACATGATTGTTAAGTTGCAGATGTGGGACTTAAAACCAAGCTTGATAGAATTTAAAGTGCTCTACAATGTATGCTCTTATACACATATTTCCACCTACTATATATGATCCAGCAGATATCAGAAATATAACAGTATGTATTAATATTTTGATCTTAACCCATTTTCAATAAAATAAAAGTCACTTCTCATGATACAGTATGTAATAGTAATGATAAACCAAATTGTTTCTCCATCTTTTCACTAATAGTTTTGGTGTAGATTCAATTAGGATTGAGAAAATTCAGTTTTAAACTAAACTAAAAATAATTCATGCTCTCATTGTAGATGCGACTGAAATAAGTGTGGCTCCGTACAGAAGTAACAGAAGTAGTGCTAATAATGTTCACTTATTAAAGACAGATTTAAAACTCTTATAGCAGAAGAAATATATTTATGTGCACATAATCAACTCAATCTGACCCATGTGTAAGACTGAAAAACCGGAACTACGAGGTCTTTGCAGCTATGGTTTGAACATGATTTGTCCTCTCCAAAACTCAGGTTGGGGTGTATCCTCACTGTGAGGAATTAGTAGGGTGGAACCAACCCCACCATGGTGCTTAAAGGTGGGGCCTTTGAGAAGTGGTTAGGGTTGGATAAAATCACCAATGGAGCTCTCCTGCTAGGTTGCATACTGGTAGCTTTATAAGAAAAAAGAGGAAGAGAACAAAGAAGATAAGCACATAGGACCTCCCAGGCCCTTGTCACGTGATGCCCTAAGTGCTTCAGACTCTGCCAGCAAGATGAACATCACCAGGCATAGCTCCTTGACCTAAGTGTGAGATTCTGAGCCCAAATAATAAGCCTTTTTCTTATAGATTTATGTAGCCTCAAGTATTTCATTATAGTAATGAAAAATGGAGTAATACACCTATGAAATATGTACTGATACTGCTTTCTTCACCTGCCTTCCAAAATCATCTAAGGTCTCAGAAGCTTTAGAAGTGGTTTATTATTCAGCCACAACTCCATACTGCAAATGGAAGTAGATCACTATTGAACAGTTCTTCCCTACAAATGTAAAGAATTCTTTGACATGGACTATTCTATTTATTAAAGCATGCAGTGAAAGGGGCATTATTTCTTTGCTTAGAATTGTTTTCTATTGGAACAGATGTTACGTAGGTGGGGATATCCATGTAGGAGTTACAGAGATTTATAAACATAGATCTTTTTCCCCCAATCTAGTCAACTAACATAATTTTATTCCTTTTATAACAGAAGCTCAGGTTATAGTTCAAATAAAATAGTTTCTTTTTCTATTCCTCTCTCAAACTTCTTTTCAAAAGCAGTGTCCAAAATCAAGTCAATTGGTCAGGCTGTATCATTTGTGAATACAATCTCAAGGTCCTTATTTTCCCAACATTATTCTGCAGAGCTACCTGATAATATTATATTGTTCTCAGGTAAGGTATAATACTATTGAACAAAATAAATTCTTTTCATGGAGCTTCTCCCCAGTATGTGTATGTACATTAGCTTTGTGAGCCTTAGATCAGAGAGTGGAAAACTGAGCTGATCAGAAATAACTTACTGGCAACAGGAATACATTGAGATATAGATATGGATAGTTGACCTAAAACTCACTAGCTATCTTTGTGGTAAAATTGAACAAAGAAATCAGTATGCCCAATTAGAATAGGAATTACAAAAGATTCTTCCCTAAGTGTATCTGTTCTATAAGCTCTAAATGATTGTGTTTCTCTAGGGAAGGGAAATGGTTATGCCTTGAAGTAACCTAAGAATCTTAGGACATGAGAATTATTTTCATATTTTCTATTATGTGCACACTGCTATATTAATTGCTGAATATGCAGTGATGAACAAGAGAGTTATGTTTCCTGTCTGTCTGGACTTTATATTTAATGACAAAAAATGTTATGCATCTTGATACAAATTTTATTATCATCACTAATATTTTTTCTATTGTTGTTATATTTGCAGTCCTGGGGGTTGAACACAGGGATTATGTATTGAGCTACAATTACAGCCCTTTTTTATTTTTTATTTTGAGACAAAGTCTTGCTAAGTCATTAAGTTCCCTAGGCTGAACTTTCAGCCCTTCTGCCTCAGTCTCTCAGAGTGCTGGGATTATAGGTGTGTGTTGCCATGCCTGGCACAAATTTTATTAATTATCAATGTGTACAGTACAGGAAAATAAGAGAGCATAAGAGGAAATGACTTCTATAAAGACCAGAAAGGCAAGAGCATCCTATGGAGGAAGAACAAAGTGGTCAAAGCCTGTTGGTGGGACTATGAACTTAAAGCTGGCCTGACAAAAATGCAAAGTAAAGGGATGAATACATAAATGGCATAATAACTGGAGGAAAGATAGCCTCTTTAACAAATGGTATTGGAAAAACTGGATTTCAACCTGCCAAAGATTAAAGCTAGACCCCTATCTTTCACTATGCACTAAACTAAAATCAAAGTGGATTCAAGATCTAAATATTAAAACAGAAACACTAAGCTAGCTGGCAGATAAGTTAGGTAGAACTCTTGAAGACACTGGCATAGGAAAAGACTTTATGAACAAAACCTCAGTAGAACGGGAACTAGCACAAAGAATCAACAACTGGGATCTCATCCTATTAAAAAGCTTCTGCACCACAGGAGAAACCACCAACAGAGCTAAGAGACAGCCTGCAATGTGGGAAAAAAAATTTTTTTTTTGGTACCGGGGATTGAACTCAGGTTCTTGGGCTTGCGCAGCAAGTGGCGAAACCACTGAGCTAAATCCCCAGCCCTGGAAAAAATTTTTACTAGCTGTTCCTCAGACAAAGGTCTACCACTCAGAATATATAAATAACTCAAAATAATCATACCCCCCAAATATAAAGACCCTATTCAAAAATGGGCATATGAAATGAACAGACATTTCTCGAAGAAGTAAAAGCAGCAAATAAAAATATGGAACAATGTGCAATATCACTCATCAATCAAGAGATGGAGATGAAAACAACACTGAGATTTCACCTCACCCCAGAAAGAATGGCTGCTATCAAGAAATCAACCAATAACAAATGCTGGCGGGGCTGTTGGGAGAAGGGAACCCTTCTTCACTGTTGGTGGGAGTGCAGACTGATGCAACCACTGTGGAAATAAGTGTGGAGATACCTCAAAGAACTAGGATCAGAGGTCCCATTTGACCCAGCTGTTCCCCTGGTTATCTTCCCAAAAGAATTGAAAGAATCATACCACAGTGAAATATGTGCACCCTTGTTCATAGCAGCACAGTTTGTAATAGCTAAAGCTTGGAAGCAGCCCAGTTGCCCATCAACTATTGACTGGATAAAGAAGGTGTGGGGTTTAATAAAATGGAATACTACTTAGCCATAAAGAATGAGAAACTAGAGACATTTATAGCTAAATGGATGCACATTGAGGCTATACCCTTAAGTGAAATAAATAGGGCACACGTGTAAATACCAAATAGTTTCTCTGGTGTGAAAACTAAAAGTGTAAATAAGGATCAAACTGTATAACTGATAATGTGAAATAGGAAGAAAATGTCTAAAGGGGCAGGGGAAGTGGGAGAGGTAGGGAAAAGGAAAGAAGGGAAAAGAAAAAATATGAGAAAAGGAAAAAATGGAAACAAACTCTTTGTAAATAGGGAGGGGTGGAGGAGTTGAAGGGAGGGCAGGGGAATGGTGAAAAAATAAGAACCAAGAGAGATCATGTAAAGGTACAAGATCCCAATGATGAATGTAACTGTTTTGTATACCTAAAATGTATCAATAAACTTAATGAAAAAAAAATCTCTACTAGAAAAAAAAAAGAAATGGCATAACAGACGAGATGTAAATTCTCAGGCAAGTGGGGTTCAAAATCTGGCATGAACTGAGGTTACAGAATATTTTAACTATTGGTATATAGTGTCTCTGGGAGTATCACTAAATCCTAGAATATATTTTAAAATAAGGCCATATATTAATTATAATATTTTTAAAATTGAGAATTAAGATACCTAAGAACTAACTGGGGCAAAATACCCAATATACCATTTTATGACCATATTGAACAGTGCTTAATTTTGATGGCAAATCTCATTTTCCTGTTTTAATAATTACTCTGAATTGATTAGATTTTAATGGCTTTGTGGCTAAAATAGCTATTGAAAACAGCTTTGATGTAAATCCCTGAAACACACTAGATGAGAATGTTGGGAATACATTTTAGGTATCACAAAAAAAAATTGTCCATTTGATTTGGATGTGGCTGTCTGCTTAACCTGGACTCATATACAGGAAGTACGTGCCCTACTGTTCTCAAAAGGCTAGTCTTTCATAATGAAAGCAGGAAAAAACAACTGGGTATTCTTCTTGATGACAAAACAGTAAATTTCAATTAAAAATATTTGATGCTCAAAATAAGGGGGGAAAAAAGGTCCTCGAAATTGTTCTTTTCCTTTCTGAAAGTGGCAGTACACTCAAAGTGGAGTGTCTGAGCCGAGCTACATTGTCATCTCCATGGGGTATGTAATGAATTTGCACATTTTACTCCAACTACTGTATATCTAATCAGAAAAAGATGTCCCCCATTCCCTGATCCAGCGCCAAACAGTAAAAGGTGATTCCTTATGTTAACAATTTCAGCAGAATGGCTTATTAAAACCAGATTTTAGGGTATTATAAAATGCTTAGAAGCCCTTTAAAATGTCAACTAGGATCCCCAGAGACTACGTAAAATGTCAACCCAGCTCAAGCGCCTGTTTTAAGCAGAATGAATTAGCAGCATGCTGTCGGAGGCTGTTATCCAAAACAATCAGTAAAGAGGAAAACATCAAGCTTTCTTTGTACTTTTATATGAAATAGGCCATTCAGAATGATCTTGTGGATATTTGAAGATCACTTATTTATTTAAAACTATGACTAAATATTGAGGCCCAAAATACTTTAGAGTTTAATTTTTGACCAAATGTAAATGCTCTATCTTTAATTAATACAATGTTATCCGGAAGACTGAAATCAGGCAGCCCTCTTTCATGCACACTGTGCTGATATAATCATATAGTCATGCTATTTGCTCCTTTAGATCAGAAAGGAATTGTCTTAGTCATGTCTTTTCCACAATTTTGGAATATTTTTAAAGTATCATTTCACATCATCAAAACTGATATTTCTCTCAAGATAAAGTTTTCACTCATGATTATTGCTTTTTTAATATCCAAACACATGAATTCAGTGATATGAAGACAGTTTAAAAAAAGTGTTAGTATTTAGCTTGTTTTATTTTGACAATTTTAGATTTCTAATTTCAGAGTAATTGATAAAACATGAAATATGCTTACACAAAATATTTCACACTTTTCTAGAGTTTTTTCAAATGAAAAAGGTGTGCTGCATTCCAAAAAGAGTGAGTTTTATGTGGAAGAAAGAATATATATCATAACAAGGAAAAAATGGATCAGAGATTGGTGGATATGCCAAAAATATGTGTTTCTATTTAGTTCCAGTTTTTGGTTTTCTATAGATATATATTTTTAAATATAGATGTTCACGTTTTCTATGCATACCTAAGACTTTATATGTTCATGTCTTTTGATATAATGTTCATCTACCAATTCTCAAAATTACTTCAGATGAAAATGTTGAGACACAGGTTTAGATGGCTAATGGCTTTGTTTGATCACACACATTACAAATGCACACTGTGGGTTGGGTGGCATCACTTACCTCTGTTCAGAAAACATGATCACAAAATCATGGGAATATGTTTAGTAACTACTTTTCCATGAGTAGTTTCTTAATGCAAAGGATCAAAAGGGATGCTATCTTCATAAACTATGCGTAATTCCAAATATGTTATGGATTTTAATACAACCTTAATAATTTAGACACATTTTGTTTATTTGATAGAGCCAAAATCTACTGAGGAGAGGTTTTAATTCTATTTTTATTGTTTTGTTTTTTAATGTCAGAGAATGAATAATCAAAATATGCCTCTGTGGTTCACTACCTAGCCACCAGGCTGTCTGAAGGTGAAAAAGGTGACAAAGGTGATGACTAGGACAGTGGCGATGATGTCAACAAAATGGCCCAGGAGTAAAAGAAATGTTCCTTTGTTTGGTTTTTCCTTGGGGCTTAAATTGGTCTATAATAGTTTTTTTTTTTCAATATGAACTCTTTCTTCCCACCTATCCTTTCTGTGTGCTTTGTTTTTTGATAAGCTGAAAGCTGCAATGACAGGAAAAGTCTCTTTTTAATAATATAGAAAATTAAAGTTACAAAGTATGACTAAAAGTAACTTTAGTACCTATGGGTACTAAAAATATAAGTTACAGAATGAGTACTAGTTCTTACTATGTTCTGAGACTCTAAACTGACTCTCAATTATAACACTTAAATATCATCTCCACCTCAGACTCCCGCAACACATTGAACTCTAAACAAAATTCAAAGTCAAATGTCTTCTCCCTGTGTTATAAAGGACGATGAAAGAGGAAGGAGCCTTAAGATGAACAATAACCTGTCTATAGTTCACAAAAGAAAAGGAAGAAAATGACCAATACCAGTCTCCAGTGGCTCAGCTGAAAGTACTTTCTTTTACAGGTATAGTTAAAATATTTCTAGATTTTTAACGAAGAGAAAATACGACAATAATTAGCATGGAGACATGGACTTAAATTAGCTACAAAAATTAGGCATGGCCAGGGATGTAGCTCAGTGGTGCTGCGCCTGCCTCACAAGCGTGAGGTCTTGGGTACTGGAAAAAAAAAAATGGGCCCATTTCTTGATGAACACAGACTATTTCATCATCATCAGAATCCTCAAGGATGGTGCTTGTTTTTTAAAGAAGCAGATGACATGAGGTGCCTGGTTTTCAAATCTAGTATTTTTCCACAACTGCAAAAAAGTAACTGTACATTTGTCCATATATCACTTAATTCTCTGTGTTTTCTTACCCAGTATCTTGCTGATGTTGGAGTTGTGCATGTCAGGAAAGGCTTGAAGGATTTTCCTCCGTTCATCTTTAGCCCACACCATGAAAGCATTCATTGGACGTTTTATGTGGGGTTCATTGCTACCACGCCCCCTGGATTCCCTATAAATTCTTGACTCGGAAACTCCAGCACTTCCTAAAAACAGGAACATCATTCATGTCAGTGTTAAAACTTCTGGCAACTCTCTTTTTTGGTCTATTAAAATATCTAAAAACAAAAACGCACTTCTGATCATGGTACTTCCAGTTCTTAAGACAGATGCTTGTTTATGAAGTTTTTATGATAAGCCTTGTGGTGGCAAATGTTGTACTTGTATTTTGAATCCATTTCTAATTTATCTTCCCTTTCTTTCAACAGGCTACAGACTGATTCACTATTTACATTTAAGAGCTCACAAGAAGCTGGAATATATGATTTTTGATGTAACTTGGAAAGACAATAGACTAGATCAATAAGCATTCCGGTGCTGTAGAAATATTAAAAATGATAAGAGGCTGACAAAACTGTGAAACAGTAATCTGTGTGGCAGATGGATTGTTAAAGGTGAGGATAAGTCTTTGCTACTTAAAGAGTATCAGAACTTAAAGTACGCTTACCTTTTTATCTCCTTTAGGTTACACAAATAAAAACAGGCTGGATAGAATTTTGAGGTCAAAATACAATATAGAGATTTTCCTCTAATGTACTTGGGTTTTCTTTGAAATTACATGCTAATATATGCATGGAATATGCTAATGTAACAATGATAGTCTGCCCCCAAAAAGATATTTGAAAATTGTAGAGGAAAGAGCAAACTAAATATAATATCACCATAGTTTCTTAGGAAGTCTACAGTCACATGGATGAGGTGAAAAATATAACATATTCCCCTGAATTTTCTCTTAGCATCTAAAGCTTTCCAGAGACCCACTGATAGTTAGAATAATCAGAATAAAAAAAATAAAAGTTATCTCATGAATCACATTGAAATCTGTAAAAGCTGCACTCCTCTGAGAGCCTCATGGCCTTGGTAGAGTAGAAAGCTTCCGAGGTACTTGAGTTTAGGCAATGACAATAAGGAGAACTGGAAGAAACCATGGTACTTTGACACTAAGTTTCCATTATAAAATATGGAGTAAAATTTAAAATATTGTGGAGATTTCTAGAACTTGTATTATCAATACAAGCATTGCTTTGCTTTTCTGCATTCATATTCTTTCTTTTCTTAAAGGCACATAATCAACCAAAATTACCCAGACTTGAAGCCCTCTATAGCAGCAAATAAAAAATAGCACGTCTGTTGGTAGTGTCTCATTATTTCTCATTCTTAACATACCCATTGGAGGAGTGGAAAATATTTTGCCTACAAGCATGACTGAATTTAACAAATAACATCAAGAAAACTTCGATGTTTTGATGCTGATTACCATTGGGCATATTTTATTATGCTAATACAGCTTAAAATTTATGAAATGTGTTACTACCAGTAATTGTCTTTTTATTGACAAAAATGAGTGGTAATATATGGTAACATCCTTCTAAAATGGCTCTGTAACTAGCAAATGATCATTTGCACATCTGCTTTTTCTTGCTCCTACACCTTACAGCAACATGAGCAATAAAAGAAGCGTGTGACTTCATCAAATCTAAAAAAAGCATTTTGCATTTACTAAGACAGGTTTATCCTAGCTGATGAAATAGCAAATAGAATGAAATGTTCAGGTACATTAGATGAAAGAAAACAGATATTTCTTGGCTATCCAACTGAATAAAGTTTAGTTTTGACAGAATTATGAGGGTAAATGTTCAAGCATGGCAAGTTCTTGGCTGGTACAGACCTTGACAATTGAAGTAGAATTGTCCTGAGGCACAGACTAGACAGCTATGTATGAGGGGTGATCAAAACATACGGTGAATATCTAGATTTAAAGGAAAGTATTACACCAAAAGATACATTGCCATTAATCTCCCTCAAGATATTCCCCTTCACTTTGAACACGCTTATCCCATCATTCTTGCCATGAAAGCAAGTCTTCTTTTATGAATGCTTCAATTGTGCGCTTGTATCTGCCTCAATGTACTGCGCTGATTAAAAATGTTTACCTCTTGTGGTCATTTGTACTTTGTAGGAGACCCAGAAGTCACACAGTGCCAGATCCATTGAATAAGGTGGATGAGGACACGGAGCAATGTTTTAATGAGCCTGCAGCAGTATTCACCATTTTCCTGATCACCCGTCATAAAGACACTCAAAAGAAGACTTCTAAAACTGCTTCAGAAAGTGATAAGAACAATGGTGTAAGTGCCCTGAAAGCCAGGAGAGAATCTTGAGGGGGATTACTGGCAATGTGTCCTTTATGTAATATATTTCTAGAAAAACTTAATATTCACCATGTATTTTGATCACACTGCATACATTACAGGATTGTCAAGGACCCTCTCTATGTTACAGTATGCTTCTCACTGCTTTGGCTGGGTGCAGCCTTTTTCATAAGCAAGGGACTTCCTCTGTAATAGTAGTGAAGTTGAGGCTATGCCACCTTAAAATGCACTGACTAACACTAAAGAGAGGTTCCTGGTTATAGAGAAGCACCACATAACAGCACTTTCATCTGTTTCTCTCTTTTCTATGCTATTAAAATGTTGTGCAGCTGGAGCTCTAGACACGTTAGAGAGAGAAGGCAGGGGATTTGTGTGGGAGAGAAGACAGGAGACAAGGGTTCCAAAATGCAAGAAGCTATTCAAGAAGGTCCTGTGGATGATGTATTCTGGTCATGGTTTGACAGACTGGAATTGAAAAGCGAGCAGGTAGACAGGAGTTTCTGAAAACTTTAAGGTGTGAGGAACAGGCAAGTGAGAGACAGGGTAGATGGTGATTAAAGGGATTTGCTTTAGAATCATGCCACCTTGAATCCAAGTCATGCCACCTACACTTGGAGCTCTTTAACCTTGAAAAAATTGGTTCCAAACTCTGAGGGTCAGTCTCTTCACCTGCAATAGTACTTACAGTTTGTGTCTGGGATTGAGAGATTTATTAAGTGAGAAAGTGGAGTGCTCAGCACATGGGACTGCTCAGTATATGTGAGCTCTTGTTGTAATGCTCAGGTATGATGTGACTGTCTTGCCTATTTTTAAATGGTTATTATTGACATAAATACATACTTTTGTACTTTATTTGAACAGATACAAATAATTTTTACAAACCATCGGAATCTCCACTCATATTGAAATCCATCATTGCATGGCTAAATTTTCCTTCTTCATTCTGTTTAACTGCCAATTGCTGAGTCAGACTTTCCAGTGTTGTTTTCTCCTTAAATAAAGAAATCTGAAGTGAGAGCTGAATTTTGAAATTATAATTATTCAAAGATATTCCTTTCTCTAGGCCATATACAATACATTTGCTTCTGGGAGGGATGGGATATTGATTTACTCACCTTTGCATGTTCATCACATTATACCAAGCTGATTAAAGGAAATGAACAGCAGGGTTTTTGAAGGAATTCTGATTCCTATAAACCCCTATAGACTTGGCGTTTGGGTTGTGTGTGCCTGAAGGAGATATGCTGGGATACTTAGAGACAACCTTCCCAGATCACAAAATGTGCACTGAAATTTCACAGAAGCAACCTGTTCTACATTTGGAATGCCTCTTTTATTTTTAGCCAGACAGTAGAAGTATAGGAATGGCATGGGGCCCAGAGAAAGTCTTCCAGTAGTCAGGTGACCAAATGACAGAAACAGAATTCACAGTAGTGCCCTCTGGTTGCCATCTCCCTAAATGCCATCTGCATTTCTCATGCAAGGGTAATGAAGACATTTAAATATTCATTGCTAATTGCTTGTCAAGTCTCTGTACATCCAGTGTGAGTGCCTGCTACTTGGACCACAATTTGATTTGGATTGCTAAGCCAAAATATTGAGTTGGCGAATTATTTGAGATACAAATATACAAAATTAGATCTGCAAAGACATCAAGTCATTTAGAAGCAGGCAGTGCATGATTTGCATTCATGGAGAACATGGCTTACAAACTGAATTATGTTCAAGGAAAATATAATGCCTACTCTACACCACATAAGATATTAAATTGCTTCCAAATTAAGAAATTGGGTGATCTTAAGACCAGAAAAAGCATATAAGGAAAAGTTGACAACTTTCTCTCAAACTTTCCAGCATTGCTGTGAGGATGATGTGGTTCCAAAACAGTTTTAAGAAAAACGTCTATTGGATCTCATAACATTTGCTCAAGTTTCTTTGTAATTATTCACCCTATTTTTTAAGGAACATAGTTCTGAATTGCACTAATGAACTACAAATACTGCAGAACTGTTATTGGCACAATAAAATGTTCACAGAAAATAATCAACTATTGTATTGGATGTAAAAATCCCAACTAACGTTCTCACCAATAACTAATAGTATATTGAAATTATTAACACAGTACATGGGTTATCTCCACAAAATCTCACAATGCTACAATTGTACCGACTAGATTGAAAATTCTCTTAAGTCAGTGGCCTTGGAACTCCTGTAGTCTATTCATCAAAGTCTGTGCATGATTTAATGGAAAACATTTTTTAAAATTTCAATCAGTTTATAATACAGTAGGGAAATGAAACAGAAAACAGTTTATATTAACTTTAGTTTTATAGACTTATGTAGTATTAAACTCTAAAAGTTATACATTTTTAAAATGTAGAATCTGACACAATTTGTTTTGGCTGTGAAATTGGTGTTTTTAGCTGCTTTATGTGGTCTATATTTCTTTTGCTGAGAGAGACTGCTGTATATTCCTCAGCAGAGCTCAGGAGCTCCAAGAGTACTAGCTTAACAGGCTCTCTTTACAGTAAATGTTGCTGTTAAAATAAAAGTTGCATTAAAGACACATTCTATCAATATGATCTGATCATTCCAGGATCCATGAAGATTTTACTGTACTTTCTTTGGGGAATGCACAGGGCATGGATCACCTTTCAGGTTTGGGTTTAATGGTGTAGAGAGAAACAGTACCATATACTTTCTAGAGAGTGTTCCATTCTGAAGCAAAGTTTTTCAAGAAGAAATAGCAAAATGAAGGCAATCAGAGTAGAATAGGAATGAAATGTTAAGTATTTCCTAAGGTTCTGAGTGTAGCTCTATTGATGCGTCATCTTAACTAGGGACTAAAATTAGCAAATGGACAGTAGGGAAGTTGTAGTCACTTTTTACCGTAAGTAACCTCTAAGTACTCACCTTTAAAGCATATAGCATAATACATGATTTAATTAGCTAACCAAAAGTGGGGCTTATTATTCTTTTTAAGAGAATGTCAGGGGAGACAGTAGAAATCAACATGGTAAGCTATACCTCTTTTACAACTCTTTGTATAATGATTCTTAGATATGTGAACAAGAAAAGGAAGAGAAAATTGGAGGAATCAGAGAATGTGTAGTGTTCCTTTAATTAAAACACATGGTGTATAAATTGAAATGGTAACACTGCTACATTTTAGAAAACCTAGTAGTGGACAACAAATTGAGAAGACAGAGAAACTGATGTAAGGAGGAAGTGGTAATAACCACCCAAGTGGGAAATAAAGCCCATATAATTTCATTTTAAAATTGATTCTATAAAGTTTATATATAAATCTTATGAATAGAGGTAGATATACATTTATATGTGACCAGAAACCACATAGACAGATAGGATACACAGATATATTGATAGATGTATAGATATACTGAGCCACCAAAAGATTGAGTTGGATTTCAGTGTGGTTCTCAATAGTCAAATCAGTTAAATTCAGTCTACCCAGGAGTAGGAGAAAGGAAAAGAACCAATCAAATGTTGGAAAGCACAAATGCTAGGACACTTGAAAGATTCATTCCACCCTATTCCTTTTAATTTCACTTGCCCTCAAACTCTGATCATCTCCTCCCCCAAAGAATCTACCAATATACTATCATCTCTAAAACTCAGTGGTTTGGCACAAATATTTCCTTTTCCTATAGGCTATTTTCTATGTACAATTGCCACTGAAAATGGGAATAATTTTATTCTCACAGTACTTCTAATTAAATCCTTCCTAAAGAGAGGCACCTGAAAGAAAACGAGAGCAGTGGATATCAAGTAGGGAAGATGTTGAAAATAGGCCACATCAAAGCATCTGAGTTTGAGGAAACAAATATTGATTGGCACAAGTGACACTTTTTTACCAACTTCATAATCATGACTCCAAATGGCTTGGATAAAAATCACATTAGTCAAGAATTTGCACAGAAAAAATAGCACCACTTTATGACCAATATTCTAAAATACAAATCCAGAGTAACACTTAGATTCTACTGCATTTTCATTATTATTCAAATGCTCATGTGAAACTGACAAGATCCGCTGGTCGTTTCCTCTCTACCTCAAGGAAAAAAAATCACAGAAACAAACACATTTAAAGAAACACTTTTGAACTGCTCTGAGTAATCCCAGAGTACAGAGTACAAAGAGATTATCACAAAGTAATCAAAATGAATGTCCAGGGAATTTATAAATAAAGACCAAAGAGAAGGACCCATATGTTTTCTTTCTTGAATTAAAAAAAAAAACAAAACAAACTATTGGAAAGTAACCAGATTTCTATTGGAAAGATGAGTCTTATCTGGTTAACCAAATGTTATACAACTCTGCAGTTTTGCTAAGATCAAGGTGAAATATTAGAGTGAATCCACTATTCCTTGAAAAAATATTCTGATCTTATGTTGACTTGAATAAAAATCCAAGTGAACTGTATTTCATCTGTAGAAGAAAACAAAGTTGTAGCTCATACAGCTTCTTGGGCACACATGAAGAACTCTAAAACTCAACATCCAAAGATCTATGATTAATGTGTTAATATTCACTTGGGGAATTTGGCAGCTGGTCTTTGGTTCTGTGGCTAATCCAGTGCCTTGCATAATGGAAAAGAGCATGTGTATTGTTTGTATGTAACATCAGGCTCTAGTGGAAATCAACAAGGAGAGCCAAAAAATCTAAAGAGTTGTGGGTAATTAGTTGATTTGAAGTGGTCAGTATGGATCTATGTCTAAGTTAAAAACTATTTTGAATGTCAAGGCTACAGGGATTAATAGGAAGATGACATATTTGAAGTTAGAAAATAATGGGCTTTGGCATCAGAACATATTTTAAATAAACTGCCATATATATTACCAATATCACTTTACACAAATCAGTTAACCTCTCTGAATCCCAGAATCCTAAATTATAAAATGGGTTAAAATATGTGATAGATTCCCATTAGTGTGCAAACATTTAAGAAAGATATACTCTTCAAAATAGAGGAAAAACTAAATTGAAAAGATAAAGATTCTTCCTAACGTGGGAATTACAGGAATAAATTCAGCTTGAATGTTGAGTTCCCTACTATAGTTAGGATCTTCTGTTCTCTGTAGTAGACAAATATGAACTGAAAACTAGAATTTTAGTAACAACTTTAAAAATTGTTGGGTTTTTCTCTTTTTTAGCATCTGCAATGTTTTTGTTTATTTCTATTTTTATTTTCCAGACTCAGGCATGATAAGATGCAATTCTGTAAGTCTATTATATATTTCAAATGAGAAAGTTCCCAATTCTGTTATTTCAATTTATACAATAAGGCAACTGAAGATTCAATGTGCTTATAAAGGCTATAGTGGACATCCTATGTTGATATTTCATAGAGTAGTCAAAACAAAAGAACACACACAGTGTACCTTGGAGGAAGCAGATATTTCCTTAATTACCTAATCCTAAATTAAACAGTGCATGCATAGATGGTTCTTCTATTACTCCCTGCAATTGGGATTTGTATAAGCGATAAGTTTTGCTCTCCACCAGCCACACATACACAGAGAGAGACGGGCTGTGGATCAGCTATTACAATGGACATCCCTGAAATAAAGCTCACAAAGCTATAAAACTCATAAAAAGCACATGCATGAAATGACAGAATACAGTGTGACTGTCAAATGTTGACTCAGTAACAGTTAAACCCCTTCTGGCTGCACTTTTTTATGGTCTCCTACTACACTAATGATATGGGAAAGAAGTTAAAAATGGTTTTTAACTCTGGAATTATGTGAACCTCACAGACCACCAAAGAAGATGAAAGATTATTTACAATGTTATAACTATTTATCAGCTGAAGTTTTCATAGTTTAAGTAAAATATAAAGAAAGAATGCATGTGTCTATCCCCCTCAACCGCTTGATTTTGCCTGTGCTTACTGGTATCTCTGTATTTTAAAAAATAATTACCCACCCACATAATAGGACAAACGGGTGAGAAGTTCTCATATATTATGTATAACTATCTAGAAACATATCCAGATATATGCACACACAAATGTACATTCACATACAGAAACACACATGTTCCCCTAACACAACAAAAATACAAGTCAGGCCAGAAAATCATGAAGTTACTCTGGTCAAATGGGAATTTACCCATAAGAATATCCACAGACATGTGCGTATTTTGGAATTCTGGGATTTGGTATCTTTGAGAGATACTTTGCATTCATTTTCCCCATCAAAGAATCACAGCGATACATGAGTTAAGGGAATGGAAAGATCCATACATGTCCTCTGGTCTAGTCATCTGCAAAATTGGCTGTAGGTAAGCCTGATTTTTCCCCCTTTTAAATTCAGAGATTTCCCCTATGAATTAAACACACAATTTTGTTCCACAATCTAATTTCCTTCTATGAAATTTGGCACCTAGCTTCATATGAAGCTTCTTGAAGTGTAATTGTAGCTACACTTCTTAGGAGCATAGTTTACTGGGCAATCTGATCAAAGTGAAATGCACTGGCAGATCAGGTTTTCTTAAGAAATGCTATGACAATGAAGACAGATGGGATAGTTTAGATGGAAACACTGTTCCTGTGAGCTCGAGTCTTATTACAAGTGAATAATTTAATAAGATAGTAAAATTACTTATAGATAAATTGGTAAGCTCAAATTAAAGATTTTAAATAACTGATTGTAAAGGGGAGGAATATTCAAAAGTTCATGCCAATAACTAATTCTTATTTTCGTAAAGAGCAATATTAAAGGAACAATGACCTTAATGGTCAATGTATATTCCAGCAACGACAGAAATGACTGCCACAAAGATTAGTTAAAAGCACGTGCTAGAGAATAGAGTGCCAAGAAGCCAGAAAGGGTTCACTGAAAAACATGTTATAAAAGTATTGTTTTCTTTTTCTATAGGAATTGGAATGCAGACTAACCTAGCTCAATGATAATACTTCCTTGCATTTAGTTTAGGTTTGAATGATTCTGTCAATAGCTTTGTTGTCAGGACGGAGAAATTACATGGAATCCTGAGAAAATGTTTTGCATTGGGAAGAGGAAGTCACCAATACTTGTCTTAAATATCTTAAGATCCTCAATGTTTAAAAAAACTAAGACTAGCTATGTAAAGAATAGAAAGAGAATTTGACAATATGTAGTCAACAGACAAGATGCTGATCAAAGGGTATAAATTATCAAGTGAAATATAATGAACCATTGAAGGAAGAATTATCTAATAGTCAAGCAGTCTATCCGTTGAATGTTGTGCCTCTGGATGTTAGAGGTCACATCAGTTTGGAGGTTTTCAAGTATTGGCCATATGACTACCTGGCTGCTAGACACTGAAGGAGCAATTCAAAGTCAGATGACAGGTTGGATGATGGCACTTTTTTTTGTTTCAAACCTGCAATTCTATCATTTCACATCCTACTTGACTGAACTCCCTATAATGGAGTTAAAATATTCTGACCAATGTACAGAACTGATATTTTCTCTATCTGTACATGACAATTTCCTCCAAAGTTTTTCATATGTTTTGATACTTAAAGCTAGTACTCCATTTACAGCTGAGATTTGCATAATCATTTTCTTAAAAGGCATTTGAAATTAAGAAAAAATATGCTTATCCAGATACATTTTGTAAAGAGACTGTGTAATAAAATTCAGGCTATGGATTCAGGTACTCTGTAAAAGACAGCTATTTATCCAAATTCAACATTACTGACTTAGTCTTTGAAACAAGGAGTCACTCACTGTCATGCAGAAAGAAGAAATTACTATGGCCTAAGTATGTAATGTACAGAGTAGAAGACACTCAAAGGAATGTGTAGAAAACAATTCACAGAGAAGATAAAACATGCACACTGTCATGGTAAAATACTAGCCATTGCTTATTTGTCAAAACAGTACTTACAGTGTGTACATGTGGAAGAGGGAAGTAAGAAGAGAATAAACTAAGACCTGGGATTTCAAATGTCTGTATGTGTGGTTAGGATTCTAAAGACTTCTAAAAGAGCCTTTGTTGTTCTTTCACACCAGGACAGACATAGACAATTTGCATACTGAGTCAACTCAGAAAGTCAATGTGAGGAAAAATAGGAGGCCAGCAAAAACAAATAAAAGAATTCATAATCTACATAGGATGACCAATAGGTGTGTGCTTGGGTCAGGGCACAAATGTAAACACAAAACTGGAATATTGTCAGATGATAATTGTTCTATAAACCATGTTCTGTAGCTCAGTAACTGAGCTACAGAAACACATAAAATTTTTCTGTTTAATTTTTCCTTTGCATGGAATAGAAGCTATAAAGTTGTCAGTATTTTTACAAATGTAGCTATGGTACCCAGTACTTACTTTAGTTAAATAAGTTGAATTAGACTATTTTGAAGAGTCATGGCTTGATTCAGAAATGCTTGGTCTGACAAATAGAAATGGGCACACCAGGGCTATAGTTCACTTTTCAATTATCCATGGTAGTTTTACGTAGAGAGAAAGAAAAAGATAGATTAGAAGATATTTTAATGAACAGCTAAAACTTCATCCCATGTTTTATCAGAACTGCTAAGAGAAGCAAAGTAAATAAGACTGAGTATATTATTTTTATTTTCTTTGTTCATTCTCTAGTGAAGTGGTTGGTAGATGGTGAAGAAGGGAGCTATGAAGGGAACAGAACCAGGAAAAATAAAGAGTTGGAGGAAAGATGTAAAAATTGGGGAGACAGTAATTGTTTGAATGAGATTTTTGTGATGAAGTCTCAAGAATGTGCTAAAGTATACACATGCCCAATCCTATGGCACAGCCTAATCAAACAGGCACTGGGTTATTTTCTTGAAGGCTTTCTTCCTCAGAAGGAGTCCCTTTTGATTTGAAGCAAGTACCACTACAGAGGCTACATGTGTAAGAATACTGACAATTTTTTTTTCTTTTTCTTTTTTGGTACCAGGGATCAAACTCAAGAGGCCCAACTGACAATTTTATAGCTATTTTTCCATGCAAAGAAAATTAATGGTCTATTAGAAAAGAGATTTGACTTGGAGCTGGAGGACCTAGGTCCAAACATTCATCCACCATTTGAATACCTCTAATCTTCTCAAAGCTTAACTTTTTTAAAGATAAAAAGAATACTATTCTACTTATATTACAGCCCAAGGCTGAAATATGATGTGAAATCACTGCAAATTTTAAGACAGAAAATAAATATCAATAGCCATTATTGTTCCTATGCTCAAAGGCATACGCTAATCTTTTTCAATTGTAAAACAGGAAAAAAAGGTGGGATTGGAAAGATTCAGTAAGAACCTCTGAAACAACTACAAAATTCAGGATATTTTCCTCATAACTTTTAATTCATATTAATAAAATAGCTTGAAATAAGTGATGAGAGAAATGACATACTAAATATAAAGGGGCAATTGAAATACATTTCTCCAATTATGTGAGTGTTTTATGGTCTAACTGTTTTGAAAAAGCAATTTGATGCTGAAGAAGAGGAAGGTTACCAATAGAGAGAGGAAAAAAGACCATTTTTTTGGTAGCCAGGTTTTTAGAAGTAACACTTCCAATCTAACAACAAAAGTGAGTCATATTTATAGAAAATTTAGAAAACCTACAAATGTGTGCATACATGTGTAAGTTTATAACCTGATCACCTTTGGCATAACTACTGTTTATAATTTGTCGTATAGTCTTCTGGTGTTTTATCTATTCCTTGTGGAAATATACTTTAAAAATGTCTAGATCATTCTCTACATAGTGTTTTTAAACTTCCTTTTTTTCGGGGAATACTATTGTTAGCACATACTCATATCCTCAGATGAATAGACAGTTTCAATCCTCAGGAGGCCTGTGGGTGTCTATCTGAAAGTCCAATTTGGCATGGCCTATGAGTCTCATTTTATTGGCCCATCCCGCACTAACCCCTCTACCAGAATGATGTAAAGAACACAAGACTCTCTGTTTGAAAACATGCACAGCTTTTCTAAGCTTGAAAATTAAACCATAAAAAGTTTACTGAAAAAAAAAAAAAAAAAACCTTTAAAAAGCTCCTTAAAAACTCACACCATAATTGCTCCCCACCAAGCGTGGGCACTTGCTAGCTGCAAGTAGTGGCACTGTGACAAATGTAGCAAAACTGAAAGCGGGCTATACTAAGAGAAAGAAAAAGCCTTCCACTGGCCATCTGTGAAAATAAGGCATGTGGCCATTAAATGCAGAGGCTGTAAATATACACAAACTCCACGAAGCAAATGGCAAAAAAGGACTAAACTTCAAGCTCAAACAAATCAAAATGTTTAATGCATAGTTACCACTGCTGGACGAAAACAGCTCTGATCTTTGCAGTCTGCAGACTCGGCATGTATTTCAATTAAATACCCCCAAAAAGGAAAGAAAGAAAAAGAAAGAAATGAAAAGACGTAGAAGAAAACAGTCTGGAACAAAAGGCTATAGATGGCCTATGCTCAATTTCGAGAAACAAACAGCTCCTTTAACTTGCACCAGGCAGTCAAGAATGTCGATTGGAATTATTGAAAGGCTGACATAGAGTGAGGGATGGGTGATGACATAATACCTATTTGCCTTTTTGTCATGGTTTTAGAAAACTGGCTGCTGTGTGCTGATAATATTCGCCAAGGGGTTTCCTCTCCTCTCCTGTCCCATAAGAAGTGTTCCCTAGCTAAGACACTAAGAATTAAGAAGGTTTTATGAATGAAAAACAAAAGGAAAGAAAAGCGAAGGATCAAATGACAAACTGCTGGTATAAAAAGCTGGTCTAGATTTTCTAATAATCAGTTGTGTAGAAAGCAGTTCTCTATCCATTTGATATAAATTTTCAGAGTTGCAAGACTCCAATAATAAAATAGCAAATATTCAACTTGTGTTTCTTTTAATTAAAATCACCAAATAAATAATTGTATGTAAATGTAAAGATTAAAATTTATACATCCACGTTTATAAAAAGAAAAATGTTAATCACTTGTGTTATTTTAATTTGTTCCTATGCAAATTTTAGCCAGTGGATTTAAAAGATTGAGAACACTTCTTTTTCAACACACACACACACACACCCCTAGTAAAATTTGCTTTACCACAGTTGCATTTTCCTCCAAAATGATTTACCTCCTTTGTTCTAAATTAGTTTGAATTTGACTTCTCTAATTCGAGGTAACAGCAATATTTATAAAAGTTGTCTACAAATCATTAATTGAAGACTCTTCCACTGAATAGAGAGGCATGAGTTCCTTCATGCTGCGTTTTTTCAGAGCAAAACCTGAAATTCAGCATTTCTCTCAGGTCTTCTTATCTAGGGAAAGAGCATGTGTTAGACAACACTGAACTAGAGGCACGGTGTCAGTTTCTGAAGAGTTAACACTGCTGGGCCCATCTATCAGATGGCCAGGGAAGCACTGGGACGGAATGATGGATGTAAAATTATTACAGGGCTGCCATCCGATACACTTACTGCCATTTGTAACTAATGCTGGGAATGACACACTTTTTTTCATTATTAAACATCCACATTAAGTCAACATTGGTCACTGTCATTTCATGTCTGGCACTCTGTTAAAGGGAAAGAAAAGAGTTGACAATGGGAGAAAAGAGGAGGCTCTAATGAAAGAGATTCTAAGTGCCAAAGTAGTAAAATTAACCTTTGTTTACAAATTACCCTATATATGATTGGGCTTCTTATGAATATGACTGATAAACAGCCAAAAAGAGAGAAACCGATGTCACTATCGAGTAAATTATTATTTAAAATATACATGTTATTCATCATATTTTCACTTCATTCTATAGAAATTTGCAATGAATTTTCCCTGAAATGCAAAAGCAAAAGACATTTTCCCAGCAACTATGTACAATTATAGATGAGTTCATAGCCTACGTGCATGTTTATATTCTAGATACACTGTAGACAATTAATGTTTGGTGAATAAATTCTCCACCTTAAAAAATATATGCATACATTTGCATGCTTATTTCTGTGAGTGACATTTGTTTTACATAAAACAAACAAAACAGAAGTTGCTCTTAACATGTATGGAGCATGTGTGTGAACACACATTCTTACATTTAACCTGTTACCAAGCAGTGTTTTGTGCGCATGCTTGTGTGTCATTTGCTTCTTTATGAACCACAGACAAAATAGAAAGCCCTAAACATGTAATGGTGACAGAGCAAAAGGTAGACAGATGACAATAATTACAACACAAAACAAACCAGTTTCCTGAAGCCAATATTTGAGAGCTTTGATATCATTTTTATAATGTAGCTAAGGCTGAGCATTGCCTTGTCCCACCCAAAAGCCATTCTGGTTCTTTTCTTCCCTACTAATATCACCTTTGATCCCAAGATGGCCGCTGATCTCAGGGAAGAAGTTCTCTGAGTTGCAGAATATAATTCATGATCATTTTAAAGCAGTCTTTTTGCCTTTGGCCAGAAATTTCCTTAAAGATGTGCATATGACCCAGTTCTAGCCAATGAGCCTGGTGAGGCTAAAACATCCCCACATGAATGAAGACTGAATTCAGCAGAGAAAACTCCTCCTTCTCGAGTCTGCCTGCCTGCAGGTGGACAGGACAGTCATGGGACAACAACCATTTTGCGACCCAAAGGGACAAACCAAAGAGTCACAGAGACTTCAAGCCTTATATCATTGAGTTGATGAAGTAATGCATCCAACCTCCTACTCCCTAGCTTCATCGTGGGATAAAAATTAAACAGTACTTATTCCAGCTACTGATATTTCCTCACGTGTGGTGAGAAATATATTTCTAATAGGTACTACAGCATAGAAATATTCTTCCTAGAGAACATTTGGACTGAGGAAAATAAGCTGAGAAACTTCTGGTCTATTTCTCTTTTCAGCTGCATGCACGACTAACACTGCTGCTGGGATCAGGACAATACCAACAGGTTTGCATGCTCTCCTATTAGGTACAGATGCCTTCAAGGACAAGACCAAGACCCTGCTAGACAGCTGATACCATATGGTCAAAATTGTGCCATTGGGATATAAATGAAGCAAAGTGAGTGTTTTTAAAAAATAAATGTCTGAAAGTTTTTTTTTTGTTTTGCTTCTTCCTACCTGAGATTACTTTTCCCTCCATAACAGTGTGATTAGTATTATCTGGTTGTCTGCAACAGAGCTGTGTGGTAAGAGAATTACTTGAATATACAATCAGTCTATAATTAACCCGAGATGACAATTATAAATAACACTGTGTCCCAGAGTTTCCAAGAAACCTGACACATAGTTCTTGGGTATGCTGAAACACTTCCAAGAAAAGTAAAGAGTGAAAAATCTTTAAGAAGTCTTCAATTAAAATGCGTTTCAGTGAAAATGACTTTCATGATGTTTCGGTACATATCGCTGGGAAAACAGTCATCCCTATCTTCACACCTCTAATTGTTTGCACTGTCCAATTACAGCTTTTCAGAATTAAGACCTAGTCGGGACAACCATGTTGGCTTTTAGATATGTGAAGCAAAGTTCATGCAGATAAGGTTTGTATATTCAAAAACACAGATCTTCACTAGAAGATATTAATTTTCTGGTTCTCAGGTCATGATCTCTACCACCCTTTAAACTGGTGTAAAACACAGGCTGGATTTCTTTTCTTTCCTGTTTCTTTTATCCCAGATCCTTTCCATCTTTCCTTCTCCTTTATCTCCCTCACTTTTTACGTTCACATACTTCATGGATTTAGAGAATTATGAGTATTACGATAGATAGTAAAACATTTGTTTGGGATTCAGGTGAAAAGAGAAAAATGACAGTGCAAATTATAAAAGGAATTTACCATTATAGTCCTTTAAAACTTTTTATTAAGAATGATGAGAAAAAATTCCAAACCAAAACTGACCTACATACTGGCCATCAATAAACCTGAATGATTACAAAAATGTAACAAAAAGTCAGTGTGGGAAAGTAACAGCACACTGTGCATGGTGATGTTGCTTTACGTGGAAGGACAAATATCCACCTGTGTCATCTCAGATATATGACTGATTGGACATATGGAGTATTCAGCCTTGATAGATGAGTTGACACACCCATAAATATGCAATGATTTAACAAGCAAGATATTATTTTGATCCATATTGTAAGCTCCATAAAGCCTGAGACTGTAGTTTTTATATGAAACAATACTGCAAGCACATAGCCCCAAATACATAATAGGTACTGATGTGAATAATTACTAATGAAAAGATATCAATTTGATATTATTATCTCATTCCCATAAATTGCACAGACATAGATTAATCATTGTAGAAATGATACTCAAGCTAGTTCAGTAGGAAAAGGCAAACATAAGCCACACTAGGAGCGATTTCAAAGAGCTTCAGTAGTCTCACTTTTATTGGGAGGAATCAGCATAACGTAAAGGATGAGCTAATTCAGACACTGGTTCAGAAGGTTTCCTTATACAAGAGTTTGTCACTACATTACTACATTACTAGACTGCTTCATTTTCACAAATTAAAATTTCATTTAAAGTCAATGAAAATGAGTTCAAGACTTAGCTCAACTACATTGCAAGTGCATAGTAAAGAAATTCAGGAAAAATAACCTCGAGAACAGAGACATCTTATCTGGCCAACAGTTATTGGCAGGTATTGTAAAATAGATTTTACAAAAGTTGTTATAATTCTACTGAAGTGGTAGCTTTCAACAAAGGCAACTTTCACTCCTACAACCCAAATATGAGGTGTTAGAGAAATAAAATAAAGCACAGTTGTGGAGGTGGGACAAGAGGTGGAAATAAGGTCCCCAACCATGGACAAGTATAGAGTAAAGTGAATACAGATGGTTCCACTCCTGTTACTTAATCAAAAGACTGTGCAGAGCCACTGGAACCAGTATAAAGTCATGTGTTAGAACAACAGCTGATCTGTATTAGAGAAGATTAACTCAGTGCCATGGTGGAGGGCCCAGGATTATTTTATGTACTTCTATTGCCTTACAAGCCGTCGGCACAATTATTGCCCTCCGATGTGAATGACTGATCTGTAACCACAGCTAAACAGCATGCTTCTTGGGGGCCTAGGAGCTTCATGAAGATGAATTTCCATACCATCAAAGTGCTTTTAATGGGCTCCCTGATCCAACCACAAGGCCCGTTTTGTAAGTACACAGAACTCAGGATGAAGGCTTCCTGTCCAAAAGGATTTGGTCGGTTGTCACTTGACAATTCCCAGCCAGCACAGGGGAGGCGAGGGGGGGAGATAGGTAGAGTTGTCTCTGCTTTGGAGGATTAAAAAAAAGGGTACAGATGCTTGCTGAATGCAACCAACTGCTGTATCCACAGCTGAATTCAATGCGCTTAACAAATAACGGCAATTTAGCTATGCTTGCGAGGAATAGCTTGAGTCACTTTGCATTAGCATCTGGCTGAGTGTTAAACTCATTTCTACATGGGGAGCAGAGAAAAGGAATTTCTGTTCAAGCATCCTTTCAAGAATGTTTAAATATTTGAATATAAATTCCTTTATGCTTGCAATCATTCCTTCTTAGAGCTGTCACTTTGCTTTTCCTCTTCCCTTCTGGTGCTTAGCTGTAAAAATTTTGTGTCCTTCCCACTGCAACAATGTCACCCTTCTTATGTTATAAGACTCCAAGGATGTATCCTGACCCACGTTCTGTCCCCTAGAGACAGAGAAGAATTGAACTGTTTCTCCATCCTACATTTTTATGCATTCTAGGACCAGAGGAAAAAAACAGCTGTGACAGGATCATCCCTACATTTCACCTGGACCATGCAGATTGTGAGCTTTTAGTGATTATACACTGAATTTTACATGAAACCTGGGAAACCAGAGAGCTATCCAAATCAGCAATCTGCTCATTCTGGACAATTTTTCTTGGCTCATGTGCTTTTGATTATGATGAACTTTGAAGTTATTGCTAAGTAGCCAATCATTTCCCCCTTATCTGTTCTATCTATAGGATTGTGTACAAGAGATTTGGTGATACTTTAAAATTTCCCTTCAAAACATAGCAAATATTACCAAAAGAGGCTTATCATTTTGAACATCTATAATGACATAATATTTTCTGATTAAAACACAATATGTACTTAAACAAAATAGCTTGAAATTGTTATATCCCAGACAAATTCAGAAGTTTCACCAGACTGAGGTATAATAACTAACAAAGTTTTAAAAAGCAAAGTTTTCTGATAAAGTAAAAATTTCCAATTTCACAGCCACTTAACACTTGACAGTGCTCTGCACTGGAAACATTATCAGCAGCACAGGATCCTACATATTTAGAATATGAGCATGGGTATCATCCAAGCTTATGGTGATTAAAGAAGATTTAGTATTTTCAAATCCCGCTCATCCCCCAATACAAGTTAAGTATCTCTGTAAAGCAGAACTTTCACTCAGATTCAGATATTTCGAAGGCCACTTCATTTTCATACAAACTGGCATCATAAAGGGGGATATTAATCGTCAATAAGGATTGGAGATGGATAAAGAGAATTATAAATGTTTCCCACTTCCAGATGGTTTTGATTAGGATGGGCATGGGGACTACTGCATTGATGGAGGGAAATGAAAAAGGGAGAACCATCATTCAGAGCATGGTAAATTGAAAAGATAAAAAAGAAAGCATCCAGGCATGTTAATGAACTCTTCCTGGAAAGTAAATTATTTCAGGAACTAACCTTTTCTGTCCGGCAGTTATTGAGACCTAGACTATTCACAACAGCCACCTTCCCATCAAGCACCTGTTGTTCCCGCCGAAGTTGCTCCTTCATCTGTCGAGCTTCCTGGATTGCCTTGCTGACAGCATCGTGATCATTTAAATAACCTGAAAATGAGACAGAGCAAATGTACAAAGGCATGGCAAGGTTTGCCTTTAACCACACAAATCTCTTCTGTGTCGGGTGACGGCTAGTGCCTGGCATGTAAGAATTTCTTTATGGAATTTGTCTAAAATTAATCAATGAATGAGTAATTGATTGATTCGCACATTCATACATGAACATGTGGCCAAACATCTGTAGTAAAAACATATTTAAGTGAAAGCTGTTTCCAAATATTTGGAAAGAAGTTTAAAATATAATTTAAAATGAACTTTTTAGTTATTACCTAAATATTCTGTAGTGCAAAATAAAACCTATCTGCTTATTTTAATGCAAGGAACATTTGGATGTCATCATAAGATATAGGTGTTATTAATTATTACTATGATTATTGAATGTCTCATAATATGAGGAAGCTTAGAGGAGTTTATGAATAGCACTATTATGTTTCTTAGATACAGAGGAATAAATCATTAAGTGACTGAAAGAAGAGCATTTTCCCTTACATCTATTTATGGTGAAGTAAACTACAGGTGGCAGTGCTTTGCTGTGGATTCAAACTTGTTTTTTAATACTTAAGAGTCTGAATTTCAAACACAGAATGTAACCAAGCACCTGCAATTAAGAAAAAATTGTGGCAACTATTCACTATAGTAGCACTTAACTCACACTTTTCCTAAGATGGTTAAATGGCTAGCTTTTGTCTGCAGCTACACAGTCCAGAGTTAGTAAGGAACACCACCAAAATATTTCTTTTAAAGAGTAACAGGGATCGGGAGCTAAACTAATTTTAACTTTGTTTTAATACTGGTCATTTATCTGCTGCACATTATTATGATGAGCTCATGATATTAGCGTAGCATACTGATGGGAATCAATGGCTCTTACAAATATTTAAAGAAAAGCTAATATCTCATCTTTCTCTCTCCCTATCTTTTAACTGGGGCATAAAATGGCATAAAATGAATCTGTACTATGAAATTGCCCAGAAAAGGGACTTGTTTGTGACATGAGGCTAAATCTAACCAGATCCATTGGTGAATTGCGACAGATGGAGGGACTGTGAGACAGAAGGCAGGCGCTAATCACACACAAAATGACCGGCTTGCCTCAACATGTCCCATGGATTCCAGCAAACTTTACACCCTAATCCATTTTTAGAACAAAAAACATCTGGGCCATAAATCCTCTAATCTGCCAAAACACGCTATTAAATCCCATGATTTGTTGAAAAACACTAAGATTAAAGAAAGGAAATATAAAATGGCTAACTGCCGTGTTAGGAAAGTGTTATTAATACTCTTTCTTTGTCTCAATTATGAATGTTCTGGTACTAAAGAGCCTTGTCTAATCATGTCAGATTATACATCCCGGTTGTATTGCTAGACTCTTCTATCTGATCTGCTGATTGCCAAAAAACATAAAATATTTTCTTGCTGCTTAAACATTTCTCTTGAAGAAACTGATGTCAGATTGGTGCAGTGCTTCACTTTGGAAGGTTTCTAAGTAGTCCACACCTTTCCTCCTAACTATGCACAGACTACACCTGCTTCTCTCATCTTCTTGAGGATGAAGATAAGTTCCATGTAGGTGATAAAGAGGTGCCTTAAGAACTATTATAAGCCTTTCAGAGCTAATCTTTGGTATTTATTCACAGACCAAAACACTTCTGCTCTTTATAAATACAATATGAACTGGAAAACAAACCAAGGACTGATCTTTAGAGTTAATATTTACTGTAAAGGGTAGTTAGCCTTATATTATCCTTAACATACTGATTTGGTCCTTCCGAACAATTGTTGTCATATGTTATTCCTGACCTTATTCTGTTCTTTCATTATTCTAAAAGAAATACACTCTTAAATGACAGTGATGGCCCAGATATATTTACTTAGTAAAATCTTAAGAGGATTACTCCCGACTTTCCTGTTCTCTAACTTCTGTTTATATTTTACCTCGTTTCATGCATTGCGTAGTCTATTTAACATTTCCAAACCACAAATGTATTGTATAAAACCATGGATTCTTTAGGCTTCTTATGGATTGAGATGATAGCACTGTGCAGGAAAATGATTAATATAGATGCAAGAGGAATACAAATTACCATGAAGGTGGTTAGTTGACAAATATGTTCTGTAATGGCTAGTTCCACATTGAAGTGATTGCAGGTGGTAAAGGGTGTTTGCTTTAAAATAAACATTGTTGCTTTTAGAGACTCTCCAGTTTCCATTATAACGTTATATGACATTCTATCATTTGTATGTGTATGTTAAATCAAGGCCATTTATATATTACAGATTCAATCTTCATAGCTTCATTTGTTGGTTCCTGACATATTGTTCTCATCATAGTCAACAAATCTCCAGCCTTGCTCACTCTCTTTCTCAGCCAATGGCCTTGTGTCAGACCAGTGAGGCTGAATGCTCCCCTTCCTGCCCCCATGCCAAATCCTACACTCTGCTAGCCACAGATCTCTGTTATGCCCATTTCCCCTTGGCGTTTCAAAGAAAATGGTGTCCTCTACTTTCAGTCAAGGAAAATCCCCTACACATGTTCTCAATTTCTCTTTCTTTTCATTGCTGGTTCTCATATCATCCACCTGATCTCTACCATGTCCACTCCACAACCTGTAAGTATCTGAGCTACACTTTTCCCCTATTACATGCAAGGTTCCTCCTTTAACTTTGTTTTGCCATCTCTCTCTCTCTCTCTCTCTCTCTCTCCAATCAAGCTTCTCAAAGATGCTTTATCTCACACTCTCCCATTCTCTCCTCACTACAATCTTTATGTCTTGTCCCCTGTAGTGTTTCAGTTGCCAAATCTTAGGGCATTTTGCATCCTTGCGGAATGATAGTACAGTATTAACTCTCCTGTCCTTATGGAAATTTCTTCCTTCCTTGCTTTTCATCACAGCACAGTTCTACTTTCATCTCTCATCTCCTTCCATCTTTGTATTCTTGCCTGTGATATTTTCTTCACCTGCTCTATGATTTTGGTCCAAATTTATAACCATCAATAAAAGTGAGTGTTTGAAAGTTGGACAAGCCTGAATTAAACCCTAGCTTTGCCACTTATATAAATTATACAATTGGGTTTATTTTTCTAAATCTCAACTATTTCGTATGTTAAATGGGCATAACGCTCACTATATATAGTCTCTCTCTCTCTTTTTTTTTTGTACTAGGGATTGAACTCAGGACCTTGTGCTTGTGAGGCAGGCAGCAGCACCACTGAGCTAAATCCTTGGCCGTAGATATAGTCTCTTGACAGAATAAATGATCCATGAAAGTAATTCACTGTCACTTTATTTACAAAGTGGCATAGTGACATAAACAGAAGTTGGGGACTAGATTCAAATGGATCTGGATTTCCACTCCTTGGAAAGTGTAGTATCTGACAAATTATGAGCATTTAATCTTTTTCCATTTCTCTCAACTGTGAAATAAATGTAATGCTGATGGAATAACACATATGAAAGAGTAGGTAGAACTTAGAATCTGGAGGCAGTAAATAAGGTTAACTCCTTTCTTTTCTTTTGTTTTCATTATTTATGTACCTTTAACATTCTTCTTACATGGTTTTGACCATGACAGTTCAATCTGTGAGGGGATGTCATTTCTAGGTTGGCACCGAGGTTCAAATGAATTAGAAGTTAGTCCATCAGAGTTCAAAGTGTCCCAAAATTGTCATTTGATACACTTGATTTTGTCTTTATCATAAATTTATGCAGGAATTTTGTCTAAAAACAGGACTAGAAGGGAGAGTACATGTGTAGAAGTTTGGTGAACCACTTAGCAGGCACAGGACAATATGAGTGCTACTTAATATTTCAAATGAAATTTGGAAAATACTGGTTAGGAATCGTTCACACAAGAAACTTGTGAGGTTCTATAACTGTTAAATTCAAAGTTTGCTTTTTTATGTCTTGATGTTTCTTCTTAACCACTATTTTAAAATTCTCCATTTCTTTGTTTTTTAAAAAAGCATCCATCATATACACTGTTGGGGGCAGAAAAGAAGGAATGAATTGGAAAGCAATTTTAGAGGTGATAACCTCTAAAGGGACAAAATTAGTAACAGTGGATGCCCACGGTAAAGAAAAAAAAAGAAACTAAATTACCTGTAACGTCTTGAATTTTGTCCCCCCAAAAGATATGTACAAGTCCAAAACCCCAGTATCTGTTAGTGTGGTCTTATTTGGAAATAAGGTCTGTAAAGATATAATTAAGGTGCCTGAGTTGAGATCATCCAGGATTTAACGTAACTCCTAATCCCGTGACAGTTGTCCTTGTAGGAAAGGGAGAGAAAGATGTGACCCACTGAGAAAGGAGAAAACTTTAGACTGAAAACATGAGCCAGGTAAACCTCTCCTCCTTTAAACTGCGGGGCTGGGTCTTATAGCTAGCAATGGGAGAGCCAACTAATAACAAAACCCTTGGGACGGACCCTACTGCTTAAAGGAGTATTTCATAAAAGATGATCTGTCCTAGTCTGTTAAAAAATCCATGCTTAAGTAAGGGTAGGAAATATTAATGTTAAAAAGATGTTTGCATTGTGTGAATTTTCAAAATCTTGAAGATGTTAATGTGCACTGTGAATCTTCAAGAGATGAGAGCAGTCAAAATACAATGAAATCTTTGAAACTCTTTAATGTCCCTCTAAAAATGCGATTGTGGGATGAGTTCCATACATTTTGTCATGGTCTAAAAGTTTCTTCATGTCATCAACTCTGCTCATCCTTCCCATGTCCCCTCTGGCCAGTTTCTCATGAGTCCTGTGTTTAAGCTACAGAGACCTTTTTCTGGCTCCAAAGACAGGCCTTGTCCTCTTGTCCCCATTTCTGTCTCCCAAGATTTCCCTTTGGTGTAAGTGCTCCCTCTTTCTGACGTGTTCAGAAGGTTTCCTTGGGCTTGCAAGGCAGGCGGTGGAACCACTAAGCTAAATCCCCAGCCTTTAAAATTGATCCCTTCTCTGGGGACTTCTCTGACACACCCCCACATGTTCCTTGCAAGTTTAGTTCTGCCCGTGTATCTCCCTTCGAAACCTTGTGAATGCTCTTTATGCCACAGTCTTGAGGTTTTTGTAAGTTGTCTGCTGCTTCCGCCTATTACTTGAGGGCATTTATTTTGTTCAATCTTGTATTATTTTGGCCTATATTAGGGTTAGAAGGAATAAAAACATTTTTAAATTGAAAGTATCTGGCCTTGTAATTCCAAATTCATTGATTGTCTCTGTCTTCCCAGCAATGGAAACCTATACCTCAGGGTACAGGTTTATTAAAGTTCATGGATTTAACCAATGATATGAAGGCAACACAAATTTTCATTTACTACATACGTATTTTACATAAAACCTTTCAGCTGTAAGTAAGTATAAGAGCATAACTGTTTCCAGTGATTTCAACAAATGCCATTTTCTTTCTATTTCTGAGGTCACTTATCATAATTAAAATTTTGGTACCTTGATATGTAACCATTTGTTAATCTGTGAAAGCGCACCAGAATCATATAATAAAAGTGAAAGCAATTTATAAATTGTAAAGTGCTACATAATTATCATATGTGATTCAATGATACCCTTAATTTCCTCATAATCTAGGAATTACAGTAATCTCACTTAATCACTAACTCTGATGAAAGGTTTTCTCAGTAAAACCCTCATCTAAGTTATTCTCCTTAAAAAGGTAAACTAGTCTAGGTCTCTTCTGGTTCCAAATGAATTTTTGGATTGTTTTCTCGTGGAGGGGTGAAGGGCGCACAGGTAATGGGGAAAAAATAAGAACCAAGATACATCATGTACAGGTAGAAGCACCCAATGATAAATGTAAACGTATTGTATACCTAAAATGTACCAATAAAAGAATTTAAGCAAAAAAAAAGGTACACTAATGTAATTTTATGGTAACATTCACCTTCATGTCATTATATTTTAAATCAGGAAATTATAGAAATAATCTATGCAATAAACATGGACATATTTTCTTTCATTTTATGTGGTCAATATGTCTCCACTGCATTTGCACAGGCAGACTTTTCGTGTGCCTCTGAGGAGTGAATAGTAGGGTTACACATTCCAAGTGTGTACCAGGACAAATGTACCAGGACAGAGGCTGTGGGCACCTGAAGCCTCAGCCCAGATCTGCTTGTCCTCCTGCCTTTACAAAATGTTCGGCACATAGAAGGTATTTAATTCTCACTTGGACAGATAGGTGAGCGGGTAAAAAATTAAGAACACCATTCAATGCAGAGTGACCACCAATAGACAGCAACTAGAAAGAAAGAAGATTAAGGTTCTAAGCATCAACCTCCAATGGCTGCTACTGTAGACCACATATTAGGACACATGTTAAAATTAACACAGGGGCGAGGAGTGTAGCTCTGTGGTATGGTGCACGCTTGGCATGTGTGAAGCCCTGGGTTTGGTTACCAGTGCTAGAACAAAACAACAAAAATTTAAACATAGCGTCATAGGATGGTCTATACTCTGAAAGGAACTTGCTTTTAATGCCTGAGTGTGCACAGAGCCTTAAGAGCTCTCTATTCCTTATTTGTAAAATGACAACTTTTGGCTAGATGATATGGATATCTGCTCCATCTAGTTAAAAGTTTATAATTTTAAAATAACTGCAATGAGAAAATAGAACATGCTTTGAAAAAAGCTAAAAGTGTTATACATATGTGCAACATCGGTGAAAAGGGCCTAGGAAGGAAAGATAACACCTGGATGAAAGACTCTAAAATCATCCATCATTCTTCTGAACTACTCATCCCTCATTCCTCTGAAGGATCCCCCTTCTTGGGCCCTGCAGATCATCCATGTACCAATCAAAACCATTTTTATAGAACACACTGTAATACTGGCCACCAATTTCAAAAAGTCACTTTCTATATTTGTAGTTAACAGATACATAGCAAAGAGGCCCATGCCATTAATGATAGCTTAAGTTATCTTCTGGTCCACAGTTTTCCATAGTTTATTAATGGCATAACACATTAATTCTTCTTTCAGAGTGACCTTTACAACACCATTAATCCTCACAGCTTTTATCCAACTACATTATTACTCATTACATTTTCAGCTTTCAACATCTGCATTTGTTGAAAAGAGAAAAGTAAATTGTAGTGGCCTCAAACTCTTGGAAAATATGAGGGATGTGCATGTGCTGAGTGGACTTTTCAGGAAAAAAAGTAAGATATTTTAGTAATAGAGAAAGTCATATGATAAATGTTTAACACACAATCTTGCCTTTATAAAATACTTTGTCAAACTTAATCCTTGAGAATGCTGAAGTAAAAAGTATATATATGATAAAACACATATATTTTAGTTATTCTATTAGTTAAATATTTTAGTTCTAAGAACATTACAAAAGTAGTTCATATATCAACACTGTGATATTTATGAGCCTTCATGTATAGCATGGCAGTGAATCATTCTTGCCAAATAAATTTTTTTTTCTTACATGGTTAGTACATAAATGTAAATCTAGTCTGACTGACATTTAGGACACTGAGCAAAGTAACTGAGCATTAGCCCATAATGGTGAAAGAGCACATCTGAATTTCATACTTAAACTTCAAGCTTCTCAAAACTTCAGTTCTCACTGTTTCTATTCTGGTTGCTGCCCTGTTGCCCCAGACTGAATTCCCCTTAACAAATAATTTTGGATTCTAGTTTGTGGGATTAAAACATTTGAAATACACTCCTTCAGTTTTCTGTCTGGCCCAAAATTTCTTTGAACTATGGCCATTTTCTCTTCATTTTCTTCAATCTCGGGCAAACAATGGAGCTTTTCTCCTTCCTAAGCCTAGTCCTTTCTCATCATTTCTTGTTATATTATCACCCTGTACTCTTGCACATATATATGTCTCCCCAACTCTTTTTCCTTTCCACCACCGGGAGGAATGTATACCTATTCTTAAATCTTTGTCTGTTCAGCCTTCTCAAACTACAATCATCTTTCAATACCAAGTTTAAGAAAGATATTCCATATCAACTGTGCTGTCTTTTCTCGTGTTCTTCAAATCTTTGTACCTAGAAGTCTACTCAAACCAGTCTACTGAAATTTCTTTGTCAGAATCTATCCATCTATGGGCACCAGCTAAATCTAAAGTTTTTTTTTATGTTCTGTAACTTTTTTAAAGAAGGCACCACCATTAAGAATAACTGCTAATTTGGAGAAAGCTTTTTGATCTTCCTAGGCTAAGGTGACATTCTTATCCCAAAATACTCTTTATTAATGTTTCACCTACAGTGTGTATAGTGGTTTTAAATATCTATCTATCTATCCATAGATACTATACTTTGAAACTATTTTCTTCAAAAGTCAGAGCCCAATTCTCCTTTCCCTTGAGTTGGGTGGACTTAGAGATCCTCTTGTAATGAGAAGATTGAAACAGAACTGAGGATGTGTGATTTTTGAAGGACCGGTCATAAAAGGCACTGTGGCTTTCATTTCCACACACATTCTCTCAGTTCACTCACTTGGAAAGATTTTCTGTCATGGTATGAGCAGCCCTGGGGACAGACCCATGTGGCAAAGAGCTGAGGTCTCCAACCAACAGCCACAGAAGCGAGTCATCATGGAAATGGGTCATTCATTCCAAGTAGAGCCCACAGATGACTGCAGCTCTGGCTTCAATTACATGACAGACCCTAAGCCAGAATTAACCAGCTGTGCTGACGCTTAGAAACTCAGATAATAAACGTTGGCTGTTTAAAGGGGCGAAGTTCTAAGTTAACTTTTAATATTCCAATAGCTAACTAGTACAATAGGCACTTCTATGATTCATCATCCACTTTTCTTCTTACTAGGCACAGTCTTTCTGGCTAAACTTATTTGCTGTCTGGCTTCACCAGCCTTGACAAGGAATTATTTCCACATCTAAAATTCCAGCACCTGCTTTACATCATGGTGAGGCTCGCAGCTACCTCCTGAACACTGTGTGTTTCAAAATCAATGCATACTGAACTTTTATATTTTGGTCACCTCCCAATTTGATCCCACTTTAGTCTTCTCTTTCAGAGTTCATGGACACAAAATCTTTATTAGTTCATAAATTCTAAATCCCAGATGTCTCTGTCTCCAATTTGACCCTTACCAGATAGATATATTTGGTTGTGGAGATGTCAATTCTTTTTTAATAATATCTCCTCAATCTATTCTCCCCTTTGCTTTAGCATACTTATTTTTATTCTTGCCCTACACTAAAACAAAGTTTTCTTATTCTAATATCTTTCAGTTGTTAATATTCTTCTGAAAGTTCTGATCACATTGTTTTTTGGAGAAAATGTCAAAATTAGGTAGGATATTATCAATCTGATCCCATCTACATCTTATAGTTTTAGTGTTCATAACTTTCTACTACATATTCATTCCATACTCTGGGCAAATTAGTGCATTTCTAAAAGAATATACTATACTACTGAAATTTTGGTTTTTCTTAAAACTGTAATGCCTAAGAGTGTATCTCTTCTGCAAAGCTCAGTTTTTATTATGTTATCTCGAACTTAGTTTTCCTTGATGCTTCCCAAACAGAATCCAATCTTCTCTTTGACTACAGAATTGTATCTGTGCTCTGAAGTAGCACTTATTGTACCTGACTGGGACCACAGGATAGATAACTTTTCCCAAGTACACTAAGCTAGTTACTTGGGGGCCAGTCTGTATGCTGGCCTCATCACTGTATTCAAGTAATACACATTTCAATGACTGTGCGTTGAATGGCTGAGTGACTGAATTAAGTATTGACATTCTAGTTTATGTATAAATTAAAAATCACTGATTTTTTTTGGTCAGATTATAGAAAGATTGCTTGGTTGTTTATTTACTGAAATTATAGTTATGGAGAAGTGAAGACATCAAAAACTTTCAAAGAAAATGGAATGAAATGAACTTCATAACCTGTGGGTTGTTTTGTTTTTTTTTGCTAAGCTATGCAAAATATATTTCATCATTAGGTACACTTTGTACACATCAAAAAAATGGAAATAAATTTCAGTGATGGAAAAGGCAAGTTACCTACTGACATTCTGGAACCACAGCTCACTACAGTTAGTCATTTAGGCTCTTTGTAAAAATAAACTTATGGACAAGTAGCTACATATATAAACTTAACTCATGCTATTGTATTTTAGGGGACATTATAACCTGGACTTCATTTAGAAGTTTCACTTGTATGTTTAGAGCAGACCAAAACAGTTATTTAAATTGAAACTCCACTACTGAGCTCTACTGAGCTGAAGCCATGCACAGGGTTATGTGTTATATGCCATCAGAGAAGGTTTCATTCAATTGCTATAAACAGAAAATCATAGAGAACAAAGAAACAGAACTTACCTATTGTGCTAACTCTGGCCGAAGGACTAGCTAACGTTGCTGGGACAGAGGCTTTGAGGGGGCCTGCCCCACTGTTTATTCTCAGAGCTGGCATATGGGGAGAGGTGGGTGATGTGGGTGATTTGCCATCAGAGGTCTTGGGTTTAGCTGATAGGTTCAGTGGCTGTGCCACTTCATCCTGCAACGATCATCAGAACATGAGCTGTGATAAGGAAAGGGTGATTTAAAATGTCTAGAAAAACACAAGTGTACAGCCTGTCATTTCCCATTAAATTATTCTACTAATCCATGATCTTAACATTTAATCTGAACATTACAATGTTTCATTAGCTGTCAACATAATGTCACTTTCAACTACATACCGCAATCTTTTGTTGTAAAAGACAAAGTATAAATGCCCTCAGCTATCCACAGAAAGCACACAATTAATGTAACCTGTAAGAGATATTTTTAAATATTCCTTTATAATATTCATTTTTAAAACCTCTAAAGAACAGAAGTTCAATCTCAAGCATCTTTGTATCCTTCTGCTTAGGCAGAGCACTTGGAACTTCAGTGATGTAGGACTTAAAATGGTTGTGTAGCTCTGATCAGAACTCCTGTCTGAGTTAAACACAAAAAAGAAGAAAATTTTCTAACTTTCTTATAAAATAACCATTTCATCTAGGTTTCCAAGAAACATTTTTGGATTTCATTTAAAAATTAAAACAAATATCTTTAACATTGTCCTAATATGTACTACTTATTTATATGTGACACTGTTCTAAACACTTCACACACATCATGTTTTTAAAATCCAGATTGGTTTTCTAGATTTTCCTTACTGTATGACATATGTGGCATGAAGATCTGCATGAGATCAGCTAGGCATAGTTGATAATTTCCAATTGTTCTATGTTTCAATAAAACTTGATTTTATATCTTCCTATATTAGCCACTAGGAAATTTCATACATAAAATTTATGGATCCTACCATATAACTAAAATTTCTATTGTATCATATAAGTATCAGATAATATTATGTCACTTTTTTAACACTGCCAAAAAAGACAGTTACTGTATTTCTTTCTTGTATGCTAAAATTAGAATACTTTGCCACCTGTTTGTACAACATTGTTTATATTACATCCAATTTCACATGCACATTATGGTAGAATAAAAATTTAGTTTCACCTTAGGTAATATTTCATGAGTTAAGAATATAAAATATTTACCAATAGAAGACCAAATGCTTGAAAGAAGAAAAATTTTTAATCAAATAGGATAATTAGGTGGCCTGGAAACATGTTAATTAATGCAAATAAAATTTTTACTTACATATTCACCCCCAAAACACTGAAATTAATCACTGTATAAAATGACATCTATTTCAAGTTTATTTTCTAAAGAGGTTTATTATTAGATTTGATACTGTGGTTAGGTGTACTTAACAAAACTCATGAACTGCCTAGGAAAAACTACTCTCCGAATTTTCTAGTTCATTTTTTGTTTCTTTCAGAGAAAAGAATAATTATTTGAAAATCCATGAGATAATTCAAACTGGCAATCTTGTATTTTGTGAGATACATAATAAATTAATGATCCTTACTTCAAATTTGTATTCATTCATAGAATCTTGGTAGGAAGTAAAATAGGGTAATTTCATGAATGATTCAAGACATAACTTTGAGAAATTTACTATTGCATTTAAAACACTATAGGGGAAAAATTATCCCCAGATTGCTCAATTTGAAACACTCATTTGGGCAATTCAAACAGAAGTACTGTGTCCCTTTTACATATGTATTTGGGGATGGATGAGTAGTTGTCAACATGTGCTCCCTGGTCTAGCACCCTTAGCACCATGGTGGAGCTTGTGGAAAGGCAAACTATCACAGTTCCTTTGGGGCTTTGCCCCAGAAATCTGTGTTTTAATAAGTATTCCCAGATGATTGTGATGTATGCTAAAATGTTTGAGGACCACTGCCTTACACAATGTAAAGGGAACATATTTTAAAAGTTCTTTTTAAAAAAAATTCCTCAATATGAGCAGGCAACACGACAAATTATGCAATATTACCTCAGTCTTTAACATCTGATTGGGACACGGTGGATTCTAACAATAAACAATGGAAACTTTCATGTGCATAATACACTAAATGCCACTGAGGTTCAATGGGTCAATAAGGATTAGAATTCAGATCTTGTCCCCACCAATTAAATCTAAATATCCTGATTGCCCCGTATGGACTTTGCTAAATATTTTCTATGCAGCTATGAAAATTCCAGGCATTTCTCCCCCTCCACCAAATGCTGTACCTGTTTACTACCCTCTGTGTGAAAGCAATGGCTTCTGTGACAGCCCTAGAATTTCCTTTTCACAGTATCAACAACTCTTGAAAAAGTTTTGGGGAATGCTTCGAGAAATTAAAAGTAGCTGTTTAGCTTGCCTATGCAGGAAAAATCGAGAAGTCAATGTATTCCCAGCCTTGGAATAGGAGAGATTTATGAGCACAGAGGAAATACAGTGTTAGTGTATACACAAGGGGACTGACGGTGTTGATGAAGAGGAGAGGGCTGTGGATGCTGATAGGGTGAAATGTCATACGTCTTAGCTTTAAACACTAAGAGCTATTACCTGTGCATGCTAAAAGATGAGTATTCAAAGCATTTATTAAAGCAAGAGACCCACTGGAACTCTTAATATTCCTAATTCAAGGCAGCACAGATGTCTGAAAGCCAAAAAGTGCAAGGCCCCAAGGACATAACTGAGGCTGACAGTTCCAAAGTTGATATAAATGTCAGTCAGAATTGCCCTTTTATTCTCTTCCACCCTGTGACAGGGCAGATAGTATATTTAGGAAGAACTCACATGCTTGATCCTTATAGTGGTCATTGAATAAATAACTTTGATCTATTGTATGATATTATTTCAAAATTTGGTTTCATCAGTAATTTACTTCTGAGATACTACACCAAGGGCTCATTATTCATGAAAAATACAGAAATCACAGTAGTTTCCCATTTTCTATTAATTATTTTTCATTCAACAAGATGAAAATTTAAAAACCTTAACTATGAAATGGACATGAACTATTTATTCTTGGCACGAATTCTCACAATTATGACTATTAGCAACAGATATTGAAGAGATATATTTTTCTACTTTCTTCAGGAACAACTGGAGAGCTTAGCATGATAACTACTATTCTTACAAATAAAGTATAAACTTAAAAATACATATAAACAAGTTACAAATAAGAGAATACAAATCATTTTCAAGGTCAAGAAAGCACTGTAAAATATAGCATTTCTAGAAGTATATCATCATAAATTGAGGAAAGCAATTTGCCTTTAATTCCATGCCCAATTAGTAAATGTTGTTGCTAATTAAAACTATTGAAAAGGCATATTTCATGTACACACAGAGATAGTTATGAATAATTTATGTATTTGTTGAGTAGCTCCAACTTGTATATGATAACATATAAAGAATTTAAACTTAAACACGTAAGTTAAATTAAATATGTTTTTACTAATTGGAAGCTATTATTTCATTTGTAGATTTCACTATAAATATTTTTAATCAATTGCTTAATCTTAAGCACTCTGAAGTAATTAATAATCTCATGGAAGAAACTAAGGATGGGAAAGTTCTACTCAGGCTCAGGTTTTTGGATTCAACACACAATGCTCTTTTACATATATGTGACAACTTTCACCCTAAACTTAAAAAGACATGGATTGAATGTAATTTCTGAAATTTGAACCTAACCATGTAATTCTATCATACAATAAACCACATGAAGGTTAATATACATGAAACAAGATAAAATAATGCACTTGGTATTTTCTACATTAGTTACAAAGTTAAGGGACAAACTGTGGATTTATTTTTAGTAACTTTGTGTGCTTTTCTGTTCTCTACAATGCACAGCATCAAAAATTTCTTTTGGCAATACTAAAAAGTTGTTTAGACTATTCTTTGAGAAAAATAATAAGAATTCACATAAAATATATATCTAGGAGTAAATATTTTTTATTTAAAAATGTAAGGTTTAGGAATTTCTCATGAATATAATTTCTTCTAATAAACTACTGGCTGATATTGTCTGAAAAGGAATGCAAAGCAAATAAAATCCAAATAAACACTGTCCATGCATTTTCTGCTTACTTATAGCTACTATAACTTGCTCAAAAGCAAACATCTCAATTAACATGATCTTGTGTGCACTGTATTCGAAATATTATGGAGTCGTTAATTAATTTGTATTTCAGGTTGTGACAATCCACCCTAGAGGTAAATTTTTTTTTTTCTTTTTTTTTGTGTTGGGAATCAAACTCAGGACCTTATGCTTGCCAGGCAGGCACAGCGCCAGTGAGCTAAATTCCCGGCCCAGAGATAAAGTATGTAGAGAAAAGAATGTGACACAAATTTGTAACCTTAAATGTACTGAAGAAATGCCAATTGTCATCATGAACATATAGATTATTCTAGATAATCTTAACAGTGTAAAATAAATACAGAAAACAACCCATTTCATTTAGATAAATTATAGAAAATGGATATTTCTAACAAAATTGTATTAATATTCATCATTTTATGATGTAGAACAACCAAATGACTCAGAAAAAACAAATATAATTTAACAAAAAGCATGTTCACAGTCTTGGAGGATTATTTCTCTTCTCCCTGTCTCCCTCGGCCTTTCATTTCTTTGCTAAAAATTTTTAACAGAGACTTTAAAAAGATAGGGATATCAGTGCCCTAAGGAAGTCTACTCATTTCTTTCTATTTTTAATCCTTGTCCTTCACAATATGAAAATAGACCTATTCCTGAGTTGTTGGCCCATACGATGCCCCACCTATGATGTGCGAATGATGATATCCTTCAGAATAAAATGTTCAACTTTACATCCTTATTCATTATCATTATTCAAATATTAGTGTGGTTCCATGCCACACCACAGTTGCTTTGAAATTCCACTTAAATATTTACCTACATTAATTATTAAATATCAAACATGTATTTGGCAGGTAAATCTATATTACACTAATGCCAAAAGACAAGAATATATAAACTTATTCACTCATCCATTCATACATCTACTCATTCATTATTTATCACACAGTACTTCCACTATTTATTAATGGATTTTATCTACTGGAGACTGGAAAATCAGAAATCGGCAGACATCTAGACATGTGGCTTAGAAGCATTTGTTTTCTGCAGTCAATAATAAGAAAAGTTTGAAGTACACTTACTTTTTATTTAAATTCTAGGTATAGATGTCTGTGGAACATTTTTCCTTTAAATTGAATTCCTTGAGGACAGTTTGTCTATAGATTTACTATATTGTTTCATTTATAAAAGCTCCTTAATTTTCAATCGTCATATAATGAGACTGAATACACATGCATGTGTGTATATACATGTGTCTGTGCATGCCTATCTATGTGTGTGGTGTAAATATATAAACTTCAGGCTTCTTCGGTATGGCTTGAAAACTGATTTCCTCATATTTGTCACAAATACTCATGTTAAGTAAGTAGCTATAACAACATATGGGGAAGAGTGAAGACATTCATTAAACATGTTGCACAATTAATCATGCTGCAGCTATTATTCTCCCCGATGAAATAATCTTACTAGGAATGCTACATGACAGCCTGCATTATATAATGTTCATTGTTGGCGCACCACTCCTCCCTGTAAGTGTGTGCTTACTTTCAACCTTTCCCTCTCTTATTCTATCCCAGTTGTTCATGGTGGGAGCCCCCTTTCACCTTTCCCATCCAAATAAAGAGGTTTTCTAGAGGAGACAAGACAAAATAGAAATGGTATGACGATCTCCAACAAGACTGGTGTTGATGTTTACTTTATGAAAAACTTGGAGGAGTAAAGGTCTACATTTATGCGCAAGATTCAATCAAACTAACACATAGAAAACTGTAAACCAGTCTTAATTTTTTTTAGTTTCTTGGCCCCTGAAGAATTAGAAATCTTACTCAAGTGGATGATCCTAACTCTAGAGGTAGGGCTCTAAAAATTAAGTCTATCATCTTACAAAGCACATAGGCTTGAAGCCCCCTTTCCTGAACAGATGCTTCCTTTTTGATCTACAAAATGCAAAATGCCTTGTTAACCAAAAAGAAAGAGCTCCAGGAATTCTTTGATAGGTATGCTTTTGCTGTGTTAATGGTACCATTAGACCCAATTGCTATTTAAATGCAAGCCTTAAGTTATTTAGCTGAGGGTAATATGCTCCAGTTCCTCCTTTGGCTTTCTTATTTTGCCATCTTACACTTTTGCTTAATGTATGTACCTGTGTGTTTTAAAAGTGAATACCAGTACTTTGGTCGGGGGACACTGGCTTCAATTTGGTAATTACACATTTCTTTTACATTTGTACTGTAGGCCCTTAATTAATTAAAAAAATTCAAATAATACCCATCATTCAACTTGTTTAAAGTGCCCTGTGTTCCTTCTCTGTCTTCATCTTAATATTTTCCTCATTTTCTTTGATTAATGTCTCAATACCATAAATTATACAAACACACAAAAATTTGAAAACAATAGAGGAAAGGGTAAAGACTGTGGCTTCTGCAATATCACTTATCTTTTACATTCATAAATTTAAAAAATTGCTGTGAAATACCTAAACCAAAAAAGGAATGCCACTCTTTTTACACAGAATACTTGTATGATAGCTCCCAAAAGGTCTTGCTTCCTAATGTTTTTATGCCCCTGTACAGGCAGTCTCCTCCCAAAATAGACAGTTACGGCACAATTTGACTAGGTCATAAAAGACAGTGTAATTTCAACCCTCCTGTTTGATGGACCACTTGATAACTTCGATCACTTTGAGGGACGACTTGATCAAGTTCAGCACTATTGACACTTTGGGCTGAATAATTCTTTATTTTGTGGGGCTGTCCTGTGTGTTGTAGGACGTCTGTCAGTATGCCTGGCCTCCACCTAGAGGAATTAGATACTTGCAGCACTTTGTCCCAGTTGCAACAACCAAAAATGTCTCTGGACATTGCCAGATGTTTCCTGGGGGACAAAACCACCCTGAGTTGAAACCAGCTGTGCTGTTGTAAAGACATTTGAACAGTTGCATTTGTAATAAAACTGTATCATTTTTATTTATCGTACTGTGAACGTACAGGTACAATTCTTCTTTAAACTTTTCTTCCTTCTCTTTTACTTTTGTCTTCTTCATTCCCCTTAAAATTTCTCATTTATCTTTTGAGACTTCAATTTTAGATTATTTTTTATCTAACCTCTACTCTTTATTTCCAAAATATTCTAAAAACATATTATATAAATACAGTTTCCATATATTTAAAGAATGTCATATTCCTTTAGCCCACAGTACCAGAAGGAAAGCTACTTATAGAATTTTTCTAGTTAATTTGAAAAGAACAAGACGAATATAAGTGTCAACAATAATATTTGACAAGAACAGCTATGAACCAGTTTAAAATCTACAGTGTTGCAGTTCAACTTTGTTTAACCTCTCATCCCCAGACAACTTCAAAATCCTAATTATGATGGTTATTTTGTCCTATGGCGTTCATTACATCCGGGTGATTGCTATTATCTTTTAAAGTGATTAATAGTTCTTCAACCAAGAGGCTAAAAGAAATCATACAGCAGTAAGAATTAATGTTAATAATCATACCAGATCTTATTAACCTCTAAATGTAAATCTCCAAAAGCTTTCACAAATTCTTTAGAGAAATTGAGAAGTTGGTCACTGAATATACAGGAAACTGTAATGCATTCTTTCTACCATCTGATCAGTCCTTAAATTCACAATTACAAAGCATTTGTCACTGTTACTTTACTATTAGTTCTACTTGAAGATACATATAGAAATTAGACAAGGACTACAAAATTGTCAAATGGTGGGATGGACTGGCATAGTAAACATGAGCTTCCGGAGCAATAAAGCTTTACAAAACAAACTCTAAAGAAATGGACGTCATACTGATCAAATTCTACCATCATCTCTCTATTGCAGACGGCTCTGACAGTATCTGAAAAGGAGCACAACATCTCTACTGAATCTACAAAAGGAATTACTATCAAATAGCACAATAAAATAAACACCCTCAAAAGAAATTAGCTGCCAACTAATGCACCGGAGTCATATCAAAGAGAGTTAAAATATTCCATGGTGCCATGGACAGCTTATCATTCAGGAAAACAATACTGATGAAAATGTTAATGACATATTGATGATCTTAAAACCAAATCACATATTTTGAATCACATATTTGGGTTTATAATTTTCTGGTAAAACGGAGACAGACCATGTTTAGATTGCAACCTGGGGAGATGGGGAGAGGAAATAGAAGGCATAATCATATTTAAAATCATTGAATACCAACTCCATTAGTAGAATCAAGGCCTTATTGCCAAAGCTCATATATGTGCATGTATGAGTCCTAGGATTCTCAGTAGTCTATTTAAAGCTTAATGACAATCTTACTTAGGAGACTTGAGTGGCAGCCAGATTTTCTAAGGTGTGGAATCATGGGTAAAAATGGACATGTGTGAGATGGGTGGTGAATGAGACATAAAGCTGGAAAAGGTTATGCAAAACCAAGGAAGCCCCTAATGTTTCTGATTGTAACAATCATATCACTATATTTCACTTTCTTGTTTTAGTTGTTTTCTTGAATTCTTGATGGCAAAGTAATCAGATTACAAACTGTTTAAGAAAACTTTTCCCATTAAAAGAATCTTCACTGACAACCTGAGTACTCTCACCCTTTAGATTACTAAGGTATTATTAGCATGTTGACATTTTTATCACTCACACATTTCTTGGGTAGGATCCTCAGTACAAAAAAATAAAAAAAAAAAAAGATATTAAAAGATATTCCAATAATCTTGTCTTTAGTAAACCTTAATGCCAAGAGAAGAAAGGACCAGCAAGCAACAATTTCTTTGAAAGACAAGATTGAACACTGAAATCATGCTTTTTTTTTTTCTTAATTCTGAAGAAGTTTTTATTCACTATATGACAGAGCCTACACACCCAATTTAAGTGCTATTGGCCTGGTCCCTGGCAAATTTTTATGACAATCAAGTCATAAACTATTTTATAAAATCATTACAATTAAATGCCAAATGGATTCATATACTGTTTAAGTCTAAATAAGTATTTGAAATGAACATCACAAACATACTTAACATTACTCTTTTAATGGACCTACATTATTTCAATATAAAACACATACCAATTTATACACATACAAATTCTTTTCAGTCACTTAGGGAGGAACCAATATTGCAAAAAATGAAGAAGAGAAAGGAAAAGACTTTTAGCCCACCTACTGACAAAAGTTAGGAATCTGCCCAGGTTTATTTCAAATAAGTAGTGTCAAAGGTTACCCACAGGCTATTTTATAGTGATTTATAGCTGATGCCTGAAAATCTCCTTTATTTTAATGATAACCTCAATAGAGTCATTAAGGCATTCTTTATCTTCATGGCAAGGACCAGGAGGGAACGGATATCTTTAAAGAATTCCACGAGGTGATGAGTATTTATACAGAATGTCAATTAAGGCCAGATTTTATGTCTTACCCTGAAGACAAAATATTTCTTTTCAACATATCCAAGGTGTTTAACTTGATTATATATTCTGCCTATCAATGTTATAGTATTAAATTCAAAGTATAGACCAAAGAAAATTACAACAAAAATGAAAAGGCTTAAAATTCAGCATCAGGTAAGAGTATGATTTTAATTATGATGATCCTGAATCTGTATTAAAGCTCTCACAGCATAATGATTCTTAAGTGTCTGTACTGAGTTAAACGTGTCATGAAACATGAGGAATTGTAAGATTGATTTATCAGATACTCATTTAAGAAAGTCAATTAGAATAGTTAATATGTGTTGAAACTCAGCTGAAATTCCTCATGTTTAATTTTTCCAAGCCCATAACATTATGACAATAATATACTTCACAGTCTGAGCAGCATGAAAGAATTTATACAGCAATAATAATGACATCATTACCAAAGAGTTTTTGATAATATTGTTTAGACTGAATTTTACCAGAGATTTAATTTTGAATGTTCCTGAGATCCACCAGATTGCCACTGTAGGACATGGTGGAATATATATGTACATAAAATGTGTATGTATGTATATACGTGTCTACATAAGTACCCACATATACATATATTATGTATATAAATGTGTATATATGACATAAATATGTATATAGATGGCATATTTTTCTGCTATTCTTCAGCTAGGTTGTTTGAAATAAAAGAGAAGCAGAGAAAGGAAATTTTATAAAGATTATCAAAACAGGAAAACAAAACTTTCTAAAACTTTACTTGGATTATATATATTATATATATTATAATATTATTATTAAACAATACAATAAAACTAGTGAATATTAGTGAACCCTATGCCTTTCCTCGCAGTGCCCACCTTACTCATCAGCATATGTAAGGGTGCTACTCAAAAATGTGTTCACTGTAAATAAACTCACAAGGCTGATGTAAAAGTCAGAATGCCCATTAATTAATTTATACTTGACCAAAATTTTTATTTTAGTTTATTTTAAAATTTATTACTGGACGTTTTGAACCCAGAGGCTTCACTCTGAACTACACCCCCAGACCTTTCTCTATTTCTTATTTTTGAGACAATGTCTTGCTAAGTCACTATATTGCTCAAACTGGGCTCAAACTTACAATCCTCCTGCCTTAGCATCCCAGAGTGCTGGGATTATATGCCTGTGCTCCCATGACTTCTGGCTTTTCTGAGTGTTTTCACATATGCTTTTCTTAATTTCAAGATAACTCAAAAAGCCAGTTTCAGAATCAGAATCAGGACAAAAAAAGTGAACCACGAGTACTTCATTCACACCATAGTAAGGGCTGGTAAACAATGCATGCTTCACAACAGGTAAGATTTCTCCAATGATCACAGTGTTCAGATTTCCTAAACCCAGTTTATCTCACCTGGACTAACAGGATGAACAAAGACAAACCTTATACAGTGGACCCTTGACTTACAAACTCAATTTGTTCCTGAGGGCAGCTGTAATTCAAGTTGGTCAATTGAAGGCTCAGGTTCCTCTCAGAGCCTTCAAAGTCTCTCTCCTGTACACAGGCAGATTTTGGTATCCTTAGAGAGACATTGGCCCAGGATTTCTCAATTAACCTTGCACAGGAAAGGATGTTGTAATGTTCCTTCCAGAACTCTTTAAGGTTAAATCTGTGTCTGAGACCATCTGGAGGGACAAGCGCCTGGCATTCTGGTAATAACTCAAGACTTTGGTCATAAGTTAAAACTAAACTTCCGGTCATAACCCACGTTGATCGTATGTCTGGCTGGTTGTAACTCGAGGGTCCACTGTACAGTTTCCATAAACTTTCTGTGAACATACTCTCTTCTATGTAGTACAGTAGTATTGTTACATTCTTCCTAATTGCAATCATATTCTGCTCACATTGCCCTAAATTTAACCTTTAATGGTCCAAGCCATTCTTTCTGATTACTATTTTTGTAGCAGAGATAGAGAGATAGAGCAATAACTATACGCCGAGTATCACCCTTGGTGTTAAGGATGAATAAAATAGAATCAGACGGGTAGACAAGGGCAGTAAAGTGTAATAAGGGGTGCACTGATACTATTCAAGGAGAATGTGGCTGTGAGGTGGAATCGAATAGAATGGGGTAACCAATTCCTTACAGAAGTGATGGTTGAGGTAGACATTCTGCAGGTGCTAGACAAGAGGAGAAAGTGGAACTGAGACCAAAAAAAAGTATGCTAGAGATGCAAAGTGGTATAAAAGTAGGCAAACAGAAGTGAAAAAACATGATGCATTAGAAAGTAATTCACTTGGAGCATATACTTCCGGGAGCAGAAAAAAAGGTAAAAGAAAGTAGGTTAGTGAAATAGGGGGACTAGATCACAGGATGCCATGGAAAGGAAGTTAGACTACATCTTTTAGACACTTTCATCTTTACATTTTCTTTCTTCTTAAGTTCACTTGCAAAGTGTCCTAGAGATGCATTGTAGCAGAGCATATTTGTTTCTTCACAACTCAGATCAAATTCAACAGCCTGGTCTTTACACTGTCTTTCAAAAACATTCTAAACATCTCATCTTCTGGAAGGAATTACTTTATCCTATTTTTCCCAAGTTACATTAGAAACTTTCTTCTTTATATCCCTATTATTACTGAATAGAACTTAGCCACCATATTATAAGGGATGGTTTACTTAGCTGTCTTCCCCATTACACTGTATAATGTATTATTCTTTATTTACCCACAGTGCCCATCATATTATAGACACTCAAAAGGCTAATGAAATCTCAATATATGTTGTGCTGACATCTTCTACAAGTTAACTCTAGAAACCTCATTTATTTATAATTATGTGATTTAAATATATATATATATACACACACACAATCAGTGAATGAGCATATTACTTTGTTTTAAGCAAAATGCAAACTCTTTTGCTTGGAACAGATCAACAGTGTCTCTTTCCCAAAAGACATTCTCTTTTCTCCTTTCCCATTGGAAGATATGTCATTTACAACAAGCTATATGTTATTAACTATGTGTTTTAAATGGATCTGGTTTTTGAAATGAGATTCAATCACATTTTGAAAGAATATTTTTAAAAACATACTTTAGTATTTATGTCTAACTTCTCCATATTTTATATGTCTGAAATTCTACAATATAATATGGCTATACAGATGTTTCAAAAGTTTACCTTGAAATAGCTAAAAAACATATTAATGGTTTATTAAAAAATCCCTATACAGACACATTCTCTTTGATCATATTGTATTAGTAAATGTAAGTTTGCAAACACTGATATGGTTAAAACTAAATCACAAGCAGTGATAATTAAGTGTTCGATTTATATTATTGAGTTGTTATAACACAAATATTTAATGTAGTAAACATTTATTGAGAGCATATTAGGAGCCAGCCACTTAAAATTCAATTGATAAAGGAAGTGTTTATAATATGATCCATCTTACAGAATTGATCGCACCTTTACTTATTTTGTTGCAAGTCCACAAATTACAGTCCCAGATATAACAGATAAGCCTAGCTTACTGCAACTCAAGGAATGCTAATGGAAAAAAAAAGCAAAAACAAAACAAAATTACTTAGAAGTTCTCTTAAAATTGGATTATAACCATCATTTTTAGATAAATGACAGCACTATTTGCATGAAAATTGGCACTAAAAATTCCATCATTTGACCCAAAATTCTCGTCTTGCCCTGTATCCATATAGGACTGGCCTGACAATAGAGCTCCCACTGACTTAAAATGATACTTTGATCCTCAAAAGAGTTGGATAGAGAAGTAAAGAAAACACAAATCTGTACCTATCTAAGGACATTCCTGTTGCTGTCATAATGCTTTTTAAAACATACTTCACAACAGTATTTTTTCTTATGTTATTTTAAGTGCTACTGGAAATACTAGAAGAGAAGAATTTTTGCAGCATTTCATACTTTCTATTTCTGGTCTCAATTTCTTTTTCTCCTATTTATGAAATATCTACACTGCCAAAAGTCATCAAAAATGTACAACAAACAGCAGCTTAAATTATATAGTAAACTAGGAAAATAAGATTCCTTGTTTCTTTAAAGGCCCGGTTTAAATCAAGGTCTTCTACAGAATTCCAATGCTCTTAAATGGTTTTTGCAAAGCACTACAACAAATCTTTAATAAAGCAGAACTTGCAGTTTTACGAAAATGTCATATTATTACCCTTTTCTGGTATTGGCAAGTACTTATGGAAAAAATAGTTTTTATCTATTTGAGTATACACATTTTCTTTCATATCATTTTGATAGTGTAAAGCAAGAAAAATAAAATTTGGTCTTTATCCAACATTTAGATATCCCATAGTTATCCCACTGAAAAACCCAAATCATAAAGAATATTTCTAAAGACATTTCGGTTTTGAAAGAGTCACCCAGTGAAATGAGCTAGTCCACAGCTGGGAATGCTACAACTGCTAAAAGCTGTGGAATATTGCAGTTTTGACTTTCGCAGCTCATAAAGCAGAGTGTGTAATTCTAAGATGCGCCCTGATTACGTTACACATGCAAGATGGTTCAGGGTGGGGAAGGGGCAGCTTCTTCTCAGGATTGCTTAAATACATGATTCAGGGTTAGGGAAATTTCTAGCTGCTCTTGATATTTAGAAAAGTTTTCGCATATCCACGCTACTTTTCAAGCAGCACTCTAATAATCAGGTTTTTAGAAACAGTCAATATTATGAGCCATTAAAGATGCATCTTTCAAACAATATCTATAAGGCTGAATTTTTGAAAAAGTAAAATTCTTATTTCAGTATAGACAATCTTTCAAATATATTTTCAATTAAAAACTACTCTTAAGTGAAATAAGTAGGACACACATGTGTAAATACCAAATTGTTTCTCTGGTATGAGAAACTGAAAGTGTAAATAAGAACCAAAATGTATAACAGATAACGTGAAATAGGAAGAAAATGTTCAAAGGGGAAGGGGAACTAGGGAGGGGGTGTGGGGGAAAGGAAAGAGAAAGAAAAAATGAGAAATGAAGGAAAAAACAGAAACAAAACTTTTGTAAATAGGGAGGGGTGGAGGGAGGGGGGTTGAAGGGAAGGAAGGGGAATGGGAAAAAAATAAGAACCAAGATATATCATGTACAAATGCAAATTCCCAATGATGAATGTGATCATGATGTATACCTAAAATGTACCAATAAACTTAATCAATACAAAAACTAGTTTAGAAATTATTCCTCATTTCTAAAATATAAAGGAGTTATCTATATTTCAAATAGGTCTTATGTTCCTATATTTTCAAACTTTAGGAATATGAGATATGGTATATGTGCTTACAGATTCCTCTGATCATATTTGTCATATTATAAATTCAGCTAATGTGAATTATACTGCACACTGTGCATCTGAAGATATTTTTTCAAATTTAATACAAAACAAGTCATGCAATTTCTAGTCTTTGTTTAAAAAAACATAATGTGGAATGACTGGGTTCTTCAGTTGATTATTAATCTTAATGAGAGACATATGAATGATGATAAAGAACTTCATTGTTTCAGACCATTTTAGACAGGCTCTGGATTAAAACAGTCTGTATTGCTCCTTAAATTAATTTTATGCAATCCATGTCAGTTCCACATTGTATGTGCATGAGTGAATGTGAAAACAGGTATAACTAAAAAGAATCTCACTTTATGGAATACAATAATGTAAAACATATTATATGTTTACACATCAACTTTATCAGTAATATAAATTGAGTATTAAATGCATCATGAAAGTATGTTTGAATAAATCATATGAGAATTTTTTTTACCAAGAAAATGACGAACTTATTTATAGACGTTTTTCAGAAACTTTACAGAAATTTTTGTGCTTTTCTAAGTGAGTTGTACTGTGTGACTGAATGACAGGAGGTGTAACTTTTTAAAAGCTTATAACTAGAGGGAGGGAAAAAGAAAGTAGAGGGAAAAGAGACAGAGGGAGTGACAGAGAGAGGAAAATTGTGAATGAAAATTGATTTCTAAAACATTCAATTTGGTACTTGGCAAGCTTATACTAATGATAAAAGTGATGTTATTCACAATGGAAAAACTACCGTTTCAGTTGTTTTAAGATTGTAGCATATTTTTTAACCCATTTAAAAAAAATCTTAAAGATCTTTAAAGATTTTAAAGTCCATTGAACCTAGCAGATCTGTCGAAATCTTACTGCGCTATAACGTTCTGGGGAAAAAAGTACCAAAGCAAAAATCAGATGAATCAGAAAGTAGGTTCAGTTTTCTTATTTGGCTTGTGAACTGGTTCATAAGACACTAAGTAAAATAAGAATTCCCAAACTCCAAAGTACTTGTACTAAGCACAAATATATAGCCAAAAAAACATTTAATGACTCAAAACACTAGACCTTGTACTTTGTTTTAGATAGGGGAAGGCAGGTACGAAAAATTCTATTTTCTTAGATGACCAATGGAAAACCACTTACAAAGTAAGTGAATCTGAAAAAAAAAATCTAGAAATATTCTAGGTTAAATCCACACTCCTGGGCCTTACTTGCTGCCCTTCTTGAGATCTATGTGATTGTCCCTTTCTGTCTCTCGCCTTCATGATATCATTCCCTGTGTACACTGTGCTACATGACCACAGACATCTCTCTACACTGCCCACCACTATCTCCAGTCCGGAACTCTGACACCGATGTGTCAATAAACAAGCAACTAACAAACATCCGTCAAAGTAAACCAGCTTTTCTTGCAAATGGCATTGTCCAAATATCATTAAGGCTCATATTCCAGAGTGTTCCTAAGAAAATACAGTAAGTATTGTAGAGAGGCTTAAAGTATTAATTAATTGGCTTCAGAGCTGAAACAATAATTGCCTTTGCCACAAATTTTTTCTTTGCCCACCCTAAGAAAGGAAGAGAGTGTGTACATAATTGCAACATTCTGATAGATGGTGTGATGACAAATGCAAACTACACCATCTCTCTTTCAAAGTAAGTGTGTTTAGAACATAATGCAAAATATTTTATATGACAATGTCCTGTGTGATCTGGTTTTTCTCACTTTGCAACCTCATTCTGTTCTTCATGTAAACTTCACTCCAGCTATCCTGGCCCTTTCACTTAACCTTTACTTCATCAACCTTATTCATAGGTTAGGGTCTGTGAGATTCCCAGTCCCTCTGCTTGGAATATCCTTTTCTCAGAACTTTGTAGGTGTTTTGTCAGAGAGGCCTTCCCTTATTTTTATTCCTCAGGATCTCCTCTCTTAGCTCTTTCTATCCTGTACTGTTTTATTTTCTTCACTACTCCACAGAAGGATATTGATTTGTTAAACTGCATAGTTTGTCTCTTCCCATTAAACTACAAAATCTGAAGAGAATGATCTTTGTTCACAGCTGTAGTTCTACTGGCTTAACCTAAACTTGGTATATGATAAGCCATAATATATGTTGAATATATGTTGATTAATATATGTTGAATGATAGATGTAAGCATAGGGTGCTATGGATACTGAAAACTGTCCTTTGAAAGAATAAGGAAAGAACATAAGAGATGCAAGCCAACTATATGTGATATTGCTTAAGCTTGTGATTAAGCCACACTTGAAGTCAGAATACTTTGCTTTTGAAATGTGAATGAATATACTTTCTTTTTGCTTAATCCAGTTTGGGTTGGGTTTTCTGTCATGTGCAACTGAACAAGTACTAACAAATAAAATTGTCGTCCTCATTCAGTGAAACAAGGTAATGTCCTGGGAAGGTGGTTACAGTTTTATTTAAATAAGAACACTGTGATATTGAGTTACTCTGAATAAAATGATGTCACTAATGGAATGGGGGCTCCTTTTCATTGTAGGAAGGTAAGCAGAGAAAAAGTGACCTCTTTGTTAGGTTATTGTGTGTTGGATGAACAGTTTCTGGGCTTCTTTCAGACTTAATATTCCACAATTCTACAAATAAAATGTCTTATACATGTTAAATAAACAAAATTTTTTGAATACTTTGGGTTTTGAACTTGTCTATCTTCATTTTAGAACACTGTATCTCCATTTTGTTACTCTCACACATCTCTCTGTTAATTAAACTATTGATTTCCTTGTGCTACTCTTTAACATTTTAAAACATTAGTAGAAATCTTCGTTCTAAGAAAAATTCAGATAAAATCTTATGAATAAATATGTATGCATTCTATTTTCCATCAATCTAAGTATGGCAGTATTTACTGTCATTTTATAAAGAAATTTATTCTTTGGGGAATCTTGGTGAGAAAGATCACTAAAAGATTTTTTCTACCTTGTTAAAAATAATGTGTAAGCAGTATATGTTTAATTGATACAGAGAAGTAATCGACTGAGCTTTAGAGGCATCCTCTGTGACTCAATTCAAACACTTCCAGTACAGGCGAGAGCTAAAGTGGTGAAGAGGGGTTAACTAGCAACACCTCACGACAGGCAGATTAATAATTCAGGGAGCAAATAAAGGATCTCAATCCGTTTGAAGTATTTTAGAAAGCCAAATTTATAATTAATTCTCCCAAAGAAAGGATAACTACAGACTAGTGTCCCTTTGCAGTTGCTGACAAAATACCGTAATGACTTGGCATTTTTAGCTGTGGTTTTCACTGAGGTTGTACTACCCTCCTGAATCATGATACACTTTCATATTGTTTTTGGTTCTCTAAATGATTTCGATTTCTAACTGCCTGATTTTTTTTTTTTGGTACCGGGCATCGAACTCGGGTCCTTGCTCTTGCGCAGCAGGCGGCGAAACCACTGAGCTAAATCCCAGGCCCAAACTGCCTGATTTTTATATTAAAATGCTTTGAACATACAGCTTTTCAGACAGTGGATCTCCTTTAGGTTAAACCTATTTTAGAGGGCAGCTTGCATTTGTAAAGTATGATTCTATGGATCTTCTTGTCTGCACATGTCCAACATACTCTTCTTTCCCCATGGTTTGCATTATTAAAAAGCTCTGACATATCTCATCACGCTGCGTTCAAGACAGGTTCCTGTCAAAACAAAATCAATACACCAGGAAGCAGTGCCCAGGCTAGTAGGATTCAAAGGACAACACCTCAATCCCTCTGTGTACTTTGCCTTTTTATTTAATGCTGAGATTATAACTATTCTCTTTGTTTTACAATTTTTATTGTTTTGTGGTGCAAATGTAGCCAATGCTCCCCTTTCAAGTCACAATATATTGCCAAAAGATCTATTTGGTTATTTAATGCCCTTGAGCTTGAAAAAGCTCTGTTTAAGTCTCTGGCTGTCTGAAATTCCCTTCCACTGAGCAGAAATGAAAAAGGAAGGAGGAGGTTCATCACAGGGGTTCTGTTGATAACACTTTATTTAATATATTGCTGTTTAGTAACATGAGACTACAAAAAGAAAACTATTTAAAATGACAAGGTGACTGTGTTATTTCCACTGTAAATATGTCCCACCCAGGAAGTGATGATAATGATAATGGCCACATTTACAGTTTAAGTCTATGGGGTGATTCTTCTTAAAAGAATGTACCTCTTGAGACTGACTCATCCATAGCACATTTCAAAGGCTCACAAAATAGTTATTTCACAGACATTGAAATAAACGGAGAGGGGGTGATCAGCAGCTATTCAGTAAAGCACAAAGCAGCTATACAGAACAAGGTATTAGGGAGATTTGAGCGTTTAATTGATTTGCCTGACAGTGTTTTTAAAGCATAAGAATAGAAATGGTCAATTTCAATGTAGTCATAATTAGTTGAGACTAATATCCCTTTCTGCTCTGAAGGTGTAGGAAAACTGGAATCTGCAAAAGTACCAGGCCCAACAGTTTTAGTACAGATCAGTGATTTTATTGGATGCTTACACATAGAAATTAATGGCTGCTCTTCTTTTATGAATACTATTTCAGCACCGTGGATTACTTAGGGATACTGCATTCAGAGACCAATTCTCACCTTGTGCAGTGAATAATGATTATTTGAGTTTTGATCTGAAAAACTGTAAGTGTAAGTCAAGCAACAGAATTCTAGGGGTGTTTACATATTGGTAGTAGCCAGAAACTACTACTACCCAAAGTATTTCATGGCCAGAGGAAATATGAGAAATATTAAATGAGATTACACTTACATACTGAGCAATGCAGTTTGGACTTGTGTTGAGCAGTTTTGAGGAGTGTATTTGGACTTTTCATCATGGAAATAATCTTGTTGTGACCTTAACACTTCCCAGTCCATTTTAAAATGATGACATTTCCTTGATGTTTGTGTTCCATCTTTAAAGTATATTTTGTCATAATAGTAAAAATAATGTTTGTATAGTTTGCAATGGTGCTATTTGGAATTGGCTGTGATTATACTGCACTATGTATGCGTTTTTGTATTTTGTCTTTCTTGCCCATAGGCATTATAAAACATTGTTTGAAATTACTAAAAATGCCTTCATTTCCCCAATCTGTTAGAACTTGTCCCCAGTCAAGATGAATATTGATTATCCTGACTTCTCATTCTCCAAGTATATCACAAAGTAATTTTGTGTATGTCACACTTACTAGTATTAAACTCCAAAATCTGACCCTGCAGATCAGTGTCTATAGATATGTTCATTTCATAGTCATGAACTATGTGACTGGTAGCTTTGCAGCAAAAAAGGTGCCTAGTAGGAGTCACTGGCACTACTGTGACTACTAACACAAGCACACAGCCACCAACTTGAAAAAGATTTTCACTGCTGTGCCCATGAAAATGGACCAAATAACAATAAAATTCCAGTTCCTGTTTTTGAATCTGAAGCAATATTTATAAAGAAATTGGAGTGAAAAGGATGTGATTGTGTCTGGTCAGCTGGTTAGAGCCATTTCTGGCTTGTTTCTTTTCCTTGTCATAACTCCCAGGTTGCTACTGCTGAGCAAATGGGAACATCACTGCCAGAAGTATTTGAAAAGAACAGAAAAATTGATTTGGACAATCTGTGTGTTCCTATTGATAGAGACACAACGGTGACTAGGGGTGTGACGAGGGTCATTGCAAGGTTAAAAGAAAAGCACCCAGGAATTCTCTCTTGTCATCAGCTTTTCGAACTAAATGGTTTAGGTTGCTACTGGCAATATATAAGTTTCCATCAAATACCAAGAGACATCTAGTCATATTTATAAGTTGTCCTTCGAATTTTCCCAAGGGGTGGCTACTTTTACAATGGCAAATTGCTTATAATGGGAAGTTCACATGTTTGGTATACTTAGGACATAGGATTTCTTGATAACATGCAGTTGCTTTTCATAACAGTTGTGAGCTGTCTATGAAAGTGAGTATAAATACTCTTCCTCCTGAGTTAACAATTTTAAGTACTAAATTGCTTCTATTATTTTTAAAATAATGTATTCTTAGAAAACAAATGTGTCAAAAGATCACATAGTATCACACAGCACAGGCTATTCATAGGCTCTTAAATGACTGCAACAATATACTTAGAAAATCATTTAAATAAATAAATATATCATAAAAATATACGAGGTGCTAAGTATGCTGTATATGAGCCCATTCTGGAGCAGAATCTAAACTATAAAAAATGTAAACATTTTAAAGATACATAAGCAGATTCAAAGCAATTATGACTGCATATGAGATTCAAAAATAGCCCTCAAAAATGCTTCAGTTAAATAATTTTCTTTAATATGAGAAAGTAAAATTGTTTTAAAAATTTCTATGACACAATACCTCTTATGCAAAGAGGCTCAAGATTTTATAATAACATGTTCATTATTTACCAATATTTAGCTATAAGCTCAGCTATGAGATACATCTGAGCTAGGTGAGCATCAGTGAAGAGCTAAATATATTATGCTTTAGTTAGTCAATGAAAGTAAAATATTTCTGGAGTAGGATCCAGAGGGGAAATTTTTAAATGATTGTTACGGAAACAAATGTGCATGTATTTAGAAAGATAATAACTGCTGAGGAATTTTTTAAAATCCGCTGACTGCCGTAATACTCTATCATATTGTTTTTGGCAAAAAGGTGATATAAATATACATAGGTTTTTGGCTTGTGACTAATAAAGCCTAGATATTAAAAACATTAACCAATGACAGTATGTCAGGTATTAATCCAAACAGTTCACAAATCATAAAGTTCAAGGATGTGTAAGTCATTAAGCAAGTTTATCCATGTTCTCAAATATAGATTCTGAATAGAGCAGGTTTTTTTCCTGTTTTCACATTTGCAGAACACAGTTCGTGTGTGCAGTGTTTAGAGGTTCACTGTGAGTCCTCTAAAGGTTTCTTTATCATTTAATATTATAAATAATTATGTTCCTAGGCGGCAGTTCAAAGCTCAGTACAGCACTCCTACAATGCCACAGGCAGGTCAGCTGACTTTTCTCCAAAGCTGCTCTCTCTGGTGCTGAGGACAGACAAAGTGATATGTCTGTCATACGCCATTACCATTAGAACAGCATCTTGTTCTTTTATTACAACTGAACTCCGCCAGATTTCTCAGCAGGAATGCTAAGTGAAATCAATGTCTTGGATTTCCAGGCTGAGCTTGGAGGTCACAGCCACTCTATCATTTCTCAGCATTATCCTTTCTCTCTCACACACACACTCCCCAAGCCTCCAACTGGCACACAGCAGATTGAAAACAGCATGCATCAGAGGACTCATGCTGTACAATTTTACAGTCTTTTGGAGCCCCTCCTTCTCATTCCTCTCTTCCATTTTTTACAAACTGCAAATAAGTTTTGTTTCTGTCCCTATCTGGAGTTGTGAGGCAAAGGCAAAGGCACACCCAGCAAGAAGGGCAGGCAATAAGATTGAGAAAAGGTTGATTTGTGACAACTGTCAACAAGATCATTATCTTGACATCATCACCTAGATGTGACCTACAATTCCATTGCTCTAAACAGCAAATGTACTTTTAACTTAAACCATCAATTTCCCTAATTCCAGGTAGGTACATAGATATCACAAAGCCCTCAGACAAAATAATTCTATTTTATAGTGAGATAGACATGAAATCTTGCCCATAAAACACTCAGAAATTACCAAGACACTAATAATTGATTATTTAAAAACCTAAATATGACAACAAATGCTAGCTAGTATATATGAAGAAAATAGCTCTGTGAAGTAAAAAATGTGTACTATGCTATGTATAAATATAAATTTCAGGGTGCAAGAAAATAAATTCAAGTATTATAATTGGTCCTCTCTATTTACTGTTGATTGTACTTTTTGGGAGGCAGGTTCTTCATTAAATGACAGTGATGACACTTACTGGTATGGCTCTTTTTAACTCAGTACACTTTACCACTGAGTTAAATTAACACAACCAGATTTCAGAAATCTTTCTGACATAAAGCAGGTTACAGACAGTATGCTAGATGACACTGAGCAAGGAAAGGACATATTTTTATTAATCATTGTTTAAAAAAAGAACATTAGGGCCGGGGATTTAGCTCAGTAGTTCCGCCGCCTGCCTCGACAGTGCCAGGTCCTGAGTTCGATCCCCGGTACCAAAAAAAAAAAAAAAGAACATTAATTCCTGCTTAAAACTTTATGTATATTTTTACAGTGGCTAATGGGGAAAAATAGTTTATTTTTTTCTTAAAACTTTCTTATATGTAAAAAATTCATGAAAGCTAATTTTCAAAAAGTAATTTCAAGGACAGACTCAGTTATATTTTTAAATTGTGTATAATTATGGCAAAAGAAATAATCCACTTTTTCACTAGTATTAAATAAGTGAAAGTATATAAAACCATAAGACATGGCATAATTTTAATACACTACACAGAGTCTTCTTCACCGAGTGAAGAAGTTTCCTAATCAAAGCAAAGAAAACCTTCAGTCACTTTTGTACTTTTCATGGTTACTTAAAAATTATTATTATGGCAACTGCTCAATAAACATTTGAATGGATGGGGCCAGGATTTAGCTCAGTGGTGCCACCGCCTGCCTCTCAAGTGCAAGGTCCTGAGTTAGATTCCCAGTACCAAAAAACAAAAACAAAAAAACATTTGAATGGATGAATGGATGGATGGATGGATGAATGAATGGATAAGTGAACAGAAACATAAATGGAAGAGCCTATCTAGCATCAAAAGCATAATGACTATTTGTACAAGTACTTTAGTAATAAAATATTAATGATAAAATGTTCCAGGTGTAAAAAAAAAATCCATAAGTCATTCAAAAGTGAATTACATACTATCAAATCTTAAAACAAAACTAAACAATGAAAAGCACTATTGTGAAACATGATGTGAAATCACTAATAAATCAAGGGAAAAATCATAGAACAATACCTAACAGAGGTATCTATGTGAGACCAGAACTATGCTGCTACAGCTATTTATTTTACTCAAAGTTAGCCTGTACATATAATACATTAAAACTGCTGGGCCATGCAGACATCAAAATATCACTGCTTTAAAATTAAATTGTATTCAATAAATGTTATAATTATTACGGAATTTTAAAACCTTACATGCTGCTGTGATTACAAAGAAAAGCAAAACAGGCCTTAGACATACATTAAGCAAACAAGTAAGGCCCATTAAACAGCTGAAACAGATTTAAAAAGTAGCACTGTATATTCCCTAATGTCACTGTAGTGTGCCCAATATTTCTTCCTGTGTATTTATACATATTGGTGATGAATCAAGGCCCCATCTTTGTCCACGTTAAGTTATACTCCCAAATGTATTTCACTCGTAAGAACGTGTGAAGGACTTGGAAACTCTGGGAAGATAAAGGCTGGAGTGTCCTTTCTCAGCTGAATAACCTCTTCTCCTCAATTCAGTTTCTAGAGTAAAACAAGAACTGTGAAAGACATCCTGGTGGGGCCTCCAGGGTATGGAGAAAGATGTTTGTAAAATTACTTTTTCTCTTCCAATATTTTCTAATCCTCTTCTCTCTGTGCTTCTTTTAACTATGGTGATTACCCTTGCCCCGTTACTCTTTAGACATTTCCATGTGACATTCATAGAGTCACAAACAGAAGCAGTTTTCTAGATAATTCAGAAAAGTATATTTTGGGAGTAATGAACTGTCAGTTTTCTGCATAAAATTTTCTAATTTAGTAAAAAATTTGAGGCATTTTCCTGAATAATCTCAGGGAATGCTATTGTAGGGGCAACTCTTCTCACTTTGTATACAAACATCCTAATACAATGCCATGTAAATAAGACCTTAACAAACCCAAAATACAAATACATAAACACTGCAGAATGGTTTTTCTGTTTCTCTCTCCTTTTAAGCTAAGGTACATACATTATGTGAATTTCCCCAATACTTTCTCGTGTTTTCTCAAGATATGTTCCCTTAGCTCTAAAACCAAAACTGTTCCTAAATAGTCTTATAACTAATACTATTATTATCTTCATTTCTTTTCACAATAATCTCAGTAAATGGCTGCTATATCTAAAATTATATCTATACCATACCATATTATAGCAGTTATTGATTTAAAAAAAAACCCATATGTGCTAATCCTACTCATACTTTAAGATCTACTTCAGTTGCTCCTTCTTTGGCAAACACTTTCCCCTCTAACTGAAGCTAATCTCTTCCTCCTAATAACTTCCAATGTACTCTTATCTGTGCATTTCTCTGTAAAATTTATTATTTTGCATCACAGAGAACGGTTACGTGGCTATTTTTATAAATATCTACTTTTAAACTTGTAAGCTTCCTTAGTCCAGTATAATCACCTGATGAATCACTGTGTCACTCAGATTTTTTATAATAGCTATCAATACATGTTTTTGAATTAAATTATAGATATATGTATGGAAATTTATATGCACATCTATTGCTCCTAATGGACTCCTACCTCTACGTACAGCCAGGGATTTGCCCCATTGCAGGCATGTAAAGGACCTTCAATAAATACCATTAAATGAAAAGGAAAATTCTAAGTGGCAAGACAGGGAGCTTCTTCAAAAGTGTACCTTGCTTTTGGGTGGTGGGCTGTTTGTGCTCTTGTCTGTGTGAATGCTGGTAGGAGATACAGCAGCACCAAGGTTGCCTTGGGGTATGCCTGGGAGCTTCCCTCCTGGAGATACCTGCATTGCAGCTAGCTGGGCAGCATATAACTGCTACAGAAGAAAAGGAGACAGAAAAAAAAGACTATCAATAACAAAATAAATGCTCAGACGTATATTTTGCTATGGGCATTTTCATTTATGCCCTGGAATATTTAAAGAAAGAAGCTGTCACCTCAACTTAACGACTTGTTTCTCAGGGGAGATATGAGAGATACCTCATGTAAGGACTCTCAGTAGCATGATGTCCAGGAACTCACAGCAAATAACAGCCATCCATATTTACTCTTTCCAATGTCTATGGAAAACATTCATATCATATTATTTGGTCAAGAGCTCTTTTTGCTCTACATTAAATTTACACAGTGTGTTAAAAAAGAAGGCAACTTTGTATACACAGTCATTTTCTTACTATCCTTATTGGTTCAATTACTGTATGCCTTTGTTGCTTCACTTATTGAAATGAGTACCTGTAACAATTTTTCTGAGCAATAGCTGTACAGAAATACAGAAAAAGCATTGTGAGAGACCAGAAGGGGAGTATTTGAAGAGCATCATCTGGTCAGTCTACCTACATTGATAAATATTAACTGGATGCCTGTCAGAAGTTCACTTTATTATAGTATATAAACAGACAAATCTCAAATTATCTTGAGGATTAGGGTTTTAAGACTTTCCAAAACACATACTCTTCCACTAAGCTATCACTTAATAGTTTTCATTTAAAAACCAAGAAAATGATCGTTAACAAATTATTAAACTAAAAGGAAAATTTTATTTTTATAATGATAGCTACATGATATAGCATCCGAAAACAAGGAGCTTGCATTACAATAGTCACATCAAATATTAAGATTAATACTCATTTCATCTTCATTTAGCATTATGTAAAATGTTTAACAATCTGATTGAGAATATATTATTAAATTTTATAATGTGTGTGTATACAACATATCCCAATTTCCCACTTTCAATTTGGCTTGAGACTCCATGGATAGTTTTTTACTACACAAGATAGAAACTTCTCTACTGTGAAATAGTTCTTTGGAATGTCTTGATTTTTTTCTGAAAGAGAAATTTCAAAGGATAAAATTGCTCAGGATAAGCCATAGAACCTAAGTGGGGTTTCACCACAAATGAAACATGAAAACTGCAAACAGAAAAATACACAGCATTGTTCACAGTTTCCAGACACTATAACCTAAATGAAATCAGGACATTAAAATTAATGATAAAGTTATGGTTTATTTTTATGCAAAGTAATATAAGATATATTCCGGAGAAATACTGAACATCATACATTACTGAAATGTTTTCTGATTGTCAACAATGATTGTCTGCAAAAGAATCATTAGAATAATTACATGTGTCATATCTTATCACACTCAATCAGCAAGAAGAAAAAGATTTAATTCCTAATTCTTAGATTACATAAAGAGTAAAAGAATAATTAACTTCAAATATGAAGACTTCAGAGTTTATTATTTTTTTAAACTATTAGAAGTGAGGTATACACCTGCATCGATGTTAAAAACTTAGACTTTATTTTCCATAATTAGAAAAAATAGTTTTATTGTCATTATTCTGAGCTCACTTAGAACATATCCAAATATCCTAGTGATATCACTTTGAAAATTGAAAATGTGTTCAGTAGACTATATATGCTCATATTGAATTTAAAAAATGTAACTATTTTAACATACTAGTCACTAAGAGTATGTTTTATAAATTATATTTTATATTGGCCTTTATAATATTGTATTTTATATTGTGTCCTTGTCTTGGAAAATGATTCTACTGGTTATTACTCCTAGGATAACAATATGTAGATAACTTTACTTTTACCTAACTAAAATTACTAAATTTAGCAGAGAGGACACGGAGTAAACATCTGTAGGTGAGAATAAACGTGAACAAAACAGTTATTCATGACTTTAGTTTGAGTCTTTAAGATTTCATAATATTGAAAAATTGTTGTCTGTTATTTAGATAAATATTTTGACCGGTTTTCCATAAATGGTGATTCAATAACTAAATATCAACCGCTACAGACAGATTCACAACTTTCAAAGAAGTATATGAACCACTACTAAAAATATGAACGTATACGTAGTAAATTTAAAGGTTGGAGATAACAGAAACTTTGAGTACAAAAATCATACACATTCTGGCCCTACTCAAATAAATGCATTACTTTTACCCTTTCACATATGAAATTAAGGTTCATCTGAGTTAAACTGTCCTAAAATGTGCCTTTGAACTGAAATGGAAAAAGTTGCCCAAGGTCACAGAGCTTAGGGCTGGAGTGGAATTTAGGTCTGCTTTTGTCCAAAGCTCTGGCTTTTTAACTGTTCCTCTAGAAGAAAAAACAATGATTCTTGAAGGAGCTAAAAATATTGAGACACAAAAATGTAGACTGCAGAACAACTTGAGAAAACACGAGAGCTGCTTTAGGAATATATAGAAGGACACAAAATTCTTATCAACACATGAGCACCAGAAAGACAACAAATAATTAATAGATTCCAATCTAATCTTTGGTGATTGTTTCTTTTAAAAGATCATTTCTGAGGACAGTAGGAAGGACAAATAAAATATTAAAAAATGTGGAGAAAGGAGAAATTTAATATTTTAATGATTTATATTTTTAATATAAAATTCAGAAAATATAATGCTCTGAAGAAGTTTAGAAGTCACAACAAATTCCTAACATTAGTTTCAAGGTCAGAGTCATGTTATTCTGCAAGGCTAGCATAAGTGAATCTGATTAATTCAACAAAGTAAGTGTCCTTTTTAAATTTCAGTCTTTAAACTTTAGTGTCTCAATTTTTCTCTGATGTTTAAAACACATCAACTATTTTCATAAGAGTACATTTATCCTAATATATCTTATATTTACCTGTTGGTTTTATGTTCTATGCTTTAAAGAAAGATGTTAGTTAGGTCTTCACATAGGAAAGGAAGAAGTCATGCTATCTTTATGTGCAGATGACATGAAATTTTAAAAAGAAGACCCCAAAAGCACTCCAGCAAAAGACTCTTAGAATAAACAAATTCAGCAAAGTAGTAAGACACAAAATAATGCCAAAAAATCAATAGCACTTCTGTACATCAATAATGAACCCATGAAGAAAAAATCAGGAAAACAATCCTATTCAGGGTAGTTAAAAAAAGAAAAAACTATCTAGGAATTAACCTGACCAAGGAAGTGAAAGACCTATATAATTAAAACTATGGTACACTCAAAAGAGACTGACAAGGACATCAGAAAATAGAAAGATATCCCCTGTGGTGGATAGCTAGAACCAATTGATCATACTACCAAAAATGATATAGAAATAATGCAATTCCAATCAAAATACCAACAGCATTCCTCACAGAACTAGAGAAAACAATCCTAAAATTCATATGGAAGCAGAAGAGAACCCAGAATAGTCAAAGTAACCATGAACAAGAGCAAAGCAAGAGGCATCACAATCTTAGGTTTCAAGTTATATTATGAACCTGTTATAATAAAAACAGCGCGATCCTGGCACAAAAACAGATACAGTGACCAATGGAACAGAACTAAGGATGCAGAAGCAACCTCAGGCACCTTCAGCTATCTTATCTTTGACAAAGGGGCCAAAAGCATATGCTGGAGAAGAAAGCCTCTACCAAACAGTGCTGGGAAAACTGGTTTTCCACAGGCAGAAAAATGAATGGAGATCCATATGTCTCACCCTGCATTAAAGTCAAATAAACATGGGTCAAAGATCTAGATATGAAAATAGACACAATGAATCTGCTGGAAGATAAAATATGTAAAATTCCTGAAGACATAGGCATAGGCAAGGACTTTCTTCACAGAACACCAATAACAAAAGAAATAACACCAACAATTGACAACTGGGATTATGTCAAATTAAAAGCTTCTGGGCCGGGATTTAGCTCAGTGGTTCCGCTGTCTGCCTTGCAAGCGCAAGGACCCAAGTTTGATCCCCGGTACCAAAGAAACCCAAAAACCAAAAACTTCTGCATAACAAAGGAAACAAACAACAGAGTGAAGAGCCAATGTACAAAATGGGAAAAGTGTTTTGTCAGGTACTCCTCCTCGGACACAGGACTAAATCTAGAATATTTAAAAGATTCAAGGTAATTAAACTCTCCCAAATAAAAGACCCAGTCATAAAATGAGGAACTGAAATGAATAAACACTTCATGTAGAAGAAGTGCAAATGGCCAATAGTTACAGGAAAAACTTTTTAGCATTTTTGACCATTACAGAAACTCAAATTAAAATAATACTGAGATTCTATCTTACTACAGAATTAATGGTTATCATCCAGGACTCAACATTAAATTCCAGCTAGGTTGCAGGGGGTAGAGGAAAGAACCTTTATATTGCTGGTGGGAATGTAAACTAGTACAACCACTATGGAAATCAGTATGAAGATTCCTCAAAAAACTAAAAATAAAAATTTCATTTGACTCAGGTATACTTGTGAGTATCTTCCCCAAAGAGTTATAGGCCTACTATTACTGTGATACATATACCGCCAAATTTATAGCAGCACAAGTTGTAAGAGCTAAATCACAAAAGGAAAATTTTGAATCATTTATAGGAAAGTAGATGCACCTTGAGAATGTAAAGCTAACGGAAATAATTCAGACACAGAAGATTAGCTATCCCATGGTTTTTCTTCTATGAGGAGCTGAAAGTATAAATAATTTAAAGAGCCAAGTAAAAGAGATGTTAGGGATCAGGAAGGCAGACTTTGTGGAGAAAGGAAGGAGAGCTGGAAATGGGTTTAATGAGAGGGAGGAGAAGGGAAGCAGCAGGAAAAAGGATCAAGATACAATATGTGTATGTACCACTTCCCCACGATGAATGTATTTGTCCCATATTGCAAACATATACGAATGAAAATACAAATCAAAAGAAAGATCTTAGATAGGTTTTTGTTCTGAAAACTTCATGTGTACAATTGAAAGAAGGGCACAGGAGCAGGAAGGAGCCAGTTGCTGCAGGGGGTACAGAGGACGGACGTGTGGAGCAGTGCATGGGAGGAAAGACTGTGGCCTGACTGGAACACAATGGGGAGCAGAGCAGCACTGGCTTTAGGCTAACTTGACATACAGAAGTTTTAAAGAAAGAGGCAAAAGAGTTAAACTGAAAATAAATGAAGGAAAGCAACATACATGGTGTTTATAACAAAAGGTACAACAAGAATATAACCTATGAGGTGATCAAAATTTAGGAGTAATAATTTCCACATGAGTTTGAGTTGAGGTAATTGTGAAAATGAAGAGGGGAAAATAACGTCGCCAATTAACTGAGGAAAAGAAACAGAAGATTGGGATAAAAATATAATTCATATCATGTCTTGATTTTGTAAATGTGGTATGTATTTGTCTATCATATGTTCTCCTTTGTGGATAGAGTCATCCTAATATCATTTTAAGAAGCCAAAATACACTTTTTTTTTTTTAAAGGAAGAACTAATTAATCCAGAGAGGTTTTCCCATAAACCTGCACTGTGATAGTGAAAACACTGGAACCATGTCATCATGGACTTCCTTAAAGTGTAGCTCACTGCACATTTCCTTCGTTCATTTATTTTTCTCTCTCTTTTTTTTTTTTTTTTTGGTACTGGGGATCGAACTCAGGTCCTTGCGCTTGCGCAGCAGGCAGCAAAACCACTGAGCTAAATCCCCAGCCCTATTTTTCTCTTTTTTACTGTGCTAGAAATTTTGATCCCTAGGCCTTTAGGCATGCTACATAAGTATTCTACTACCACTGAGCTACATCCCCAGGTCCAAACATTGTTTTTAAAGTACGAAGACTATGCTGTTCTCTACTAATAAGCTTGAATTGTATCTATCCTAGCCAGACATCATCAGTCTTTTTGCATTCTTTCTACCAAGTTGTTATGGTCTGGTATAGGGTCAAAAAAAGAGAAAAACACTTTGATGGCATGGTAAAGAATGGATATTTTAATCTGAACCAATTAACTGTTGCTTTTTGGGGGGAAAAAGAGTAATATATTTGGACAACCTGGCTTTTATGGCATAGTTACATATAATAGTTAAAATACAATCTTAGGAAAACAATGACATTACTTGGATATGTTAAGCAACTACTATTCGGTGCTAGGAGGGGAGAAACTCTACAAAACAGCCTATTTAAATTCTAAGCTGAACAACTGCATTAATTCATAGAGAGAGTAAATTCCTGCCACTTCCTAATAGCACATTTTCTCCAAATTGCTAAAAACACAGCTTCTCCCATTGGCTACCAGCCTAGTGTCTAACAGCCAGCTGGAGTATTTGGATTCAAAATATGAAGCATTGACAAAAATATCTATCATAATTTGTTGCCTCAAACCATTGACTGACTAGAAAACTCCTTGAAGGCAGGAATTATGTCCCATTTTTCAATGCTTCATCAGAAAATAGTAGCTGCAAGGAACAGTAGAATTGGATAAAGGTAAAAATGGGCGGTGTAAAATAATATCATGTATTATTAACAAATATACATTACTAGTATATATTTAATATATAGGCAGTCAGAAAGGATAGTGATTGTGTATAAAATTAAAAATCTGGAAGGGATTTGGCACATTTCTACTATTTGAGAATTAGAAAAGCTCATCTATGTTACTGATAAAATTCACATTCATTCATTTCATTAACTAAAGAGGGTAAAGAAACATGAATTTAAAAATGTTAACATAATAAAATACAAATTTGAATATATTCTTTAATCATACATCTAACAGTATTTGTGTAATTCATTTTGAAAATATGTACAAAAAATGAAGATTATCTGAAAAATGCTAACATTTCAAGAGACAACAGGACAAAGAGTTAAAGCACACAGTCATTCTTAAGTATTTTTAAAGAAATGAGAAATGCTTACTTTCTGTCAAACGAAGGTGCATTTAATCACTGAATCTAAAATATTTATTATTGGATAATACAAGGTATTCACTAGGAACTATGATTGTTAGTATATATGAACTGTGCTTTGAGATTCTTTTAGTTCAAAGGTTAATTCTACTTTTTAAAAATATATTTTCTTATTCATTGCCCAACAACTTCCCCACTCTCCCCCATCCCCTGGTAACCACCATTGTACTTTTTCCTTTTATCAGTTCAACTTTTTTAGATTCCATATATAAGTAAAATCATATGGTACTTGTCTTTCGGTGTCTGGCCCATTTCACTTAACATGATGTCTCCCCATTGATCTATGTATTCTCAAATGACAAGACTTCCTTCCTTGTTAGGCCTGGATAACATTCCATTAGGTATAAATATTCTTTATCTACTCCTCTGGCAATAAACAATAGGTAAGTCAGGCCGATTCTGTATCTTGGCTATGTGAATAATGGTGCAATGAACATGAACATGGGGATATCTTTTCCACAAGTAGATTTTATTTCCTTTAGCCATATACCCAGTAATGGGAATGCTAGCTCTTTAATGTTCTATTTTAACTAGGATCTATTCTGGGATGTGCCTTCTGTGTACCCAGGCAATTTGGAAAAGGGCAGAGGAGACAGTGGTGGGCCTCTATACAATCACCTACCCGGGATCTCAGCAAATGACAATGCCTGGTTTGATCCAGCCATGTTCTTCTGGCTCTGGCATGGAGTAGGAGATAAGAAAGGACCACCTCTTGGTGAAGACAGTGAAAAGTGGATTCCCCATCCTCTTATCTTCACCTCCTCTTTTTCTTCCTACCTAGTTTTTTTTTTCCCTCAAATTACAAACTTCCTCACAGTATATGAGAGATGAGTACAAAAACCATTTGACGAGGAAAAAAATGAAAGCTAAGATGATGACTGAAAAATGTCTTTTTAAAATGCTATATGATAATAATACCTGATTCTAAAAACAACTTGTGAACCACTACACTGCCATTATCTGAAGGTAAAGTGCTGAGAATATACAAACACTTAATAGTGTTTTGGGTAAATAAATTGTGTTTTAGAAGGAGTATCTTGTTCTCCAAGTGAAATTTCTTATCAAATACACACATATCCATAGGCACACATGCACACACAAATATAAAAAGTATATAATAACTAAATACAAATGAACTATATACCTCTTAGTATTTATTCAAATGAGAACAATGAGGTTGTTTTAATTCTCCTCCAGAGCTTAAGTAGGTACAAGGATAAAGTCGAAGTCTTTTATCCTCCTTGGTGACCAAGAAAGTCCTTACCCAAAAATAAATACTAGTTACTTCTAAAATTTCACATAAAAATATATAGATTTAAATTTTATGGACAGTTATAGAGCTAAAATCTTCTTGATTAATTGCATTTTCTAGGTCAATTATATATGCAGAAAAGGAAAATTTGGGTTGTCTTTTAGCCAGAGTCTGAAATTTGACAGTAACATTTACCATATTTACAGTATGTTAATACTTGAAATACAGATTTAAAATATGGGTATGCTGTAATTCATTATTGTTTTTAAAATACTTGAGTGTATACTTTTACAGCTTGAAGAAAACCTGAAAAGTTATATGTTAAATCTGGTATGTAGAAAAATGGCTTTTTTTTTTCCCCCCTTAGGTTGTTTTAGAAGAAGGGACAGGGAATAGCATTTGTGAGGAAAAAAATTCAGAAAGCAATTTCAAGGCTCCATAAGTGTTATCTTTATAGTTTAATTTCAGCCTCTTAATGTAACTTAAATGTGGAGTTTAAAGAGAGACTAATGTACTGGAGAAAATCTTTCAAAACATATTAGCATGTTTCAGTGTGAATAAATGTGGTTTGCACATTATTTTTCACAATGTTTCTTCATAGAAAATTATCAGAACAACTTTTGTTGACCATGTACCTTCCATAACATTGTCAGCATTTCCTTTTCTATGTTCTTCAAGTTGTATGAAAAGCAGCATAAGCCTTAAATATGCTGACTTTTAGGGTAAAAGTGCAAATAGAAAATCATGTGTCAAATATATAAAAACTCATAAATTATATGTCAAGCTAATAAACTGGCTAATAAATTATGTTCTATCTCCTAGCTGACAAACCATCAAAATGACCTGAATGCAAATGAAAAGCATGAGATAGCATTTCATACCCATTAGTCTGGCTACTAGGAAAAAACAGAACACAGCCAATGTTGGTAAGGATACAGAAGAAATTAAAATCTGTGCATTGCTGGTAGGAAGGTAAAATGCTGTCTCCACTGTGGAAAATCCTAAGTTCCTTGAAAAACTAAGCATGAAATTAGTATATGACCTAGCAATCCTACTTCTGCTTATATACCAGAAAGGACTAAGAGCAGGATCTTGAAAAGAATATTATATACCCATGCTCATAGCAGCATTAATCACAATCATGATATGGTGGAAACAACCCAAATATTTCTTAATGGATAAACAGTAAACAAAATAGGGTATGTAGATAATGTGGCATATTATTCATCCTGAGAAAGGAAGGAAATTCTGACATATGCTATCACTTGGGGGAACCTTGAAGATATTAAGCCATGCTAAGCAAATAAATCAGTTGTAAAAGGACAAATACTGTACAATTCCACTTCTATACAGTATGTAGGACAGTCAAAGTCATAGAGACAGACAGTCTTTCAGAAAGTGAAAAATAATGTTAGCATGAAGGATATTCCAGCCAGAAGGATCACAACATGGAAAGTTACAGTGTCAACCTTCAAATCAACCAACAAAATATTTAAGAAATTTTCTGTGTCTACAGAAAATTTTTTTTAAAAAAAGAGTCCTTCTCTCTTTTTAAAATAAAAGAACTTGTTCCTTCTACTTATTCCAGGCCAGCTGTGAGGTAAATCTGCGTTCCAGTCACCAGTACTAGGACAAAGCAAGAAGAAACTAAAGATAGCTTTGGCTTTTGTCACTTACTACCATGTTTTTGAAGTCTTCCCCTGTTGTAGCACGTATCAGTCATCTATCCATTCTTTTGTATTACTGAATAGAATATTCCTTTGTGTAGTATAGAGCACATGTTTATCCATTTATCTAGTTGATGAACACCTGGATTTTTTCCAATTTTAGGCTACTATGACTAATCCTGCTATGACCATTCCAGTATGAGTCTTCATGTATTTTCATTTCTTTTGGCTATCCAATTCCTAATACTGGATTTACTTAGTCATACATATGAGTCATAAGGAATTTCATGTTTACTTTTTAAAGAAATTGCCAAACTTTTTCAAAGTTGCTAAACTCTTTTACATTCCTGTTGCAATCTATGAGGGTTCCAGTTACTGCGCATTCTTGTCAACACTTGATATTGTCTATTTTATTCTAGTAGATGTGAAATGGCATCTCGTTGTAGTTTCTGTAATGACTCTGAGCATCATTTCATGTGCCTATGAGCCATTCCGCCATTTCCTTTGGTAATACATGTATTCAGATCTTTTGCTCTTTGTTCCAAAGTTGGGCTGACAAATTGAGTTATAAGAGTTCTTCATGTATTTGAATTTGACTTTAAAGGGTGAATCCTATCAAAAAGACTTGTACGGGTGTGGTTTAATATCAGGATGCACTCATTATTCACAATCATAATGACAACAGAAAAGTAATACAAATCAACAGTTTCCTTTCAAACCAATTTTTATATATCCTTGTACAATAAGTAATTTTTTTATTTTTTACTTTTCAAAAATCCTAATGGAGAATGCAATGTGGGTTATAAAGGACACAATGTCTTTTGTATACATTGTAGGCCTGTGAACAATGAAGACTATCATTAACCTCTAAGATGGTCCCTGCAGAACACTCAACTAGACAGCGGGGCTGCCAGCTCACCCCCAGGAATGATACTCTTGGTCTAACCTGTGTGAGGGTAAAGTGGACGGAGAGAGAAAGGAGAAGGGAAAAACTCTCTCTAACTTGGGGAGAAGCCATAGAAATGGGTGGAGGTTATGAGAGGTGGATTATTTCTCTGCTGCCTCACCAGCTCTGGCACAGATCCTGAGGGAAAGTGAATCAGAAAAGGTAGAAAAATGCATTGTGAAGACAGTGACTGTCAGGGGACACTAGGGACTGGAGTCACTGAGAGAACCAACCTCAGGAGATATATGGGAGATCCTGGGTCTACTGTATTTGGATGCAATGCTTAAGGAGACTTGAGGGCAAGTAAGAAACACATTTTAATGAAAGAGTAACTAAACTCAGATTTATCATAGGAGGTTTATCCATACAAAGGACAGCTAATGCCCAGTATGTCAATGGAGTATAATTTAAAAATCAAGTAAGTTTGAGCTGCCAAAGCATAGGAATTTCAATATCAGACCGTGCAAGGACATGATATAAGTTGACAAAGCCCTTGTAAAGTGACCTTCAGTGATCTCAGCAGAAGGACATGGCACAAGTGGAAAAGAAATGTTTCAACTTCAGAAAAGAAAGGTCCTTCCTTCAGAGAAACAAGTGAGCCACTCCAGCAGGCTTGCCTGGGGAAACAAGGGCCTCTAAGGTGGAAGTTACTATTATTATGACCTGGCTATCCTTAAAAATATCACTCCTGGGTGATATGTCTCAGAAAAGCTGGGAAACCAAAGGAAGTTGTTGTATATGATCATAGTGTAGTTTCATTGTTAAAATGCTAACGTGAAAAAAAACATATGGAACCTATAATGTTGTTTATGTAAAGCTGCTATCTCTAAATATTAGGAGCACATTGACAATCTTTTTATTCTATTCCAAATTCAGTTTCAGTAAATGTGATACTTGGACAGAATAAGTAGCTACAAATGAGGAGGGGAGTGCTGTGAGGGTGTTAAGATGGCATCTTGCTAAAAACTCAAGATACATCTGAATTTGCTTAAATCTTACGACCTTTTCCACAGGTAAGATGCTCTCATGCTGTTTCTGTCACATTTCAGAAATTGAAGCATATAGAGAAGCAGCACTTCAAATACACTGGCTTTTTAAAGGCTTTCTGCATTTTATTATACACTAATAAATCTTGAACAGCTAAGGGAAAAACATTTTTACTCCGATAATTAAAGCATTTTCTTTAAAAAACCAGATACATTTCATGAGAGTTATAAGAAAAAAAAAACACCAACTGATAGTTTATCTCTCTTTCCCTCCCTCCCCCCCGGTTTTCTACTCCACAAGCCATCTTCATGTACTGCACAGTAATCCATTACAATATGTTCCAACATCTGCCTCCCCATATGATGTATGACCTATTCGATTGACCCTTTTTATGCCGCTCCAGACTTGCTGTTCATTACGAAGGGAGGACGAACACTCTGCATCTATCCCTGAGGTCACCAACCAATAAATACATCTCCATTTGGCAAGGTAAGGAGGACACTGGCTGGAAGACGCTTCAAATCTCTTTATATATCAGTGACTATACTTATATCTTTAATTAGTTTAATTCAGGGGAAAATGCTGCTGAAATTCCATTCAAAGCAACAATAAGAGAAATGTTTAATAGGGGAAACAATCTGTCCTTATCAAATACGCATTTTTAGGATAGGAAAGCTGGTTATTATCAGAAAGATTTTTAAAGCAAATGCTTCTCTTTGGCTAAGCTTATGATTATAAAATCATTATTCATTTTATCCCAATAGATTTTGTGTGTGTGTGTGTGTGTGTGTGTGTGTGTGTTGGGGGGATGAAAATAATCAAATCACTAAAAAAATCATTCTAACTCAATATGAAGAGAACTTGTGCACCAGTTCATATTATATAAAAACAATGTATTACATTGTATATTATAAAAAATACCATACTTCCACAATACATACTTGCTGGATACTTGGAAAAAGTTGGCACACTCAGGGATAGGAAGTACAAAAACCGTAACTTTGACGTGACTGTGATGTGCTAATCACTATGCTAGAAGTTTTTCATGCCATTTCAGGGAATATTACAACAATTCTGTGGATTCAGTGGTGGAAATGATGGCCCAGTAATTTGCCAAGGCTTTAACAAGGTGTAGTGTCAGAAGTGGGAGTGACCTTACAGTTCTCCTTTGTATCATGTGCCATATAAACTTATCATCTGGTAAGCAATGTCCCTGTGGGAAAGCACTTTCCAAACATCAACACTATGCAAATTCATCTACCTTTGCTGCAGTGGCTAGAGGTGGAATTCCCCTACCTACAGATCAGTAGAAAGTGGGATTTCCAGGGCCAGGGATTTAGCTCAGTGGTTCTGCTGCCAGCCTCGCAAGCACAAGGACCTGATCCCTGGTACCAAAAAAAAAAAAAAAAAAAAAAAAGTGGGATTTCCTATACATTTTGAGTAAATAATGATAGTTTCCAGAATCACAGTAGAAGGCTTATTCAAGGGCTAAGGCTTTTTGAATCCTGGTTAACAGGACTCTACTCTCCTGAAGAATGCACACAACTACTTAAAGACTTTTTTACTTTCTAGTTGCTGTTCTGTTCCACTGTTAGCATAAATATGTGACAGATATAATAGGTTAAAAGAAAAGAGAAAAACTTCCTGCTGTGGATTCCCTCTTAGTTTTTCCTTCCTATTTTCCCTTTATATTTAAGATAATGTATTGCATATTCATATTAAGTGTTGGCTCTTCCAGTACACAATTTAAGATAAATGAATCTAAATTCTGGGTGAAACTGAAATAGGATGTTGAACAACAGCAATAAAAATCGTAATAACGGAAGTGTATATAGAACACTCACTGAGCACACTCTCACACTATCTTTCAGAAGCTTGGGAAATAGGTATCATTATTTGATGGAGGGGGACACTGAGTCCCAGAGAAAGTGAAAGTCAGTTGTCCAAAGTCACAAAGGTAAGAGGCAATGCTGAGGTTAGAATGCAAGTCTTTCTGATTTTTTACAGAGCTCATGACTCCTAACTACTATACCATGACAATGTTATTGCTTGTGTCTAGATGTCCCCGCAAAGCCTCAGGCAATCAAAGATGGGCCTTTTTCAGAGGTGGCTGGATCTAGGGTGTGATGCTGGGATTAAGGGTGTGTAACTACTAAATCAGTCCACTGATTGGTTTGGCACCTCCCTAATCCCTGTAGCCTAGACAGAGTATAAAAGGAGCAGAAAGAAGCTGTTAAAATCTCTTGATTGCTCTGCTACCTTCTGTCTGCCATGAGCTGTTTCTCCTCTGCCATATCTATCTGCCATGCCACCCTGTGTCCAATCAACTATGAACTAAAACCTCTACAGACTGTGAGCAAAATAAACCTTTCCCCCTTTAACTTTGGGTGTCAGGCATTTTGCCTCAGCAATGAGAGAAAAGTAACTAAGACAAATATAAAGAGTTAGATAAACTCTGGAGGGTAACTGGATAGGGTTTCTGATAAAAGTTGTGACAGGTACCTCTGACAGGAACTACAGTACTGGGGAGGTAAGGCAGGAGAAAAGTGAGAACTGTCCAAGCGAAAATTTTTTCTAGCATTTTTTTGTCTGTCTTCTTCCTCTTTACAGCCAGTAAAAATATGTTTCAGTTTAGTTTTCTTTTCCATTTGCTATTTTAAAAATATTTTAAAAGAATTTTAGGGGACAATATAATGGAACATGGAGAAAGCTATTATACTTATTATCATTCATGTGTTATTGATTTAAAATATTTATAAAGTCCTGGTTTTATTCTATGATTTTAGCCCCACAGATCTTACATAAAACATGAAGGTTATCAATGAAATAAGTACTCAGATGAAACATAAAATTTCAAAGGTGGTAAATACCAAATAAAAGAAGTATGCATACGATATTATGAAAGCATGCAAAAGAGCATGTTATTGGTATCCAGGTTAGGAAGGACTTCCCTGAAACCATTAATACCCGGAAGTTGCAAGTAAGCTGATGGAACTATATACCTGGAGTAGGGAAGAACAACCTTGTGGTGAGAGGGAGAATGACAAGTCCACAGTATTGGAACAAAGCCAGCGAGGCTCTATTATGGTGGCAGAGGTGTCTGGAATTATAGATGGGGAGCACTAGTAGTTTAAGAAAAGAAATGGCATAATTAGATTTATAGCTCTATGAGATTAGTTTACATTTAATAGGGAGAATTAACTGGGAGGGCTTGGTTCACCTCCAACCCACTTATAACTGGAACAACATTTACCTAATCACTGTCTTACATTATTTAAAATTGATTCAAAACCAATTATACAATAAATGTAGACACATAATTTTCAACATTCTGAGTCTCATCCTTATTCAAATATTTGATCTTTCTTGTATAATTTATACTAAGGATTTAATCATATGAAATTCTATTCCTTGCTTCTATGCATTGTCACCAAACCACTTTTCTGGTACATTAAAAAGGATAAGTACAGCAAAAGTGAGCCATTTACACTATCCAAAATGCATATAATTCTCAAATCAATTAAAATAAATACACACTGCAACAGCACCTTGTGCTTTCATGTATTTTTACTTTCATTAACCTCTTTGATCACAACACTTCCTTCAGTTGTTCAGGACATACTTCTCATGTATCATCTAAGCAGTACAGAGATAACTATTTTAACTCTACTCTTCTGCCTTAAATTAATTCATCAATTCATTTATTCATTCAATAAATACAGAGTTTGGCAAAAAATGTATACACACTTCAGCGGTTTGTCACACTAATAAATGTCTGGAAGCTAATGGCCACTGTTTTGAGCACTTCTTATAATTGTAGAGGCCATGGGTAACTTGTATTAATCTCATGATGTCTCAATAAATTTAATATTAAAATATTTATACAAGTTTTTCTTTTCTGATGTATATTTTTTTGGCAGACTCTGCATTTATTAGGTATCTACTATGTACTAGGCATTATTTCAGCCACTTAGCTACCTCTGCCTTCCTGAAAAGATTTAAAATGTCTTTCTCCTGGAAATTCACAATAATTTAACTTTCATTATTTACATTTAATATTGCCTAATATTTTTCTGAAAATCTATATTGCTTATTTTCATTGGGAATTTATTTATCTATGACTCATCCATCTGTAAATAGAAGTCATGATTTTAAAAACCTTAAGTTAATCTTAAGAGTGTATGATTAAAAAATAAATGATAAAACATGGAAGAAACTTGAGAACAGTATACTAACTGCCATAAGCCACACATAAAAAGACAGATATTGTATGATATCATCTACAGTGTAAGGTGCTTAGAATTGGTAAATCCACAGAGACAGAAAGGAGACAGAGGTCACAAAGGACCTGGGGAAAAGAGGAAGGAGGGAATGGGAATGACTGGCGGGTACAGGGTTTCTGTTCAAGATGAGAAAACTGTCCTAGACATAGCAGTAACACATAGACAACACTACAAACTCAATGCTACTGAACTGTACACTTAAACATGGTTAAAATGGTAAATTTTGTGTTACAGATATTTTACCATAATTCAGTAAAAGATCAAGAGGGCAATAGAAAAAAAATCACTGCCTTCCTGGACCACGCTAAGCTTTATTTCTTTAAATCGAATTTTCTCCTGTTTTGTTCACATGCATTGTTTCATTAATTTAAAAAGATGTGGAAGGGTGACAGAGTATTGTTATTTTAAAGAAAAAGGTAGTTGATCATATTAGGTTCTTTCAAAAATACTAAACATTACCTCAAGCTTTGGAAATAAAGATAAACATAAAAGCAACAGTAAAGAGTACTTAATTTGAAATCAACCAAACCTAGCAACGCTCCTTCCAAGTCAATGGTTTTTCTGAAACAGAAGCTATGAACAGTATCGACCATTCATTGACTTTGCAGAAAGCACAGCCTTTGCCTTCCCACTGTAAAGGGTAGTTCTCTCTTCAAGTTCCCCTCCTCCTCCAAAGACAGCTTCTTTTTTTATATTCAGATGACTGTTTATGAGCTCAATCCTGCTCCAACTGTCACTCTTTACATCAAGGAAAGATAGATGGGACACACCAACCCCAACCTAAATGACCTTTGTATGTGACAAGAGTTTTAGGTCAGCCTTGCTAAATGGAGGCCTTGGTGTATGGAGACATGCCTTGGGGTGAAATTTACAGTGAATTTATTATCTCCCAATGCCCTTTGGACTGCTTCCCACCATCAAACACCATGGCAGCACTTGGAACAGGAAGAAATACATTAACTGGAATCTGATCGTTTTAAAAGGTTACAGCTGCCCAAATATAATTTAATTTCATACTTGCCCTTTGAGGGTTTGGTGTATATTTTCATTTTATGACTGCAAATGATAAAGCTCTTAAGATTCTGAGCAATAAAAAGTGGGGGAAAAAGTATTTTAAGGGTTAGAAGTCTATTCAGTTCATGCTCAATGAGTGAAGTGACAAATTAGCTTTTTTAAAAAAATCTAACATTTCTCTTTTTTATTTGGATCATCTCTTTTCCTCTTCTGATCACTTGGACATTTGGTTGAAATCAGCATGTGCACACTAACCTCAGATCTCAGCCAGTTCGAAAATAAAAAGTGATAAAAAATGAGGATAAAGCCAATCTGATCTAAAGTGAAAATATATTAGTACAGGAAACACATATTTTTGCAGTAGCATTTTCTCTATAATTGAGAAATTTTACTGATTAAAGTATCAACACTGTATCAACTTACTCTATTCATCTTGCATTTTTCTAGAATATCCCACCTCTTCAAAACTTAATAAAAGGTTCACAAAGTCCTCTATAAATATTATGGTAGAGCTGAATCAATTTAATTAGTAAATATTATTTCCTATTATCTTATTGACAGTAAATAAGAAATATGGCACAGCTAAAGTCATTGAATAAATCAGAAAAAAGCCCCTCAGAAACAAAATTCAGATAACATCACCTATAGTTTATTCTCTAGCCATCAAAAAAGGCAAAAAATAAACAAAAAACTAACTTTTGCCCTTCTCCTCTAACTCAATACTTGGCCGTAGACTTAACAGTTCTTTAAATATCAATCCAATAGAGTTTGAGGCAACACATATTTTGGGTTCACTTGGAGTGATGAGAAAAGCCACATACTGAAACTCAACCCATACAGGTCAAACACAAAATTGCCTATGTGTGCAAACATGCACACATGTATGCATTAATTTATTCATTCCTTCATTTAGTCAACAACAAATATTTCTTTAAAACTACTGTGCTAGTTCCCGGGAAGTTGATATTTTAAAACATGTTCTCTATTTTTTATAAAGTTATAGGAGAGTACTGCTAATATGAATAGTAGATTCAGAAACACAAAGCATTAAAGTATTATTGTAATACTTAAGCAGATTAGATTATTATAAGTACTAACATTTTATTAGCAAATTTTAAATTCATGTTGATGTGTTATGCTGTTAAGAATGCTTTGCGTATTTTTAACCTGCACAGTAATTCTACTGGGCAAGTAGTCTCACTATTCTGCTTTTTAGGTTATGAAGATGTAAACTAGCAAGGTTAGGGAAATGGACCTAATAAGCAAATCTAAGGCTACTAAAACTCTAATGCCCAGGATAATTGGACATAAAACTTATTCTTTTGCTTATTCATTTATGAGAAAATTTACAAATATGCCTAAAGTGAGAAAACTAAAAAGTACAAATTATCCAGGAATTTCTAAATATTCTAGTAAAAAATCTTCTATTTCTCTAAAAAAAAGATGTACAGATGATCAGTAAGCACATGAAAAGATGCTCAACATCACAAATAGGGAAACACAAACCAAAACCACCATGAGATGCTACCTTAAATCCATGAGGATAGCATCTATAAAAGGAATAATACAAAAGAAAAGAAAATGGGGCAGGGGATTTAGCTCAGTGGTTCTGGCATCTGCCTTGCAAGCTCAAGGACCCAAGTTCAATCCCGGGTACCAAAAAAAAAAAGGAAAGAAAAGGAAAAAACCCCCATAAAATTAACAAATAATTCAGCACTTACTTCTGGATATGTATCTAAACAAATTGAAAGCAAGATTTAAATCAAAGAGACATTTGTACACCTACATACAAAAAAAAAAGAATTAGTCACAATAGCCAAAAAGTGGAAACATCACAAATCAAGTGTCTATCAATGTATGAATGAATAAACTGTCACACATACATATAATGGAATAACATTCAGCCTTGAAGAAGGAAATTCTGACATGTCCAATGTGCATGAATTGAAGAAATTAGATTAAATAAGACATATGAAAGATCAAAAAACATATGATTTCACATATATGACATACCTAGGATAGTTAAATTCAGAGCCAGAAAGTAGAAGTGTTACCAGGGACTAAAAGTAAGAGAATGAAAAGTTAATGTCTAGTGCCTGTGTAGTTTCAGTCTCAGATGAGGAAAATTTCTGGAGATGCATAGTGTCGCACAACAATGGAAATCTACTCAATGTCACTGAACTGTATACTTAAAGGGCAAGTTTTATTTTACATACGTTTACCAGGTAAAAACAAACCTTACGGAAAATTTACAAAAGCACATAAACTTTGAGGTCTCAATCAAAAGTTAAAAAATAAAACTGAAAGTAGAAATTAAGTACTTCAGTAATTCGTCTAGCACAATAAGGTAAGAAAGTAATATAAAGAGAACAGTAAATGTTTAGTCTCTAGAATAGAGTACAGAAATGTTGGCTTTGAGGACACTAAACAGATCTGAAAGTCATATTAAAATGGAAGGACAAGCATCCAATGATAAATGTGAACATACTGTATACCTAAAATGTGCCAACGAAAGAATTTAAGCAAAAAAAAAAAAAAAAAAAAAAAATGGAAGGACTGAAGGAATATGGACTGAAACATAAGATACCTCTCCCTCCCTCCACTCAAATTCAACTATCCTATCAGTCAGGGTTAGACTTCCTGGACAGGAGATAGGAGAATTCCTTTCCAAGGTGGTGGAAGACAGCAAGTGAATTTTGGGGAAATGGGAGAGGTTGACAGAATTTTCCTTTCTTCTGATTGTGGAGATAGTTAAAATTCACTGAAGTGTGCATTTGAAATATAATTATTTTAGATGTATGGAAACTTTGGAAATGAATAAAAGAGATTTGTAAAAAATTATAACAACTCTGAGTTTTAATTCTTAAATGTTTTAGACATTTTTAACCAAGACAGAATTAGAGAAAGAGGGATTTGCTTCCACTGCAGATTATAAACATTTTTAAAAGCCTGAGCCTTTCAGATTGATCTCTGTATGTATCAGATGTGCCCACAAGCCTTTAAAGAATGAATAATAAGGCTTGAGGGTGCTGAAGAGAAGGGAGCCATCGGTCTCCACCCACCATCTGAGATAACAGGAGTGTAAAATACTGATAGGAGACTGTTAAGTAAACAAGGTGAAAAGCAGTTCTTCCCATTTTGGCTGGCTCCCGCTACGAAACCAACAGTGCAGTATTTTTTTTTTTTTTTTTTTTTTTGGTGTAAAAACAATGACCTGTGCTTCCACCCGTGTTTCCTTGCTAAGGGAACTCACACATCCCAATCTCTGAAGCTTAGTTTTAAAATATTTGATTCGAATGGGAGTGAGAGTGTGAAGAAGAGCTGGTGTTGGGTTATAGTCCCCACTGCAGCCATGTTCAATCTGCACCCAGCAGGCTGCTTGCCCTCATTTTATAAAACTTATACAATATACAGGAAGCTTTGTTACTTATACTCATTAATTATATTACATATTTTTATATGTGGTCTAAGACGATTCCTCTTCACTTAATGTGAGCCAGCAAGCCTAAAGGTTATATAACCAAACAGAAGTCTCCTTGATACATTCAGGGAATTTGGTTTTGTTACTAAAGATGACTTTCGATGAACAAAATTTTAAGCTCATATCTAATATCCTCTAATACCTAGGATGTTACCAATTGTTATTAGGCCAAAACAAACAAACAAAAAAAACAGTCCTAGACATCTTCTTCTCTGATAAAGTTTCTCTTTGCCATTTGGTAATACTAATCCCAACTCCTAACTCATGTGTGCTTATTTGGATCAGTATTAGAATTGTTAGAAATATTTCTAATGTGGATAGTTTCTCCATGTTTTTACTATTGTGGGAGAATAAAAACGCAGTTAGCAAACCAGAACTCCAGAACTTGATGAACTACAGAAAAGAGGAAAGAACTGAAGAGCCAAGATGACAAGAAAGGTAGAAAGGGATTGATAGAGGAAGCTAGTTAAAAACAGAAGTTAAGTGAAGAGAGAAAAAAAGGAAGACAGGCATTGTGTTTATATTTCTAGCGAAAGATGCAGAGATATTTAAGAAATAGGATCATGTGAGTAGATTTGTGGAAATAAGTTCTATTTTGAAATCATTAGGGGCCTTAAGGACAAAAAAACTTACATAGTCCCCACCCTGTTGGCAGTGCCATTCAAAATAAAAGGGCACTCTGATTACTACTATGAAGCCATTTCATGTCAAACTGTTATGTGCCTATTTCTAGATGGTCTTTCTTCCATGTGTGTAAACATGTTCCTAATATTCTTAGGTTATCCCTTGGGTAATCTAGCTGTGGTCTGATTGTTCATCTTCCTGTTTATTCCCTGGAGTTGTACCTTTTTCAAAATTGGATCTTCAGAGCTAGTCTCATTATTTTTAAGGGTTTGAAGAATTTCTTTTGAACCCCTTTTATCAGCAATTGCCCCATTGCCCTTCTCCCACATTTTCCTTGACAGCCCAAGAATAAATGTGTATCCATGAGTCAGGGGAGTCCACTTGTAAAGTGCAAAGGCTTCTTCTGAAGATTTATGAACTCTTAGCTACTTTCATTACTGCTTCTTTTACCCCATTTAAAAATTAAAAAAAATTTTTTTTTGGTACCAGGGATCAAACTCAGGAATCTGCACTTGCCAGGCAGGCACGGTGTCACTGAGCTAAATCCCTGGCCCTTCTTTTACCCCATTTTATCCATTCCTCCATGGTTTACAGATAGGACAGCTATAGACACATGCATTTTAAAAATAAGAAAACTTGAATCTTGGGCAGATTAAAAATAAGTTGAAACCAGATTTATACATTACATTAGAGGCAACTTGAGACTAGAAAAGGGCCTGCTGTATCTGCTGAGCAATACAAGAAGTTAGAAAGGGATCATTATAATTAGGCAACTGCTTTGGTTGCCTTTATAATGTCTTATCTATCCTGTAAAACTCACTTCATTATAACAAAGTGCTACAAACTTTACAATAACACAACGGCTTTCTCTTCAAAAGGAAAAGTTTGTTCCTTTCACAAATAACTGTCAATGCCATAAAAGCAAAGTTTTAGTAACTTGGATGGAAGGAAACAAACAGAAAAATAGGTTGTTTATATTTTTAGTAAGAATTGAAACAGGTTTTTGTAATCTGACATGTAGAAGAAAGTTTTTATGTTGAAGAGATTTTATTTTAATAAAGACTTTCTGCTTCCACTAAGTATGAGGACTCTTGGGTTCCAAGGGTGTTCAGCACAAACTTGATGATGGATTTCTCCATTTGCTATACTGTTTTCTACTACAGAACATAATTTCTGCAATCCAAGAAACTCACTTGATAACTTTGAAGAATCTGTTATGCTCCTTTCAGAGAGCTTAAAGCTCTTAATCCAGGATGAAAATAATGGCAGCTAATGATGCTTATGCCATGCTGAGTACTCTTTATGTACTCATTTAATTGTCACAATATCTTTATCATATAGGAATAAGATTTTTCTATGTCATAGGAGGTATTTGGTATCTTGACCAGACAAATAAGTTCTTATTCTAGAGCTCAAGTCCATAACCCATTATATGATACATACCATTTATTGTAGCAGTAACTTTTACATAGAATTTAAAGGAAAAATCTTACGTCCTCCAAGTCATCTAGTTGGTTACTGCCTTGATGTATCAATATACTACTAACTGGTTACAATGCAAATACTGAATCTATGAAAGAAAGATATTTCCTGGTTTCACACTGTATTAAATGCCAACTTCCATCTCAGGTGACAGTATGGCATCCAAATTCAAAATTGCTCTGGAAGGGAATCAGAGGCACAGTGAACCAAACCAAGATGAGAATAAAAATGAGGAACATGTAAGGGCCTTTGCTTTATTTTTTAAATCATTTAAATGTCTTCACTTCTTTTCTGTATAGTAACTAAATGTTTTATTTGTATGAATTCTAATAAATTCCTTTTAAAACCAAAGGACATCATGTAAAATGAATCATACGAAAAATACTTAGAGCATGTATTTATGAGTAAAGTAGTAGGAGCTACAAAGAATAGAAGAGGTTGGGCATCCCTAACTTGAAAATCTGAAATCCAAAATACTTCAAAATCCAAAACTTTCTTGGCACTGACATGACACCACAGTGGAAAATTCCATACATGAAACTGCTTTATGCAGAAAATTGCTTAAAGTATTTACATAAAATTACCTTCTAGCTATGTGTATAAGATGAACACGGAACATAATGGTATTTCACGTTTAGTCCTGGGTCTCATACCCAAATATATCTCATTATGTCTATGCAAATATCCCAGAAGCTATCAAAAGTATAAAATTTGAAACTGTTTTGATCCCAAATATTTCAGATAAGGACCACTCAAGTTGTATGGCCAAAATTCAAAGAGAAATTTCTGTTATTTTAAAGGAACTATTATAGATTGGAGATACTAAACTTTCTACAGTTTTACCTCATTCCAAAAAAAGTAATGGTACCATTATCACTCTTGTATTTTTAATAGTAAGTTAAGTAAGTTCAGGTAGTGTGGAAAGCATTACCATCTTTACCATTTCTATATTAGAGACAGTATTTATGCTGCTTCAATGGTCATTGCAGCAAATCATTTGAAAGCATACTTTGCAACTGTTCCTGTATTTCTTCCTAACTACTTTTTCACTGGAAGAATGGTTGGAAAAGAAAGAGGGAAGAAAAAGATCAAGGTTAAGAAAGATGGAATAATTAGGGCTCACTCCTTCCCCCACCCCGACTTTCTTTTCATACCCTTTTGGCAGAACAATACTGAGAACCTTCCACAGGAAACAACAAATTTGAAATGTGCTAGGTTTAGGTTTTTTCCTCCCAAGAGGAATTCAATGGGCTCTATTTTCAAGTCTTATGAAGACACTTGCCAACCAAAGATAGCTCAAAATTGTAATGTGGTTTTTCTTCTGGATCCTCCTGTCAGAATAGTTCATTCATGACTGGAAAATCATATCTCCATAATTATATAACCATCTTTGAATACTACCTTTCTTCTGAGAAGCAAATAAAATATCAACGAGACTTGTGATGTAAACAATCTCACTTTGAACCTTCTATGTACAAATAGATATGAAACAGCATGCTTCTGTTTTGTTTTCTAAATCCCTTGATCTTTCAATAGCTTTCCACAAAAGAATTAATTCACAGAGCACAATTACTGAACTCAGCAAAATTAAGCAATTCAGAAGGTTGCCATTGTTACCAATATGCAAATCCTAACCATTGTTTTATTCATCCTTCTTTAATGGTCTAAGTGCAAAAATTAGCTATTTATCTCCCCCACCTTTACCCAAAACAACTTAAACATAACATATACAAGTGTATGCATTTATTTTCAAGGATTTTATGGAAAAATGGGAAGAAGCTAGATTTAACATTGAGTTGCTAGGATTTTAGGCACACTTCTATTAATACCTATTTTGGCCTGGTCACTACTTAAAGCTTAAACTGCCTCTTCTATAAAATTAAGAAGTTCATATAGAAGACTGATCTTAAGTATGTTAAGCAGCAGAATCTTTAATTCTATCTTAACCCATAGAACTTTATGAATAAAACACATACAAGTGCATGTTATTGTGGGCTCCTTGGAAGACAGACTCCAGTGAACAGCTTGAAACAACTGTTTTCAAGGGTCTCTGAGGACTTTTCCATTTCAAATATACTTGTCATTGGGATAATAGGTTTTTATGCCTTTCTCCAAACTGTTCCACTCTTACACTTCATTATTTTCATAAACTTCAAGCACCACTAAAAAGCTTCAACTTACTCAGTTTTGCCCTCCTCATCATTCTTAGCCCAATAAATTACAAACTATAAATATCTGATGAATAAATAAAATTTCCAAGATTCTTCAGGTCTATACTTTACTTCCACATTAAAGTTTGGAATAAAATGGCTTCCTCAAATAATGACAACTTTCTAAAGTTTTTCAATTTGAGAAATAATTGTGTTACACATAACAAACAAGTGTCACAATGTATAATTCTACCAATATATCTAGAAAATAAATGAATTTCAAACAGTAATACCAGAAAACATTTTATGTTATTTATCTAAAAAGTGTATACTGCGCTAAAAGTACCTATGTCAAAATATTTTAGACTTTTTGGTACCTGGGATCGAACTTGGGACCTTGTGCTTCCGAGGCAGGGGGTGGAACCACTGAGCTAAAACCCAGGCCCTATTTTAGACTTTGTATAGTCTTTATTTTGGTTTAGTTAGAGGCAATGAATAAAAACAAGGTGCTTGCATTACAAAATAGTTTTAATACCAGCTAACAAGACTTATGAACCTGCTAGTAACCCCAAGCATTGATTCTTACCTAGCACATATTTGATAAATGATAATTAATGCTTTATTTGTGCAAAGCACTTTACATGTATTTTGTCATTTAACCCTACTAGTACGATATCATTTATACTCACATTTTACAGTCACGAAAACTGAGGCATGTCTCTCCATGGTAACTTGCCCAAAGTTATATGTATGGGCTAGTAAGGAACAATATCATGATTTAAGGCATCGATTGCTGCAGGTATCACACTTATAACTAATATGGCATTTTACCTCTCAGAAAGTAATAGCATCTCTTAAAATATTAATACAAATATGATGTCTTAATAAAAAGTTTGTGTTAGGCTGTATTATCTTCCTTCTAATTATCCTCCAAGAGACTGAACTTTTTGTATATAATTAATAACGAAGACTGCCATCCTGTGTTTACAAGTACTAAGTAATGCAATTTACACTTTCCAGTTACATGCTTTGACTTAACCATATAAACAATGAAAATATGCATAGATAATATTCAACAGTTTTGTGAGATCAAAAACAACAACAACAAAATAATATTTGTTCTCCCTAAGGGGCATCTGTCATCATTTGCGTTACTGGTCCTATTAAGGTGATAATTTTTACTCCTGTAGAATTTTACTCCCAAAGTGAATCTGTCTTCATAAAATAGTCCTCAACTCAATTAAAAAATACTCTTAACATAAACTAAACCAACAATTTGGCTAATAAGCAAGTTCCTAAGATAAACATAATCTGTGAATGTGAAAAATATTAATTGCTCTCTCTTCTTATACATAGCCAAGATTAGAAAATCAAATAGTTCTGTTTTTCATGATAAAATGAAAAAAACTATACTTTTAAAATTACAATAAATTGGTGTTGTTCCTAGAATTATATCTACTATTGGCCTTGAGCCTAGCAATCCTTTTAAGTATATTAATTATCCCAGAAACATTTGAGTCACTTAAACATGTTTTGATTAAGAGAACACAGTATGGCATCAAGGAGCAGGAATGGAGTCGTGACCAGAAAAATCTAGCACTAATAGTTGAAGTATTTTAGTATAGGCAACAATAGAACCTTGAATATAATTTTAAAGTACACCATATACATGATTGGTCATTACAATGGAAAAATACCTGTACTCATATTTTTGTTATCATCTAAAAAGAGATCATAAAGCTGCTGAAAGCAAGAAAATACAGAAATAGCATGAAAAAAAGACAGTTTGTACTGTCTCCATTGTCCAAATATTAAACATCTCCTGGGAACATAGGGGTGGTAATAACTATGGAAGCAGCCCCTAACAGGTTCTTCCTTAAAGGGGATTCTTGAAAATTGGTAGGCTCTGATTCTAGCCCATATGGGCTTGGAAAAGTCAGAAAAAATGCTGACGGCACTTTTTCAGGCCTATTTGCATTTGTTCTTTAGTATGCAGAATGTCTCTGTATATAATTTAATTGTTGTTGGGGTTTTTGCCTCTATTAATACATATGCAAATCAGTCACTCTTGCAGCTGTACTATATTAATCATATGTGTGCTTCTGTCTGTTTGCCCTGCAGGCTTAGGGTTAAAGGGAGAGGGAGAGAAGGAACTCAAGTCTTTTAACCTGCAAGAAAATTCACTCAAGCAGACAGAAGTCTGACAGCAAACAGCCCACCAGGGTTGTGACTGAAATGCGAAGAAGTTGATCATTTTCACCCTGTATGGAAATTGCTATGATCTAAAGGTAAACTGAGTAGTAGCATATTTGGCAAAGAGAAACATTTAAAAGCATTGCTCCTTATAGATAATTCCTTCCATAACATCTAACAAGATCTAGATTGGTTCTAGATCTTTCCATAAGGTTATTTTAAAAATTATTTTTCTGTGTGTTTCTTTGGTCAGAAACACATGCTCAGGATATGAAGTATTTATCTGTGTCCTGTCATAATTACTGACCTTTTTCAGACTGGAAGGAATCTGATACAAAGATGAACTCAGTTTTTTATCTACATATATCTACCTTGATGTTATTCACTCAGAAGCTTAAGCCATTTCCACTGTGATTTCTATAGACCTTTGACAGCTATGAAAAACAGAATGATTTCAGTTGATATCTTGTATGATTCATTCTCTCAATATGATCACGTCACCTACCATTTTCTTCATTAAAAAAAAATGCACGTTACTGGAGACTATGTGATTTTATTTATGTCAACTTGGAATTTTGAGCCTTTATTCCCAAAATATTATTATTGAAATTTTCAAATTGTTCTAAAATTATTTTTAAAGTTTAATTAATTCAATAAAAATTCATGATTGAATGCTACTTGCTTATTTTGAGTAAAATATGACCATCCCAGAAGAATTTCAATCTTTTTTCCTTCTGCTTATCATTATTAATCACTGGTTGTAGCAGACATTTTTGGCTTCCTATAGGTAGAACAGGTGGCAACCATCTTTTGGGCAAGACAAATACAGTATTTATAAAGTGAGAAGTAAGTGGGTAAATATTTCTCTCTCATTTCAAATCTTAGAAGCCCAGCTAACAAACAGAAATAGGATAGTACAGCACAACTATTACTATTAAAAGACTCATGATGTTCATTAAGTAAAATGCAAATTAACAATGAATATGAGAAATAAATGTTAGATGGAAGGCTGCTGCATTCATTTGATTTTATTAATTAGAAACAGATGATTCACTTAGCTGATTTCATCTAGTCACAAATGTCTAAAATTTAAAAGTGTAGTAACTTTATTTTGTGTAAATGGTGATACTTTTTTAATATGGAAATGAAGCTAGGCTAGTTTTTTTAAATATATAAAGGAATTTCCCTTCTTTAGAAAGAAATGACATGAGAAGAACAAATATCAAAACCATCATTTGCTCTTGCAAGAAAAAACAAGTAGAAGTGGAAAAGGAATTAAAAAAAAAAAGGAAAAGAGGAAGAGAAAAGGAAAAGCCAGTATATGAAGTTTCAAACTGTCTAGTTACTATTTTGATAAATATGTTCCTCCGCTGTTTATAAATAATTAACTTCAGTATAATGGCAAGATGAACATACTGAGCCAAATAAAAGTATTTCCAGTAGTGTGTATTTGTATACATGTCTGTACATACATTAACATAATATGGGAATAATTGGATATTGCAAGCTTGGTCTTTTATTTGAAAATTATAATGAATTTAAAGGAATTAGATAAATTGTAATAAGTTCTAAAATGCATCCCTCATGCAACAGTTTGTAGTTACGGTAAGATAAAGGGAGGAAAGAGCACGAAGGAGAGAGCTACAGATCTCTCATACACTAAGAATATTCCATTGGAGGCAAAAAAGTCTTCAGGGTGTTAAATTAATATAACTTGCTCCAGGAATTAATCATATACTGGTTTATTATAATAATTAATTTAAAAATTATTATGCCCACAAGCTCATGACAGTTTCTTTCATTTTACAAATATGTAATGAGCACTTGCTATTTGTGAGGCTTTCTTCTGAATATATGAGATGCATTAATGAACAACAAAAATGACAACCCTTGCCCTGGTGGAGCAGTACATTTGAATTAGACAATATATACAGAATATAAAAAGTAAGTTATACAGTATGTTTGACGATGGCTACTGCTGTACAAGAAATTTAAAATAGGCTGGCAAGGAAGTGTGGTATCTCTAGGAGAGTTATTTCATGATTTAAATAGCTGGGTTAGGTAGGTCTCAGAATGATGACATCAAGGAAAATACTTGAATGAAATGAGTTAGCTGTTCGGGCAGGGTGGGGGAGCCTTTCATGTAAAAGGAACAAGTGGTTTGAAAGTCTAAGGAAAGAGCATTTCTTGGTAAGTCAGGAGACAGAAGAGCCCAGTGTAGTCACAGCAGACTCAGTAAAGTAATGTGATACAAAATAGTTATAAAAATAAGTTGTTGTAAATACTACAGTGTCAAACATGCTATTAGGCACAGCGTGCTTCCATAAGATTCCTTTATTAAATAAGAATACTTCATTATAAAATTTCAGTATTATCTTACTGAATTGAATTTATATTACTGTTTTTCTTTATCCATGAGCTAATAACCCCTTTGATTTTTGAATTTCTGCTCTTTTCTTTTTAAAATGATGAAGATTAACTTACATAGGAAACTAATCATTAATAATGAGTTTAATTTCATCATTACAGAAGGCTATTTAAGAAAATTGATGCATAATTTATTGAAAGTGTAATGCTAAGAATCATTCTTCATCCTTTCATTTAACATATATTTATTGAATCCATAAAATATTACAAGCACTTGGTTAAGTGCAATTGATAGGAAGCCACAATTTCATGGATTTTGCTACCTTGGAGAAACCAGAAAGTAGGGTTTAAAACATATTCTACAAGTGCTGTGAGAATGGAAATATGATGTGCTCTTGGAGTGCAGGCTCTAAACCAGACTTGGATCATTAAAATCTCTGAAAAAAGGGATATTTTTACATGAAACCTTAGACATTAGCAGAAGCTGGCTTGGTAAAGATGGTAATGGTGTTTGGGGAGAGGAAACACTACTTGCAAAGATTCAAGAGTGGAGAAAGAACTTGCAAACCCTAGAGTCAGGTCAGGTGCTTAAGCAGAAGGAAGACATGACCATATTTTTTTTTAAATCAAAAGGCTCATTCTAACATATAGTAGGGAATGTACTAAAGGGGTCAAGAACAAGAAAGAAAGGTCCATTCAGGGACTGCTGTGGTGAATTAAGAAAGTAATAAGGGTATCTTGGCCTGGAAGAGTGACAGTTATCTTTGAAATAAATGGATCCCCCAAATATTTTAGTAGGTGAGATGAACAGACAGTGAATGAATAAGTATGGAGGAGGAGGCAGGGAACGGAAGTTAAGGGTAGAGCCCCAGTTTCTAGGTTGAGAAACAGATGGAATGAAGCCTTCAGGAAGACCACACAATGAACAGGTCTGAGGGTAGGGAAGACCATGAGTACTGTGTTTACATGGTCCATAAACATGTGGATCAAGGGGCTGGGGATTTAGCTCAGTGATTCCACTGCCTGCCTTGTAAGTGCAAGGACCTGAGTTTGATCTCTGGTACCAAAAAAAAAAAAAAGTTTTTCTAAAAACATGTGGATCAAAAGCTCAGGACAGACTTAAAGGTATAAGAGAAAATAATAGATTTGTTATAAAAGAAATAGTGTTTGACATAACATGTAAATTTGTATTATTTATATATTATCCATTTTTCTCTAAAAAGTAAAAATAAGTCTCTGTTTAATATATTTTAAATGTTCTTAAGAGTGCACAATAAGGTGAAATTTTATTTGAAGTATTTTTGATTATAAAGTAAGGATTTTCAGGGACAAAATAATAGTTTAGTAATAAACAGTAGTTTTATTTAAAGTATGCCATTTTGTTTGTTTTTTAAAATAATTGCACTTGTTTCTATTCTCTCAGAATAAAAATAATTCTATCAAAGAATTTTATCAGGATAAAAATTCTGATTTTACTTATGGCATCATTTAAGTATGAAGAATCATATGCAAATGGTTATTTACAAAATACAAATGGTATGTAAACAAAGTCAACCTTGAATGGGAATGTATCTGTAGTGCTATTTGCTACATCTAGGTGTTCAAAAAGAAATGCTTGCCTTAATATATATCAGTAAAGAGGCATGAAATGGAAAATTCAGAGTTTGAAGTAGACAGCTGTCCTTATAATTCCTGCTGTGCCTTTTAATATTGCAAAGCACATAAAATATTTGTATTAGTACCAATTAATCAGCATTATCATTATAATTTGATTAGCCAGTTACTGAGTTAGCAAATGTCAAAAAGAGGAACCATGTCTCCAAAGTTTAAAATAAAATTTCCTGTACTAGGAAAAGCAGATATAACTGTTAAAAAAACCCATGAAAATTGGACTCTCCGCTCAAGCTTCTTCCTTTGTCAAAGGGAGATAATACCACATAATGCAAAGTGTTATGATAAGAATTAAATGAGGTCATCCTCCTAAAACCCTTACCAGAGAACCTAGCATAAAAATATATTCCATAGACCCTGGCCAGCAGTAGCTAGTAATATTAGTTGTTATAGCATTATTCTGTATACAAATTCAACTCATTGTGTTTAGACCCAAGGAGAAGGAAACAACATTGTGTTTTTGTTTAAAATATATAACCTCTCTACCAGTAAATAAGTCTTCCTTCAGATCATCACTTTTTCTTTGCCAGGGTTCATATTAATTATCCCCCACCATGATGGTCTTCCTGATGTTACCCCAACTCATCATTTTTATTGTTGCCTTAGCAACACTTCTGGTTTCACCACTCCTTAGGAAAAACAAGAAGAAATTAAAGTGTAACAGAAAACAAAAACAAGTAAACAAGCCAACAACAACAAATTCTTTAATGATTCTAAAGAAAGGTATCAGCAACTGGTGCCAGGCAGCATCAGTACCACCATCTTTCCATATTAAAAGCTGGCTAAACTGGCCCTCCCTCCAGCAGTACTCATGTTACCTATTATTTCCATCTCATCCTTCCTGGTCTACCTTCCTACCCCACAGTGGCAAGGAAGGTGAAGAGAGAAAAGACTGGTTTTAATGCTCTATGGAGGGCTCAGGTTCTTGAAGAAAGGTGCTCTTCCCTCTCTACTCCAGTGAGGAGGCAAAATCCATAAAAATGAGAAGTCAGAGAAAGGAGACACTTACATGTTTTCCCACAATTCATTGTTTGCTAAGCTGAAAATCTAAGACCTCACCTACTAGGTGAGATAATCCTTAAGAAAACTTGGCAGCATAAAGTTTGGGGTTGGGAGGAGTATGTAACTACAGACACAGTCACAGACACAGTCCTGTCTGTGTTCTCTTTGGAGTTTTCTAGAACTAGGGATAGGTTGGCGAAGAAGGGTGGAGGTTTACTGCAGGCTGGGACCAAGACTATAGTGTAATATCACCAGAGCTCCCAGAGGACCCAGAAGTGGACCTGGACAGAGGATCTCAAGATTCTCCACAAAGTAGCACTGAGGATGAAGGAAGAGGCAGGCATCCTGCTACTCAAGCAGCTGTTGGACAACTGTGGTGTTATATCAAATGCAAGGGGGTTTGGGAGCACAAATCAACAGCTCTGCCTGCCTCTTTATTAGAAGATCAGGAAAAGTGGACTCATATTCAAGAAAACTACACATACACACTCTCCACAGGGTCTTAATGGTGGAGCTTCCTTCCACAACCCATACCTGCACAGGCTCTAATTTGGAGTTGAAGAAGGAAAAGAGTAAGCCACACCCTTCCTCACTTCTGGTCTTTAGAGCTGGCATTTTTGCCTAGTGAGGGAAAAGAAGGCAGTGAGATGTAAATTGGATAGGAGACTGAAGATTTCAGCAGGACTGAATCTTAATATCTAAATGGGACTAGGAAGAGATGGAGAGTCTACTCAATATATTATTAGGGGATGGAAAATGAGTATCTAATAGAATATAATTAAAAGCAGAGTTTGGAGAAAATTTAAACTGTCTCCTACAGTCTAGTCCACTGAGATGAAACTTCTCAAAAACAGGTTAAGATTGGAGAATACTTTGTTGAAGGGTTAAGGTAAGACTTCACGATTAGCTATGGTAGTCAGCTTTTCTCTGGCATATCTGGGTAGGCCTGTGAAGAAAATAGTTCATATGCTGTTTAAAAGCAAGAGGAAAGTAATGGCATCATTTGCAGCTCTTGGAGTAATAGGTATCATTTGCACTCAGGCAGCACGGTAGTTTATATACCGACTATCCCGAGCATCTGTCAGGAAGGAAGGTGTCATTTCAACCAGTCGATTCTTGTATGGTATAAATTTGATACAATTGTCATTTTTATATTTCCTATTATCTTATAAAAATTAATTTTAAAATGCCATTTTTGGTCATCCTGTATTTAAAGAATTGGACTGGGAAGTGGTTAAATATAATTTCTATTAAGTTGCCTTGACCCATAAGTGTTTGTATTTCTTTCACAGTTTTTTCTTGTTCTTTTTACCTTGATACGGATCATTCTGTGACAAAATTATGGCATATAAAAATCATAGAAAAACTACAGCACACCCTTAAATCATACTAGGCAATAAAAAACTCAAGAAGCTATCTTTAGTACCGAAAACAGGATTAAAATGAAAAGAATCAACATCTCAACTTTTGGTTGAGGATCAGTATAAATAAATTTAAAAACAAAAGAGTGTTACACAAATACCACTAGTCAGTTGTATTTTGCTTCAACATGGTAATAGCAGTTATAGCAGTTGTCCATATTTACTTAACCTTTGTCTCCTCTGCATTGTTTCCTGACTTACCTGCAGTTGGAGAGGGCCTAAGCCTGGTGTTGCTGCAGCAGCAGCTGCCATGGTAGTTGGGATCAGCTGAACAGGGTAAGGGTCACCTAAGTAAGAGAATAATAGAGGCGTCAGCACCTTTTATCTACTCTCCACCTGCAAATTAAACTCATGCATTCACTCCTTCCAAAAGCCTTCTTTTGTGTGCCTTGCTGAGGCCTAATGAAAAGCTCTATTGTGCAGCCTTTTACTAACACTCTTTTCACAATTCTGGCTGAGAGAGGAATGTGAATAAAAGGCACAAGCAATTAAGGCGGAAACCTCATCCTTTTTTTCATGATGTATTTAGGAAAATGGAGGGAAAAGTGCACATTGATCAGAAGGCCATACTTTATAACACACACACACACACACACACACACACACACATGGGCGCGTGCATACCTGACAATCTTGATATAAGCACAGCAAATTCTTGGCAAATGTACAGTGTTATTATAAAAGGAACTTAACTAAACTTACTTTTAACAAGCTAAGCACCAAAGAGTTCTGCCAAGTAGCTTATCTTTTGAATGATACGTTATTGGTTTGATTCAAATAACCTTTATAGTATTTTGAGGACAACTTCATAGTAAAGAAAACATTTTATGTGCTTTTTAGGTTGTATAAAATATTGGTATCCTTTTATTCCTGAGATAAATGTTTCCGAAGTATGCTATGAAGACAACAGAAGGTACCTTTCTCCTTATCTAAAAATCATTAATTAAAACTTAATTATGTTTTATTACATGATCAATAAAATATAGAGATCCACAGAGACTATTCTTCATATTTTTTATGCAAATCAAGCCTTTTTATTCAGTAAAGAGGTACACGTTTTGCTCAGATCCTAATGCTGATGGTATAACTTAACAATATGTATATTACTCATTTGAAATGACCTTAGCAATTAATAGTAATAACTATTTTTATAATGCATTAAATATTTTTAAAATACTGTTATGAAAAAATTGCTGAATGTTACATGCATAAAAATGTAACATTAAGTCTGTTAATAGATTCATTTAAGAATTTTACTAAGTACCTGCTATGTGTTAAGCACTGATCTTGGAACTAAGGATTGAACTTTGGAAAAAGATTAACACACAAATGCCGATTTACTGGACATGTAATGCAGCTTAAGCTTTGGGCTTCTGAAAACAACTCTTAGCAGTATGTTCATAGGATTATATATATTTATATTTGTCAGTTTTCTTAATTTTATACTTTATTGGGATTTGTTATAAATGAATATTTACTTCTCTATCTGGGTGTGTTTGTGGGTATATGTTTCATAATTTTATTTAAAGAGGTTCTCTGAAAATATATTTTAAGTTTCAAAACACCTTGATCTAGCTCACAGTTGATGGGGAAAGAAGATAATCAAATATTTAGTCAAAAACATGGCACCATTTAGATCGGAAAGCATACATTATTACGGACTTTATGTGGAGACCCAAATCTGGCCTACAAGGTTAATGATGCCTCAGGAAAAAGTCATGTGTAAGTTGAAACTTGAATTAGGTGAAAGCTAAATAGGCAAAGAAAGGAAGAAAGAGTTCTCCACATGGAGAAACAATTTTCATGAAGATTCAGAGTCAAAAGGAAGATTTATATCAGACCATGTTCCCAGTTTGCTCAAGTACAGAGAGCAGGTTGGGAAGTAGAGATGAGCAGGACTGGGGTGGGAAGGGAATTAGTTACGTGGCTGTGTGCAATTATATGAACAAAATTAAAGAGCATAAGCCTTATCCTATAGCATAAAGGAAATCACAAATGTGGAAGAAGGCTTGCTTGAGTAAGATCTCTCGAGTTGGAGGTTGGGACGCTAATCAACCGTGAACAGATTCGGAAATCTGTATGAAGGTTAACAACAGGCTGGCTTAGGGTGGTGACGTGGGATGGGGAGTGTTGGGGAATCTGAGTAACACTGAATGGGAAGAACTGAGAAAACTTAGTGGCTCTTAGGAGAGCAAGAAAAGATTCCAGGGTGACTTCTAGGGTTACCACTTTAAATGACTGAAGACTGATACTCTCTCTTGGATTTATAAATATGGGTGAGAAAGAAGCAAGATGCCAGGTTCTGCTTGAGGGTGAAGGGAGTCACGGGGGAAGGAATAAAGAAATCTGTTTTAGCTACATTAAATTTGAAAGTACTTTAGATGCCCAAATTGAGGTGTTCATTAGACACCCGATAACATGTTAAGATTTTTCAGGAGAAGCCTACTTTGGAGAGTGGTTAGCATATATCTGAAATTCAAAGCTATAAAGCCAATGAAGCCATTTAGGAGTTAAATGTAGATTAAAAATGTGGTCCAAGGGTTGGGTTGTGGATTAACATTTGCAGTCAGAGATTTACCTAGCAGAAAAGCTTGAAAAGAAAGGTAAATACTATATCCAAGTGATCACACAGGAAAAGAATTTGAGAGAGAGAGAGATCATTTTTTTTAAATGCTGGGTTTAGTAAAGGGAAGGACATTGGTAACTTCAACAAGGAGGAGAGTATGAGGAAGCCTAGTTGGAGTGTGGTCTGAGAGGATGACAGACAGAAAGAGACTGGAGGCAAAGACTCCAGCAAAATTCTTGATGAACCATATTGGCCTCACTTACCTTACCTAGGAATTGCTGGAAATGTGGAATTTCAGAGTCAACTCTAAATCTACTGTAACAGACAGCCTTTCATATAAACCTGTAGGAACCAGCCTATGAGCTCAAACCTGACCGGGGCGACGAGGATGAAAAGTAGAGACACAGAATCAGGTTAAAATGTGGAGCGACAGCGGGTTCTTGTCTTCCTTTAACGGAGAGCCCCAACTGAGTGGTGCACCTTAGCTTTATTCACTCAGACACGGCCACAATTAGAGTTACACAGGACTCATCTGTCTCCTACCTCCCTGGTACTTGTCGGGGTAAACAACAGGATCTCAGCTGTTTTTACTTTTCCCTGCAGCGTGTCAACATGCTTGCATGCCGTCTTTCTTCTTAGGGCTCACCAAGGGGGCCAATTAGGCCTCAATCTTCCTATCTGGTCTCCCACATAAACCCAATGATGCCTCCTTACTGGTATTATGTCCCATGTAACTTCTCTTTGAATGTGGGCTGGATCTAGTATCTGCCTTCCAATGCACAGAATAAAGCAGATCTGATGAGATTTTGCTTTTGAGATTAGGTTACAAAAAGACTATGGCTCTGATTGTCTGTTCCTCACTCCCCTACTGGACCAAGCAGCTAGGTTATAAGTTGCTCTCTGGAGAGGCCCACAAAACACAACCAAGGAAAGACACTGGGCCTGCTAACAGCCAAGAGAGGAGGGTTGGAAGTGGGTGCTCCCAGGCCAAGCCTGGAGATGGCTGAAATGGAGGCCAACACCTTGTGGCAGCTATGTGAAAGAGCCTGTGTCAGAGGTACCCAGCATGGCTATGTCCCAATGAATGTTTATTTTTTTATGCCACTGAGGTTCAGGGTATTTATTAGGCCAGGAAGCATGTAACTTCTGAATGAGAATTTAAATTTTAACAAGATTCTCAGATGACTTGCATGTACCTTAGCATTTGAGCAATGCTGGAACATACAACTCCAAAGCAATCGGTAGTGAAAGATGGGTGATCAATAAAACTTAAAAAAGTATATATGTGAAAAAAATCATGGCATCCAAATTTGTAGAGAAAGACACAGTAAGCAGGAAAAGGAAAAGAAAAACATGATACAGGAGAGAGAGGGAAGAAATTATGTTACACAACAGGGCTTTGTTTACTATTTTGGTGTTTTTAATTAATCTGTAAAGCTATCGTATAAAGGAAAGTTTTAATCTTTAAAAGCTAAATTTGTATTTATGCAAATTAGATTAAATACTACATATTATTATATGATTATTAGAATCGACTAAATGCTTAAAATGATTTGTATTCATTTGTATTCTTCATTTAATGAACATAATCTTAAAAATTAAAGCAAAAATGTAGAGGCTGTGGTGCCCTTCACAGTAATAACTCATTTTATATAACTCACTTTCCCAGTTGTAAATTAATCAGTTAATAAGCACTCATAACATATACCACATGACTAGAACTCTGCTAGGTTCTATGGGAGACCAAAACCATATAACAAAGAAATTCTTCATCTTTATTCACTGCATGTCTACTTTTGTTGATTAAGTGCTTATTTGTGTTGTACTGACCATCAGTGAGGGTTCAGGAGGTAAGGGAGAAAGATTTTTATGCTTTAATCTTTAGAAAATAGTTAAAGGTAACAATAAGAATGGGCTTGGCCTTGAAGATTTTCAGGTAGAGGCCAGAAGAGAGATTCAAGGTGATACAAAATGTATCAAAGTATGAATCATTCTGCAGGAATAAAGACAGAAATATTTTAGCAGATGATAGAATAAAGAGAGAAGAGAGATGGAAGGCAGACAGTTGGGAAAGTTTTCATACTCTACGTTTTGAGTCTATCTGAATGTGAAAAGGCAATAATGAGTAATGGTGAGTGGGCTGGGGTTGTAGCACAATGGTAGAGAACTTGCCTGAGTCCAGTCCTAGGTTTAATCCCCAGTGCATCGAGAAAAAAAGAGACAGAGAGAGAGAGAGAGAGAGAGAGGGAGAGAGAGAGGGAGAGGGAGAGAAGGAAAGGGAGGGAGAGAGAGAGAGAGAGAGAGAGAAAGAGTCTAAATAATAGGCCGTCTTAAAGATGACTTGTATGTCTATGCTAGGAACAAAGGACTTACTCCTAAATTTGGATCAGTGACAAACACTTGTGAAAGGGTTTTGGACATTTTTGTATTACTAGGATCTAATTGTTAATAATATTACATATACATTTATAGCTCATCAATGAATACCTAGGTACTTCATAATATGGAACAAATATATTAAAATGTTTTAATTTCCTAAATTTATGAATATATATTAAATAAATCAATATAATGATCATTTCTTTGGATATATACTTGTATGGGAATAACTATTATGTCCTCCTTATGTCATACTGTACATGTATGTACATATGAGGAACGTTTATATGAGGTAAATAATTTTACAGGTGTGTTATGTGTTCAACTAGTCCACTCCCTTGAATATATATGCTATGGATACATATAAGTCCCAACCCCTAGTAACTCAAAATGTGACCATATTTGGAGACAGGCCTTTCACTATGTAAACAGGTAAAATGAGGTCATATGGGGTCCTTAGTCCAATACAACTGCTGTTCATATAAGCAGAATAGACTAGGGCACAAGCAACACAGATTCTAGGAAAACCAGAATGTAACCTTCTACAGGTCAGAGAGAGAGGACTCATAAGAAACCACCCTGCCAATCCTTGATCTCACATTTCTAGCTTCCAGAACTGTGAGAAAAATATCTGTTGGAGCCACTGAGTCTGTGATATTTTTTACAGCAGCCCCAACAAACTCATATAGTTGCCATGTACAACTATAAATCTATGTATCTGATGTTTATGTGAATCAGAGACAACAAAAGACTGGCACCAGGAATTAGAAAGACTACAGCAACTATTACCTATCTCTAATCATATATGTTTTCCAAAATATAAATGTATAGTCACAAACAAAATGTCAACAAATATAAAAAGGCTTATGTCTAAGGAGCCACATGATCTCCATCCAACATACAAACACATATAGCCTAAAGCCTGTCTACCTCATCACTAATCTTTCAGACCCAAAATATTCAGAAATCTGCCCCAAGTTCTGAAGTAAATTTTTTTTAAATCCTGAAAATTTTCAATCTAATTAAGGAAATATGAAATATATTTCATGAACAATTCATTCTAAAGTGAACACAAAATCTGTTAAGACTTCATAAAGAAGGTCAGAGTAGTTTTTGATGGCAAAGGAAAAATTCAGAAGCTTCTGGAAAAAAAAGATATTTTATTGAAATAAATCCTGTCATTTATTCATGCCATCCTTCAATTAACTGTTCTAAGAAAATATTACAACAGGTTTACTTTGTAAATAACTCATGAGGTACTGAGTTAGTAAAAATCAGATAATGGAAAATTCTGACTTTTAAAGTTCAATCCTGTAAGTTATTCAAATTGACTTTCAACTATTCAAAGTAATTTCTTTTTACTTCTCCCTAGGTTTTAACCATTTGAACAGTTTTTCCCTAAGCCTTTCCAAATTAATTAGCTGCTTACTTCAAGGGCAAGCATGGAAAATTCTAGTTCAAAACTAAAATTTTTCAAAAATTAAAAAAAAATAAACTAAGGGATGTCAACTGTTCTCAGAACACAAATGAACAGAGTATATGTGGATACAGATGATATAGCTAATAGCAGCCCCTCCAAAAGCATGTTAATTGAATCAATATCATAGCAATGAATATTTAGATATTATCTTCAATCATGTTATAAAGGATTGCTTTGTATACTGTATAACTCAGGGCAAGTAAAACAATTTTCCCACAGGGTTATTTACCCTGAGACAATCTGTGAAAACCAGGTATGGTCTTAACCAGAGTCAAAGACTCACACCCTACCATGCACTGAACTAAAACAATTCTGGAAAGTTTTATAGCATTAACTTTACTGAAATATATTTATTCCTTTATCAGCCTTTCATGTTTGTTTTGTTTTTGTTTCTTTGACAAAACCAGACTGCCTTCTCTAGGTGTAGGGAAATACAAAAACTAAAACCTACACACATTCACACACACTCCCTGCCCTGAAGGAGTTTCCAATCAAATGTAGGAGATAACCAAGGAAATCAACATAAAGATACTAAGAGCAAAGTAGAAAAGCATAGAAGGTATTGTGGAAACATCAAGGAAAGATCAACTCAGAAAGAGACTAGATAGTCAAGGAAGATTATTTGTTAATGTCACTAAAAGGTGGCCACTTCCTGCAACCTTTTTTCCTGTCTTTTTACAGTAAGCTCTGGTTGCTTAGTGGAGACTTGTTAATCATCTTCTCAGGTGAGCCCTTCCACCACCCTACATTTACCACTGATTTCCAGGTAGAGTGAGCTCTGTAGGAGTCTAGGGAAAAATGAACTTTCCAGGGACACTGAATGAAAGTTTGGAAAGAAACTGCTCTCCTTCATTTCAAGTTGCTTTCTTTCATCTCATGGGGAAAATGATTTGGATGCCTTCTGCTTAGAAGCAGCTCCCTGATGTTCATGGGGCAGTGCTAACAGTAGCCATTATCCTGCACTAGTCCTTTATATTCATAGGTACTTACAGTTCTCTTAGCGAACCTGGTGCAGAAGCAGCTAACAAGTAGTTAGGACTCATAACTTACAGAGTCTTGTGCATCATTTTAAAAGCAAAGTTAAGTCCCTGAAAAACATTAACTAGGAAAGTGACAGCCTGATTTGTGTTTAAGATAGATCAATTTTGTGGCAAGTGACAGATCGATTGGAAGAAAGAGACACTTGAGACAAAGGGACATGTTAAAAACTCCTGCAGTAAATCAGGTGAGAAATGATAATAGTCTGAACTAATCACCACAGAAGGAGAGGCAGGAGAAGCTGCAAGAGACAGCTTGAGAACCAGTTAGATGAGATAGAAGAGATATAGGAAAAATATGAGAAGGAAAAAAATCCCTCAGTTTGACCTTCTGTTTTATTTTGGGATATGGTTTATGAAAAAAATCATTTTCCCCAAAATTGTTATTTAACTGTTCCAAGTCATTATTTTCCCAGTGATTTGAAATACAGGAAGCCAATATTTGTTGACTTCTAGAACTATTAAAATATTTTATGTATACATATAAACATCCACATGTCCATACAGATATGAATATATGGGTATATAAAATCTCATTTACTCTTCACAAGTGCTCAGTAGGATGGATAGTCTATTCTGCAGTATTTTTTAAGATGTTCAGAAATATCTCACATTTAATAAGTAATGTAGTTACTAATGTAAATAACACAAAGAAACATAAGGCACAGCCCTGGCCTTCAGGACACTTCTGGGTATAAAATAAGCATACAGAAAGTGAGCTGGCTGTAGCAATGTGTGCCTATGATTCCAACATCTTGGGAGGCTGAGGTGGGAGGGTCACAAGTTTGATCTCAGCCTGGGCAACTCAGTGACTTAGTGAGACACTGTCTCAAAAATTGTTTTATTTTTTAAATAAAAAAGGACTGAGGATGTAGCTCTATGCAAAGGCACTGGGTTCAGTCCCCAGGACTGCATACATACATACATACATGCATACATACACAAGTGGAAAGTGAAATGAATCACAGCTATATGTAACTACAGCCCAATGATAAAAAGTAGCATTATGATTTCAATGTAGTTTAGTATGTCCCCCGAAGATTGATGTGTTGCTTCCCCATTTGAGGCACATGTATTAAGAAGATGGACCATGGTGTCCAAGTAGGGGCTTAGAGGGTGTGTTTTTGGGATGTGACTAGGATTGGATGAGGTCAACCCTCACAATCCTCACGACTGAATATTGGTGGTTGTATACTGATGGTTGCATATTGGTGGTTTTATAAGACAGAGAGAAATCATGTGCACATGAACACTGCCACTCTCTTGTCATAACATTTGAACCACCAGATTTGGCTCCTTGACCTTGGACTTTTAGAATCATCATTAAAATAAACCTCTTTTCTTTGTAATTTACGGAGTCTGTGATTATTGTTTTATTAGCAGCAGAAATGGATTAATACAGTTGCAAACACCAGAGAAAGGAGGAATTTATACAGTATAAACCAGAATCATTGGGGAAAGAATCCAAAGAGGGGCTGGGCTTGAGTTAGGCCTTCATAAAAAGATGAATGAAGTCAAAGCTGTAACTCCTGGAACACACAGATGGTCAATAAAATTTGTTAAATTAATTAATGAATGAACTAAAAGTCAGGAATGCTTCAGGACCAGGTAAATGAGCGAGCAAGATATCTTTGTGAACCAGCCTGCTGTTGTACCCATTTCATATAGTAGCAAGAAATATGTAGAAGATTGATTAAAGCCTGTTGAGGATGTTAGATATATCAAGGTAAGAGATTTGCACATATTTCCTTAAATCGTATCCTAAGAAAAATTATCTAGACTTTAAAGACCTCTCTAACACCTCCACTTATTTTTTTTCTCCTCATTTAAATTCTTAGAAACTAATCTTCAGAGTCAAACATGAATCTATCTCCTATGCTTTAGTTCAATCCATACACCTTTTGGGAAGCAATTTATATATTTACTAATAGCCTCTGAATTGTCAAATTTTAATGAATATTTTTCTGCAACATCTGATTCTGTTACTGATTCCCTCTTCTAATTACATCTATATTCTCTTGGCTTTTTCTAAAATATGATCGACTGATTCTCCTCAAATCTTGTTCATAGTTAACTGTTATTTGTGAAATAAGGTGCTCTGTCTTTATGTATCCCTTAAATATTGATATTCCTTCTGATTTAATCTGATTTAATTTTTTTCTGATTTAATCTTAGCTTTTCTCATTCTGTTCATCTTATCTGAATGATTTTATCTGATCTTGTGGTTCAGCAAGTGAATACAAATTTATATATTCCAATTCAGTTGACTCCAGCCTAGACCTTTCTTAGCATTCTTTGAACAATCCTTCCATAGGAAGCTCAGTTTTCACATGTGCAAAATTTATTTCATCATCTTTCTTCCAAAACCTCCTCTACTCCTGGTATTTCGATCTCACTTGGTTACACCCAGTCACAAGTATCTTTGGTTTCTCTCTCTCTGTCTTTCACTCTTCATGGCCAATAAATCACTAAGATCTGTTCCTTTTAACTTTTAGACTTTCATTTCTCTCTACAAGATCTTCCTAATCTTCTCCCAAACTCCAATCCTCTGGAAAAGAAATTCACTCTCTATTGAGTTTCCAGTGACATTCATTACAGGCACTCAATAAATATTCTTTTGTTGTATTTAAAATGTAATAAATATTTATTGATTATACACTATGTGTTGGGGCTGAAAAATACACCAGTGAACAAGAAATGCATGTCTTCATTTGGAGGAAGGGAAGGAGAGTGAAATAGAAGGAGGGATGCCCATGTGATCTTAACCCTAGGATAGGCATTTCAGTTCTTCCGGTACAGAAAGTTTATAGTATTTCTTTCAATTGGCCTTGTGTCCTCAAATTATCCACTTGTCATTCCTTGTCTTACAGGTTACTCGCCACACCAAACTGGTTATAGGTTTGTGGATACCCCGCACTATTTAGCTAATCTTTATCCAGGGAGTTTTTTACTGCATGGAATGTTCTTTATCCTTTCACCCTCAACTCCTTCTTCAATTGTTTATGTGTTTATTTATTCGGATTTAACTTAGGGGTCCCTACCCTAAGAACCTTTCCCTGATACTTCTACTACACACATATTTTCTACTCAGCAATAATCTTATTTGTAAACTTTGATTTTAAAAGCAGGCCATATCCATCAAATATTAAAAGCAGATAATATGCATTTCTGCAGTAAATAATACCATTTCTGTTCACCTACAGGATCTGTTAACATGAAGTTATTAAACCACCTGAGCATGATAATGGAACCTACTAGAAAAGATGTTTCATATGAAGAAATGAGAAAATATCCTTTATTTTATTTCATTTTAGGCTTTCTAAAATCCAAGAAATTTGAAACTTTCATCCTTAACACAATAAGCACAGCTATACTCTCTACTTTATTATAAACAGACTGATGACAATTTTCCTAAACTGTCTTGTGGAACCCATATTATTGGATACGTATAGATAAGGTATAGACAAGGGGTTTTTGTAAATGAAGAAAATCTGTAAAGCTTTTTTAGATTTGCTAGAAAAATATAATATGACTTTAACATTTGAAACTTTTTATGAGAATTTCTAATATTTTGTATTAACTCACATGGAATGATAAGGAATATAAATGTTTTAAGTGAATTTTTTTGGAGGAAGTAAAATTAATAAGCTCTTGTTTGACTTTACAACTATTTTAAAAGAAGATACTCTGAGGTAATTGTTAGTTCTTAACTGCTTTGTCACAGGCTAACAGTTTTTCAATAAGGGACTTTTTAAATAAAATATTCTATTATGACTTTTTAATGTGGCATAGAGAATGAAAACTTTATCCTATTTAACAGTTAGCTAGATGGCTAGTTTAGAAAGAGATTAATTTATGAACTCTTTAGGAAACACCTCTCAGAATGGCAAGACCTTTCTACATATCAATGATACAGCCTTTTTTTCTCATCTCTTAGTACATTACTTAGAGAATTCTAGTACCAATAACAATTCCTGGAACAATTATCAAAGAAATCTCAGTGTCCCTGAAAATATGACAATGAGTCTCAGAAACTTCTCTTTCCATCTACACTTGAGCATTACTAGTAGGCATCATTTAAACTATGACACAATAACTCATTTAAAATGGCTCAAAGAGAATCATTTATTAAGAAACTACTTCTACATCCAGATCTGTATTAGATTATTATGTCTATATTTTCCCTGTGTGTCTTATGAGAAAATGAATGATACAAAGAAAATGCATCAAAATGATTTAAGCATTATAAAGTAGGAATCTAGAAGAGGGACATACTTAAAAGCTACTCTAGACCAAATTAAATGCTTTTTCTTTTATCATCAATTTAAGCATTTTATTTTTGACACTCCTTATAGCCATTCCACTTTTTTGTCAGGACTTCTGATAGATACCTTGCCACTTGGAGTCCAGGTGAGGGAACAGGAAGCTGGTAAATCACTGCAATAGTAAGCCTGTGGGATAAACATTTGGGATGATTCCTTGGGCTAGAGGTTTCTAAAAAAATGATAGATTTTAGACCTCTGGAAATTAAAAGATGTTGTAGAATCTCACTCCACAAATGGATGCAAACAATGCTAATATCTTGAAAGGTCAGAAATATTGTGACTTAGAATACATCAATTCTTAAATCCTTTTCAACTGTGACATATTCCAAATTTTCAAAGTAGCATTATACATTTAATAATGTGTTACATTTACATAATAATTTAAATTCTTTAGAAATGTCTGCACTTATTGAATTTTAATTGTACAATCTCCTCGTGAAGTAGGTAGGATAGACATTACAATGGCTACTTGAAAGTTGAAAAGCTGAGCACAGAGAAAAATGACTTACCCAAAACACAGAATAATTTGAAAGGCACTGTGACTATCAAGGCTTTTCAACCCCCTTGTCCAAGTTTTATTTTTTTCTGACAAAATTTATTAAAGCCAGGCTATTAATAGTTTCCCACTATAAGCCTGCTTGACACTTATTCATAGCTAAACTCAGAAAAATTTTGAAAGTTAAAAACCCTCCATTCACAACTCAGAGCACATGAGAAATAAGAAGCAGTCTTTCAGGTAAAAAGTTTAAAGATGAACATAAAAACTAATTTAAATATTATATACTAGCCATTTATTTGGTCATTGTAGCAGTGTTTGAAAGTATAAATTTTGTAGGCAAACATGTGTTAATTAGTGGGAAACATTAAAATACAGTGCAGGCAGCTTAATAACATGATGCAAGAAAATTTAGATATGTATGGAGGAAGAAATATATCCATGATTTTTTATATTTATAAATATATAATAGTCTATATAGCATTTATCCTCACATATATAGCACACATTATATAATTTATGTATCATATCCCTATTATAATATACAACACACTCTATATGCTGTATACCCACGTTTGGAGATATATATATCTCCATATATATATGTATATACACACACATATATACATATATACACATATATGATGCATATTCATATTCATATCCAGTTCTGGAAAATATGCACAAAATCGTTCACAGTAGTCAAGTCTGGAATGCGGGGTTATAGGAGCTTATAAGTGTAGGCATGTAACTTTCAATTTTTTTCTATACTTCTGTATGATTTGAGGCATATGCAATCTATAATAGCTATTTTAATATGTTTTAAAAAAGTGAAGAGTGTTATGAGCTGACTATATAAAAAGGATTACAAGAAGCTTAAACGTGACACTTTGAAAATAGAGCCATAATAAGTTATTGGGGAAATGATATCCTTTAAAAGGCTGCTATGGTTTTCCCTGCTTTATCTCTTTCCAGTGGCTGGAATGGGGATATAGTAGCTAGATAAGCTATCTAGGAACATGAGATGCCATCCCCAATTTATGAGCAGCAGTGTAACAAACAAGAGAACCAGTCTAGGATGAGATACCATGGAACTAACACACACATGAGCAATATATTATGTGAGTGAAAAATATAATACATCAATCATATTTAAGTTTGCATTATTTTGGTCTTTTACAGCAGTGGAATTAATATCCAAATAAATGCATTATCTTATTCTATATGATATTCCAAGATCATAACTTTTTCAGTCATTGTGGAAAATAATGTATCTACTGGAGTTTGAAGCAAAATACTAGCTTCAGATCTTTATTACATATTTTTCTTCTTCCACACTTTCCAATGAATCATATAACAAAAAGTTCACTTTCTAATGGAGATGTCTGCAGTGACAGGCTTACTGGAAATTGTCACTGTCAGTATCATTAACAGTTACATTTATTCAACAAATAGGCTTATACTTCAGTTTGATGAGCTTAGTTAGTGTGAGTCTACCACTGAGACAAGTTTGCGTCCTCCTGTGGCAACTAAAACATGACCCTAGAAGTCCAAGGGTTAGGTTTGACTGGCAAGTGCATATGATGATACCACATTTTGAGGCCCTTGGCTGATTACACACAGTGCCATTAGCTACTCTTTCCTTGTGACACATCTACATTAGCAGGAGGAGAATCATGTCAGAAAGAGAATATTAAGCTGAATGGGCTTTTGATTTAAAATAAATGACATTCTTATATTTTCAATTATTAAAAAGGAAACAGGACAAATTAAAATATTAGATGTAAGTATGGTCTAATAATATCTAAGAAATGGATCAAAGAAAGGGTTTTTTGCTTTTTTGTTTTCTTGTTTTTATGTATGAGGGTGTTGGATTAGACACTGGTCACTGACATAGATCATTTCTCACCTCACAGAGTTACGAGGTTTAAAATAAATTATGTAACTATGCCTTATAAAGAGTAAAACATAGTATAGGCTATTATCTTTGTACTGAGTTATAATACTGTGACAGCTGTATCTCTCCTTTATAATGAGTCTCGAGAAAATATTATTAACTCCATCTTTAATGAAAAAATATTTTATTGACCTAGAAATATTTCTCCCATGAGAAATGGATGATGGTTATCACCATATCTATTTCTCTTTATTTTATAATCATTTCATACTTTTAAGTCACTAATCTAACTCACTAAATTTGGAAATTATATGACTGATTGTTCAGGAGCCAAAGCAATTTTTTTTAATAAGAATAAACATTTACAAAATTCTACAGTGAAGTCATGCTCTCTGAGTCACTGGTTTACAAGATTTGGAGAGGGGAGAGAAGTAGGGTGAAGAGCTGGTCTCAATAATTCTTACACAACACACACATTTGAAGATATGATTACAGCCTCTTACATCTGCTTATCTACAATGTGATCTTGAGGACACCTGATTCCGATTTTGTCACTTTGGTGATAGCATATCATGTCAAGGGCTTCTAGCTTGTGATTTGGTGATTGAGCACTGATTGACAGGGACCTGCATCAGCTGACAAGCTGACTCAGTTAAATCAGAAATTAACATACAGTCTTCTAATATGTCAGCCACATGCACCTTTATACCAGAAAGATATAATGGAACTCACATGATACAGGATTAAACAATGAAACATGTGACACTGACTAGAAACAGGGACACATCAGCAAATATGCCTGAGAAAGTTTATGGTATTTAACTCCTAAATATTAATTTTATTGTGGTGTATGAGGAACTAATTAACTGAGTTTCCTTTTTATTGGAAGCGGAAATACAGCACTGTTGAGAAAACTGATGAAGAGTACATACAGCATATTTTAAGTTTATTAAGCTTGGCTCATCGACTTCTATTTATTTAAGGTAATCTCATGAGGCAATTAAATATTTCAATCTCATGAGGCAATTAAATATTTCAATCAGTAAATTTATATGGCTATTTTATTTAGCACATTTCTGAAAAATTAATCAATGTGTTAAAATGCAGAATGAGTATATGAATATATTTCTCATTTCATACAGCCCAAGGAGTGACTAAATACATTTTCTAAAATTTGTGTGATGTTTTCAACATGAGCTCTGATAAACAGACAAGTGGAAAATAACAGAAAAAGTTCCAAATTTAGGGATTACAATGAAAATGGCTAAGGTTAAGGTTCCATCAAACCAAGCAAATGTTTCCATCATCTCTATACTGCTTTTTGTGTAAACAGCTATTATTCTCCTTAGTCAGAGGAAGCCTCATTTAGGTGTGCAGACTGAATCTGATCCTAGATATGAAATGCAATTAAATTCTGGGTGTGGTTTTATAATGCTGTTTTAAAAAAACAGGATCAGTGTTTTTCTGGCATTATATTTTGTTATCTCAGTATTTATCACTTATAAATAACCGTATAAGAGATACTGTTGATAATTTCACTTATTCAGTAAAATGAGTTTTCTTTAATCCATTTCATTTATGCAGCAACTGATGCTCATAACTTTTGTAAGAATAATCAAAATAGTAGAATGAGGCAAAGCCTGATTCCAAGACTCTCAGCTGAAGTATCACTCAATTTGTAGTTGCCTATTTCAAAAGTTTGGGTTGATTACATGGAAACAAAAAAATCAACAAAACTCGAAGCTTGAAATTACATAGGTGGAAGAATCAATTAGTACTGACAAAATGAATCAGTTCTAATATTGTACATAGTCCTATAAGTCCAAAATAAATTCTGCTATAATATTCTGTTCTGTGGTTGGCAATACAACAGGTGAATGACAGTAACTTCCAGGTTAAAAATGTCACAATAATTTTTTAAGATAAATATACACTAGAGTAAGTTGAAAGTTCTCAAATTTTCTTGGACTAAGGTACTATCAGAGGCTCAATGATTTTTTTTTATGGCATCCATAGGACAAAAGAAATATCCAAGCATTCAAATTTATTATGTAGGTCATTTCGAACAACTTAACTATGATAATGTACATATTACACCATAAATTCCTCAGTATTTTCTTTTACATTTTACAATATCCCACGTGCCTCTAAGAATTAGCACCACCAATCTGCAAACTCCAGCACAGTCTGGGAACTGTGGCACCAAACACTGCCCACCTATTGGGAAAGACAATAGCTACAGCTATGTGACACATTCAGTTTGACACTTTGGGCTAAACTATCAAATTAGCTCTTTTGGAACTGTTTATTTTATACGACATATAGAAAATGGACTATTTTATTGGATCTTGACTTTCCTAAAGATTTTTTATTTCCACATGAAATGTCTCCTTGTCAAAATTCCTAAAGTGTCTACAGTAACTATAACAATTATATGAGTGGTGATTTTACAGCCAAACAGAAAAGACAGGAGCAGACGGCTGCAGTCATCAGTAAGAGAAGCACTGATGCCTCTCATTTCCTTTTCTAAAATGTGTGTTATGAAGGACCAGCTGTTGACCTGAGCGTGGACTCTGAGGAAGCTGTGTGCTGTAGAGAGGGCCATACCGGGAGGCAACGAAGTGGTACTGACCAAGTTTAAGCTCTTCAACCATACTATCTCAAAAGCCTCTCTGAAGCCTGAAGTATTAGGCTACCATGAATAAGCACATTCAAAATTGTTTTTCTCCTTATAAAGTAGAATTTTTCTAAGATAAACAAACACAAAAGTGGTATATTTCCTACAATATACAATTATTCTGAATATGTCAAAGGCACTAAAGATTTGTTTCCAAAATATGTATGCAACACTAATTCCTCAGCTCACATAGAAATCTTTGGTTAACTGGTTAGGATTCTACTCTGGCAGAGGCAAATGGATTATGTCCTTGGACTCTTCAACCGTTTGAAGTACATTTCAAGCAATTCATTTCCACCTCTAGTTATTTTATAATTCAGAAGCCTTGCCTCAAACTTATTTGAAGGGCAGTCAAGATTGTTTTCTGACTAAAATGAGCGAGCCATCCACAAATATAATTTATAATTGTAATTTTTAATTATGTGTTATGAAAATGTGTATCTGTATAGCAACCTAGTTAATAGTTTTAATAGAAACTGACAAGTTAAAAATACATATTATTTAGCCAAATTTTTTCCCTTGAATAACTTGGTCTTAGAATGCAGTTGACTAGTCAAATCAGTGCTTTTACATAATTATTTTCAAGTTCTCTACATATACATGGAGGGTATTAAATTTATTAATAATAATGTTCACTTCCTCAGAAGTCTGTAATATTTTAAGATTTTTTAAGAAATAAGTAGGAAAAGCAGTAACTAGATATAGATCCATAAAGATCAGTGTTTCATGCTTTATTCTTTTAATGTCAAATGTCCAAACCAAATGTGAATTTCTGGTATTAATATCTCAATATTTACAAACTGGTCAAAATGGTCCTGGGTAAGAGTGGACTACATTATTTAAAGCCTTCTTTCTATGTAGGTAGTCATGAGCTCTATAGTCTCTAGCTGTATTGCTGTCAATTTATTCTCATATTGCTTAACTGTGCACATTCTAGCAGTGAGGAAAGATCTAACAGCTATATTTTGGACATTGCCACTGCATTGTGATGTTGTACAATGTGGTGTTTTCTACCATTACATTTTATAAAGGGAAAATATCTCTATGTTCGATTTAAACTGTCTTTTTCTGAAAATAAGATGTGTTGACTGGCCAGGCATGGTGGCACATGCCTCTAATTTCAGCATATGGGAGGCCAAGGCAGGAGGACCCCCAAGTGTTTGAGGCCAGCCTGGACTACACAGCGAGTTCAAGGCCAGCCTGGAAGTTCTGTGTAAGAGAAGAGATGGCAAGATTTCTTTGCCTACCTCTATTCCTTTTCAGTAGTGTGATTAGAAGAGGACTGTTTGGACTGCTTATCACACCTACCCAGATCCACATTTAAACTGACTCAAAGTGCCATAGTGCAGCACTTTCTGTTGCTGCTGGCTTCTGCTTAGTTCTAGAGTACGGCATGATTCCAGTTCCAAGCTTACCAGCAGGACTATTTTATTTGCAAGGTTACAAAAAATGGTGTCATTTATAACTTTAAGCATTGACAGTATAAATATCAAATGGTTAATATACTAACAGTTTTAGAAAGGGAAAAATATCTCCATGCCATATTACATTAACACTGCACAAATTTAGTAAGCCAACTCTCAAACGGGAATGAGGTAGCAGTGTTCTTGACCCCTTCCAGACCTACAGTTACGCTATTGTTCACACTCAGTGTGGTTTTCTCCTCAGCACAATATTTGCTAATGGGACTTATTTCTGCAGTTGCTTAAAAAAAACTTTTTTTTTTTTGAAAAGAGAAATGGTCTATATGTATACATTGCAGGTGCAGTCTAAGGCAACTAATAATTTTTAAAAGTGTCTTTTCTTTTTCATTTTAGTAACCAAGGTTACCCAAAACACACTGGAAACATGTGTTTAATGTGAAAAGTAATTCCTTAGGAAAATGGAAACAAAATGAAAAAACTATTTTATGACTAAAAACTTAGAATCTTGTGTAGCAATATATTTTAGAATTATATACTTCGAATTTAAAATACTTAGATTAAATGTAGAACAGTATTTAATTATTCAAAAATGTTGCTATGGGGTAGGGATTTAGCTCAGTGGTTCCGCCGCCTGCCTCACAAGTGCAAGGACCTGAGTTCGATCCCTGGTATCAAAAAATCCAACCAACCAAACAAAAAATGTTGCTATGTCTGGATGAATGATTATCTACAAAGTTAGAATGATGCCGCATATAATACTAAATAAATAAATTAAGGGCTCAGTGTGAGAATACCATTTTAACACACAGGAAACCAACGTCAAGAGAGAGATTTGCAAAAGTAGTACAAAAATTATAAACAACAAAGTACCATACAAGCACAAATTTTTATAGACTGGTGTTTTGATCACTTTTATTTGAACACCAGTTTTATAATTTAGTCATCTCAAATGACTGTGTATGCTTAAAAAAAAACACTCCACTTCTTCACTATGAAAGGTTTAAAGACTAGGACTATGTATTAAAATTCCACATATAAAAATTCAAATAGAAACCACATGAGAGAGAATTAATTTCTGGTAATGTTGGACAGTTTCTCAAATGTAATAGTATAGCACAATGTTAATGAGGCAATTTATTAACATACATGTGGAACAGGACTTCAATGACATTTAAAAATAATATTCTACATAAATATCTAAGATGGTAATATTTCACTAATTTTTTCAACAATGTTCTACTTTATCAATGAAAATACTTAAATAAATATTCTTCTATATTCCCTCTTGCCCAAGTAATGATGTTTTAAGACATTTAGCGTAGAAGTCTAGCCCCTCTTTGGAGTATCAGTTACAACAGAATACAGTGGAAATTTGGCTACTTAGAATTTTTTAAATGAGGACTTTGTTTCTGAAACTAACAATGTGCAATTTGGATTTGGATAGAAAAAGAAGAAAAGGCATAAAATCAGAGGCTTCTAAAGTTGATAAGCAATATAAACAAGATATCCTGGTGTAACCCATGACTTAGTGCTAAAATGGCCTTTATATTGCTCGTAGAGAATATTCACTCATTCATTTAAAGAATTGCAGACTGTTGTGGTATAAGCTGAAATATAGCAATGAACAAGATAGAGTCAACAAATGACTCGCAAGGCTTACAATTAAAATGAAAGAGAAACATACAAGATCCAAAGGAATCACTGGAAAGGGACCTAGGATAGGCCAGGCAACCACTCTCTGATGTGATTTGGAAGAGGTTCAGGATGCAAGAGAAAGTAAACACTGATGATGCAAGTCCAGAGAGATCATGGCTTGAGCTAAGGGCTGAAAGACTAGTGAGAAATGTGGCTGTGAATATACAGAGGTGACAAAGGACAGGGCCAACTAATTCACATAAGGAATTTGAGTTTATGTTAGTGGGCAATGAAAAACTAGAGAAAAATATTACCATCATGTTTATGCAACAGTAAAACAAACTCCACAATTACAATCATATTTTAAGAATACACTGGAAATAGAAGAGATGAAAGTGAATTATAAAGTGCAAGTATTGGCTTAGGAGCACAAAAATAACCTAAGCGCTTATAAATACCAACATAAATCTTTTTTTTCACATGGTCTGTGTGTTTTCTCTTTAAAATGAAATAACAATGCTGAAATGCTATACATTGGATCTCATTTCTTGGTGCGGCTTGTCATATGAAACTGCCCAAATTAAAGCCACTCCCTCCTCCCACTTCCAAATGAAAAGTTAATGGTACTTACTACATCCAGCCTTATAGCTGAAGCCAGGAGGAAGGAGGAATCCTTGCTGGGCAGCTGCAGCCAGCGTCCGTTGATCAGGAGGGAATACGGGTATCATTAATGGCGGCAGCTGACCTTGAACCTGCTGAACGTGATAGAGCGAATCAAAGAGAAGAAGTTTTGGTGCTCCATGTTTCCCACCCTCCTTTATTTCATGATAAGAGAAAATCATTCATTCACTTCAAAATACTGGCACATACAGGCTTGCCAGAGCTCTGGGCTTGAGATAATACCTTGAGACTACCGTTGACAGAAGAACCAGAATATCCTACAGCTGGAAGGGGTTCAACCTCTAGCCTGATGAATCTTTTCCCTACATGATAGCCTTCACAGGAACAGAAACAATATTTTGTATAAGCCTTTCTGTTATTTTACTAATTGAATGGTTAAAAAATTATTACCTTATAGCATGAACTGAAATCTCCTTCTAAGGCAACACTTGTTAGGACTAACCCTATCTTATAAAATACAAACTAAACCTATGTATTTTTTTGTTGCTGTTTTATTTATTTATTTAGTTGGTTAGCTAGTTAGCTAGTTAGTTAGTACATGTTTGTCATACACAAGGATCACTTTCATCATAAAGAATCTGTACTTGTACATAATATATCTTAATTCTTCTTTCCCCATTTCCCCCCCTTCAACCCTTCTTTCTCTCCCCATTTACAAAAGCTTTGTTTCCATTTCTTTCCTTCCATTGTCTTTTTAAAATCCATTTTCCCTTCCTTCCCTTCCCTTCCCTCGTTCCCCTTCCCATTGAACATTGTCTTCCTTCTACCCAATATGCATCATTTTACATATAAATAGCTCATTATTTGAAGAAAAAATCTCATATTCACACATGAAATTTTAAAATGCTTGAATACCAGACCTGGAAGACAACTTAGAAAACACCTAAAACTCTCCACTTTCTTTATAAAAGAAGTAACTGGTACCAAAAAGCACTGGCTTTCCCACAGCCATAGAATTATAAGTAGATCTAAATCCAGGGCCTTGAATCCTACGATAGACCCCTGGGATACACTTCTATCTTTTTGAAACATTGAACCCTGCTTGAACTTCATGGGTTCTGTCTGGGTTGCATCTTTGAAATATGCTCTAATTTGCTGATATCATTCTAAGAGTACTGACTTCACATTGATTAATAATAAAACCAGCAGAATAGAAATCACTATCTTCTTTGAACTACATAAGAATTTTAGCTACATCACCTAATGTAGTCATTTCTGCAGCCATGTCATACTATTGGCTAATCTAGAAGTTATCATTAACTAAAATATCTAAGACTTTTTTCAAACAAGTGTTCGATTAAATCTCCCTGGTGAACATGAGTATTGGTTAGTGTCTGTCACTACGGATGAAAATGTTGGATCATATTAAAAAAATCACATATTTGATATTTTATTTTCCTTCACTAACACTTCCACACATTGCTTTAGTTGTTTGAAAAATGTTTATAAACACTTTGTACAAGAAACTGACCTAGGCATCAGTGAACAAGAACATCAAGATCCCACATCCATGAACCTTTGATTACTGGGGAATATTAGTTAAAAATAAGTAAAACAGACATAGAAAAATAATAAATTCACTCAGACACTGATCCTAGGATTGCCTCTGACTGGTTTTCAGACTGGTGTCACACATTCTGAGGGCTCTTACCAATTCTAATAGTTCTCATCAGTTCTCACTTTAAATGTCCACCTCCTGTTTTTCTTTCATTTCTTTTTCACAATAAACCTCTGAGTTATTTCCCGATTTTAGTTGGTGAGGGTATTTGTGGAAGTGGAAAGACTAAGAGAGAAGGGGAGAATGAAGTAGAGGGGAAGGAGAGAAGAACAAGGACAGAGACAGAGACTGTAGGAGTGAGAGATTTGTTTTCAGCAATAATTTCAAACTGGAAAGCTCATAAAACCCTTTTGTCAAGAGGGTTTTAAACCTTTCTTTATCATCAGAGTGGAGCTACAAAGGAAATGACAACCAAGGAAACAAAAAGACAGTGTCTTAAGGTTAGAGCTGAGTTATGTACCACTAAAGCCAATATTTTTGGAGTACAACTGAAGAAATAAAAACCTTATGAAGAAGCCAATTGACTGAAGTCTGAAAGATTAGAAAAATGAATATGGAGGGCCAGGGATTTAGCTCAGTGGCACCGCGCCTGCCTCACAAGCGCAAGGTCCTGAGTTCAACCTCTGGTAACCCCCCCTCCCCCAAAAAGAGAATGCATATAGAGCAAGTATGGAATAAGTGGCTTAAAACATGAGGCAAACCGTCCCAAGGCAAAACAGCATGGGGGCTAGTTCAGTGTGAGAAGAGGATCAGACCAGGATAACAAGTAAAAAAACAAACAACAAACAAGCTACATTGGTTAAGAGTTATTCCCAGCTGTATATTTCATATAATGTATTATTAAAGTAGACAAATTTAGTAAGAGCATTTTGGAGTGAAAGAGAAGAAGGATCTTCAAACTAAACACACATGGGGCTCATAAGTGGCAACCATATTTTAGATATGTTAATAGTTAAGAAAAATGATGTGGAGAATTGCAGGGACAAGAATTCCCTGTTTCAGGGCAGTTCTCAAAGTACACTAGAACCATGTAGCAACCTTTGAAAAATCCCTGTGCCCAGACTCCTTCTCAGACCAATGAAATGTGCATCTTCAGGGGTGAGATCCAGTCATCAGTCTTTTTAAAAGCTCCTTTGATAATTCCAATGTGCATCCTGGCTTGAAAAGTAGTTTTCTTAAAGAATGCTTTCAGTTAATGTCAGCAAATCTTTTGTCCCTCACAAAGCACCTTTAGGTATATAAGTAGTAAAAAGGAAGATTCTACATGACTATCATAGGTTGTGGTTCCCACAAGGATAGTTACAGATGTTGTTACATTCTTCATAAAATTCTTTCTAAATGAGTCTTGTATCTGTGTTTCATATGCCACTCTTGTTTAAAAACTTCTGATGGCCTGTTTTCATATGGAGAAAAATGACTAATCCCTCAGCACTATATTCACGATTCCTCACAATTTCTTTCCAGTCCATCTTTCCAGACCTTTCTGCTGCTTCCTTCACATGTCCTGTCCTCCCGATAGATCATGAAGAGCTCCTTGCATAGCCTTTGTTCTTTCATTCCTAAATATATTCAATAATATTTCCCCCTGTTTTAACTCGTGATTTCTCTTTTCCTTTTCTTCCTGAAAAATTGTATTAATTTGCCAAAAACTTTTGAGACCCATGAAAATGTCTTTGCCTCTGAAGCACTTACATGGGTCCAATTTCCAGGCAGAAAGAACTATTACTTCTTTTAATTTAATAAAGCTAATACCTACTATTTTGAATGATAATTACTTGTATAACATTGAGTCTTCCCTATGACCTATAACCCTATTTAGGAAAATGGCTGTAACTTATTTCTTATTACATGTTTAGAACTCACATGCAGCAACCCTAAAGAAGCTGAAGGCAGATGCGATGTGGGGGCCCACGCCTGCAATCTCAGCTATGTGGGAGGCTGAGGCAAGAGCAGTGCAAGTTTGAGCCCAGTCTTGGCAACTTAGCAAAACGCTGTCTCGAAATTAAAAGTAATTAAAGAACAGGTTGGGGATGTAGCTCTTCATGAAGGCCCTAAATTCAATCCCCATTATGCAGGTGTGGGGGTGGGTTGGTTGCCTGGATGCGTTATATAGTCAGCCATTTAGTTACACCTCATGCACCACACTGACTCCAAAGTCCAAACAAGGCTTGTGGGCAACTAGGTTACCTAATTAAGCAATTCACTTTCACCAGAATAGTATAGAGGATAGGGTACTAGGTGCTTTCTGTTTTTACCCCTAAGCCATGCCATGGTGTTTATATAATATGATGTATCTATGGTTTTTTAGAATGATGTATGCATAAAGAAATAGAAAACAATTCAGAACTATTAGAAATTTATTGTATATCTGCAACTGACAGATAGGCCATCATGTTCCGGTATCGCGATGTTTTAATTACCACATCTTTGCACTAAATTTGAATAACGTATAAGGCTAGTACTCTATCATTATCATTTTCTTTTTCATATATTGTCTGGATTTTTTATTTATTTTCCATATTAATTTTAAAATATGGAATAGATATTTGAATATATTAGCCTGATGTCTTGATGGTCAAGCAGGTTATGTCTTTCAATTTATTCTAGTCTTCATTTCCTTCTGTATTGGTCAGGCTTCCTGTTGCTATGACAAAATACCTAACACACACATAATTAAAGGAGGAGAAGTTTATTTTTTAGTTTACATTTTGAGAGGTTTCAGTCCATGGTGGGCTGGCTCCAAAACAGAAACCTCATGGTGGAAGGGTGTGGAGGGGCGAAGCTATTCACTTCATGACACCCTAGAGGCCATGAAGAAACAATCATGCCTCCATGACCCACCCAGAACTCCCAGAAGTGTGCTTTACTCATCCTCTAAGCATCTCTCAAGCCAGTCAATAGACAAGTAAGATTACCCAGCACAGTTTCATAACAACTCTTGCAACTTTCTTGGTAATTGGATTTCTAAGGTTTTCTTTTGTAAATTTTATTGCCATTGTATAGGGATGTTTTTCTTGGTTTTATTGCTTACTTAGTTGTTTGTACATTGGCATCCTTGTGAATTGCAGTTTTGTCCAGTTACTTTAATACTTTATACTTTTTCAGATAGATTTTTGCTATTTTAGGGAATAAACAGCATTGAATTCTGGGGCTTCTATTAAATATGTAGATTCTATACTCATATTATCAATTAAATTATTGATATTTTTAGTATTATAATTTGTTTTAGTGTCTAAATTTTGCAAAAATGACATGTAAAGAATAATATATTCTAAAGTAAATAAGTAATCGGAGACAACATAGGCACTGTGGTGATAAGGAAATAAGATGTGACTTGGCCAAATAAATTGTTCCTAATCTTACATGTAGGTAAAAGCAAAGTTAATGTTGGAACTATAGCTCCTGATTTATAATCTAGTGCTCTCTCCCCCTACACAGTAGGAAATGCAGGGGATAGGAAGAGGGCATGAAGGACTAAAAGAGGAACTACCAGGGAAAGAAGAAAAAGCTAAAACAGAAAATTAACCTAATTTCATGCTCCCAACAATGGGATTTCTTTACAATATCATAGGACATATTGTAAAGTACTACACCACTAATACTCAGAATAAAGTAAATGGGAAAATAAATACGATCTCAAATCTGTGGTTAATTCATCTACATAACTAAAAACATCTCCAAACACAGTAGATTCTCACTGTTTACAGATTCTGCATTTGCAAATTTGCCTACTTGATAAAATTTACTTGTATTCCAAAATCAGTACTAGTGGAACTCTTGCGGCCATTCACGGATCTGCTCAGGAGCACTAAAAGATGTGTTGGGTAATTTTACTGCTTGAAATGCTTCCATATCTGGTGTCTAGGGTTCCTAAATGCCAGAAGTTTATGATGTAGATTATGCAGAAAACAGATACGTTAGATAAACTCCATTCAGACATGAGTTAGAGTGCTATTGGGTATGAGTTCAATATTATTGAGTTCATAATTAATTTTGAGCAAGGTATCTTTAAACAGAAATGCACATTAAACAAGGTTATATATTTATGAGTTGAAGAAAATACAGTGGCGAGAGACTCATAGGAACTTAACTGTGTTTAACCTAGGAACAAATGTTCAGTATGAGCTAATTTAGTGTTCATGGCAATATTATGACTATAACTAGTATAAGTAATGAGCAATGACTATTATTTCTATATCTTAACTAATATTCAGCTTACTGTTGCTAAAATTTAACTACCATTTGGGAGAAAAGGACACATTAGATCAAACCAATATAATGTTTTTCCGGGCAAATTCTAAAACTAATTGGTCACAGATTTAGGAATTCATTCTGTACCTTTGGTAACTTTTAAATATCTCTAAATCATAATCAGTAGTAAATACTTTCTTTTCTTTTACTTAATGAATAAAATTCATGTTACACTCCTAATTAATGTTTTAAATGTGTGACTTTTTAATTAAGTTTGAAAAATACTTTTGTCACAAAATTTTAGTCTTTAATGTGGGCATGTTATTCACAAATTAGAATACATCAAATAAATTTACAAGGCTATTTTCTATATTTTTAGACTTTGAAATATTATGTCTTAATACTTTTTATACTTCATGACATGATACTACATAGTCTTGGTCTCTAAAATGTTAGGAATTTAACACAAATTAACCACATCATCATATTTAAAAAGAAAAAGTAAATATTTATTAATTATTCTGTTAAATATTTCTTATTTAATGTAAATACTTCATGATGAAACTACTTAGTTGCTTCTTTAAATTAATAAATTATGTCTATGCTTAAGATTACTAATCTGGCTTCCAGATTCATGGCTCTATTTATCAATTTATTCATTTAATCAACATTCACTAGGCAGAGTATGCACTTTGTGTAGCTAGGGATTAAAGATGAATGCACATTCATGTAGATAATCTCAACAGCACATTACCATTAATTCAACAATGAAGATTTGCATAAGACACTGTGGGCGCACTGGAAAGAGATTTCTAACAGAAGTAAACGAGGGCCTCATGTAGGTGGACGCAACAGGTATGGGGAGTGAATGGATAAGCAACTGAGCCAGACAAAGGGATGTTCAGTATTTAGCTAATTTAGTGTCCACTGCAATATTATAACTATAACTAGTGTAAGTAATGAGCAATGACTATTATTACTGTATCTTAACTAATACTCAGCTTACTGCTGCTAAAATTTTACTACCTTTGGGAGAAAAGGACACATTAGATCAAAACAATATACTGTTTTTTCTGGGCAAATTCTAATGACTAGGGATGGGGTGTGTGAAAATTCTAAGCAGGGAGAGAGATAAGCAAAGGGGCAAGAAAAACATAACATGAATTCCACTAACAGGACACTCTCAGCAATCTGCAAAAGCAAATCATTTAAGACAGAACCAGAAGTGAGAAGTCTGCCTGTTTTATAAGTCTGGATATCACATTAAGAAAGTTGAGATTTCTCATATAGGCACTAGAGAACCACAGGGGATTAAGTAGGGCAGGTAGAATAATCTGATGGGTATTCAGAGAAGAGAGCTGAGAGACCCAGCACAGAGATTGGGCAGGAGGCTAACACAAAACAAACAGGCAGTAGATTCTGAAGTAGTCACATGGTTAGAGTGAGGAGAAAAGTGAAGAAATATTTAGGAAAAAACTGCAAACATCATAAGTGAAGAAAGCTATAGAATGAAAGATAATATCTAGTTTATGCTACTTATAGTAATACTGAACAATAGTAACAGTAGTATGCTACTTATAGTAATACTGAACAACAGCAGACATATTTCATGGGTAGGAAGATAAGAATGTATAGAAAACTCTAAATGATGGAGAAATATCCTAAGATCATACCCTGAAAATGGGACTGGTATTGAGGAAGGCAGTTGGGCAAAGGTAAGGAAATTGTGGGTGTCCATTGTGCAAGATGAAAGAGAAAGTAAATCAGATAATTAGAAAATACCAAGGCCTTAGGTAATGCACATGAATTCTAATCTGTTATATTCCCTGTTTCTCTGATATTTCTCATAAAGTTCCTAGTCATTCTGGTGGAATCATAAAAGGTGATTTCTAGAACTCAAGTTAGAAAAGAGGAGAAGATCGGATGACTTCTGCAAGAATGGGTTATGACTGTTTCTGATCAACCACAGGCTTTAGGCTTTTAACAGGAAGGGAGGTCAGCTGATTATTAGGAGCATGGAGACCATACAGGGGTCACAATGCTGGCGGGTTCCATGTCTCAAGGAGCAGGTCTTAAGAGGGTGAGCTTGTGTGGGTGGGAGCTCAAATGGCACAATGTGACAGCAGGAGATTTGTTTAAACTACATAAACAAAAATTGTGATGAAAGAGAGTTCTATGGTTTAAATCAGCAAAATTACAAATGAGCTGTAATATCTGAAAGTTTTTCAAATGTTCCTCAAGAGTTTAGTCCAATGAGTACTATTGTGTTCAAGCACATAGCATCCTTAGGGATAAGTTCACCTACAACTGAAATTCAGTCACCTTCAGTGGGGAGCACAGCAGCTGTTTAGAAACACATAGCAATATTACACAGCAGTTTCAGAGAAAATGAGGAATATAATATCCAAATGAGATTACAAGAGGGGTTTAGGTAGGCAGGATATAATTACCCAAACTGGAGTCACCAGGATAACAAAGCTAACTTTCCACCATTACCAAGAAGAGGCATGGGATGCTCAATGACCACTAATAGTGTGTGATTTTTCACTTCACATAAAAGAAAGTTGATTTGTCAGTTTATCTTAACGCAATGGTCTTTAGAAAAAATTAAAAATAAAACGGTCAATTTATCTGCCAATTAATCTACTAGGAAGACTAAAGAAAGCCTCACCAAGGGATACAGGAATATAAAAACACTGCGAATTGCAATCCCTGCCTCTCTCATCCCAACAGTCACATTGGAGTTTTGTCACTTCTAATTTCATTTGATTCAAGACAAAGACAAAGTAGCCATATTCTTTTAGAACAAAAATGAACAGCCATGTGGATTTTTTACATAGTACTCTTCTTCGGCAAAAAGCCACAGAACTTTTTTTAAAAATCGTTTCCAAGGATGAAAGTGACTTTGCCAAGCAAAGTGGCTCAAAACAGGCCTCAAAAATACTAATAGAAAGACAGATGGTTCTACTAAGAGCTTGGCTGCCAACATGAAAAAAAAAAGATAGTAGGAAAAAAAAGAGTGATGCTATTGAAGCTGACTGCAAAGTTATTTGATGACTACAAATACTTGTGTCCCACTGCAAGTGCTAACTCTGCCTCCAGGGCTGATATAGCCAAACTACTAACTTCCCCACATCCAATCCGCCTGTGTTCCCACCCCTCCTAAATAAAACCTGTCAGTGCCAAGCCCTACAAAACAGCACAAGCATGCTCTTGATTCTGACTGACTGCTCCGCAGAAGCAAAATATTGCATTGAAGAACTCCTATTTAGGAACAGACCCACAAGGAAAATTGCTTTTCTTTTCAAAACTGCCTGTCACATTTTCTTTTTCTAATTCCCCTTTTCCTCCTCCTCCCTCTCACCAAAGGGCCCCTGGGCCCTATGAGTTTAGATGATACAAACTCAATTTGTATAAAGAAGGCAAGAAGCAGCACCACAGAGAGGTGAAGAGAGCTTGCAAGAATAGAGAAATAATCCAGTCAAAACACAGCGCAATTTTCTTTCCAAACTACTACTACAATAATACCTCCACTTTATTTCCTTCAGGGCAACTGTCATTTCTTTTTAACCAGATTGCTACTAGATATAATAGAAACTGAAATATTATATGGTCACTGACTCTTCGTTTCAATGGCTCATTTCACTACTGCATTTTTACTTTTCCATGATGTGTTTATTGTTGGCATTGTTACTAGGATACAAACACTTTAAAATGATGCAGAATTAAGACCTCTGTTGCTTTAAGGCAATGAAATTTCATACACTATGCTATATAAGTTTGATTTAAACATTCTTATTGTCTAAGAGTCTACTGACACTCAAAACTTAAATATTGTATTCCTATAAGGCACCATTGTAATAGACATTAAATTCATCTCAAATGTCAACCGAAATAATGACATTTATTTTAAATAAAATAGATGTTTCAAGTATATTTTCTTACTTTAAGGGAAATCTCTATATTAAAAGTTGATAATCATAGAAACTTAAGGGTGGCAAAAAAAAGCATGATGCAAAATCAGAAAGCAACTCTGAAAGAGTTAAGGGAGAAACACAGCTATGTGATTCACAAGGGACAGTTTTAAACTGTAAGAAAGATTTCAGAAAGGTAATTAAAATATCTCAAATGCTGCATTATTGTGGGTTCTAATATCATCCTAATATCACTGTTATTTCTTACAGCAATATATTCCACAGTTGTTGCTTGATAGAACCCAATTCTCTCTTTAGGCAACAACTCTGTTTCCATAAATGTAAGTATTTGTGCTACTTAAGGTTCGTTAAAACAAAACGGCGTGGTTTCTAAGTAAGCATGCACAGCTGTCCACATGAACGGAATCAGGCTTTGCAAATACCAGTACAATCTCATTTTATATCATACATCACTGTGTTACTTGTCAAGAATACGGTCAATGTGAAATATAACAGTTTCTAATTATATTTATGAGTAGTCCACAATTAGAAAAATTAATAAAATTCACTATTATGCATTTCTGATTTATAATGTTTTGCTCAATGGTTTATAATAGAAGATTGTTAGTGATTTTATGTGATATTAATCTCAGTTAAACATAAGTTCTTTTAAAAAATAACATATGAAAATTATCAATTTGGGGAGAGAAAGCTGGAGTGACTGATATGGAGTACAGGGTTTATTTTGGGAGTGATGAAAACATTATGGAATTAGGGTTGGTGGTTGCAAAACACTGTGAATATAATGAATACTATTAAATTGTATAGTATGTAAGGGTGATTTTCATGTATATTAATTCTATCTTAAATAAAAATATATAAAGCAAAAAATCTTACAAAAATATGTACCTTTATTACCATCTGAAACAGGATTCAGTGCGCCTTGAAATAGACATGTCTTATATTAGAATACAGTAATGTTTTGCACCTTTACAAAGCATTTGCACATATGTTAGTTCATTTATACTTTAGCTTCTTGGAGATTAGTCAGGTGTTGCTATTTCCAATTTATTAATGAGGAAAGCTGATGGAAAACAAATAGTTTTGGGGACTTACATATAATAACACAGCTATAAATTCTTTAATGCTTCCTTAAAAATTAAAACAAAAAAATAAATCTCTGAAATAAAATGCTAATTTTTAGGGATACCAAGACATTATGACAAAATTAATTCCCACATATTTTCTCACTGATAAAAAAAGGAGCATATTTAAGCAATCTTTCCAAGATAAAATTCTATGTTTAAAGAGCTTTTTATAACGAGGGTGGCATTTTCAATGACTTGAATTTTCATCTTTATATTTTATTTTGCCTTATGTTTTCTGCACAAAACATTTTTAAAGTTTTCTATATGTCCATATATCACTTTAATAATAATCTGAAAGCTGCTCAGAAAAACATGGGTTCAATTGAGCACCTAGCAAATCCTAGAAGGATACTTATCACAGGACTTGCCATCTCGTGTTAAGTGCTTTTTAAACCCTCTCCTAAAAATCTTAATTTGTGAGTCATTATTGCCTCCAGTAGATAATAGAAAGAAAATCACTGATAGCTCACTAGAGAAAAAATGTAATTTTTTATTCTAATGGATTATAATTTTCATAAAATGTATGTATTATTACTTGAAAGTTTTATTTACTTCAAAGTTTCTTGAAATCATTCCCAATTATTTTGAGTTTTCTTGTTTCTTTCTTGTGATAATTCCTATAGCACTAGTATTTATTCCATTCAACAAGCAGTGAATTATGAAATCTTTTAACATTTTCTATTTCCTGCCAATGGTGGTTTACTATTTACTAGTAAATTTAAGATTCTTTCTAGCCAAGAGGTCCTTTATTGTTTTACCTGTTTTCAAATTGGAGGCTATATAGTACATCTGAAAACTACAATTGACTTGGCCCAAAAATAAATCCAAGCATATATGGTCAACTAATTTTCACCAAGGGCACAAAGAACACATAATGGGGAAAGGGTAATTTCTTCCATAAATGGTGCTGGAAAAATGAGATACACACGTGTGAAAGACAGAAGTTGGAATCATTTTGCAGCATATACAAAAATTAACTGAAAATAGATTAAATGCCTAGGTGTAAGCCTTGTCACCCTAAAACTCTGAGAAGAAAACATAATGGAAAATCTTCTTGACATTGGCTCTGGTGACGATTACTTAAAAATCAACCCAAAAGTTCAAGGAACAAAAGGAAAAATAATAAGTGGTACTACATCAGATTAAGAAGCTTAGCAGAGCCAAGCAATCAACAAAATGAAAAAAACAGCCTATAGATAGGGAGAAAATATTGGGGTTGATGTCTAAAATATATAAGGAACTTAACACTCAACCACACAAATGAAACAAAATAACAAAAACAGTTTTTGAAAAGGGTGAAACACTTGAATACACACTTTTTTTCCAAAGAAGACATAGAAATGCCTAACAAGTATATGAAATGGTGTGTAATATAACATTTCACTGGGGAAATGCCAATCAAAAGCACAATGAGATATCATTTCATACCTGTAAGAATGGCTGTTATCAGAAAGATGTGAGGTAAATAATGGTGGCAAGGGTGTGCCACAAAGGAAACCTTGTAGAGGTTCCTGCACACCCTCCCACCCATGGCCACTCCAGCGTTATTCATGATAGCCATGATATGGAAACAACCTCAATGGTGTGCATAGATGGATGAATGGATAAAACCGTGCTATACGTGTGTATATACAATGGAATGTTACTCAGCTTTAAAGTAAATACGGGTATCTTGCCGTTCCCAACAACATGGATGAAACTGGACAGCATTATACTAAGTGAAATAAACTAGATACAGAAAGAAAAATATTGACACAAAAAGTCTAATAAAAGTAAAATATGTAGAAACAAAACATAGACCATTGGTTACGAGGGACTAGGGAGGGAGGGAGGATTGGAAATGCAAAAGTTTTGGTTGTACAGTGGAATGTTACAATTATGGAGAATTAATAAGTCTAGAGATCTAATGTGTATCATGAGGACCTTTGTTAACAATATTTTATTATATACTAGATATTTGCTAAGGCAGTAGTTTTTACAAGGTCTTACCACAAAAACACACACAAGAAGGCAACTGGGTAAGCTGATGGGTATGTTAATTTGCTTGACTGTAGTAATCATTTCACTATATGTATGAACATGTATATCACATCATTTCTGATTCTTTTTTTTTTTGGTACCGGAGATCGAACTCGGGTCCTTGAGCTTGCGAGGCAGGCGGCAGAACCACTGAGCCAAATCCCCGGCCCTATCACATCATTTCTAAATGCTTCAAGTATAGACAATGATAAATAAAGGGACTATTTACCCATGTTCCCTCCCTTTCCAAACAAAAGACTTCATCTGATTTAGACTCAAGAGGAATTTTTTAGTCAAAGCCCAGCTTAAGTGTCACTGCCCTTAAGAAGAGTACCCAAATTCTCCAAGTAAAATGTATTCATTCAGTAATCCACTGAGCCCCTATTTGTGCTAGGCACTGTTACAGTTACTACAGATATTGCAATAAATAAGATAGGCAAATGTTATTGAAAAATTAAAGCAAGGCCAGAGGAACAGGAATACTGGGACAGAGAGACTACAAATTTACAGGTAGAATCAATGAATTGATGATACAGTTACATATAAAGACCAGGAAGAGTTAACACAATCAATCTCTCAGTTTTCCAGAAAAAGTCCTCGATGAAAATGGAAGAGGAGATGCTAAAAACCAAAGTAAGCATGTAATTACTGTGTTTAATAAGCGATGTTTCCTTCCCTCATCTGTTTGTTACATAACTATCCCATTAGGTTGAGTATCCCAGGAAGTTGAAATTATTTGTGTCTGTCTCCATGACTAAGCTACCTTAAAGGCAGAAGCAAAGCTAACTCATTGGTACCTACAATACCTACAATACCCAGCTAAATGCCTCATACATAGTAGATGCTAATATTTGTTAAGTAAACTGATTAATCAAAGGTATATTCATTCACTCTAAAAAAAGTCTACTTTGTTTCTTTTTTTTTTTTGGTACCAGGGATTGAACTTCAGACCTTGCGCTTGTGAAGAAGGCGGCGGAACCACTGAGCTAAATCCCTGGCCCTCTTCTTATAATAGTAAAGACTTTATTAAAATATTAAAACATTCCTTTCATACAATGGATCTTAGGATTTATTTCATTTTCACTCAGAACTCATTATTTTTCTTCCAAGTAATGCCCTGAACTATGGCAGATAACTGAAGCCATCCACATACCACCCCCCCCAACCATTCCCCGTCACCCAAGGTATTTTCTTCCCCAGATCCTAGTTTTAGGGTTAATGACCCTAACCATTAGGTTTTGTGCATTTCACTGGATGGAGCAAAATAAGAACTTTGAAGTGTTCTTACTGAAATAAACCAAGAACTTTTTTGGGGGGTGGGTACCGAACTCAGGTCCTTCCGCTTTCGAGGCAGGCGGCGGAACCACTGAGCTAAATCCCCGGCCCAACCAAGAACTTCTGTTACATGTTATTTGTGATAAAAATGCAAATCTTTTTACTTATATGGAAGGAATGCAAATGTAAAAATAATTAGAAAATAAGCTCAAATGTGAGACATAGTGTGCCAGTAAAGACACTTTAACTTTCTGCTGTCTCAGTTGCCAACAGTCTACAAAGCAATGTATCTAGAAGGGATGGAATTACACGAAATACAAACCTTATTTGCACAGATGACCTTATTTATGCTCCACCCTCCCCCAGAAAACCTCATGATAAAACTGAAATGAAATATTTTGAGTAAAAATTCAAATAAATATCTAGCTACATCCTTAAACTCTGTGTACTGCCATGTTGGAGGAAATACATGTGATTATATATTTGTATTTCTTTTGTTCAATATTTTCCAGTTTTATTTCAATTTTTTTCACTACCAGGTGCTATGCTGGGGTACATGGACTCATGTTCGCATATCTGCTGATTTGTACCATGCAAAAACTACACTGAGTCAGTGATGAAAAATGTTGCAATCATGGTAAAAGACACCGAAGAGGCATTCTTGCAAACCAGAACAAAACATTTCACACAACTTTCCCAAATGCAGTCATATTAGGGGCCAGTTAGTGTTTAGCTCCACTCCTTAGGAAGTGAGGGAAAATCAGGCTCCTGGAGTAATATTCATGTTGCCTCTCACTCTCTGATGGAACACAGCACTCAGACGCTTGTCTGACTGTACACTGAGGATGCTCCAGCAGTGAACCACTCAGAACATTTGTCACTGAAAATAAAATGTGTGAAATTACCAGATAGAGCCTGATAGATCTTTCCTGAACAGAAAATGTGAAATACTTTCATAATTGGACAGCCCAATGAACACAGTGTCACTTATATGATCAAAAGTTTAGCATTTTCTACTCAAAAAAATTTATTGCAATATACCTCACAAATATGTTCCGTAATAAGGAATTTTACCTGACTTGCAACAATGTAAGTGAAGTATGGCTAATTTTACTACTTTGCTAAATTTATTTGATTTTTTTTTTGGAACAGAAAACTGCAAGATGCCAACACGTAACGGTAATATTTAAATAAAGATGAATTGTTTAATACCATGGGTATTTTACTAAATCTATAGATTGCTTTCTTGATTAAAATTAATTTTAAGTAATTAATATTGTGATGGTTTTAATCTTACGTAGATTTTTTTTTTTGGAAAAACGGGAACACAGACTGACTACACAAATGCTTTCCATCCACCTGTCCTTTACCGAAGGTATTTTGATAATTGTTAGTGTTAAAACTCATTTTATTTTCCTCAGGTTACTGCATTATGCTGATTATTAGGGTTTAATTTTATTTATTTAAATACAAAAAAGCCATTAGATAGACGCTTGCATTACCCCATATTACAAATAATGAAATTGGGTCACACTTAAAGTTGGGTAGATAATGTGTAAAGTAACTGGAACTCAGATCCAGGAATCTGATCTATATTCAAGCCTTGTAATCATTATGCTTCCTGCTGTCCTTTGTCTACAGAAACAAAGGATATATTCATAATCTTACTTATTACAATGAATTTTAATTATAATTAAAACAAATTAAAAGTGTGTAATATTAAAATGTAAAAAAGATGTATATAAAATGTGATACAAAATGAATAAGACATGGAGTTAAGTTTAATTACAATAAATATAAGTGCACCAAGTTCATAAATTGAGAAACACAGACCAATAGATTGAAAATTTAAGACAATCTATTTTGTTAAGAAGAGCTATAATAAAATCATGATGACAAACAAAAAAGGTTGAAAAGGATAGGAAATATGTATCACAGAAATTTTAACCAAAGACATGGTAAAGAAAAAGAGCCTATGGTACTATGCTAGTATCAGACAAAACAGATTCTAATACAAAAGGTGTAATTGTGGATAGAGAGCTTTTAGAAATAACACTAAAAGTCTAAATTGAACAGAAACATACAATAATTGTGAAGTTATATGCATCTAATGGACTATCCTCACAATTTATAAAACAAAAATTGAGGGAATTTAAGAACATAGCAAACTTCCATTATTCTGGGACATTTTAGCATAACTTTCTTTTTTTTTTCTTTCTTTTTTTCATTAAGTTTATTGTTAGCGCAATTTTCTTAATTAGTGATGGCTCACATAGACAAAACAAAAACCCAGATATTGGCAATTTGGCCAATACAATTAGCAAGCTTAATCTAATGGCTATGTATAGAATTCTACATCAGAAAATTCCATGATACATACACTTTTCAAAACACACAGATCATTTACACCAATTATTTACACACTAGGCCATAAAGCAAGAATGAACAGATTTCAGAGACTTGGTATTATGCATAAATATGATTTTAAAACATTTGGTTTTTAGATGGAGAAAAAAAAGTTAGTCTTTAAAAAATGGACTCCAAAAACAACAATTCAACTTTTTGAATGAGTGGTTTTGTCTTTAACTTCATCTATGACGTACATTTTAGAATAATATGAAATATTTACCTGGGAATTGAGTTGAAATTCTATTAAAAATACAATTTGAGTACTGAAATCTGATCCTTATTTTTTCAATGTGCTTTGCCATTGACAAGTGGGATCATTAAAATCTCTATGTTTTTTCTAATTAATGTGTGGGTGGTTGGCAGGAATTACAGGTTATTTAATATTATGTGGCGGTTAGCAATTCAAAACCTGTACAGTTTGAAGATTACACTATCGAGGAAAGCAATCTTGAAGAAAAAACTGAAAGCCACAGTGTTTTGTGAAAAATTGAAATTCCACAAAAAATTCAAACACATATTTTATGTTTTGTATATCTAATCTCCTTCCCTGAAACAAGAAAGACTAAACCATTTACTATGTTTGAAATACATACAGATATATAGATATATAGATATATATATATATGAATGTATGAAGATATTTTGGGATAATTGCAAGACAAATCTCAGAATTAAAACTGAGGTATTAACAATAAATAACATGAAAATTATCTAAACTTATAAAATAAAAAGTCATTATCCACTTGAATACAAACTTTGCTAAAGCTAAAATCACAAAAATTTGCAGTAAATGTCATTTGCTACCTAATTGTATTCAAGATACTTTTCAGATGAGGCCAAAGATGAATAGTAATCATAAAAACTGTAATATTTTGATATATCAAAATTATTTGCATCTGTGAAATAGTTTATAATGACTAACTTTCATCAATTATTGTGGTAACATTTACACAAATTTATAAAGGAAATAAACTTTCCAATATGATATGCAAGTAATTAAGGAAACTAAGCCATAATGTTGGTGTAAATTTCAGTGTTAAACATATTTCTAATTATAGAAGGAGATGCATAATTAAGATTTTTTCAAGCTTTCAGTTATTCTGTCTTATGCTTGATTGTCCACACAGCCAATGAAATTATTCTCCCCTAAATTTCATTGTTTTTTTAAAATGAAATAAAGTAGGAATGAAATTTACCAGAATCCTACCCCCCCAAAAAACCTTTGAAAAAACTTCCACTTATAGGTTTAAGGCTGTTATCATAGTTCATAAGTGATCTGGAAAAATGTCTGCGTGTCACTCACTCTTCTAGGAGCATTCATCTTTCAAAACTACTGTTTTTATGTATTAGTTTAAAACACAATTAATATTCCTCTTATACAGCTACTACTTTTAAAGGTCACATGTATTTTTCAACACCACACATGTAGTTAGCAAAACCTGATCCTCATCACGGGGAGATTTTAGTCTATAAAAGGTTCACTTAAACACTAAAACAGGTGAAAAAAAATAAGTATTTCAGTGTGTGCATTTATCAGCAATAGCAAGCATAATATTTCAAAATGCAAGGAAATAATAGTATTTCAATCTTATTAGCAACTGGTTTTTACTTGACATTTTCTATGTATTTGGTGACAGTTTTCTTATTAAATCTTTCTCTGCACCGGCACAAACATCCCTTTGGTTGGTAAGTTCTTTTCACCACATAATTTTGAGTAGTGAAAAAAAATACTTTTCAAATGAGCAAATAGAGTTAAAAATATTTAAATTAACAAAGGATGATAAGAAAGAAGGGCCTGAGTACGGAAGAAAGGAAAGAGGGAGATGGTGAGAAACTAAATATATGACTGCAAATGTAAGTAGTGTAGAAAAAAAGGAAAAACATAAAGAAAATGTATTTCAGCATCTTCCTAATTTCAGTATTATACTAAATGTATTATCAAGATTTCCAGGTTCATCTCTTTTAACTAGAAATGTGCTCTACTCTTAGTTCCATTTCTAAACCACTATAGGTATTAAACAGCAATTTACATGTGATTTGCATTTTTTTTGTACTTGTGGTTTTGGTAAGTCTTCCAAACCTAATGACTGTTCCTTTGGCCAGCAACATAAATGCTATAATCACACAATTATTGTGCTGGGAACAGTTTAATTCAGCATTTTGTTCTCAACCACAGAACAATTACTCAACAATTTCGGTTAACCAGACTAGCTAGCTGCCTGGAGAGAAAGAGGAATATTCACAAGATCTATTGTCTTATATAAAGGCAGCTACTAGATCTGCTGGAACTTCCTGGCATTGCCCTGTTCATCTGTCTCTTCAAGATCTTTCACATTATCTTTCCTAATGAAAATGAAAAGCTGCAGGTCTTTCTTTAAGGACTTGCTATTTGTCCAGTTCTTTTAATTATACATTTGCATATTTTTAAAAGAACATGAGATTGTGGCTGTGTCTGGAAATGTAGGCCTATATATACATTGGGTTTAAAGACATTTAAAATAATGATGGTTAATACAAAGAACTGCAAATTCAGAAGTTTGAAACTCTTCCTTACAAGTATCCTATGGTGCTGAAAGCAATGGTAGTGGCTTTAGAACTGTGGGTCTCACATCTATCATTTAAACTACATGACTTCTAACAGTGAAACCCAGTGGATATCAACTTTCATTATACATTTATAATTTTTAAAATAGAAATTGTGGTGATTAACGTAATAATGGCTATGAAAGTTCTTTTTGTATTGTTCTTTTGTTTAATATGAATTTTAACTTATTACAACAGAAAAGTATAGGGCTGAGCAGATTAATTTTAAAATATTCAAATACATAGTTTCAAATAATTCATGTACCTGTGTAAAAACATATGCATGGTGAAATTATCATCATCCTTGACTATATATATATATCTCATAAGTGCAGACAACTTTTAGACTGTCACTGTTTCATATTTCATAAGTTTGGAAGCTAATGAGAAACAAAGAAGTTACTATGAAGTGAAGGAGCCATGAGTTGTCAAGGGTAGTAGTGGATGAAAACAGGAAACCAAAATTTAAAGACTTCCTTTCCTCTCCCTCTGCTCTTCATTCTTTTTCTTTGTTTTCTGCTGTTCTGTTTCCTCCTTCTGTTCTACTTTTAAATAGTAGGCAGGGACAAGAGTAGAGAAATCTCAACATGGTAAACAGTAAAAACAGTTTATCCATTCAAAGATATCCTGGGAACTAGGAAAGGGCCAAAACATAAAGACAATTCCTTAATCAAGAAGTGAGGGCAAAATAGAACCTGAGAATTCTGGAAACTTAAAATTTCATTTATTTATTTATTTATTTATCTATTTATTTATTTATTTATTTATTTGGTACTGGGGATTGAATTTAGGACCTTGTGTTTGCCAGGCAGGCACAGTGCCACTGAGTGACATCCCTGGTCCTTAAAATTTTAATGTGTCTATTCATGTATTAAGTAAATGAGTATAATGTAGTGAGATATATTCACTACAGCTTTGTTATGCATAGATCACTAAATTTCTGAAGTATATTAGTCTAATAAGGAAAGCTTTAAATGTACTGGTTTCTAATCACTTTCAAGCTCCCAAAGTCTTTTTCCAAACCAAAAATTTAATGTAAGAGAACACTGATTATAAAAGCATGGCTTGGGAGTGTCAGGTTCACCTACAAAGATCAAATCCTCCCTCCTGGTACCGTGATTCAATCCCAGCTACCTCTTGGACCCCATGAGACCTTGTCAGAACCATTTCAATCTACTGACTTCCTACTTACTCCATTCTTATTATTCAATACCAAAATTTGATGATAGAGTTGATGTAGCTAAAAATAATATGCATAATACAATCATACACAATTACTATAGTGTCGCCCAGACAATAAGTTAGAATTATTCGCAAGTTTATTCAAATTTAAGGGTATTTACATCTTCTAAATAAAATGAAGCACAATAATCCTCCGCACAATACTTAGAGAATCAATTTCTTTTAAAGCATGAAATTCATTTACCACATAGTATAAGTCCCTGACATGATTTCTAATTCTTCAATCCAGGTATTTAAGTGAGCTATAATTAGAGAGTGAACATTTGCAGAACAGAGTATAGTCTATAAAAAGAGGGTGCCAAAATAGTATCATGATTTTTTGAATGAAAATAACTCAACTTAGTGCAAATTTTATGCTAAAAAGTGAGCCAGATATTAAATTCAGAATGAAAAAATTGGCTATGTCCTTTCCACTTCCTGGTTAATCTGGCTGAGAGCCAGTTTCCAGTGTTATGGCCATCCTGCAGCCCCGGAAAGTGTTTTATTTATTTATTTTTGTGCTGCATAAAATATGAGCTTAAGAACAGAAAATGTGAAGTGGATGACATATTTTAGAACAGCTTCTCCCGGAATACAAAAATATTCCCCAACTCAAAACTGAAACAAATAGTAGAACTACCAGGCAATGCCAATTGGCGACTCCCTAATGCCATTCAAACTTCGCAAATACTGGGCTCTCAAATGGATTTTAATTATTCAAAAGAAAACTAGGAAATGGTTCAAATATCAATTGCTTTCACAAAAATACAAATTCTGTTTTAAGAGAAACACATGACATATCTTTTCCTTATCCTATAATATTGCAGTAAGTACCTGGTCAGTTGTCCTTTTGAGATGAGCAGTAGCAGAAAGGAGATTTCTCTTCTATAGTCATCAAGATTGTATTATTCTGCTCAAAAGTTATTGATACATACAATAGAAAATACACATGCATCTATGCATATATAGATGTATATTTGCGATTGAAAGCTGGAGGAAACAATAGCACTAAAAACATAGTTCACTGTGTGTAGGTATTTTTCCACTAGAAGAAATTCCAGAGACAGTTAAAAATTGGTTTCTGTAGACAGGGAGGTGGTCTCTGATATGATGTTAGCACAAAGTAACTGAGAAACAACTGTAAATCAGTTTGATAGTGAAGATTTAGTTTGTTGTTTTTTATTGGGTATGAGCAAAGAGATTATCTCTTGTTCTGAGATTCACTGAGACAGTTTCATGACAACTAAATATTTTTATATCTACTGTAAATATGCACTAGTCAGAGTAATACCATTTAACCTCAAAAAATTGTCTGATCCTACATGTGTGGTCATTAAGAATACAACTGGCATTTCAAGGCAAAATTTTGTGAACATAAGGCAAAATTATTTAAAATCAAAATTACTGGAGCTCCTGACCTGCATACTGATATGCAAAAACATTTGGAAGTTTGTGTATGTGTGTGTACCGTACTACATAAATATAAATATAAGTAAATATATAGAGACACACAGAGAAAGACACGGTATTATACTTGGCATGGAAATGACAGCATCATTTTACTATTTTAGACCAACTGATCTCTAAAGGAGAACAATTATTTTCAATGACATAGGAACAAAAAAAAAACCTTTCAATAAACAAGGAATTCATCAAATTTTAAATATATCCAAATCTTTACAATATAAATTACAGCCTGCATATTCAGACCCTGTTTTTTTGTTTTTTTGTTTGTTTGTTTTTTGGTACTGGGGATGGAACTCTGGACCTTGCACTTGGGAGAAAGGCGGCAGAAGCACTGAGCTAAATCCCTGTCCCTAGACCTGTTTTTTAACATAAGTCACTCATTCACAAAAGTCAGGGGTCCTATGGCTGGATTATGGTAACACTCTAAATTAGTAGACAACAATAGAGAGCTTTATATGATTGCAATGGTTCATATCCAGTAAAACTGCTGAACCACACAAAATAATGGCTTAATCTCTAATAATTCTGAAAGAACCACTTACAGCTGTACACCATACATGACTATCTCTACAATGGCTAAAATGAAACAACTAGGGACTGTTTCCTCTGGTTTGTGCCAGTCCACTTTTTTTATATTAACAAAAAGAGTTTTGTTTTGTATTTCAATCAGTATACCACTGATCACTTTTCACATATTAGCCTCTGCCCTAGAATATTGTAGACGATAATATTGTTTCCATCTGTGTTTTCTATTAAATCATGATAATCCTTTAAGAACAGCTGGACCTTTGGTTCTCATTCATGAACTCTGTAGATTTCTCTGGCTACAATTCTGGTGATGCTGTACATATATCTTGCTTGCCAATAAATGCTTTTATGTTGTTCTTTGGGTCTGTGAAGTAGTATGGACTGACATCACCAATTCAACAATACAATAATATGGTTCACATCTCAATTATAATGTGATAGTAAGTCACCTTTAATATGGAGCTGCACTTAGAAAATTATTTTTAGACATATGACAGCATTAATGACAAGTTTCCAACTCTACTGTCATTAAATAATCAAAAAGTAACATATCTAGTTAATCAAATGGTTTTGATACACTCTCACTATTGGAAACATTGCAAGTTATACATTTTACTCAAGCAATTTCAGTGAGCAGCACAGTAACCTATCCTTCCAATGTAAAGCAATTTCAACAGATTCATGACCATATAATAATACAATAAATTTTAAATTATAGAATGACAGTGGCTATAAAGTTATATGAATGGACTCTAATATATGCAAATAGTTTTTTAAACTTCACTTATATTCTGTACCTCTCTCTTTCTTTTATTTATTTTCCAATAGTTCAGCAAGTTATCAGAGATCCTTTGCTAAATAATGTCCAGGTGATTCCCATCACCTAGAACTTACCCTTGCCAGTTTTGTAGGAAAAATTAGATCATTAACTAGAAAGCATGTCACAATATATCCACAATAATGTAAAGATAAGGTGTGTATCATTTATTTGAAATGATTGGGACTAGAATGTTTTGAATTTTGAATTCTTTCAGATTTTGGATTTTATTTTTTGCATACACAGACAGAGATTACATTGGGAATGGGACTCAGGTCTAAACAAACTGTTTACAGACTGCCTGAGGTAATTTCTTTACAATACTTTAAATAATTCTAAACATGACAAAAAAATTTCATGGTATGGAGTCTTCTACTTGTGATAGGGCATATATGCTCAAAAAGTTTTGTAATTGGGCAGCATTTTAGCATTTTGAACTTTCAGGTCAGAATTTTACAACCTGTTTCCTGTATATGTATTAGACCATAAGATTTATGAGGGCAGGGACTGTGTATTTATTGTTCAAAATTTTATCTTTTCCATCCCAAGGAGTATGAGAAAGAGCAAAAGTTAAGCAAATATGTGTTGAGTGCTTACACAGACATAAACAATAGGAGAGTGTACACAACTTTCCTCATTTTTTCCCCCCATTTTAAACTTCTCTTTCAGAAAATTATCTGACAGAAAGCTCTTATGAACTTTTCTGTGCTTTTTCTTTCACGTATTTTATGGTTGCTACCAAGTCAATTTCAATTTTCTTCAGGGTATTTGGACCTAAGTTCTGTTTCCTGTTCTTTCTCTTTCTCTCTGTATCCTCCCTCTAGTGCAAGGGTTATCATCTCCTAGACCAGCATGGCTACAGAATTTTCTTGCAGGTACAACTAAATTGATAGGAGACATTCCTTTCAGATTAGAAGCTGCATTTTTTTTTTTTTTTTTTTTTTGGTACTGGGGATTGAACTCGGGTCCTCAGCTTGCAAGGTAGGCGCCAGAACCACTGAGCTAAATCCCCGGCCCAAGCTGGATATTCTTAATTATGAGTTTACTGTTGCACAGGCTTTCAAAACCAAGTTTTGAAGAAACTGGAACGCCTAATATTTGTTCACTGCTGAGCTCATCTTCAGCAACTCAAGGCTGCTTCTGCTGTCCTCATTCAAACACTGTTTATTTTTTCCCCAGAAAACATACTGCTTAACAACTTTCAATTTTATTGACTGTAATTTCTCAATTCACCTAAGTCATTTTAAATTCTAATTCAATTTCTGGAATTCTGATCCCTTCTTATCATCTGTTTCCATTATTATCTATTGCCAGAAAAGAACTTGACTGATGCAGTTTCCATCATGTCATTTAGATTGTAAGTCTCCCACCCACCTCCCCCAAAAAATCACCTCATATGCTATTTGAGATTGTCCTGAGAAGATGAGGAAAGTCTGGAAAAGGGCAAAGACATCGCTAAGAAGAGATTCAGAGAGGGGAAAAACACACAAAATGAGAAGGAATAAAGAATTTGGAAGTATATCCTAGAGATATACTTTTCTAGAATAAATAATTGCCACACAGAGAAGTGTGTTCAATTAAGAAAGATATATTTATGGCTTAAGGCTTCACTTTAGGTACCTGGAAGAAATGCTTTTAAGAGTCATACATATTCTTCTGAGTTCTTGTTGATTTCATTTATTTTACAAGGACCTCACACTTAAATGGAAAAACCGAGCCATTTTCCACAGCAAATTTGCCTCTCACTTGTGTCACCATGTCCCAAAGGAGCCATTCCATCAGCTGAGTCATGTCACTAACTGCTGTTCCTCATTTAACACTCAGCTCAGGGGTCACCTCCTCCAGGAAGACTCCCGGACCTCTGGGTCAGGCTCATGCTGCTGTCCCTTTCTAGTTTGGAGGAGGAAACACATATGCTTTATTTCATTCATTCACCATATTGAATTACAATTAAAAGATCTGGTTAAAAGAAAGGTGCTATTGCTGACATATATGCCAGAACTGGACTTCAGTGATGGTCAAATTCTATTCCTTCAAGTTTCCATGTAACATATATGAAAACAAATTCATTCAATCACTCACTTGTAAAGTCAATTATTTACTTTGTGATTTCTTATATGGCAGATACTGTTAGACACTGAGATTACAACGGCATCATTTAATCAATTACCAAATGATACTTATTGACTAAATTCCCTACTCATTGTTCCTATGTATTTTTAATATTGTAAATTAAATCTTCCTCATCTTTTCCTGCCACTATCCACAGACTTTACAATTTGTTTCCTACCTACAGGTGTATATAAAACTGAGTTTGGGATATAATGTGGAAAGACATGATTCCAAATATCATAATGTCTGATGTTGAAATCCTAAATCATTAAAATCCCTAAAGTCTCAAATTATGAAAGCTCAAAATACTGATAATATAATTCTGGAAAAAATACTTTAAATTGTTCTTTTTTTTTTTGGTACCAGGGATTGAACTCAGGACCTTGTGCTTGCAAGGCAGGCAGCAGAACCACTGAACTAAATCCCTGGCCTTAAATTAAATTATTCTTTAAAAGACATTTACTTATACTTTAATGGAGATTTGAGAAATCTTTAAAAATATAACAAAATCCTTCACAGGCCACTTTACCCAATTCAATAGTTGATAATAACATATACATTTTTTGCAAGCACAATCACTTAGGTATATTACCAAGAATCACACAGATACACAGTTATGATCAGATTAAACATATTTATAAAGAAATAGCTAATGAAGTAAAATGTATAAACACACAGATGGCAATGTGTGCACCCAGTTTTATACCTGCACCTTGTGTGATAGACAACCCATGTTTTTGACGATCAGATCAAATCCTGGGACAAGTCACCACTACATATACAGTCACACAAAGAGCCAAAATCTTCACAAGTTTTACCTTTCAAAAATATAAGTATATGAAAAGAGTATGTTCATCTACTAAAGAGGTTTTAATGTTTTTATGCACATACATAATGGTTACGCAGAATGTCAACACTATGATAATGTACTTTTGCAGAGTCAAATATACAAAAAAAATATTCTCTAGAAATATTTACACCAATTTATACCTCCAGTACTGGGAATGATGCAAAGGTGAAACACATGACAGAGTACAGGGGCTTTCCCAATTTCATTTGAAATTTTCATCTTTTAGGGTTGTGATTTTTCAGGATGTTAGAGTTTTGGGATCTTGTTCTTTTGAGATGTCATCGCTGGAGAGTATGGCATGAGGAGATAAGGCACCTGGTATTCTGCCTTTTTGGATTATAATCCAGAACACTGAAATGCAAACCTCCGCATTTACAGCAGTACTCTGTTCTGAACTATGCAGCATTATCTCCTCAGTCTGTTAAATGGTCTTGTCCTAACTCCTTCCTGTCTTACCTTTGGCTACTCTGTCTCCCCACTTTGTGCTTTACTAACATTTAAAGGCTCACAGGTCTTATATCAGCTTGCCGCTCTATCAGTGGCTTTCTCATTTAACTCATTTCTACTTATCTTTTAGCATTCAGCTTGGGCTTACTTACACTGGTAAAACATCTTTATCTCCTGAACTCAGATTTTTACCTTCCTCTCTCACATCCCAGAGTGAGGAAGGGGGCACACGCACAGTTACAACACCGCAGTTAATTGCATTTACTCTTTTTCTTCTGTCTTCTAATCAGACCACATATCTTGAGGGCATAGCTTAAAATGCAGAACAAATGGAGAGGTGGTAAAAAGTTTTAAGCATGGTAGAAAGACCAAATTAGGAACAATGAAGGGAAATTTGGAGAGGCAGCCAAGCCAAAGACAAAGACACCAGTTGGAAGAGTATTAAAATGACTAAGTGAGGGAGGTTATGGGCATGAAACAAGGCAGAAGCAATGAGTGCAGCAGATTCCTGCATTTGAAGATACATTATTATTTTCTGTTTTTAGATTGTCACAGTTCTAGACTCCAAATTGGTAAGTACAATTTTCCTTGAAACCTCAACTAGTTTTAGTGAAGATTATATTAATTCACAGAACAAATTAGTCTCTTTTTTTGTTGCCTGAAAGAGTTTATTATTAGAATGATCTATTCTTTGAATATTTAGTAGAACCATCTGTAAAACTGTCCGGCTCTTTGTGGGAAGATGTTAAACTACTCCACCAATTTATTCAATGTTTATTAAGACTAGTATTCTGGCTTCACTGCTAACTGAACAGTTTCTATAAATTCTATTTTTTCTACGAATTTATCTAAATTATTAGCAAAAGGTAATTTAAAGTTCAGTTATTACCTTTTAAATCTTGTGTACAGCTAAATTTATACTTTGTATTATTTATTTGTATCTTCCTTTTTATAAATGATAAATCACAACTAAGATTTGTCTAGTTCACAGGTCTGTTACAAAAACACTTTGGCTCCAATAAGCTGCTGTATTACATATTGGGTTTTTTTGTTGTTGTTCATTAATATTTCTAGTGCCTATTATGCCTTTCTTCTATTTTTTAAATTTTGTCTATTACTATTTTCCCAACTTTTTGAGTGGACAGTAACTGATTAATTTTATTTCTTCATTTATGTAATAATGAACTTGATATTAAACAAGCAGTTCTATTTCAGGTGTATGCCAAAATTTTACCTACTATAGTTATTACCAATAAGTTCAAATTTAATTTCCTTTTATAATTTCCTTGTCTTTAAAATTCTTTCCTTATTTATCAATTATTTAAATGATTGTTTATACTTTCCAAATACTTGAAATTTCTGTTTATATTTTGATTGATTTCAGAGTAAATTGTATTATTGGTCAATAATATATGAATCCCTCACTCTACAATAACTGATAAGACATGATTTATGACCTAATATATAACCCCTTTTAAAAATATTGTGTGTTTGAGAAGGATATTTTTCCTTTAAATAATGGAAGCAGAAATTGAAATTTCCTATTAGATCAAGCTTTTCAATATTTTCTCAAATTTTCTAAATATTTAAATAATATTTAATCTTATTCCTTCCAAGAGCTGAGGGGCATGGTAACAACGTTCACATGGTTGGTTTGTTTCAGTTTTTTTTCCTCCCTGCAGTTCTCAGTTTACTTTACATCTCCTTTTACCTGAGGATACTATATTGCATTCAAGTATTGCATCAATGATGATATCTTTTCACTAAATTAAGCCTTTTATCTTTATGTAGTATCTCTCTTTGTCCCTAGTAATGCTTTTTGGCTTAAAATTTACTTTTTCTGGTACTAATACAGCTCCTTAGCTTACTTTAGATTGGTGTGTGCCTATTATATCTTCTATTCTTTGACCTTCAAGTTTTCTATTCCATTGTGCTTACGTGCATTTTATGTTTATCTCAATAATACCACACGGACAATTTTCTTTTTAATAAAATTCTTTCAAGCTACAAATACATATTTTGAACTTTGTTTTTACCAACTTTGTGATTTCAACTTTCCCAGCTTTTTAAATGCTATTTATCAATAAATATATACTATAGGGCCGGGGATTTAGCTCAGTGGTTTCGCCGCCTGCTGCGCAAGCACAAGGACCCAAGTTCAATCCCCAGTACCAAAAAAAGAAAATTATATATATATATATATGTATGTATATATATATATATATATATATATACACACACACACACTATAATTTATCCATTCATCTGTTTGGTGAATATTTGAATTGTTTCACATTTGGGAATATTATGATTAAACTTCTACAAATACCCTTGTACATATTTTCTTGTAGACACAGAATTTCATTTCTTTTGGGAAAAAAACAGCAGTGGGATTGTTGATTATATGATAAGTATATGTGAAACTTAACAGAAAACTGTCAAAATGTTTTCCAAAGTCAATGTGCCATTTTGGATTCCTGCTAGCAATATTTTAAGAATTTTGGTTGCTTCACAATCTTTCTATCTGTAGTATGGTCATTCTTGTGTGTGTTTGGTGCCTGAGTATAGTTTTAATCTCTAATTAATACTGGTAATCATATTTTTCATATGTTTGTTTGCCATTCCTTATCTCTTTCTTGGTTAAAAGTTTGTTCAATTCTTTTGGCCATTTTCACTGAGTTACTTCTCTTTTGATTTTTGAATATAAGAAGATCTTGGAAACTTTCTGACTACAAGTGTTTGCTCAAATATATGTTTGGCAAATATCTTCTGTCAGTCTGTGGCTTGCTTTTTCATTTTCTTTATGGTGTTAAAAAAATCAGTTCTCACAGTGGTGAAGCCAAATTTATTGTCTTTATTTTTATTTGTTATTTTTTTGCCTTTTTTTGGAGGGTGTAATTTAAAGGTTTTTTTGTTTTTGTTTTTTGAGACAGGGTCTTCCTATGTAATTCCAAGCTGGTCTTGAACTTACTATGTAGCCCAGGCTGGACCTGAACTCATGATAATCTTGTGTCTCAAATGTTGAGATCACAAGCATACACTACCATTCTCAATTTATTTAATATTGTTGACCTAACACAAAGTCAAAAATTTCTCCTATATTTTTGTAGATAACATGTTTTATCTTATATTTATGTGTATAGAGTTACTTTATATAGTGGAACCAAGTTTAGGGTATGGTGTAAAAGAATAGTTGAATTTCATTTGTCTGGATGTAGATATTATCCTTATACCGTTTGTTGAAAAGATAATCTTTTCATAATGAATTGAGTGAACACTTTTATAAAAAATTAAATGAACAGAAATTTATAGGTGGATATTTCTGGGCCCTCCTCTCTGTTCCACTCATCTATAAATGCTTTGTGTCAAACCCATATTTTATTGGGTAGAATAGCTTGAAAATAAGCTAAAATCAAAAGTGATATCCCTTCAAATTTGCTCATTTTATTTAAAATGCTTTAATTTTTATACAAATTTTATTTAATTTCTACAAAAATGCTTCAAACTTTTATACAAATTTTTATTTAATTTCACATGCTAAAATTTTGATTCAGAGGATACCGAATCTACCAATAAATTTGTGAAATAACACCTTAAAAACTACTGAGTTTTCCAATTCAAGAATGTGGCTGTTTGGCTTGGATCTATAGTCTCTACCAAAGGGCTGATACATTTAAAGGCCTAGCCTCCAGCCTGGGGTATTGTTGGGAAGTGGTGGAAACTTTAAGAGGTAGGGTCAAGGTAGAGAGAGTTAGGTCATTTTGCGGGTGCTCTTGAAGGGGATATTGGGACCCTCGACCCTTCCTCTTTTTGTCTTTGTTTCCTGGCAGCCATGAGGTAAATAGCCTCCTCCACCATGGCTCCCATCATTATGACACAAAAAAACATGACCAAAGAGCATGGACCGAAACCTCTGAAACAGCAAGCCAAAACAAACCTTTCCTTCTTTAAATTCTTTATCTCAGGCATCTGTTGCAGCAACAGAAAACTGACAGCATAGTGGTGTATCTCTCCTTTTCTTCAGTTTAAATTCTCTCAGCAAAAGTTTTGTCAAATTTAACTTGGTTCCTTACTTATACTGGAACACAGATTCCCATACCATATTTTTCTAATGAAAATATGTACTTTATCATAACGGTAGCTGGCTGTGCATCTCAGTAGCTGGGCTGGAGGAATACAGAAAGCAATCTTTGTGTTCACCCACTTGTTTTGACAATAGCAAGGTGTTTGCATGTGTGTCAAAGTGTAAACAGGTGAGTTTTACCCATGTTATATGCTGTGTTACATTTTTGTGTATTTATAATTTTTAAAAATGTTTCCATTTGATTTTTCTTGTAGAATTGGCCCAATTCAGTACAATACTGCATGAAAATCTCCTTTTACAATTTTGGGAGGAGGTTGAAAGTGACTCATCAAGTGATGACTGGGATCATGGAAGCAGAAGAGGTTAGCAAGATATGACAGATAAGTATAGAATGAAGACATTGATTCAGATGAGGAAGCAAACAGTAGTGTAAATAAATATTTGACTAGTCAAAATGTTACAAAATGATCACGTATATCTGAATGACCCAACATTAGAACTTAGTCAGAAAATGTTATTAGGTTCTTGCCAGGGGTTAAACTTGGTGGACAGAATCTCAACACTGCAATTCGATGTTGGAAATTGTTTGTAACAGACAATATGCTACAGGATGTTTTGAAATACACAAATAATGAAATCCAAGTAAAACATGCATCAATAATAATACTCAAAAATATATTTAATATAATAGGAAGCTTACAAGTGTGGCCTGCCAAACAGAAAAGAAAAACTATGTATATATATTGTCAGTGTAAGCAAAACTTGTGTATGAAACATGCTGCTCTCATGTGTGAAGACTGGTTCAGGTGTGATAATTGAAGCAAAAATTATTTCTGTGGTAGAATTTTGTTTGTATTTTCATTGTACTTCACATAGAATTTATTTCTGCTGTTATTTTTTTAGATCTTGTAAGCAAGTAAACAATTGATGTTGAAAATGTTGATGTTTATTCTAAGCTCTCATTACATATTAAAAATTTAATATTTTATTCTATTGGTATTTTATTTTCCTGTTAAGTACACACTATTTACTATAATAAAACTCATAACATTAAAATGAATAATTCATCAATAGAAATACTTCTAAAAAATAAATGTGGGTGTTACACACCTGCCATAATGTGCCTTTCCTAAAAATTCACTGTGATTCTCCTACCTATCTATGTTGCGACTGTATGTTTAAGCAACTTTATCCTGAAGTATTTTGTATTTTTTATGAAGTTTTAAATACTTTTTAAACATTTCAAATTTGAACTGTTTCTAATATACAGAAATTTTATTTTGTATGTTCAATTTATATCTTGTTTCCCTGCAAAAGTCACTAGTAGATTTTTACAGACTACCTAGGATTTTCCTAACAGATTATCATATTGTTGTGAATAAATGTATCTCATTTTTTTCCTTTCTAATCTGAATGCCTTTTGATTTTTATTGACTTACTGGACTCCAAGAAAAGGCCTCCAGTATAACTGAAAATAAAAATTTTAAGAAAGCAATTTTAGGAGAAAATAAGCAATATTTCAACATTAAATGTAAGGATTGTTTTAAGTGTCTCCATCAAGTTGAAAAAATTTCCTTCTATTCCTAGATTGCTCAGCTGTTTTCATCATGAGGTGCTGAATTTTGTTAAGTGCTTTTCCTGTATTTACTAAGATAATCATTGCATTAATAATGCACTATAAGGTATTTTATTAATCAGATAAATTGCTTTATTAGTTTATATTTTCATTTTTGTTTAGTTCATAGCATGTCTCTTATTTTCCTCATGGCTGCTTCTTTGATCCATGAGTCATTCAGAAGTTGCTTTTTAATTCCCATATAAACTGGGACAATCCAGATATTATTTGCTTACAAATTTCTTTTTTTTTGGTACCAGGGGTTGAACTCAGGACCTTGCACTTGCAAGGTAGGTGCGGTGCCACTGAGCTAAATCCCTGGCCCCACAGATTTCTAATTTAATACCATTGTTACCAGAAGACATACTTTAAATTATTTAAGTTATTTATTATTTTACTATTATGGTCTATAATATGATCTTTCTAAATTTTCTATGAGTAATTAAAAATAGTAATTATTCTGCTTTGGATTAAGGTAGGGTTCTATAAATGTCAGTAAAGATTCAATAGTCCATAGTGTCAATTAACTATGAATTAATTTTCTAAGTTTTTATTCAATCAGTTATAATTATTCAAACATTCAACTGTAACTGTGAACTTGTTTTTTAATCCTTTTAATTCTGCTGGTTTTTATTTCACATTAAGCTCTGTAGCTAGTTTTATACATTTAGTACCTTTATGGCCTTTTGATGAGCTAATTATTTTCATTATGCAATGACTTCTGATATCTTTCCTTTGAAATCTATTTTGATACTAGTAAAGCCATTTTACTTTTCTTCTGACTATTACTGACTTGTGTATCTTTTCTAATCTTTTGCTTTAAGCTACCCATGTCTTCATATTCAAAGTGGTTTTCTAGAGATAACATGATAGGTAGGTGGGAGGTAGGAGTTGCTTTTAAATGTTTTAATAACCTAATCTAACAATCTCTGTGTGTTTTGCAATTTTTAGTTTCGAGTATATGTTTCTCTAATCTTACTTTATGGTAATCTTGGGGAACCAAATTAGAGATGGTTTATTTGATTCTATAAGGGTTTCAGGAGTACTACTGAACTTGAATGCCTTAAGCACTGTGGTAGATTTTATATTTAAAATAGCTGACATCCTACTCTGCAGTGTCCCATAGGAGTATTTTGCTTCACATATCTTTGATGTCAAGCATGGCCATATAGTCTAGTTTGGATCTGGAATGTCCTCTAAAGGTTAATGTGGTGAAGGTAGCAATGCTCAAGAGGTAGAGCTTTGGAAAGTCAACAGGATCAGGAGGGCTCTGACTTCATCTCTGGATTAATCCATTGATGGATTCATAATCTGACAAATTACTGGGAGATGATGGAAATCTGAGATGAAATCTAATTGAAAGGAGTGGGCTACGGGGACATGTCTTTCGGTAGTATGTCTTGCCCAATGCTTTACTCTGTTCCCTCCCCTCCCACCCTTGTGCCATAAAGTGAGCAAACTTCTTCTACCACGCTCTTCTGCCATGATATTTCTGCCTTGCGAGAGGCCTAAATGCAAAGAAGCCAGCCAACTACACCTGCAACCTCTGAAACTGTGAGCCAAAATAAACTTGTCTTCCCTTAGGTTCTTTTCCTCAGGTATTTTCTCTCAGCGACACACAGCTCATTAAAATACCATATGATGTACAATGGTTTATAAAACATGAGAGGAAAAGATGAGTATAATTTCTGACATTTTTTATATGCCACTCTTTTTCCATGTCTTAACATTTAAAATGGTAGTGGCTATCACCAAGTGATGACATACTGGTTCCTTTTTTACTAGCAGAGTATGTTCAACTTGTGTGCTTTATCACTACCCACCAGAAATTTGGGGGCTTTAATCCATGGCAGTTTGAAGGAACAGTGCTTAAAGCCTCTTCAAGCTACAAACAACTAGTTTTTGCCAGGAATCTCAGGATTCTGAAAGTCTGAGGCAAGAGAATTAGCAAATTCAAGACCAGCCTGGGCAGCTTAGTGAGTAATGAGACCCTGTCTCAAAATGGAAAATAAAAAATGGCTTGTGATTATAGCTCAGTGCAAAGTCCTTAGGTTCAGTTGCCAAGTATGGCAAAACAACCAAACAAAACTTTTTAATACATCTGTGTTCTTATGATAACCAAAGGAAAAATCTCAAGAAATAAAAATAAGAATGAAAAAAATTTAAGATGAAACTCGAACATGAAGTACTGCACTGAAAACTAATACAAGAGCTGGGCTTAACATGGGGTCAAATACCAGCATCAACATTAGCATCAGAGCACAAGCTTTGGATCTCTGTTCAGGTCGCAGAACTTAACCTAAGACTCCCTCATTAAGCTCAGGCTAAATTATGCTATGGGATCTAGCACAACCACAAAAGCTAACCTCTTTAAGATACAAGTTTCATTCTTACTAAGTCTTTCGTGAGTTCTCATCATTCTAAGATCAAGGTTTAAGGAACAGGTCTGGTCTGGGATATAACAGTCTGGGTACAGAGAGGAAAAGAAGTTATCTCCCTTCATGAAGTAGCAAATGGTTTAATAGTTTGTATAAACAAATAGAGAAGGTGACAGAAGTTATTCAAGCCAAATAAAAAAGGATGAAACTTGATTACTGAGAAAAAGAACAGCTCAAATGAGATCTTACTTAGTCTACTGTGGCCACTAATAAATCATCAAATGTTTTATTATGTTGATACCTAATAAAAACTTCAAAAGCCTCAAGTTGAAACATTTGTACATATATTCAAATCTTATAATTTTCCATGGAGTATTTAAAGGTTTAAAAATTAAAATTTACTACTTTGATTGAACCAGTTGTAATTATTTTATCTGTAATTTCATTCTGAACAAATAGATTTTTGAAGTTATATCAAGGAACTTGAAGTGGCCTATTTAGATTTCTCAGTTACAGTTCTTTTTTTTTGTTTTGTTTTTTGTACCGGGGTTCGAACTTGGGTCCTTGAGCTTGCGGGGTAGGCGGCGGAACCACTGAGCTAAATCCCTGGCCCAGAGTTACTGTTCTTAATCACTGAAATTATGATTTTATTTTGTTTTGATTTAACTTCCCAACTACTCTGAAAAGAAACCATGGTAAGGCTCAGCATGTGTCAATCCCTGTGGAACAGCAACCACATTCTTTTAAAAACCACAAACAGACCTACAATAAAAAAAAAAAAAAAAAACCACAGAAAACAGCCTTTATTAACAGAAATTGGAAAAATATAATTGGAATTTTGGGATCTACTGAAATTTTTTTTAAATAAAAAGAGTCTTGTATTTAAGTTGCAGCTTATTTTGTGGGGTTTTTTTGTTGTACTGTTTTCACAGCTTCATAACCCAGGACCTGAATCATGCTAGTTGCATACTCTGCCCCTGACTTACTTCCCCAGCTCTTTATTTTTTGAGACAGGGTCTCACTAAATTGCCTCGCCTGGCTTTGCAATCCTGCCTCAATCTCCCAAGTAGCTGGGATTACAGGCACGTTTCACCATGCCTAATGCAATTTTATTTTTAAATTAATACTGGTTATCCCTCTTTGGTCACCCACATAGCAATAGAGAACTCATACACTGAATCATTAAGTGAATGTGTGAATGGTTAATCTCTATATGTTTCATTAAAGTCCAATAAAAATCTTCACAGCCCAATTTGTGTCAATATTTAAAACTAGCAATTCATTAATTCTCTCAACATTGGTTGGCTACCTAGTTCACATTGGCCAACTACATTCTTATATAATTATTTAAAATGTAAATAGAGGGATTTTATATAGGCTTATTGCAGTTAAAACACTTAGGCTCACTGGCAAAGGTGGATTTCTACTGACACATACTAGTTTCCTGTCTCCCTGTAACCTTTATCACCACTCATAGGGAGTTTCTGGTTAGATGGAAATGAAAAGAGTTTTACATTCTTTTCCATTTCTATTTTTATTCTATGTATAGACACACATCTTTCACATCTGCACACCCCAAAACACACTACAGTATGCTAGTTCTCAAAAGTATTGGAAAATTTTGTTTATGGCATTCCAAAGGCTAAAGCAGACACCACCATGAGTATACCCATAGCAAATTACTAATTTAACAAAATACAGGTGATAAGGAAAAAAATTTATCTCATGAAATATACAATTGAAAGCAGAATTCAAATATCTTGTTTTTGATTATGGTTGAAATAAACATGTATCTCCTAATTTTCTCTTCTAAAAGTAGAATAATGCATGCCTACCACTTTTTATTCAATACTGTACCTATTTCCCTATTTTATGATTCCTATGTTTAATGCCTGTATTGAAATATTAAAAGACTAATTATATAAAAGTGAATATCAGAAGGTTGAATGTTGTGAAATTACCTTGTTTTAAGATAAAAAGTAATTTTAGTCAGAGTTTGTGTGTGAGTATATATCCCTTTCTAGTTCTCAGAAGATTTCGCCTAAAATCTATCACCTAAAAAGGTCAAATCCATTTTGATTGGTACTCATCAAAGTTGGATATTTAATTGAGTGGTAGTAGTTACTAATTATATTTGGATGTGAACCAAATGAAGCTATTTGTTCATTAAAACTAGAGAAACCATATTTTACTTTGACTGAAAACAACACTTAAATATTAACTCCTGCTGATATCAATGGGAATCCTGAATAGAGTTCAAGCACAGTCTTTGGCCCTGGCATTAATCCTAAATCTCTTGAAATGAGAAATGATAAGACAAAATACCAAGGAAAGAATTTCAGAGAGGTTATCAGAAAGGATGTTATACAAATGGTGACATTCCAGATTCTCTATCATTTCGACATGCAACAATGAAATACCAGTGGTAAATGAGACCTATTCTGCAGGGAAATGGATGGGGAAGAGGGTGGATGTGTGCATGAGTGTGTGTGGGTGTACACATGCACACACATATATGCCTGTGTACAGAGTAATCAAATAGATAAAAGGACCAGATAGTTTAAATGTAAAAGAATCTACACATCTTTTCTAAACTAACAGGAAAGGTTCACAATGAGCGTAAGCTTACAGAGTTTCTCACAGAAAGCAAAGACCTTCTTATTATAATTTGCAATTGTCCATGGGTAACTGCACATTCATTTGAATTCCTGAAAGACTGATCTTGTAAAGAGAACAAGATGGGCCCATATTAAAACTTTTAATGACTTTAGCAAAAAAAGGTGGAACTTTGCAGCCAGCTGGCTCAATACCGAAAGCCAGGCTGCACAGCTTGAACTTAAAGCTATCTTAACATAATGAATAAGTGCCAATAATTAGCATATGTAGTGTGAACAGGTTTGCTGGCACAAGCGAGTGAAAAACTCCAAGGTAAAGTTATTATTAGGGAGTAATTAGCTCTGTGAAGTAAATGAGTGAAACAATAGCTGCCAGCACTGACAATATGGCTAACATCTGACTATGTGGAAGATAACATTGTAAAGTATTGCTCCCTGAGCTAGAATCTGTTAATAACCATATGTTAGTGTAATTAATGCAGAGTCTTTCTGACCTGTTGTCACATAAGAACAATACTTTCTTGGAAACATTCAAACAGGCAGTCCCACACTCTGGGTAAGAAATAATTGTGAAAGTTGCTTACAAACAACTCATATTTTTTTCCTCTTTTTTTTTAAAAGGAAAAAAATTCAGGAGTGAAAGAGAATGAGTTGAGGTAAAATTATTTCCTGCCTGAGATCTCAGATATTAAGAAGTCAACTCCCATGGAATAGATCCTTCAAGGTGACTGAAATTCACAATGTATTTGGTCAGACTAAATTAGACATAAAGTAATGTTTATATGAAATTTCTAAGCTATACCCAAGGCTTCCCTTTCATTTCTTATCACACACACACTCATGCACACGCACACACACACTTGCAGAAGCACCTTTGCCCTTCCCCAAAATCTAAACTCCTTAGAAACAAGAACTTTACCTCATTAATCTTCTTATTCTCTGTGTATGTTAACAGTAGCTTGTATATACTACTTTCAGCAAGCATTAATATAAAATTTAAGATTCTTAAATTCTCAATGATTTTGGTAGCACAAACCAGATTGGGAGCATAGTCAAAGGAGATTTATATAATGTGATTTCTAAAAGGAAGTATTAGACAATACTGCAATAGATAGCAAGAGAGAAAACTATATGGCTTTTTCCATTAAATGATCATTATTTACCTTATCTTTTGCTTCCTGTTTACCTCTTCCACTTTCTCCAATACTACCTCTTCCTCTTCTAATATTTTTGCATTTATGTAAAACTTTTATTATTTTAAGGATGCATTCATATTCAGTATTTCATAATATTTATCTATGCATACAAGTTCGTTAATGGCCTTCTTATATGTGCTGATGCCATATTTTGCTTGACTTAAATTTAATATTGAAAGAATTGAAAAATGGTCATTAGAATGTGCAAAATATGCAAAATCAATTCTTTTCTCTTACACTCTCAGTTATATATAAACATTTTCCTTAGACTTGACAAGGACATTTTCATAGTCATGATGGCATTGAAAGTCCTCTCTGCCCGTTTGTAGGATTCTACAAATAACAAAGTTTAAGCAATTTATAATGACACCTAGCAACACTGTACCACCAGCAAAACATATTAGCCCAACTGACAGGAATCTTAGATTCACATTTCCCTGTGATAGTAACGAGATAATAATTGACGACTTATCAATTTAACTCTGGAGCGGATACACGTACATATCCATATATCCACACATGTGCATTCACACAATTTATACATTTCACTTCTGGTCAAGGAAGGAAATAGAAGGAATTCATAGCACTTATTAGTTATACATATTTGTAATGAATTGTTATTGATATATATGAATGCCCAGTAGATTTTCATAATGATAATATTACCTTAAGTATTACAAACATAACTGATATTTTGCCTGTACACTTCTGGGATTTGGTTAAATTTAATTTTCCTTGAATAGTTTACCTATTTCATCTGAACTTCCCAAATACAGGTTGCGAGGCAAACATACTCATAAGCTAATCAATAAATGGTTCATACACTAAGAATAATGTGTGATCATAGTCATCGGTTCCTGTAGAAAGTTTGATAACTTTCAAACCTCAACTGTATTACTCTTGATAAAAAAGGAAGGCTGAAATTTAATGGAAGCTTGTTAGTAACTTTTTCACTCTTTTTAGAGGAGTAGGCTTCTTTAGCAACGTTTAATACTTCACAGACTAAAGTGGCCAAGAAAAAGAGCCCTGCATGTTTGAGATCTCACACATTCATCTTCTCACTAAACATCTGTTTAAGGCCTGTGTGATCTACCTGTCAGCACCAATGATCCATAAAGTGTTTGAACTTCCTGTCACAAACCTCTGAGCTGGTTTGATCAGATGCTTTGTGCACACTAATCACACCCTTTATCTTTCTAATGTCGAGGGGGAAAACACACAGACACACTCACACACACATACACACATGCACAGCAAGGCTGTCTTCTCAACCTGACTGTAATTAATTTTTCTGAGGGGCGGACCTGCCTGGTTGAAAAGGAAAGATCTGATGGGCTGCTGCTCTTTTTGTATAAAGGCCTTATTTTCCTACCAGGCATCTTTATACTTGGGTGGTACCCTTTACAAACCACCTTAACTGTGGCTCAGTGACAGTGAAACAACCTTCAAGATCACCTTATGAATGAACCTGTTGGTAACTTTACGTAAGAAAAGAAACCAATAAAAGGCAGTTCTACAGGAGCTCGTTTAAATGATTCTCTCTTTTTAACTGCATGCTGGAAGAAAGGAGCCAAAAAGCATAGCGGTTCCCTTTTCATGTTTCTTGTAAGCTTCTCTCTCCACTAATAATCCCACTGCTACTTTTCTCTTGCTCAGTTGCACACAAATGTATCAAGAGCTGCAGGAGCTCCTAGAGAGGGAACATTTAACATCTTTCTTTTTTTTTTTTTAACTGTTTAAAGTAATGCTTTATGCATCTTGCCTTTTACCACTATTTGCTTTTTATTGCTTTAAGTGAGATTAATGCCATGGTTGAAATAACTTGGAATGGCACTGATATTCAAAATGTAATGGGCCATTCCCAAGGGACATAATCCCTTGTGTAACCATTTAAAAACAATTTGGAATATAATAAATAAAAGGCAAAGAGGGAAAAACTATATGAGTCAGTCATAAAAATAGATAAAGGAGTACAAATTATAGATGTTTGATGATCTTCCTCAATTACTGGTCTTGGTATGGAATATTATGTACTTGTACACAGTACTTACACTATTGAAAATAAGGCCAAGTGTTATTAGAATACATATAATTACCACAAATATGAAATTTTGACAATTCCTGGATAAATTCTATCTAGTTATTCAGATAAATTCTTAGGAGATTAGGTAGCATGGGCTAATCCAAATGAAAACATGTTAAATGTATGGCCTCATGAAGTTTAAAACAAAACTTCTAGCAGTAATTAAAAGTCAGAGTCTCAAACTAAAAAGAAACATAATATATCATACTTTATGATATCTCTGGCTAGGTGATGAAAATGAAAACGTGAAGTGACAAATCACTAAACATATTAAGTACTAAAGAAAAATACATGTATTCAAGGAAGCGAAACTTTTAACTTTTTAACACAAGGTCAACAAAAAGAGGTTCTAATAGTATTTTAAACTATCTTATTTGTTGAAATTTCTCTATTATAAACCTTAAAATACTGTAAAATTGAGAATTTTCACATCAATAAAACATTATATTAGCATTCTCTGTCAATATAAACTGTTAACTTCTCTGTGGATGCTATATGTCTAGACCCAATGTTATTAAAAATATATTTGGAACTGTTGTAGAAAGAGATACAGGATATGCCTGTAACAATATATAATCTAAAAATAATATGATTGCAAATCACACTTTAGACTGTATATATCTATTCCTAAAATATACATACTTTAAACATTTTAATTTATCTAAAGGCTTAAAATTTCTCTATGATGCCCAAATGACCAGTGATATAAACAAATTTCTTCTTCATGCAGATATGAAATGAAGTATTGAATAACTATCTTGTGTGAGTTACAAGGCCAGACTTCAGTTTCCTCCTATTAAATATGTAGTCTTAGTAATTTACGCTTTCTCCTCAGTCCCAGTGAAATGTATGCTTGCTGTACTGTCATTCACAGCTGATTCAGAGATTTATTTTGCGTCTACATTAGTACTTCAGGTCATCCAATCTTTAACAGGTACTAGACATCAACAAAAGCCTAGCATAGAACTAGACTTGTACAACTGCTTCTAAATCAAAACAAACTATGGAAATTCCTGTCTGTGAAGTCCCTTAGTCCTGGCCACCCTGAGTGGTCAGGATCACAGAAGCATGATTCAGACTAAATGTTCAGGGCTTCTGCCTGGTTTCAGGGAGAATACCATCCCATGAAAGGAACTTCAGGGCAGGAACTTCTATCCTAGAGGGGCAGAATATACAGAAAGACATGATTATGTGCTATAATGTAGCTATTGTTTAAAATCTTGTAAGTTGTGAGACTATTTCACTGGCATAGAGTTAGCTTCGAACTTCTTTTTAAACCTAAAATTAAATATAAAATATTTATTCATTTAGGATTACATTTCCTTTCAGGTACTGATTAAATTTTGTTTTTTAATTTTTATTTTTGCTTCTTTGTTTTGTCTTTTTATTATTATGATACTAGTGTTTCAAAATAGGCACTTCTTCCTTATTTCTTCAGGAAATAACTAAAAATAATCTGTCCTTTCATAAATTTTCAAAATATGTGAAATATTGGTGGCTGGAAACATGACTGTCTTGATTAAAATATCATTAATTTTCAGGAAGCAAAATTTTTTATCAATATTATCCTTTTTTTTTTTTTTTTTGGTACCGGGGACTGAACTCGGGACCTTGTGCTTGCAAGGCAGGCAGCAGAACCACTGAGCTAAACCCTGGCCCAATATTATCCTTTTATACATGAGGTAGTGAGGACTTTTAGTTCTTTTCAACAGATATCTTTATAAAGCAATTAATAAACTTTTCCCAAGAGACTCAAAAACACATGCTGTAAAAATACAAACATACAAACATTAATACCACCTATGTTCTCTTTTTAGTTGAAAAAGATAAATAGATGCTTAAATAAGTGTATTGCAAAGTGGAACACAGAAAAATGTAAAAGCTGTAGAATTGTGAGTGGTATAGATCAAAATAATTTTTTTCCCTTAATAAAATTTTAGAACAATAGATAAAGGGATATGCCAAGTTAGCCTTAGTGAATGTGACTATTTCACATGCAGAGAAAACTGCTGTATTAGGGAAAATTATTCCAGCAAAAGGAATCTACATGAGTGAAAAAGAGAGGCTACAAAGTATGACAAGTGTGGAGAACAGAAAAAGGTAAGATCAGCTGGATCATCAAGGTCATTAAAAGAAATAATAGAAAATAAAGTTAGAAAAGTAAGCTAGCATCAAGAGTCTTCAAAAAACAGGGTAATAACACAAAGTATTTAATTCTGTAGTTAGAAACTGTGAAGATGTTTGAGTGGAGGGTAAACATGAAGAGAACTTCTCTGTAAGAAGACTCATCTGACAGTCATACACACAACTGAGGACAGAGAGAAGCTACCAGAGAGGGACAGAACTCTTAGGCAGCCATTGGAAAGAGGAGTGGCAATGAGAGCCTCAAGTGGGGCCAGGAGGCAGAAGCAGCAAAAGAGTCAAGGTCTGTCATGGACGGAAAATCAACAGCCACACAATGTTACAGAAAATGGATGTGAGGTGGACAGCATTGGGTGTGTGAGAGACTGGTGATAATATCATTTGGGCACTTAGAGACCACAAATTCGGATGATTAGGATTTTTCCATGGGACTCACAGCTGATATTTCCGTAGCAGAATGTTAATATGTGGAGTGTCTAACATGTATGCTTCACACTCCCATTTAAATGTAGGCCATCATCATGGAAGTAATTTCACAGAGTTGCAAAACTGTAGTATTGATTAAAACTAAGGACCATTTCCTCACTAGGTTCAGAACCATTTCCACAGAGTATGTGGCTAGGATAAACAAAATGGGTTTGGGTACACATTTAGAAAGCCTAATTGTTAGAGCCTTCAAATTTTACAAAAAAAAAGAAAGAAAGAAAGAAAGAAAGAAAGAAAGAAAGAAAGAAAGAAAGAAAGAAAAGAAAACAGGTACTCAAAAGGAAGTACCCTACAGTTCAGATGTACTAACAAGTACCCAAAGAAAAACCAAAATCCTAATGGAGTCACTTTAATTTTACTTCAGTAAGAGCAAATACAGATAGAAATTAGAGAATAATGACATGATTGCTTCTGCTACCATTTTAAACAGCATTCCTAACATAAGGATATTTCTCCTAACGGCTTTAGATGTTGGGAATAGTCATCTGTGAAGTCTTGTGCATAGCTGTATGAACTCAGTAAGGTAAATGACTAAATCAGGTTAAGAAATTTTTTTTTTGGTACTGGGGATCAAACTTGGGACCTTGTGCTTGCAGGGCAGGCGGCAGCACCACTGAGCTAAATCCTCAGCCCCTGGGCTAAAAAATATTAAATCACAGTAGTATTGATGTAGCCATATAATAGGAGTTTGGATGGAATACTGACATGGGAATTGAAATGAATTTTAGAAATTTTATTTCAGAATAGTAATTAATGGTATTGTTATTAGTACTAATTAATTTTAAATGGAACTTTTGCCTAGTCCAATATTTCAACATCTTGAAGCTGAGAAAGAATGGAATGTACTAGCATTTTCCTCTTGTAATAGGACTTACTTTTCTGAGAATTGTTATTTGTATTGTATTCCAATAGATAACAACACTTATTCAAAAAATACCTGGCTTCATTATAGGAAAAGTTACATACACACACACACACACACACACACACATGGTCATAAAAATTCATATATGGAAGATGAGAGAACATTCTTCATTGGATCAAATAGGTAGCTTGTTATATGTGGCGTGCAATTTTGCTTGGTATATTCAGTGTATTATTTGATATTAAAAACATTACCTTCAATACAGAACCAACAGTGCAGGGAGTATTTTGAAATTCATTTTGAAATTAGAAATGAAGAAAGTATATAGTTCTCTCTTTATGAATTTAGTCTTCTCTTAAAGGCAAGAAGTACTTTACTTTCAAAGAAAGTCTATTTCTATTTGTCTTTTCTTGCATGTTTAAGTCAACAATGTGACATATCATCATGTGTCATCATGTCCTCTTATTTAATGAAGCTTTATTACCACCCAAATAGAAATAATGATAGAAGACAATCCATATGACACAATAAGGTTGAATAGTCTTTACTTCTTAGCACTGTAAAATAATATTTATCAAACACAATCTGTTTATAGTATGACATTAAAATTTAAAATATAGGCAAAGAACTGGGTGGGTCTATATTGAAAGAAAATACATATCTTACTATATATATGTAGACAGACAGAGAGAGAAAGAGAAAGAGATAGACTAGCTAGTTCAATAATACTGCTACATATCTGTCACTCATTGTGAGGCAAGTGTATTATTTTATTAATAAAACTTGAGATTAATAGAACATTTTTCAATCTTTTGATGTATTATATTTTTCTGACTTATATGCATCTTATGAAAAGATAGGCTGATGAGCTAGATATGGCTTTTAAAATATAAATGAGATATTTGTTATATGTAAATGAAGCTAAACAGAAAAGTATTAACACAAAAGACCTGAAGCCAATTGCAAACGGAAAAATAAAACTGGAAAGCCTTAAAATGCTATATTCATAAAGTAATTATCCTAATACATACACTATAACAAATCCTGGTCTGTGCCTCAAAATGAAGTAAAATAAATCATTTCATTGTAAATTCTATTTCTGAATTATCACCATCACTGTATAGATGCTCTTAATATTTTCTTTTTAGCTACCATCTATCTAGAACCTTCTGTTAGCTGGACATTGCCTTGATGCTTTAATGTATTTCTAATGATCACAAGAAACCTGAAACAAAGATATATTGTGTGTATTTTAGAAATGAAGAGGGTGATTAAAGCTCAGGTTACTGCTAGTGAAAGCAGAGCAGCCATTTAAACCTTGTTTTATCTGAATGAGCTGTCTCTGTTATGTTGAGTACACTTTTCATAGGATATAACCATGTCAGAGCAATGCCAATACCTCTGCCACCACTCTTAACTCAGAAAAACTCAGTCAATCAAGATTACTTGTTTAAAAATTTGATTGAATTCATCAACTATGTTGGCACCCTATTAGACACAGTCCCAAAATGACCATAATTCTCCATCCAGATGGTCATGAGTCTACTATACATAGAAGTAAGATCATGAAAACTACGTAAAATTGGCATTTTAAAATTTCTTAGTGATACAGGAAATATGTACAGATTCCATCAGCTGAATTAGTGTGGCAGCAATGTAACCTCTAGGCTGTATCCAAATAGCAACAGAGCTATAAGGGACTTCAACTGACTATAGTTTCAAGACAAACCAAGCAGATAGGTACATCTAGAGAAAATATATGGTGGCAGTAACCAGGACTATGAACATTTTACATGCTACTATTATCACCTGGAATTTATTGATGAAAAAACTGGAACTTAGATTAAATAATATTCTAAATGTATGCAACTACTAGGTAATGTATGAAGATTTAAACAAGGCCTTTGAAGCTTGTTTCAGAATGGTAATAGATTATATTACTCAGTAGAAGTTCTATCTTTTTACAAGTCATAGCTATACAGAAAAACAGCAACTGTGAGGTCTGATTAAAAGTTAGAAAGGAAATATATCTAGAATAGCACAGCACCACTGTATACAGACATTTCTGGGAGCTAAGTACTCATTCTTTTCTCTACACATTCTTTTTAGGTGTACTATTTTGTGAAGGAAACAAAATTCCCAACAGTTAAAATAACTACAGTACAATGCAGAAATGTTTTCAGATTGAAATGTGTCCCAAAAAAGTATTTACAAATTCTAACTCTTAGTACCTGTAAATATGCCTTTATTTGGAAATGGGATCTTTTGTAGATATAATTAAGGATGAGATCCTGGTCAGGATGGAAGCTAAATTCCAAGAGTGATATCCTTGTAAGAGAACAGAGAAGGATACCTGAGACACACAGACCCAAGGAAAAAAATATTGTGAAGCAGTAGCAGAGACTAGTGATACATTTACAAGCCAAGAATCTCAAGGATGGACAGGCAGCCACCAGAAGCCAGTGGAGAGACAGGGTATTATTAATTCTTTCTCAGACTTCCAGAAGGCACCTGCCCTATCGGCCCCTTGATTTCAAACTCTGGTTTCCAGATGTGTGAGAGAATATATTTCCACAGATGTATGCCACCAAGTTTGCAGTAATCTGTTACGGCAGACTTACCATACTACTACAGTCACAGCTCTAAGGCCAGTGAACGAAAGTCCCTCCAATATATGGTACTAAATTATGGATATTTAGGGAATTTACATCACTGATTTAGCTCTAGAGGATTTTTTAGATGTTCATTATGCTAGAATTATCTGAATCATCAAGATTCATTTTATTTTTTATTTTATTTTATTTTATTTTTTTGCTTTGGCAGTACTTCTCTTGCAAGATGTTTTCATTCCAAAGCTTCAGGATGCACTAGTTTTCAGCCCTGGTCATGTATAAAAATCATACAGATTTCTTAAACATAACTCCAGTTATGTGATTATCTGAGTGTGTCCCCTCACTGGGTTGGAGCCTCTCTGAAACCAAGGTGGATCCATGATGTTCCAGGTGGTGCCTGCACCTGACAGCGTGGTGTCTGATCGAAACACAGCTCCACAACCTTGGCAGGTGTGTTAGTCACTTTCCTCAAAATACCTGACACCCACAGCTTAATGGAAAAGAGATTTTTTGGGGGGTCATGGTTCAGTCCAAAGTTGGCAGGCTTCCAAGGCAGGAGGGTATGGTACAGGAGCATGGTGGAGGAAAAGCTGCTCACCTCATGGTGGTCAGGAAACTCAAGGTTCATTTTAAAGAATTATCAGTTCTTTTTAAAGTTTCATATTCTATCAATAATTGTATGGGGAGCAAATATGTTCTTCAGTTTGTATGTATGAGTGTAGGAAGGTGTATTTTTAAATTATTTGGAACTATATGTATATTTGAAATTTCCATGGCTAGCAGCATTCACTCAATAATCTAAACTGGTTATTAATGGTCATGTTGCTATTGATATATCTGCTCTTATTCTTTCTGATATCTATACAATATCCCATGGTATAAATACACAAAAAGTATTTATTTTCTAACTACTTCTCTGAAATTTATCTTCTAAATGATTTAGACAAATTAGTCTATGACTTAACTTAATTTTTATATTTGAATTAGAAATATTTAAAGTAATTTTTGACAGTATGTCTATGGATGCATTGCATTTTCTACATAAGATGCCTTTCTTTGAATTAATTTAACAAAATTCAAAACGCTGAAAAATCTGAGAAATTATTTATACTTAAAATTATTTACTGCCTAAAAGAAATCAATGAAAAAAATTTAAATATAGTTGTTGAATTTTATATAGTGTTATGCTCATTAATAAACTAAAGTTTGATTAAATATCTATACATATAGCCAGGAACACTAGTACAGTGAAATCTGTATTAACAGTATGCCAGGGCTGGAGATTTAGCTCAGTGGTTCCGCCCCCAGCCTCGCAAGCACAAGGTTCCGAGTTCGATCCCAGGGACCAAAAAACAAAAACAACAACAACAAAAAAAACCCCAGTACGCCAAAAATTATTATGCATTGCAATTTCACACATAATGCATTTACTTTCTTTGTGAATCACAGGGTTTCCTATTTTTTAAAAATTGTTTCCAATGGGGCCAGATATTTAGCTCAGTGGTTCTGGTGTCTGCCTTGCAGGTGCAAGGACCTAAGTTCGATCCCTGGTACAAAAAAAAAAAAAAAAAATAATAATAATAATAATAATAATAATTGTATCCAATGATGGCCCTGGTAAACATATTTTTCTATAATTTACAACTAAGAATGAGTCTTTTCATTTAGTTCCTCTTGATTATTGATGTAGGATATAATGAACTCTAACAATAGAGAAAATTAATGCTTAAAATGAAATAAAATAGTTACAATTTGCACCTATTTTAATTTTATAGGATATGACAGATCAGTAACATTTAAAAGGTGAGATAGAAATTACAGACTTATTTCTACTCTGCAGAGAGCCCATTATTACTCTAAGTGCCTTAACAACTTTTATGACCAATAACAACTTTAGTAGTTATCCACTAAATACAGCTATGCCAGGTTATTGGATACAGCTGGAGGCAAGACGCCAGTTGTGGTGAGGCAATCAGCAGCTTCCATATGCTCCTTCTCAAGAATGAATTCTATACAGAAATATCAGTGGTAAAAGTATGCAACAACTGTGGACAGGGTACAATGAACAATGCTGAAAAGACTGCTCATTTCTCCAAAGAAATACTGATCCTCAAGGAACAGTGAACAATATAGTCTACAAAAAACCTTAATTTCACTGTGTTATCCACACATAATAATCATTAATAATGGATATTAAGAGATTTGGGCTTAGCTTACATATTTTCTGGTCTCCAGAAAAAATTTACATATTCAAAAATTTATTTAAATTCATGTAGATGGTTTTAGTATTTATTTTTAGTATTTATTAAAATTTTGAATCTAAAGTTATAGAGGCATATAAGTTATACAACATACCAAAGGTATGATGAAAAAAATAAAATTTTGGTAAATCATGTAATTTAGCGAGTTTATATACAATTTAAATACTGTAAATGTTTATAAAGTACACTAATACCTAAATTCAGTTTGAGAAGGTTAAATCAACAAAGATAGTTAAAGGGAGCATTCATTATTATTAATGAAGGAAAAAAACCAGGACCTTAAGATAATTAAATGTTTTGTCAGACAATACTTTTGTCCACTGTTCTTACAGATACATTTATTATTTCACATGTATGATACTGAGAAAATGTAAGGCACAAATTCAGGATATGAGGTTGTAATCAAGGAAATGCCTTTAAATATTACACTAACACGTATGCAACAAATTAAAACTAATTATATCAATTATGAAGTAAATTCTTAATTCTTCTGCTGTTTTTCGCTCTGCTTTCCCTACAGGAAAAAAAAAAAGCACACCAAAAAACAAACAAAAGCCTTTCTAAGGATGTTGATTACTAAAATTGCAAGTGCAGAGTAATTAGATGAAACAGGAGGAAAAAAATATAACTAACAATAATTTACATTTATTCTTCTGTGCTGTAACTTATAAAAGGTTCACTTATATTACTGTATTTGAGTCATTATGTCAATTGTGCAAAAGATATTAACATTTCCAGAGTACATATGAAGAGGCTGAGATGTTAAATTACTTGCCCATACACGTAAAAATAGCAAATTCTCCTGTTTCCAAATCTTGTGTTCTATATACAACCCAAATAGCCGTTAAGAAATATACCATCATTCTTCCCATTGTCCTTTCCCCAGATGTCCTCACAAAGTACACGTAAAGATAATGTCACTGTCCACACCCAGAGAAATGCCTTCCCATTTCCTCCCCAGGCTCTTCTAAGTCCTTGAACTTCTTAACCCTTGTCTACTTTTGCCCTTTCAAATTTGAAATAGCTGCCATTACTGCCTCAGTTTTCTTCTGTCATTAGTGAAACTATATTATTAACTATTTTCCACAAGATACTAATAATCGTAGTAATGTGTAAGCCTTGCTTTGAAGGTGACAAGAAAGTCTTTTTAAAGTGCTTTTAAAGGTAAATTATAATGTTTCCCTTAATGCCTAGGTGGCTGCTGTTAAGGAAAAAGCCTAAAATTTCTTCAACAAAATCTTATGATGGTCAAGCAGAATATCCCAGGATATTTGATCTCTACGTCTATGGTAATTGTAGGTTCTTAATACTTTGCGTTAACATAACGCTTAAACTGAGGTTTAAAACCAAAAAGACTCTAGTTGTGATAATGGTATGTACTGTAACAAATTAAAATACTGAACAAATAGAGTCTGAATTTCATATGTTAGTGAGTCTTTCACCTTTAGTATGATTTGCTCTTATCCACCAATGACAGAACATTTGTGTTCTACTTAATTACTGCTCTGTCACTTTAGCAAGCTATTAAAAAATGAACAGAAAGGAGGCCTGGAGCATTTCTCACCCTCATGTTTATTAAGAGCAGCTCAGGATGACATAAGGGAAGAATTATATTTCCTATACAAGCAGGTGGGTATGTAGGATTGTAAAAGGAGAGCCTCAGTGCTACAGTCCCTCTGAGCTGGAGCAGATCATTATGACAGATGATGTGGGCAGATATCCCACTGACATTCAGTGCGGCTTAACACAGCCAGAGCGGAATAAAACTTAATAGTGGTCAAGGTGGAGAGCAGGGATGGGCAGTAATGAAATAAGTGCAGCCCATCCTGAGGTTATTTCCTTTTCTTTCTTCAAGATAAAGCTGCATTACAAAGAAAAAACTCTTGTAACGGTATTCTAGTTACCTAAAGAGTCCATGGCATTGGTGAAAAGTATTTACACTGATGAATTATTTTTAATGATTTTAAAGGTAAATTATAATGTTTCCTTTGTTGCCTGGGTGATTGCTTTTAAAGAAAAATACCACAATTTCTTCAATAGATTGATAGTCTCCTTAAAATATCCTAAAATTTTAAAACATTCTAAGTTCACGATACTTAACAATGGTTCATAGTCTTTCTGCAAAGGAATCAACAGAATATGAGTATAGGAGGTAGAGATTTCAATTAGAAAAAACCCTCAAATTTTGAGTATATTATTACTTCTCAATGCTATTAGAAGACACTATTTTGAGGAAATTAAAGAATGACATGGTGTAATTATTATGAAATATACACTGCTCAAGATTTCTAAAATATTCTTGATGAAAATAAATTTTTTAAATTCAGAAATCATTCCATTATGAAGGCATTGCAGTTTCATTCTGAGGATGGAAAACTCTTAAAGATAAGGGTCAAACTTCCTATCCTAATCTTTCCATCTAGAAAAAAGAGATTGGCCAAATATACTGAGCATCTTAAGGTATATAATTTCAGGGACTTGGCAGAATTTGATCACTGCTGGCTAATCTAAATCGAACTAGGTTCATTTCAAAATATGTTCTCACAATCCGTGTTTAATTCTTCATCTTTTCCTGTGAAGAGTCAGATAATTTTGATTTTTCAAAGACTTTCTGTGTCTATTTTCAGAGATTATTTCACTATTTATTATTTATTTTATTTATTGTATAAAAAACCTTATAAAACACAATTTAGGGTTAATTTATTTTTCCATATTTCTCTTCTATTTCCTCTTATCAAGTCTTAAAGACAATGAACCAATATGTTTAAAAATAGAAGGAAAAAGGATAAGGAAGACTTAAAAGAAATACCTGCTAATGAAGCTATATGGAAGACACAAATTAAAGAATATCAATTCCACCTGCATCTGAATATGATATTGAAATTTAACTTAGCAAAGAGAAACTTCTCTCCAATTTTTAGATAAAACATGGAATTCTTAGACTAGGAAAAGGAACAACGAGGAGAGTATTATATCTTAACATCAGAAAGCATTAATACTCTCAAAGTGGGCAAAGTGATAGGCTACATTGTTTTAGAATTTCAGCCAGTTGCATAAATATTGTGATTTGATATACTGTAATGTAAAAATGATCAAGAATTTCCATTTCTTGGCTTCAGTATTTACCGTTTTTCCCTGTTCAGCTCCCTTACATTATTCCTAGGTTGTGACTTTCAAAAAGAAAAATTATCAAATATCAGAGTTATGCCAAGGCATGGATGAGCACATATTTATTGATGAATTTGTACCTAACTGCTTCAATACTATAAGTGGGGTTTCATTACATGTATCCTAGAGTAGCCCTGTGAGAGAACTATAAATAAAATACTAGTACTGTCAGAAGCGACAGTCACAAAGATTTCAAACTTTCACATTATTATTTGATTGTTAGCATTTTGTGCTACAAGGATACTATTTTTCAAATGAAAGCATCTATTCAGAAAAATAAATCTAGTAGTTAGTTTTGTTTTAAATTCTTTCCTAGATAATCTTTTGTCCAGGAATAATTTTGTGTCACAGGCACGGGAATAAGTGGGTAGAGTGCAACTGGCTAAGAGTGCAAAAGGGAAGGAAAAAGGATGACGTAGTGGAAGTCAAAAAGACAACAGGTTAAAGTTATGATGTGTTATGGAAGTATTTGTGCATCTCATCTCAAAATCATACTTGTAATGCATTTAAGAGCAGTACTCTTTTTTTAATCACAAAAGAATCTTCATTCATTGTCTCAAGTGTCAGAGATTTAGAGAGGTCTTATTTTCCTGTCTTTTTTTATGAATGAGGTATCTTTTATAAAACAAAGATGTTCTCAAACAATAGTACACTAAGAGATAAAGCTTCCAATAAATGATAGCATTGAAAGCATATCAAATACTATACAGGGGAAGGCCTGGAAATAGGCATCGTTTTATAGAAAAAGTTAAATCACTCACATAATGGAAAAATATTTTCCCTAGCCAAAATAATGTTTTTTTTTTTAATTTAGGTTTTTGAAACCTGCCAGGAAATCAAAAAAGTCCTTTAAAATATTTGAATTTTCCTTTGAAAGAGCCTCAACTATTGTTTATCAGAAAAAAATGTTTTGGATGAACATAAAAGGCATTGTTTTCTTTTTTTTTAATCTGTTGAGTTTACAGATTCCAAAGATATGACGTTAGGCACTGATATACCAAAAGGATCAAATACAGACACTAGCTCACTGTAAAAGTAATTATTTTTAAAGAAAAACAGGAATTTTCCTGAATCTATAAAATATATATTTTAAAGAACGTTTTGAATAGTCCATTATGGTGGTGCACACCTGTGATAGTAGCACTCAGGAGGCTGAGGCAGGAGGCTGGCCAAAAGTTCAAGACCAGTCTGGGCTACACAGTGAGTTCAAAGCCAGCTTAAAACTACATTATACTTGATAAAATTAAGCAGGACTAAGGTAAGTCCCAGAGGAATAGATTCTACAACTAATTGTTATTATTATGTTTTTAGTTTAAAAAGCCTTTTTAGTTCCTCCATTATTATTTTATAATACAAATATCTCCTTATGAATACATAAAAATCTCTAGAGAAGATAATTCCTGCTCCATGTGAAATACAGAATGGAGACTACATGGTCTTCATTCTTAAAAAAAAAACAAGTATTTTGTTCTCCACATGGGTAGGTACAGAATAGACTATTTCCCAAAATAAACTGATTTCATTAAAATATATTTGTGCAGAAACTGCTTGGAACTCTAAATTTTACTCCCAACTTATGCCTAATAATTTATCAGAATTGGGCATGGCCCTCACCATTTCTGGACAATATCTTCTTCACACACAGAGGAAGAAAAAGTTGAACCAGATTTGAAAGTTTATTTTTCTAGTTTAGTTATTTTATTGACTGAAACTTTTAAATTCAGTACTACTCAACATATTGGCCTGGTATGAGGTCAGCAGTTTATAATAGAACGCAAATCGCCAAAACTGTCACCTTCACAAAAAATCTGGCAGTGAAAAGACATGTCAGTTGAAGTAAAGCTGAGTTTAGCAAGCTTCTAATCTCACTGAGAACTTGTAGCCTTTCACAGACTGCTATGAGGTGCACATTGTCTTTATACATTCTTCTTCCTGCCCAATCAAATATTTATCTTCAAGTATCCCTCCAACTTTACAATAATATAACTATTAGTAGTCTTCTACAGAAACTGAAAAGGATGAAATTTGTAGGTTCAAGAATTATACCCCATCAAGCAATGGTTAGTTGTTCATTAAACAATTAAGATACTATACACTCAGTTTAACCCACCAGGACACAAGCCCAAGCCCAGGCAGCTTGACACACTAACTAATGGAGATGTTTACTGCGACCATAACTTCAAGCTTACAATTGAGAAAATTGGTCTGGCTGAAACCAGTATGTGTATGGGTTATCAAACTTCAGTTCTTAAAGAGATAGCATGGTATGCAGAGAAAGGCTGAAGTATACTGGGGTATACCAAGTCTATCCTATCAGGAATCTACTTTATGTAACAGAAGGATAAGGTGTGTGAATAACACAGGCAAGATACTTCAAAAATGAAAGTCCTAGAAATTTAGAGAGAGTATGTATGTACTGTACACATAAACCTAACTGCTGACTACAAAAATGATCATTTTTAGCCATTTCCTATTTGTAGAACTTACAGGCCAGAGAATCTACAGGATCATTCTTTAGAACAGTCTCAAAATTTTGTTTAAAATAAAAGAAAACACATATCCCTTACCTATTTTTATTATCTATGTTGTTTTAGTTACCCGTGACAGAATCTTTTAAATATTAAATATTTATACAAGAAGGAAGAGCGTGTATTGAGATTTTTCCTTCTGGGTGAAACTGTCTATGTAAGTGGATGACACTTTTTATTATTCAAGTGCTTCGTGGCATCTGTTTGGTCAAAGCTAGATCCTTTCGCTGGAGATCTATGAAATTTTGGATGTTTCAAAGCACAGGCAATTTCATCACAAATGTCTGCAAATGATGTCACCATCGATGCATTTCACAAATTGCGGCCTTAACAATAGTGCATTTTCTTTTACCCCCTTACAACTATTAATGGAATAATTTTTGTAGCTCTCCATATACACGTACACATATACCACATTTTTGTATACATTACTTCATTTTAAAATGTCTCTCAGTGCTTCAGAGTCTGACTGATGTAAGATGTTATTTTGAACATGCCAAAGTATCTAAAGGGCTCCAGTCTTTTCTTTTCAGCCCGCATTCCTTGATAAGTGGCATAGCTTCCCACTTATCAGTCACTCAAAGTGACTGTAGCTGTCAGTTGTGTACAAAGTGCAATCAGTTTGGAAGCGGAGACACCAGCATTTTTCTTCTCAGCTTGAAGCAAACACGTTTTGACTGCTAGTCATTCAATTTTAAAGCATCCTCAATTAGGGGCGGATGAAGATATAAAGAAAACACATCCTAAACACCTCCACCAGGCAACAGAAAAATTTTATTGTTATCTCTTGATTTACCTTCCGGCAGTCCCGTCCCTCTTCTCTTTCTGGCTGCATGACATAGCTACTCCTGACAACACATCCTCTGTCCTGGAAAGACTGTGATAATATATTATGCTAACACTCTGGGGCTCTGTTGTTGGAGCCTGTTTATGTTTTCTTTTGCTCTCTCCCTCGCATTACCCCATAGAAAATCAAATAAGTTACTTTTAAAATTAGAACATCTTTGAGACCCACTTTGCTTATTAGTGACCAACATTTTGTTCAGTGCAACACTAAATTCCAAGAGAAGAATGAGAAACAAGAGGAGACAAGCTGGCCAGAGAAAGGGATTATGGGAGGTAGAAAATAAAATGCAAAAGGTAAAGGAAGTAACAATTGGCCACATCAGAAGATCCAGCAAGCACGTATGAGTGTAGGAACTGCTGACCGGGACAAGGAACACAGAAGTTCAAAGATAATATAAAATGTATTCAAAACTAAACAGTGGTTATGGGATTCAAAATATTTAAAATATATAGTTAGGGAATAAACAGAGAAGATGCCAGAAATGATAAAAAAAGATATACAAACCAGAATATGCGTGTGTGTGTGTATATACATTATACACAAATGTAAATCAATATAAATCTGTAATTCAATTTATATTGTTGTTGAAAACTACTAGCTCATTAGTTTACTTCCTTAAGTTACACATATGTATATTCTATAGCAGTTCACCTCTTCTAATGGCTTATGTAGGTATAGCAAGAGTATTAAATGTAAAGCTTTTTAAAGAGACATATCTTTCATAAACACAGCATCCTACTTTTTTAGCATTTGTAAGGGAAGAGTCAGTTATATGTATATTATGTGGAAAACATCTTTTCCTTTTTTATAAATATTTATTTTCTTCATTTATAAAAGAACAAACTTTCATCTGTTTACTGGAGAAAGCAAAATTAATTAATTACTCAAAATATTCTGCCATATTTGTCAATTTGGTGTGTTCCATTTAGTTTGATAAGACTGATTAGTCTTATTTTCTAGAGATTATCTGAATTAAATTGCAGATCACTACACTTGGGGTGGGGGGAGGGGAGAAGATACCTTTCAGCTCACAAAGTACTCAACTGCCAGGGCCTCAGAATCATACATACAATAAAGTCCTTAGTCCTACTGTCTATAAAATGGAGAAAATGTCATAACTTGCTTGGGATCTTGTGATCATCATGAGAGAGGATGTCTGAAAGTGCTAAGCACTTCCTAAGTGCTCTTTCTTCTCATGATGGTACGAAACGATCATACTGATATTTTTCAATACTTCCAATGCCACGTTGAAAATTTATAGAAACAGAATGACAATGAAAAGGTGGTGTAAATCATATATATAACTATTTCACGGTCTGGAGATCTTGACTAAGATTATTAATTTAAAAGTTTCTGAAATAGAATAAGGAGAGAATTGGTATTGGAACTACTAGTCTTTGTGATAGGAAACTGATGCATCTTCAACAGGTTGATTGGGTTATAAACCTTACAGGGCACTAAAAGTGTTGATTCTTCATTTTTTTGATGTCTATCAAACATCTTTTTTTTGGGTACTGGGGATCAAACTCGGGTCCTTGCACTTGCACAGCAGGCGGTGAAATCACTGAGCTAAATCCCCAGCCCAAACATCTTTATTATTTTAGTTTCTTAAGGAATACAGAATTACTGACTTACTGAGTATTTTTATGAGTACATAATGGCCAATGTGTCCTACTCTATTTTTCATCAACTAATTCATTCACTAAGTATTTTTAAGTTATGAGATAAGTTATGAGATTATGTGTACTTGGTTACAGTAATGAGCAAAACATGTGAAATCTTTTACTCCACAGAAGTTACTGCCAAGTATGTGTTGTAGTGGTAGTGAGGATACGGCAAAAAACAGGTAAATATAGTTGCTTATTTGGTAAGAAGAACTATGCAAAAGAGTCAGGATAAAAAATTACAGATTATTTGGATTGGGTTTTTAGGGCCAGACTCTATGAAAAGAAGACATCTGAAGAGATTTGAATTAAGAGTCTGAGTTACAGTACATTCTATAGTTATAGGATGAATTGGCAAATGAGCATTTCGGGTCATGAGAACGGCAAATGTAAATGCTAGATGCTAGAACATCCTCCCATATTCCTGGAAGATAAGAGGCTGACAGTGACTGGATCAAATAGAGCCCTACAGATTAGGATAAAGACTATGAAATCAAATGGTTTTTAAGCATGCTTATAGAGCAACCATATTGAAAAGATCACTCTATGGGGCCAGGATTTACCTTAGTGGCACTGCACCTGCCTTGTAAGCACAAGGTCCTGAGGTCGATTCCCGTACCAAAAAAAGAAAAGATCACTCTAGCAGCTATGTGAAATATCTGTTTTCAGGATCAAGGGAAGAAGTAGGGTGAGAAATCCCTAGGAGTTTACTGAAGTAGTTTAAATGAGAAATGATGGTGACTTCCACTAGAACATCAGTAGAAAATTTAGTAGGTTGGTAGATTTTGAAGATAAAACCCATGAGTATATTTGTAAAATGTGAGAAAATGAAAGGATTCAAAAAAAGCTCCTAGGTTTTTGGCCATAGCAAATGGAAAGTGATATTAGATTCAGGGATGAATAAATTAGGAAAGAATGAGTTTGGGAATGTTAATTAAAGGATATATTTTGGAAATGGAAAACCTCAGGTGCTCATTAGATATCTATTTAAATAATTTTGATAAGCACATGGGTATTTTAGACTGAACTTTAGGAGAAAAATATAAGTTAGCTAGAGACAATTGTTGAAGTATTACCTTCAGAGTGGTATCTAAAGCCATTAGACTAAAAGAGACTATTTAGAAGTAAGTGTGGGTAAAGACATCAGATGATAGAGCATTATAGCAATTCAGCTTTTTATGGATGGAAAGACAATTCATAAGATGAAACTGAGAAGGGGAATAGAAAGTTTAAAAAAGAAGCAAAATGTTTTGCTTTGTTTGAGATTCAGGTTTCTTTGGTGGTCATCTGAAGAGTGTTACAAGAAAGCAGAAGTGATCAGTTTTATCAAACATTGCCGTGAGCTCAAGTATAAAGAAAATAGAATTTACCACTTCGAAAATATTTATTATAGAAGAATCTCCTTTCCTTTTGCTTCTCCTGCAAGGGAAAAGTAGAGACAACTCTAGTTTCATAAGGCTATTTTTAATCCTGCATTTATCTTTTGTTTCCCATTTTGTTCACCTGTTTGCCTTTCTTTTCTAAAGAAAAATGTAACAAAATACACAAGCATGCACACACATACACAGAAAAAAAACATACCTTAGTTTCTCATAGTTTATACATAACATGAAAGTTTACCAGTAAAAGAGCAGAAGTTAGTACTCTGTCTGGGGAAAAGAAGCAAATTTGCCATTGTCAGGAATGCCTGGACTATGTGTCCTGAACCATGATATAACTGTTCCCCCTACAGAATAACTCATTTTACATTAACATTCTGTTAATTTCACTGGCAGTTAATTGTCTATGTACTTGTTAACTCTTTCTTAAAAAGAAACCGGAAATAGAAACTCTTAATGAGTTTGTGAGTATCCTCAGCTGTAGAATTTATTTCAGTACATTAATGTGTAAATTAGGGTAATATAAGCAATAGTTCATTTTAGGCCAACAATGACTTCTGTCATAACTTCTCCAAATCTTTCTGTTGTTGTTGACATGCTTTGTTTTGCTTTGTTTCCCACTACTTGATAATTATGTTCCCAGAGTCTTATCTAAGCACTGATGGACTCTACTTTGTTAACTGATAGGCTCAGTGAGAAAGACTGTTCCACTTTGTCCACAGGTAATCTGCTTGGGAAGAGGTTGAAAAGTCATGGGAAAGCTGCTATTAGCTTGCGTTCCGGGCCAGTCTCAGTGATTCCAGAATGGCCATATTTGCAACTTGTGAAAAAGCATCTGCTCCAGACACATGGCAGATTTGCAGAAAATGTTCCCCGAGCTAGTTCTATGGCTCTGTAATTTCAGTTTACAAGCAGACCTCTCATCTCTGTACCATAGCAACACTAAGACTAAACAATTATCTAAATGGATCAAATGAATTCCGTATTCACTTCAGGAATCATAGTAGAACAAATGGAGAAAGAAGAAACATTGAAATGGCTCGAAAGTGCAATATCAGGGAAGGAAAACAATATGAAAGTTTACTGGGGATTTAGCTCAGTGGTTCCAGCACCTGCCTCGCAAGCGCAAGGTCGCAAGTTCGATCCCCGGTACCAAAAAAACCAAAAAAAAAAAAACAACAAAAAAAACCAATATGAAAATTTAATATCTCACATAAAAATGAAAAAATGCCTCTTATGAATGTGTTTTGTATCTTTCTAGGAAGGAGCTAATGTCAGGATGAATCACAAAAACAGAATTATAACTTCCAAACACTTTTATCAACACCACTTCAATATAGTCATTCATTTAAGAGCAGTCTGGATTTTGTTCTTTCACCTAATGTCTCAACTAATGACATTTAAAGTTTAACAATCTAAGCTATAAGATAAAGCAGTTACAATTCTATATAATATTAACTATTATTGTTTGATAAATTCATCAAAAAACAAGAGATCAAAGTGCTACGACACTGATATTAAGGAAAAAAGAATTCTAGTGATTTGATTTGTTTTGAAGAGTTTGGAGAAATTTAAAGTGATAATGAGGCCAAACATACTAGAGAAAAAAATACGACACAAAAATAATAGAAAAGGCAATCAGAAACCGTACTAAATCACAAAGCTAGATAGAAATGTAGAATACCCTACTAGAGTCTCTAGAAAATAAACACACAGAAATATTTATATTTATACTGAAATATAAACACCATTTACTGATTTTCAACTTTTCGAATTAACCAACAGGTAAAGTGTGTGTGTGTGCGTAGAAATGGACAGTTGAAAGTGAGTGAAGAAAGATATCATCCTTGTCTGACAAAGTGTCAAGAGACACTATACTTGATTGAACAAGAAAGGATTTATAAGTACATACATGTATATACTTGTATGTATAAGTAGGATGTATAAGCTTAAAAGTACCCACTAAAAGAACTGAAATGACTTTACTATAACATGAGGTTAGGGAAGGTAATGGCGAGAAATTATCAGAGGGGCAATGAATGATCTAAATAAATCTTCATATTTTCAAGTTAATGATACTTAAAGTTGAAAAGTCAGACATAGTGCGGTAATCATACCTTTTATATAGAAATAAATGCTAGGAGGCTTATTACAAAATAGAAACTTCAGGATTTGAAAATGGGTCCTTAGGAAGTGGCATAGTAAAAAAAGACTAAGCTTGGGAAAGTTGGTTTCATTACTTTCTTAAACTCTTTTAGTCATATAGCATGTGTTATACCAATAAAAATGAAAATATTCATGAATATTGATGTATTTGTATCTGTTTATTCAGAGAAAGGTTTAGCTAGGCAAAGAAATGATATGAGTGAATGGAATTTCTTCACGAGACCTATTATGATTTTTTTTCCTTTCTTTTTTTTGGGTACCAGGGATCGAACTCGGGACCTTGCGCTTGTGAGGCAGGTGGCAGAACCACTGAGCTAATTCCCCAGCCCAAGACCTATTAAACAAATAAAAAACAGCAGGGTGGGTAGCTCAGGCCTGTAATCCCAGCCACTCAGGAAGCTGAGGAAGGAGCATCACGAGTGTGAGGCCCATCTGGGTAACCTAGTGGGAGACCCCATTTCAACATAAAATACAGTGAAGTGGGCCGAGGATGAATGTAACTCAGTGGTGGAGCACTTATCTAGCATACACAAGGCTCTGGGTTCAATCCCCACAAATAAAGAAGCAAATAAAAAATAAACTAAACAGAAGAATTTCAAAGTGAGACTCCTCAGGAGAAGGACTCAGGAAAAGGACTGAGTTATCCTTACTCAGTTATCCATTCACTTCTCCTGGAAATAATGGATAACTGTTATCCATTCAGTTATCCTCACTGTGCTTTCTGGACAGGCTGCCTGTATTCTCAAGCAGAAGATCTATTTCCAGAAAGTAAAAGAAAGAAGGGAAAGTTCTGCTTAAAATTACTTCTTTGTATCTCCATATTCCTTCTTCTAATAATCTATTTGAATTCCAAGAAAATGTCTAGTTGTGCTATATTTTTTTTCATTCAGCAAAATATTAGCCAGAGCTCAAGGAGTTAATGCATTTCCTTCCCAGGCTGAATGCTACCTTAATTGCATAGTGTTTATTCTTGGCATTTCCAGTCTTCCAAAGAGACAAGGTCACCTTGTAATCTCTTTGTGCTCATGTATATATGTGGGGTCTTGTTCAGGGGAGTAAAATGCTTCCAACTTACCACATTCAGAGAAAGAAATCATAAATCAGCAGGTCAGTCAGGTACTATTATTTCACCTTTAACGTCATTATATTTTCAATGTAATATTTCAATGGATTTCTTTCTGCATAATAATTTATTTAGAATTACCAAAACTCTAATGAACTCACAGAACTTTGGCTCCAATAAAATGAAACCTTTATCACAAATTGGTTGAGCCCACGACTGCAACTTAATCATTCATTTGTACATAAGTCAAGTTTGTTTTTTTTTCCACTTTGTAGAAATAAGTTCCCAGGGAAAGAAAACTCATTTTTAGACTTGACCCATTAAGCCTTAAATGGTAGGATATTACTGAAATGAAAATGAATGGGGCAAAAATGAATGGAGCCAAAAATCAGGACACTTAGAATCCAGCCATTGTTACACAAGTAATAACTATGAAACACTGGGACACTTCCAATTACACTTGGTTAGAGTTATAAATGTAAGACTAAGAGGTAAGTCTCAATAAAGGCTTTCTAAAACCCTTCATAGTTTTAAAAGCATGCAAATTTGGAACAGTGAACAGTTTTCAGTGACTACCACCATGTAGATTTTATATGAAATGTGTACTAGGTGTTTTATCTGGCTACAAATTGTTAAATTGTTCATCATTGGAAATACAGAAACACAAACTTTTTTTCCTAATGACTTAGGTAAAAACTTTTTGCATTGTGCACCAACTACATACCAGGTATGATGCCCCTTAGTCCTTCGAGTACCAGGCATGAATTAGGTATTATAATTTCCATTTTATGGATGAGAACAATGAAACTCAGACAGAGGTAGCAATTTTCCAAATGCAAAGATTGGCGTCAAGTATATATATAATTCCAAGACACTGCTCTCAGCCTTTTTTGAAAAAGACTATTTATTACAAGCGAAAGTGTATTTCAAAAAGTTAAACATAATGTCATACTACCTAAGAATCAAATTTCTTCCTAGAGTATGCTATGGAATGCACACTGCCCAACTAAGAATACAAGGGAACAGAAATATTTTTTTCACTCTATATTTAGCTCCAGACAGAATCAGTGACCCAGGACTATGACTAATCCTTACTAATGCTTATCTTATGAACAGAAACAATAAGAAAGAGTTATTAGCTATCAATTATTTTCCCTCAGGAGAACACAATGAACAATAATGTAAAAAAGTTTATCAAAGGGGGGAATGCAATAAATCTTTGGAAATTTCTTTTGAAAGTTCAAACACTGATCTCATATGGGAATCATGATAAATATGTCATATGGGAATCATGATAAATATGCAATTAAAAAGAAGTACCATATTTTAAAATTTGTCCTTAAAATACCTTCAGTAATCCACTGTTGGATTAGCTTCATTGTTTTCTGACAAGAACCTGAAATTCTCTTAAGTACTACTGAAAAAGGGAAGACATTTTTAACTGGGATGTGATTCTCATGTACATGTCCAAAGCTATAGAAGTTCTACCTTGTAAGAAGCTTCAAGAATAAAAGGAGCATGAGTCCCCAGGAATGCTCAATTTGTTGTCATAATGGAAGTTGAGTAGAGGTCACTTATTTCCTTGCCTTGAAAGGTTTTCATAATAGAAAATCAGGTCAAGATGAACCACTAGCCTTGGTTCAGTATTTGAAACATAAACCATTTAACTATCACTATTAGAAATAGTTAGATTTAATATAAAAAGAAATTAACTAAAAGGTACTGCAGAGTATTCCGCAGAGTAAGGGTGGTGATTTTCCTTCAAAAAAGGAAGGTATTTTTTTCTGACATATTTACAAATTTTATCTAATCCATTTAATGTATTAATGTGCATTAAAATTAGAAAGAAAAATGAAATAAAAGTGTTTTATATTTGAGGTTAGGAAACAAAAATGGGAGAGGAAAATAATTTTGAATATTAAAAAAGGAGACTGAAATTTAATGTTTCTAAAACTAAAATCACACAAAGAAACTAACTTGTTTTTGAGGAAAAATATATGCTTCTAGTATTATGACATTTTATTTGCAGAATGGACTGATTTATGATGCCAATTTATGAAACTGAATTCTTATTTTAATTGTAATGAATTATATGAATAAGTCCCACAGAACATGGTTACCCTATAAAGTTGTTTTTTTTTTTTTTGGACCAGAGATCGAACTCAGGCCCTTGCACTTGTTCAGCAGGTTACCCTATAAAGTTTTAAAAAGAAAAATGTAGATTGAACTTTCCACCTAATTACAATAATGCAATTTTACAGCTAAAGTTGCTTTTTTAATGAAGTAAAGACAGTTCATAAAGAATTGATCCTAAGCAATTAAATAAAACTGATCCACTTGCAAATTCTTATAGCCTTTTTCCTGAATAAATAACCAAAATAAAACCAATCATCTCTTTATTTATCAAGGGTTAAAAAACAGAAATAATAGGGTAAGAGAAATTTTAAATAACCTGGTTTATTTGACTATGTGAATGTTTGGGTGTATAGACAAATGTGCAAGCCTATTTATATTTTTAATCAAATGATATATATGAAATAAAGATGGCTAAATTAATTTTTCTTTAGATGGATCTGAATAAAAGAATGAGGAAGATGCTAGGAAATATCTTCCTTGTAATTTAACATATCCATCGAGTGTGAAAACCGTCCCTCTCCAACTCTTAACAAATCAATCTAATCCACTTAGCAGATCTGTCTCACACATGTAATGTACTGTATGGCTTTACTAATATTTGGAACAAGTTAATGTCCTTTGTATTTTCAATTGGAACAAAACTTTTAGTGGCAGCTTAATTGTGGACTATGAAACAGTACAGTTGACTGTTTTATCAATATAGAATCTGGGAGGCATTGTTTTCTAAGGTCAGGAGCAACAACAATAGTTCAAATATCTAAGAAAAAGCAAACACAATGAATAATATAAGTTGGTATGTTTATTTTCAAAAGGCACGAAGACTAAGAACATAGTAAAAATAGATCAAAATACTACATAAATATTTTCAAATAGAAAACAAAATTTATGACAAATATTTATGTATGTGGTTATATATGCATTTTTCTTTAAAATTATAATAATTATTTTTTATAAATTTGATTTATGTAAAATAGCAGGCTAAATATTTACTCTTTTTCTCCTTGTCCTATGCTTCAAAGGAAAAGGAGGAAGTGGAAAAAAATGAAAAGGGGAGCAAAAGCACTCTAAAAAGAAATATGGTAAGAATTTGTATAGAGGTGAAATGGGTCTGTTCTTTATTTTTAATTTTGTTTTCACTTATGCTGGTGTATCAGTACTTCCCATAATTGTAGGAACAATCTCCCCAAAATTAATAATTTTAATATATTGTGATTTTCAGAATCATGAAGTATTGGTAAGACTGCCCCAAATTAACACCTTATAAAATATATTTTAGGACTGTGCATTTAGTTAATACACTTGACACTGTGGAAATTAATTCCTTTACAAATTTTGGTCTTGCTCCATTCTTATGATTTGTTGCCTGAATCTTTCCTTGCTTTCCAGGATTTGGAAAAAAAACCAAACAGCTTAATGGGTTTTGACTCTACAAGTTTCACTTACCTAAACTATCCCTAGAAAGAGGACAAATATGTGTATATGACAGCCCAAGATCTCTTAATGTTTGTTTCCCCAGAATTACTTCCAGTGTGATATTATTTCCTTTAGGGACTTTAAAAGAAATAGTTCTGAATTAGTAGAGGTAGAAAGAATTACATAATATTTTGATCAAATACAAACTCTAAGCTTTTAATATTCTCATAATCAAAAAATGTCTATTAATTGTCAGCAAACTTTCCTTCTGACTCTAGTTCTACTAGTGACTAACTGGGTGGCCTTGGAGAAGTCATTAACCTTGGACTCAGCTGCCTGGAAGACAGTTTGTTTTTTTGGGTTTTTTTTGTTTTTTTTTAATTAAATTATTTTATTGGTACATTGTAGGTATACAACACAATTACATTTCTCATTGGGAATTGTACCTTTACATAATGCATCTTGGTTCTTATTTTTTTTCCATTCCTAGCCCTCCCTTCACGCCCTCCACCCTTCCCTATTTACAAAGACTTTATTTCCATTTTTTCCATTTCTCATCATTTGTCCTTTCCCTTCTTTCCTTTCCCCTGCCCCTCCTACTACCCCTACCCCTTTGGACCTTTTCTTCCTATTTTACATTATCGATTATTCATTCTAATCATTGGCACATTTTAGGTATACAGTATAATGACATTCATCATTGGAAATTTGCACCTTTACATAGTCTCTCTTGGTTCTTATTTTTCACCCTTGCCCAGCCCTCCCTTCAACCCCTTCATTCCTCCCTATTTACAAAGATTTTGTTCCTATTTTGGAAGACAGTTTTAACAGTCACACCACTTCTAAGACAGAGAATATTTAAAGTGCTTTGCATTTTAAAACTGCTATGACTTATAGATTACAATATTCTATGCTACAGAGCAAGAAAACTATTTATTTTAATATTCTGTCACTATGAGAAGGCTTAAAATGCACATTATAAATGTAGTGGTCATAATTGTGGGCTAATCCCCCCAAATTGAAAATGTTGGCTAATTTAATTGGTCAAAACGCATCATTTTTTGTTTTTTTACATAGTTGTAACATAAATTTAGATATATTTTTGCAATTCTGTTTAACAAAGGACTTTTCCCAATTCATGGAAATTATACAACATTTAAAACTACCAGTACTCTCATCAAATTGCAGTCAAAATACATGACTTACCACATTAGTGATTATGGAATCATATCTTACAGTGAGAAATTGCCAAAACTTCAATAACTTGTGTTTTCACTTATTAAAAACACTTTAAATGTGATAACCTGGTGCTATTTAATAAAACTATATTCAAAATTGGTATGTTCTGATTAAACAACATGAAGTTTTAAACCACAGAATTCAATAACTATACTCTAGGTAGGAACAAATAGTAGTGTATTAAAAATATATTGCCCATAATTACAAGGCAAACACCCCTGGCTGGAACATCTAACTGATGTCCCAATGTGTCATTTAAATTGTCAGCTCACTAAACTCCTGGGTAGATCAAGAAAGAATAAAAACTGATCTATATGAGGGTAAAGAAATGAAGTGTACCTGACCTAAGTAGATAAAATGGGACAAACTTTGTTGGCAAAAATGTTAAAACATTATTAATACATGAATGAAATAGTTTTGACATGCTTGCTTCTTTTATGATAACTATGCCTAATAAAATGTTAGACACTCAAGATACAGCTTCAAGGAAATGATGAATTTCTACCCAAATAGGAGAGGTTCAATGCAAATTTAGCAGTTGCCTCCATGTAGATGATGTTGCATAAAGTTGGAGTCACAGATCTGTGAATTATGTTCCTTGATATTCTTAGAAACTGTGTGTTGAGTACTTACTATGTGCTTTAGCACTCTGCTAAGGCCCTTCTTCTCTGGACAGCTGAGCTGGACTGTCACCTTAATTTGCTTGAAAACCCCCTAGGGGATTAGCAAAGCATACTTCTGGGTGGATCTCAGAGGCATGACCTTGGGGACTACATCTGGTTCCTGTCTCCTTCCCCTCTGGTACTGTTCCCCTGCTCTACTTTCTGGTCTCCATGAAGTGAGTAGCTTTGCTTCCCCGCACTCTCCCATCACAATGTTTCAGCCTTGGAGTGAGCTGAGTACAGACTGAAATCTTTGACACTGTGAACCAATTTAAAGCTTTCCTCCTTTAACTGTGGGTGTCAGGTATTTGGTTCTAGCAACAGGGAAGCTGACTTATAATCTATGATGTCATTTAATCCTCACAGAATCTCTTACAAAACAAGTGCTTTTCAGCAAGGGACCTTTCAGAAAAGGAAACAAAGAACTCTTTCAAAGTTCAAGCCAGTAACAGGGAAAACAGGACATCCCTGGCAACTTAAAATTTCCAATTGTTAACAATACATCTTCTTCCTTCTTTATTAATGTGCTTTATCACTGTAAACTTCCTTTTATGAAAAATATGGAGGTTGTAGAATTTTCACCTTGGTTTCCACACCATGGATGAGAGCTGACATACCAAATCATTATCTTCACCATGTTTCATGTTGATCAGGCTCATGAACATACAGTAATAAAAATTCTCCTGCACTTTTTCTTAATAGAAAATGTGCTATACCTTTCTGGTTCAGTTTCTTGCACCTGCCTCATTAGGAACATTTACAGACAATAGAGAAAATAAAATATTTCTCTACAATAATTTTTTCTCAGGGTAATATGAAAATGATTGACAGTTTGCTTAGGTAGAAGATCCTTGATACAATATGGCCTGTGACAGAGAGTCACCATCTGCTTGGCACAAGAGGCAATATGTCATGAAATAGGTTGAAAATAATTTTTAGTTAAGGGATCATTTCAGTTAGGGATCATTTTTAGTTAATTTAGTTTATTTTAATTTAGTTTAGTTAATTTAATTTTTAGTTAAGGGATCATTTTATTTCATATAAAATGCTCCCTACTGGTCTAATGGTAGATTCAATACTGGATTTAGGTCACACAGGAATAAGAAATAAAACATACTTTTAAAGTGGAAATATATTAAAATTATGATTTCTGACCTGGATCTGTTGCTGAAGCAAATTGATTTTGTGTTGTTGCTGCAGAAGCTGCTGCTGTTGTCTTGCAATCTGTGGAGAAATTGAACATGAAAAATTTTAAAGTATCTTTCGGTACCATGTGGAGAATTACCAATGTTCTGTTTCTCAAAGTTTGATTTGACACTGATCAAGTTGGTCAGGATACTACATCAGTGATCTATCTCACTAAATATGGCAGAGTTTCAAAAAATCCCTATTCCTGGTGATACATTAAAAAGGAACTCCTATGACATTTTCAGCCCTTTTCTACATAAGAATGTTGTATTAATGGGGGGAGGGCTTGCAACCAAAGAGTTTAAAGTCACAGTAAATACTGGCAATAGTGTATTCCTCAGTGAAGTTTTAGCTTTTTGTTTTGTTTGAGTTTCAGTAAATACTGTTCTCATTTTGGACTTTCACAAATCCTTAAACACCAACACTTCAACATGTCTTATTGTAGTATTTGTATTTATTTCTCTGCCAATAATGACTTCTGAAGAAAGTCACTGATCAATTTTATTTCTCAAATTTTATAATACATTTTAGTCCTCACCTTTAGACATTTCATTAGCATGCAATCTTCAAATGTTTCTCCTTGATCCTAAACTTTGTCCCTTGGATTCTTCAATATAATAATTTCTTGGTCTTGTTCCTACCTGTCTGTCTAGGCACATTACATTTTGCAATATCTAAGATTCAACTGTAGGCTCTCTTCGTTTTCCTCTCTACTACTTTCATTTACATCTGTGTACCAAGTACTTCTGAACTGCTTTCTTTGGCCTAAACCCTTGTTCTAAATTTCAGACCCATTTATCCAGAAACTTACTCAAAAGTACTTCAAAGTCAGGTCCAAAACTAAAATAGAAATTTAGCCCTCCATAACATCATATTAAGTGTTTTCTGTCTCAGGGAACAGCACAATCATTGCCCTGTCATTTGCACTTCTATCACCTTCCACATTTACTTAATTCAATGTCTCATGCTATGATTTTATTTTTTAAAACACCTTCCTAAAGAGAGGTCCATAAATTCAGAGAGGGTAGGGAGTATGCATATTTTGTTCACCATTTGCAGAGTGTGATGTAAAAGTGATACTGAATGAATGAATAAGATAAGAACATAAGAATGAATAGGTAAGAAGAAATTTTTAAATCCTTTATTATATGATACCAGATAGAAAACTTTCTCATAAGGACATAACTTCTTACCTCATGAAACTTATCACTCTCTTAGAAATAAATCTTAGATCTTATTCTCATTAAGATTCTTATCAATATCTTTCCATTATAAAAAATATTCCTTAACTTCTGTATCAGAAAGTTAAAAATCCAGAAAAAACTGATACATTATTATGAATAAAAGGAAAGCCACATGATGAGGATGTGTCTACAAAGCTGCACATTGTGTATTTCCTTTTTTGATACTGGTACATTTATGATATCTTAATACTTTCACTTTGTGTTTGGAATATGGTAAAAAAAAAACCTATGTTCTTCTGAAAAAAGGAGAGAAGATGGTTAAGAAAAATAAAGGAATATTGCTCCTTTCCTTTAATTTCTTTCTCCAATATATCAATATTTGAATTTATATTTGAATCTTTTTACCAGTACCATGAGAGTATCAAGAATCTGATCACCTCATACTCCTCCACACTTCCTCTTGTTCTAAACCACTTCGTCTCTTGCCTGGATTATTTCAACAGTCTCCTAATTGTTCCTTTTGCTTCTGTCTTTGCTCCCTGTAATCTGTTATCAAACATTACCCAGAGAGGTCTCTGGATATATGAGCCGGGGACCATATAATGCCTGCAAGCCTATATAATTGGGCCTTTTATTACCACTGTGCTCTTTCTTGCCCCCTCATTCCTCCTTGCTTGCATACTTCTCTCCTAAATGTCTCTTGAACATACCAAAAATGCTCCTATTTCTCAAGGATACCCTTGCCTTGACATTTGCACTAGCTATCTCATCCAACTTGAATACATTAGCCACAGGGCTCACTTCCTCACCTCCTATAAGACTCTGTTCAAATGCTACCCATGCAATGAGGCCTTCCTTCAGCAACCATTTTAAAAGGGCTCAACTCCAGCTAGCACCCTAATTCACAAATCCCTGCTTTATTTTTCATCACAACAATAAGCTAGTTTACTGGTTTACTCAATGCCTGGCTTCTCAATTGGAATTAAATACAGGTGAGATTTTTATTCATTTTATTCCCTGCTATACTTCCAATAACAGAACAGAACCTGATATCACCTTGGGGCTCAAATGGTATTTGCTATGCAGATGGAAATGGAAAGGAGCTCAGACTCTGGGGGAGAGGCTCATGGGTAAGTAGGTCCATCTGTGTTTGCATGGGCCAGCATGAGAGTATTGTGCATACAGCAGGGATATTCTGCACTGACTAAGAAGTGCTGGAAGGAGGCTCAAAAAAGGAGTTGTCGGTTCCACCTCTTCCAGCCCAGAGGAAGGGGCTTCTGGGCCACTGTTCCACCACTCCCAGCCCAGAGGTAGGGGCTTCTGAGCTGCTGTTCCACTGCTCCCAGTGCAGAGGAGGTGAGCCACATGGCCACCAACAGCACCCCCCCCATTAAAATGAGAAGACACATAAACAAGTCTCAAAACCAGACTTCCAGATCACCTACAGCAACCTCAAAGGGAAAGGAGATGGAACACTCTGATACTCAACTGCCTGGACTCCCTGAACTGGCAACAGGAGGATCTGGAAAAAATGAAATCAGAAATAATTTCTCAGATAACAGCAGAGATTGTGCCCATAGTGCAAGACATGATTAATAAATCAAGAGAGGTCACAGATAAAAAATAGAGGAGCCAAGGAACATGATGGAATCCCAACATAGGAAACAAATGGAATCCATAAAACAGATACAAACAGATCTCCAGGAGATTGAAAACTCCACTGAAAGTCTACACAGCAGAATGAGCCAACGTGAGGACAGAATTTCAGATATAAAAGAGAAGATTGCAATTAGTGAGGAGGAAAAGAAAAATTGCTTCAAAATTGTAAGGGACCATGAGAAATCAATCCAGCAGCTGTTAGATGATGCAAAGAAGAATAACATAAGGCTGATTGGAGTCAATGAAGAAACAGGAAAGAGTGCAGATGACATAAAAAAAAACAACTGTTCACAGAAGTAATGGAAGAAAACTTCCCAAGCAGAGGAAAAGAACTGGACATACAGATAAGTGAGGCATATAGGACTACAAATAGCCTTAATCAAAAAAAATCTACACATAGGCATATAATAGATAAGATTCCAGAAACCCAACAGAAGAATAACGTTCTACAAGCAGTTAAGAGAAAATAAACAAATCACATAGAAAGGAAATCCCATCAGAATCACAGCAGACTTCTTAACGCAAACCCTCAAGGCAAGAAGAGCTTGGAATGACGTATTCTAAGCCCTAAAGGAAAACGGCCTCCAACCCAGACTGATGTACCCTGTAAAAGTATCTTTCAAAATTGATGGAGAAATGAGATACTTTCATGACAAAGAGCACCTTAGGAACTTCATGAATACCAAACCAGCACTGCAAAAAATTTTAGATACTATCCTAGGAACAGACATGAGGATCACAAACTCAGGAAGCACAGCAGAATGAATCCATTGGGTGTGACAAGAAATTAAATGTAAAGGGGGAGAATATAACAAAAAGAAAAAGTTATGACAATGATAAGTCAATACGTATCAGCTATAACAATCAATGTTAATGGCCTCAATTCACCAATCAAAGGAAATAAAATGGCAGAATATGTCAAGAAGCAAAATCCAACAATATACTGCATACAAGAAACACATTTAATTCAAAATGAAACTCATAGAATGAAAGTTAAAGGGTGGAAAACAATACTCCATGTGATGGGAACTCAAAGAAAAGCAGGAGTACCTATCCTTTTTGCAGATCAAGTGTATTTCAAACTAACACTGATTAAGAGAGACAAAGAAGGACACTGCATCTTGGTAAAGGGAACAATCCAACAGGAAGAGATGACAATCATAAACATCTGTGCACCAAACACTAGTTTGTCCAACTATATAAAACAAATATTAACAGACATGAAAAGTCATATGCATTAATACAATAGTAGTGGGGGACCTCAATACCCCACTGTCACAAATAGATTCATCAACTAGACAAAAAAATTAGTAATGAAATACTAGAACTCAATCGAACTCTTGAACAAATGAACTTAACAGATGTTTATAGAATGTTCCGCCCCACAAAATCAGAATACATATTCTTTTCACCCACACAGTGGTCATTCCCCAAAATAGACCACATACTCACTCATAGAATGTGTTTAAGTAAGTGCAAAGGAATTGAAGTTATCCCCTGTATATTATCAGACCATAGTGTGATGAAATTGGAGATCAATAGCAAAAGAAACCACAAAAATTACATAAACTCATGGAAAGTGAACAACACACTTCTGAATAAACAATGGCTCACAGAGGAAATTAAAGAAGAAATCAGACAGTTCCTTCAAATAAATGACAAGGACAATACAACATATCGGACTCTATGGGACACAATGAAAGCAGTCTTATGAGGGAAATTCACTGCAGTGGATATACATATTAGGAAAACAGAGCAAGCGAATTAAATAACCTGATGCTGAACCTCAAGCTTCTAGAAAAAGAAGAGCAGGACAAACCCAAAGCTCATACAAGGGAGGAAATTATAAAGGTCAGAGGAGAAATCAATGCAATGCAGACTAAGAGAACAATACACAAAATCAATGAAGCCAAGAGTTGGTTCTTCAAAAGAATCAACAAAATTGACAAACCCTTAGCCAACCTTATCAGAAAAAGGAAAGAAAAGGCCCAAATCCACGCAATTAGGAATGAAAAGGGTGAAACTACAACAGACTCAGCAGAAATCCAGAGGATCATCAATACCTACTTCCAGGACCTATACGTCAGTAAGTTGGAAAATGCAGAAGAAATGGACAGATTCCTAGATACATATGGATTACCAAAGAAGAAGACCTAAAAATTCTAAACAACCCAATATCAACCAATGAAATTGAAAACATAATTAAAAACTTACCAACCAAGAAAAGCCCAGGTCCTGATGGCTTCACTGCTGAATTCTACAAGACATTTAGAGAGGAACTACTGCTACTACTCTTTCAACTCTTCAATGAAATTGAAAGGGAAGCAATACTCCCAAATGCATTCCTGGAAGCAAGCATCACCTTGATTCCCAAAGCAGAGAAAGACCCAACTGAAAAAGAGAACTATAGGCCAATCTCACTAATGAACATAGATGCAAAAATTCTTACTAAGATACTGGCAAATAGAATGCAGAAGATCATCAAGGAGATCATACACTCTGACCAAGTGGGATTCATCTCAGGGATTCAGGGATGTTTTAACATATGCAAATCAATCAGTGTAATACACTATATCAATAGAGCCAAGGACAAAACCCACATGATTATCTCCATAGATGCAGAAAAAGAATTTGACAAAATTCCAACATGCATTAATGATAAAAATCCTAAAAAAAAGTGGAATATATGGTCTCTACCTCAATTTGATAAAAGCTATCTATGAAAAACCAACAGCCAATATCATATTAAATGGTCAAAAACTGAACGTTTTCTAACTAAAATCAGGAACAAGACAAGGATGTCCACTCTCACTATTCCTGTCAATATAGTTTTGAAAACTCTAGCCATGGCAATTAGACAAGAGAAAGAAATAAAAGGAATAAAGATAGGAAATGAAGAAGTCAAATGGTCATTATTTGCAGATGACATGATACTCTATATAGAAGACCCCAAGAACTCCACCAAAAGTCTTCTAGACTTAATACCCAAATTCAGTAGAGTAGCTGGATACAAGGTCAACACACAAAAATCAACAGCTTTCCTCTACACAAAAAATACACTCACTGAGACAGAAATAGGGCAAACAATTCCTTTCACAATAGTATCCAAAAAACTGAAATACCTAGGAATCAACCTAATGAAAGAAATCAAAGACCAAACTATAGCACTCTGAAAGGAGAGATTGAAGATGATATGAGAAAATGGAAAGAAATCTCCTGCTCCTGGGTAGGAAGGATCAATGTAGTGAAAATGGCCATACTTCCAAAACTGCTATATAGATTCAATGCCATCCCAATTGAAATCCCAGCAGCATACTTCATGGACCTTGAGAAAACAATCCAAAAATTCATTTGGAACAAGAGGAGACCCAGATTAACAAAAGCAATTCTAGGTAACAGAGACATGGCAGGGGCCATCACAATCCCCAACTTGAAACTATACTACAAAGCTACTATGATAAAAACAGCACGGTACTGGCAAAGAAACAGAGCCAAGGACCAGTGCAACAGATTAGAAGATGCAGAAACAACTCCAGACATACTCAGCCACCTCATCTTTGACAAAGGAGCCAAACACCCTCACTGGAGGAAAGACAGCCTCTTTAATAAATGGTGCTGGAAAAATTGGGTTTCAACTTGCCAAACATTAAAACTAGACCTATGTCTCTCACCATGCACTAAACTAAAATTGAAATGGATTAAGGATGTAAATATTAAAATAGAAACGCTTGAGACAGTCAAAATGGAAGGCGGTGAGGCAAGATGGCGGCAACCAAGACAAAGTGGCATGGGGACTTGCTGGTTTAGGCAAAGAAGCCAAAAAGAAACAAAAAAGATGCCAACCCTCCAGCTAAGTCATCGGTTGTGCCAGAAGAGATGAAGGAAACAGAGAAGGACCATATCCTAGGCTCTGCTTGCAAGGAATTTTGGAGTTTAGAAGGAATCTAAAATTCCTTGAAATTGATAGATTTTATTAAAAAGAAACTGAGCACAAGTTATTGAAGTTAATCTTCATCCAATGAAAGCATCTTAAATAAGAGCAAGTGGAAAAATAAGGAACAGATTCTCATCTTTTCTTCCAGAGGAATAAATTTCAGAATAAGTCATTTAATGCAAGACTTGAGAACACTGATGCCTCATTCTAAAGCAGATACTAAAATGGATGGTAAAGATAAATTATTTGTCATTAATGAGGTTTGTGAAATGAAAAACTGCAATAAATTCATCTATTTTGAAGCTAAGAAAAAACAAGATCTTTATATGTGGCTTTCGAATTCACCTCATGGGCCCTCTACCAAATTCCTTGTCCAAAATATTCATACCCTAGCAGAACTGAAAATGACAGGAAACTGTTTGAAAGGCTCTTGGCCAATTTTGCCTTTTGACCCTGCTTTTGATGAATTGCTACATTACGCTTTGTTAAAAGAACTCTTAATTCAGATATTTAGTACACCATGATATCATCCCAAAAGCCAGTCATTTGTGGACCATGTCTTTACTTTCACCATTTTGGATAATAAGATACGGTTTCTAAACTTTCAGGTCATAGATGAAGATGCTCAACTTGTAGAAATAGGACCTCATTTTGTCTTAAATCTGATACAGATTTTTCAGGGAAGTTTTGGAGGACCAACTTTATATGAAAATTCTCACTACCAGTCACCAAACAGGCATTGGCGTGTTATAAGATCCACCATGGCTGCAAAATGCAAAGACAAAGAGCAAGTAAAAGATGTGCTGAAACTGAGAAAGAGCCAAAGACTGTTCTTCCACATGACCCCACTGAAGATGTTTTTGTTACACCTGCTGAGGAAAACCCGATAGAAATACAGTGGGTAAAACCAGAGCCAAAAGTCGATTTGAAAGCAAGGAAAAAAAGGATTTACAAAAGGCAAAGAAAATTGAAACAGATGATGAACAGTGGAAATACAAAATGAATCAATGGATAACTAAGTTTTACAAATATTGTATATTTATTTTGTATTCAGTGTGTAAATACATCTATTATCCTGGACTATTTTATGTCTACTTAGTGTGCCATTTGAATGAAAAAAATATCTTAGAATCAGTGGTGTTTATCTTTTTCTAAATAAAGCACTGTATCACCAAAACTCATCAAAAAATAAAATAAAATAAAATAGAAACGTTGAATCGCCTGGAACAGAGGTTAGGTAGAACTCTTGAAAATATTGGTGTAGGAAAAGATTTTATGGAACAAAACCTCAGTTGCCTGTGAACTAGCACAAACAATCAACAAGTGGGATCTCTTCTTATTAAAAAAGCTTCTGCACATCAAGAGAAACCACCAACAGTGTGAAAAGACAACCCACAATCTGGGAAGAAATTTTCACCTGCAGTTCCTCAGACAAAGGTCTACTATCTCAAATCTATAAAGAACTTAAAAAAAATCAGACCTCCCAAATTTAAAGACCCAGTCCAAAAGTGGACATCTGAAATGAACAGACATTTCTCACACAAAGAAGTAGAAATAGCAAATAAACATATGAAAAAGTGTTCAACATCGCTGTTCATTCAAGAGATACAAATGAAAACAATACTGAGGTTCCACCTCACCCCAGAAAGAATGGCTGCTATCATGAAATCAACCAATAACAAATGCTTGCGGGGCTGTGGGGAAAGAGGAACTCTGCTCCACTGCTGGTGGGAGTGTAGACTGGTGCAACCACTGTGGAAATCAGTACAGAGATACCTCAACGAACTAGGACTGGAAGTCCCATGTGACCCAGCTATTCCCCTGCTGGGTCTTTTCTCCAAAGAATTAAAAGAATCATACCACAGTCATATATGTACACCCATGTTCATAGCAGTACAATTTGTAATAGCTAAAACTTGGAAGCAGCCCAGTTGCCCATCAACTGGAGACTGGATAAAGAAGATGTGGCTTTTTTATAAAATGGAGTACTACTCAGCCATAAAAAATGAGAAATTAGAGACATTTATTGCTAAATGGATTCACACTGAGGCAATATTCTGAAGTGAAATAAACAGGACACACATGTGTAAATACCAGATAGTTTCTCTAGTATGAGAAACTGAAAGTGTAAATAAGGACTAAAAAGTATAATAGATAATGTGAAACAGGAAGAAAAGGGGCAAAGGGGAAGGGGAAGTGGGAGGGGTAGGGAAAAGAATAGAAGGGAATGGAATTAATATGAGAAAATGAAAAAAATGGAAACAAAGTCTGTGTAAATAGGGAGGGATGGAGGGGTTGAAGGGAGGGCAGGGGAAGGGGGAAAAATAAGAACCAAGAGAGATTATGTAAAGGTGCAAATTTCCAATGATGAATGCCACTATATTGTATACCTAAAATGTACCAATAAAATAAAATTTTTTTAAAAAAGGAGTTGTCATGAGAGGGGAATCCCACCTGAATGTTAAGGAAAAGTAGGAAAGCCCTCCATGACGAGATCTGTAACCCCACAATGGTGACTATGGATGCCAGCTCTCTTTGGTTGGAGTAACTTGGGGAGCAGTGTGGGTTGTAAAAACCTGACTTCCTCTCAGGCTTTGGAGACAGCATCTCAGGGCATCTCTCCAACACTGAGAAGAATTCTGAAAAGACCTAAGGGTTTCTAATGTTCCACGGAGAATTTCAGAGGTCTTAAGAAAATAAAGCATTCTAGAATCCTCTGGTGGTCCTCAGGGATTAGCCAGAACATGAAAGGGAGAAAACAAAAGAAATCTCCTATTAGTAACTGCTTTAAGTTTTTCAGGACAAATGTACCTTCCAAGCCACCAAGTAGGTAGGAATTATCTACAAAGAAATATCCTATCCAAGCTACATTTTCAGAGGCTCCCAGGAGTCTTCAGCATTCAGATGACTGAACACACTGTCAGTCAAGGACAAGCAAAGAGCAAGATTTTTCTACAACATCATAGGCACACATTCTGAATGCTTTTATCACAGGGCTAAAGCAAGAAGAATATGGACCATATACGATACAAGGCCAAAGAAATCTTTAAAGAAAGTGATGAGGCATTTTATTAAAAATAAAAATATCTTTCAAGAAGAGGTGAACCACTGAGTAAAATGAAAAAATAAAACAGCGGGGGGAGGCACTTCAAATTATTCAAAAGTAGTAATCTGAGTATTTCTTCACCTCTTTTCAACCCTGCTAGTTTACACTTTGGAAGCTGTTTAAAGGGTTTTGCAGCCATGTGTAAATACGCAAACACCCTTGTTAAATGGTGGCCTCCCTCTACATGGGAAAGAGAGTAGACTGTGCCCTGAACATGGGATAAAGTGTTTTAGCCATGGAAAAGGGGCATCATCCTTGTGCATAAGCGGGCCTTGTGAGATCCTCTAGCCTATCTTTTCCTTAGTGCTAATTCTTAAAGAAACAGTTGGTAGGCACTGCTTCTATATTCCTGCAACATATTTGTCAATTTTTTGGGTCTGATTTCCACTGCTAAAAGACCACAGAAACTTTATTCTTACAAGTTAATAATGAGAACCTAAATGATAAAGATAGAAGTTTCAATATGATGTCCAAATAACCTTTTCTTTAGCTTACTGCTTCTCAGAATCTCAGTTTTCTCTTGTTCATTTGGTTCTATGACATGGCCCTCTTGGCCGTTCTGTATCTAACTGCTTCTGGATATGTTTATTTTCCTCTCTTTGTCACCTCTATGCTAGCGTCTACCAAGGACCTACCCTTATCTCCCTTCTACTTTTGCATGATGTCACCACTCGAAGGCCTACAAATCTGCCATTCCTCTACATGAGATGCTCTGGTTCTATTTTTCAAAACGTATGTCAAATGTCACCTTTCTAAGGAATATGTTTCAATATGTTCCTGACTGAAAACATTATCTTCCATGGGTCTTTTTTGGTACTTCTTTCATGACCTATCTGAATTTACCTTGATTATATATACCAGTTGAGCACACTTCATCTGAAATGTTTAGGACCAGAAGCATTTTCAGTTTCAGATTCTTAAACACATACTGTGACGGTAATTTTAAAAAATATTTTTAGTTCACCTGTGTTTTGTCTGTAACCTATTTTTTTTTTTTGTACCGGAGATCGAACTTGGGTCCTTGCGCTTGCGGGGCAGGCGGCAGAACCATTCTGTAACCTATTATGTGAAGTTACATGTGGAATATTCCACACGTGGCATCATATTTTCACCGAGAAAGCTCTGGATTTTCAACAATTTCAGATTGTAGGTTTTGGTTAGGACATTCAACCAGTATATCTATGATTCTGAATTTGTTAATAAGCTTTAAGATCTGTTTTTGCATCTGCATTTGCATTGTTTTTTGTCTTTTCATTTACTTAATTGTGGCTGGAACTGGGAACTCCTATTCATCTTTGAATGACTAGCGCAGTAATCTATAAATAGCACGCAAAACAATGTATAAGGAATTTGGTCAAGAACCTGATTGCATCTCTGTTTATTACTCACCTGCTCTTGCTGCTGCTTGGCCAGCTCCATTTGCTGGCGCTGTTTCTCAATCTGAGATGCAGCCAGTTTCTTCTGCTCATCGTGCGCAGCCAATAGCTGCTCCCGCAGACTGGTCAGCTGGTTGATCATACCCATGAGCTGCCTCTCTTTCTCAGCTAGGCTTTCGGGAGTCCCTGAAAATGACATGGCAATAAAACATACAAGAAAAATGAGAAGACAGTGACATTACAATGACAATGGTTCTGTTGAATAGGAAACTAGTCCAAGCATAAGGTTTAATCCTTATACATAAAAACACAAACCTACCTTATTTTAGATTTACACTAAGAAATAAAGAGTGGTGGCTATTTACTTACACAAAATACCAGAATGAGTAAACATTTCAATCTTTTTTAAGTGACAATAATGTAGGGCTTTTTTTCTTTTATAAAAAATTGAAAAAAAATGTTGGCTAACCATCTATTATTTCTAATGCTCTATGCTGGGTCCTACAGGAAATTTAAAAATGTCTAATGCATAGTTTTCAGCCTTTAGTTTTTCACATAATTGAAGAATCAAGACAGATGAAAAATTGGCTATTAGGGGAGTATTAGGCCTCATCAGTTGGGAGGCTGAGGAAGGAGAACCTCAAGATCAAGGTCAGTCTAGGGAGCTTAGAGTGATCTTGTCTCAAAATAAAAAAGGCTGGAGAAATAGCTCAGTAGCAAAGGACTTGCTTAAAATACATGAGGCCCTGGATTCAATCCCCAGTACTGCAAAATAAACAAATAAAAACAGAATCTTAAAGATTCAGAACTAAGAAAGCCTATGTTAAGAGAGGGGAAAAATCTTGAGGGAAGGGGTACAGCTCAGTGATAGAGTATGTACTTAGCATGTGCAAGACCCTAGGTTCAATCACTAGCACCCCTACATACGCACACACATGAGGGAAAAATCTATTTAGCTAACCAGGATTTAGACCATTTTTCCCCATATGCCACTCAGAGGTGATCTTCAAAAACTGAATATGGTAAACGAAGCAAATATTTAAGTTTGAGAACATAATAATTCTTGAAATAGTGAAATGAGGCTACCAAATTTATATCATATTATGATCAAATAAGATTTCAGATGAATCTAAGATTTGGAGAAGTGGTGGTTCTCATTTAAAACAAATGATATGCTCAAGATGCTTAAAACACATCAATGAATCTTCTTAAGTCAGGTTAAAACATTTATTCAATACACCAGAAATGTGCACTGTTCAATGAAACAGAAGCAATATCACTTTTAATTGTTCTTTTAAAACTCACATGACAAGACCCCTATGGTAAAGTACTAGCAGTAGAAGAGAACATACTTTTTAATTACAGTTTTCACTTCAAACATCAGACACCTAACACTATTTTAATAGTGAACTCACAGCCTGTATATGTACTTAGAAGGGTCGATTATAACTCAGCCATCCTTTCCCACCCCATTGCATTTCTCCATATCAGCTCATGGTGAAAAGGCATGTGCTTTTTAAGGAAGCAGTAGCTATAGTTAGTGCCTTATAATTTTCATGTGCCCATTAGGAATGAAAATAAAGTTTCTAAAAAAGTTTCTAATAAACAAATATCCACATGGAAATTCTGGTCAATATAAGGCAAGGACTATTACTTATACCATTTTTTATTTTCAATACCTATCCTTGTTTAGAGCAGTTGGTCAGTAAACTGGTGCTAAGTATTTATTATACCTCAGATATTTGGATTCTATTAGAACTGAACAATGTGTTATCTAAGAATAATAGCTATATGATTATTGCATGGTAATATTAAATAATCTAAATATACCTTGGGAATATTTTCTTAATGAAAATATTTATATGTCATCAAGATCAGCATCTTCTTAGATGCTGTTATTAGAGAAAGAAATTGCTACCACATTTTAAGCAGTACACACTAGAAATAGCAGTACACATTAATTACCCTTCAAGGAGTAGTAACTTCACTTCTAGAACTCTACCAGAAGAAAACTATAAGAAATGCATATAGAGGGCCGGGGATTTAGCTCAGTGGTTCTGCTGCCTGCCTCGCAAGCACAAGGTCCGGAGTTCAATCCCCAGTACCAAAAAAAAAAAAAAAAGAAAAAAGAAATGCATATAGATATATTAATAAGTGTTTTAAGTATAATATTAGAAACAATCTAAATGACAAGTGGAAATAATCAAATAATTATTAGACATTCATAGTTAGGGCATTTTGCTTCCATGGAAAAGAATATTTAATGATATGAGATCTTGTTCATAATATAAAATTAGGTGAAAAAGTTGCATAGAAATCCAACATTTTTATTAGCACTCACCTCAATGTACATACATATTTATAGGAAAAAACACCAAATTTATATATTACTAGTGACTATTCAGGCGGGAAGATTATGAGTCATTTTAACTTTTTTTCATATTATTGAATTAGCAACCTTTCTACAATGAATATTATTGTTACAATTTACATATTCAGAAAAATATATCTCACCTATGTATATATATAATCTAAAACCTTAAGAAAGCATTATCCATTTCAATAGCTGTTATAATACCAATGTATAAAAAAACATTATTTAATGATGAGTATCAACACATATTTTGATATTAAATATATTAAAAAGCAATGTAGATACATGTAGATATAGATATAAGATTACTTTAAGTTTAAAACAAAATTTCCAATTTTATTTTCCATATTTGATTTAACCTTCTGAACCTTTGGCCAACTTCTTTGAGTTTTTGTTTTGTTTTGTTTTGTTTTGTTTTTTGCTTTGTGGTGCTGGAGGCAAGCATTCTACCACTGAGCTACATCCCCAAACCTTCAATGCATCTTGAGCCTTCTCACATAACGTTTTTCTGGCTTTAATCTAGCTAAAAGGCTTCACCTCCTAAACTCTGCATTTCAACAATTCTAAGAAGCACACTTGGGACATTTTAATCTCCCTGAGTATTAAAATGTATATCATCTTGCTGGGGATTTAGCTCAGTGGCTCTGCTGTCTGCCTCACAAGCCCAAGGACCCTAGTTCGATTCCTGGTACCAAAAAAAAAAATGTATATCATCTCAAAGTTAGTGATATAATCATAAATGTGCCAACTCAAAGATTATTGCCTAGCCCTTGTATCCTCTAATTACAGAATGAATGTCTTTGCATGTATACTTCAGCTGTAAAATTCAATATGTATCAAGTTGATACCACTTTCCTTCAACTTTTAAAGCATTATCACTCAATTAACATTTTATGAACATCATCCTCAGTTCCCTTCTTAAATACCCATCCCTGTATCCACTATACCAAAAAACCATATTGTTTTTTCTCAAAATAGCTTTGTTTTCTTTTTGTTTAATGTTAATTACTTAACATTATTTTCTCAACATTATAACATGAGCAATAAGAGTAATAACTAATTACAAACAAATTACAAAACAAAGTAAAAAGTCTTCAAACACTATCCATTCCAAGGTAACCACTGTTGCCAGGGATTTAGCTCGGTGGTTCTGCTGCCTGCCTTGCAAGCTCAAGGTCCCAAGTTTGATCCCTGGTACCAAAAAAAAAAAAAAAAAAGGGAATAGACCAAGGTAACCACTGTTATTATTTTCTTATGTATCATTCCCTTGTGAATGCAGGTTTTAGCATATGCCAGAATACTTCTGTAACAGTTGAATAAAGTTGCTGAAACAAAGGAACAAGGACCAGGTGTTTTAAGCAACAGAAATTTATTGTGTCACTATTGTTGAGGCTTTGAAGTCGAAGATTAAGTTGTCAGCAGGGTTTGGTCCTTTTGAGGACCATGAGACAATGGTCTGTTCTAGGCTACCCTGCGCGGCTTATAAATGGCTGTCCTCTCTGCATGACTTCATATCCTCTCTGTCTGTATGTCTGTCTAATTTCTTCTTTTAAGGATACCAGTTCTATTTGATTAAGGTCCACTATTGTGACTGTAATTACTTTAATTACTGCTATTAAGATGTTGTTTGAAAGTATGTTCACATTTGAGCCTCTAGGCATTAGGACTTCAGCATATGAATTTTGGGGGAGCAGAAGGCACACAGTTCAACACATAATGGGTTCTTTTGTACAAATAATAACATAGATATTGCAATACAGTACTTGGAAGGATTCCTTGTTTCAGCTTCTTATCCATCTCCACAGCCATTCTTCATTGTCTTTTCCATGAATTGTAGCACACATTTAATAATTTCCTGTTGTCAATTTTTTGCTTTGTAAGTATAGCTTCTAAACTGGTACCAAAATTATCTTCCTAGAAAACAAATCTAGTAATGTCACTTTTCCTGTTTATATACCTCCATTTATCCACCATTGGCTTTAGATAAAATGTCAATTTACACTTAGAATGAATAAGGCCCCTCAAAATATCACCCATCCTTTCTACTTCCCTGTGTATTCTAAATTCTTGCCATACTGAAAGTTTGATATTACTGCTCCACATGACAAGCCCCCATAAGTGCCACTCTTTTGGAGCACCTTACCCAGGCTATTCCCTCCCTAAATATTCATTCTTTATGTTCCAGCTCATGTATCTTGCTTTTTGTGACTCTTTTCTTGATTTCCACTGATAATAGTGGAAATCAGTGATCAGTGGATATCAGTGATGATAGCTGTTCTAGTCTTTGAAGATCTCAGTATATGCCTTTATTGTTGTGCTTAATCATTGTATTGTATTATCTTATTTTCACGTTTTCTCTCACAAAGTCAGGAATGGTAGCTGTGAAAGCAACAACTGTAAATTATCAACTTTTATATCTTCATTATCTGCTACAGTGTTATGTCTGGCATATAACAACTTGCCTAACATTGTTTAATGAATGACATGAAAAAAACCCTTTCCTTTTCAACCACTCTCATATTTAGGGATATTATGTAGCTAAAACAAAAGGAGAGATCCTTTATCATACATGAATTACATGGGGATTCAGTTTTGGCTTAAGAGATTTGAACCAGGGACTTAAGTGTTTGCAAAAGAAATCTCCATTTTTATAATAATACCAAGGTAAGATGAAGGAATAAGCCTAATGTCTTCTCTAAATTATCATGTTTACATTTAAAGAATCATGTAAGTGCATTACACTGTGTAATTATGTACGTATGTAATGTATGTACGGACCACTTCTATCTGACTCAGGCTATGCTGTGACTCAGGCTAGTCTGCTGTGTGTGTTTGTTCATAGTAATTTATTTTTGTGTTTCAGTTATTTGGGTTCTTATATATTTTAATCTATGCTACTACTTCAAATCCACCTAGAATGAAGAATTACCCAACAGGGAAAGAGCCAAATATTGTTTCATTTCATCCTCTGTCTAAAAACTAAGCCATGGTAATCACTTATAGTTCTGAAGGTTCCACAGAAGCAGAGCAGGGGAGAACTTTCCTCAATACAGTATGACAGAGATCATGAGGGAAGGGAATGAGCTTCATTGACCCCCATCTCAGTAAGACATACCATTACCTATACACTGCTTAGCCCAATCCAGGAGTTCCCTGCCTTATCTTCCATTTTTAATTCATTAGAAAACTTATTTACTCTGAGACATAGTAGCAATCAGCCCATGTATCTTCAATTGCACTATTGGCCCTAAATCAAGACCACCATAATCTTCTGGTTTGACTACTTGACTGATACTACATTTCTCTAACTATTCTACTAAAACCCACTCTCAAAGCAAATACTCAGAGTGTCATGTGCTCAGACAGGTAAATCAAGACATGTCACACCTCTCGGTTTCATTAAAGCCCTCAAAGCATATGGAATAAAACCCCAACCCCTTCCTGTGCAAAGCCTTAAATGAGGCGTCCATTGTCTTCTTCCTTGTCATCAGTTTCTCCCATTTTCTCTTTTGCAGGTATGCTTGCTTGAGTTCCTCTAACCCAAAAGGCAAAACTGCTCCCATCATAGGGCCTTTGCATACCAACTATTTTCCCTGTGGAAAACTTGTTTACTTAGATCAGGGTTTCTCAACTTTGGCACTTCTAACATTCTGCACCAGACACTGACTTTATGAGGAGCTGTCTTGTGTGGTATCAGTGGACTCTATTCATTGAATGTAGGTAGAGCCCCCACCCCTGAGTTATACCACCCAAAAATGTCTCCAGACATTCCAAATTTCTTCTAGTAGGGGAAAATCATATTTACCTGAGACCTACAGTTATATGACACTTGTCAATGGGCAAATAATTGAGAAATGTCTCATTAAGAGTTTGTGTCATGGGCCGAGGATTTAGCTCAGTGGTTTCGCCACCTGCTGCGCAAGCGCAAGGACCTGAGTTCGATCCCTGGTACCAAAAAAGCAAAAAAAAGAGTTTGTGTCATGCGAACATCAGAGAGTATACTTACAGAAACTAAGGTGGCTACAGTATCACTAGATGATATAATCTTACGGGATCACCATTGTATATGTCTAAGACTGGACTTCAAATGACTGGCTTTTCCCTTCATTCATTCAGCATAAATTCATAGAACAGCTCTCATGTGTCTATGCGTTGGGAACACTTAAATGTATTGTGTGTACTGTGTAAGACAGAAAAGAATTTCTGCCCTCAAGAGCTTAAGTTAAATGGAAGAAATAATATTTAAATACATGCTCTCAGATCTATGAAGACAGTAACCTAAAAGCCAGCTACCTTCCCTGTACACTAAAGTTATAGAAGCCATCATATCTTACTATAGTAAGTAGCACTACATTTATATTCTTATTGATATAATTATTGATTGTATCTCCCAGTATAGTATAAGCTCTATGATAGTAGGACACTAATTGGTTTTACCACTGTATTGTCAACATCTTCAGAATAATGCCTAATATATCTTGGAAGCTGCTAACCACTTGTCGAATTAATGAAATAAGTTAAAAATAGAAGAAAGTCCTTCATTAGTTGAGACTGCACAATTCTATACACAAGAATAACCCTTTTTAGAATTATTTAAATTAAGGATGATTTCAAACACAGTGAAATAAAAAAATACAAGGAAGCTAATATTTCCCCAATATTGTTACATTTTACACAAATGAAAATGATGTATAGTTTGATATATAGCTTAAGTCAAATCATTAAAATCAAAGAAAATCACTGAAAACTACAGTCCTCATCAAGTAAAGATAAAAATACAGTAAACTAATTAAGGAAGGGGAAAAGCCCTAAAATTTTGGGGGCTAGAATTACAGGTAACCTTTCTTTCTTCAAATATTATTAGAAATTTGATTTTTTAACAATAATAATTGCTGGGGTTTGTAAAAAGTTTATTATTGGTGTTTCTTAGACTATTAGTGTTAAATTTGGATAAATGTTACTTGGTTTAATTTTTACGGAAATGTTGCTTTCAACTGGTGTTCCACTTGAATCACCTAGAACTCACTGATAACACTGCCTTTAAAAATTCTGTGTTGCAAAATCCCATAAGTATGTACAATTTTTATGTTTTTAGGTATCAGTTAAAAATACAATAAAAATATACTGCATACAAAGCTACTACTAGAAGTAACCTCCAAGAGAATAGAATCTGGTAACTACATTGGCTACCACTTTACCTTCAGAGCTAGGACATGACAAGATAGAAAACTCAATCTATTTGATGAAAGAACTGAAAGCATAATGAATAAAAACTAGTGTTGGGCATGGTGTAACATGCCTGTAATACTAGCATTTTATGAGGCTGAGGCAGCAGCATCCTAAATTCAAGCACAGCATAGGCAACTTAGAGACTTAGTGAGACACTGTTTCAAAAACAAAAACTAAATATAAAAATAAAAAAAGGACTAGGGATGTCCAAGGTGAAATCCCCAGTATTAAAAAAGAAGAAAAACCTAAGTTGGGCCAGGAATTTAGCTCAATGGTGCCACCGCCTGCCTTGCAAGCGCAAGGTCCTGAGTTCAATCCCAGGTACCAAAAAAGAACCTAAGTTATTCCGCATGTACAACTCAAACTCCTTTCAGTGACTCATCCAATGAGAGAGAAAGCATACCTTTTATCTAAAAGGATGAATGGAAATGGCAATATTCCAGTTCTTCAAATGACTATTTGTTAGATTATCCAACTTGCACACATGTATGAATTAGTCTTTTTCATTAAGAATTTAATTAAACTCTAATAAAATCCAGCTAGGCATTCTTTGCTGCATTATTGATATTTCTCAGAAGTTGGAATCAATTAAAATTATAGAAGGAATATTATATGCCTGAGATAAATTAACTGATATTATTTTGTACACTGCTAATACCTTAAGTACTCTCATCTATTTTTTAGATATTTATAATTTCAAAATAGTGTTGTGGTTTTTGGTTCAATATCCTAAAAGGTAAATCCTGGTATGGATTTAAATGTATCTGCTATAGGAATTTTTCAGTTTTAAGGGTGGCTTCCATTACAGAGAAATGAAGCCCTTGACAAGTAGCTATCATCCTTACCACTGTTGCCCTATAGCTGAATATTTTGTTTCTGGGATCTTATGAAAGCTGTATATGAATTATAACTTCTGCAATGCAATCAAAGTCATTCTTCTTACTCTTCCAAAGTATAGTTCTATAAAATATGTAACAGTTTTACAAATTTTTGCCTATTAACGCAAAGTGTCATTTTAGGAACTTCTTCCAAGACTATTCCATCCACATATTTACTCTACATAAAATATTAAAAAAATCATATTACATTTGCTGCAATTTGAATGTAGTTGGAAAATGTTACCTCAAAATATGACATTTTTCATTTGTCATTTATTCAGCAAATTAGTTACTGGGTTCCCAACTTTGGGCTGACAGTAAATTAAGTGGTATATAGAGGGAAGGTTGAAATGTAAATAGGCTAACAATAAAAGCATTGTGTGTGTCCCAGAGAGGGATCTAAGCACAGAATATTTTTGGTGCAAAGAAAGAGGTTCTTTATCCAGCTGTGGTGAGACTACAGTGTTTTCAAGTTTTAAAGTGTTTTAGAGATACCCATTCCAATTTTATTGAAGACACACTTTCAAGCATTGAGTAAAAAGCAGTATATGCTTCTGCCATAGCTAAAGTATTATGGTGTTGATGCTCTGAGTTTCAATTTGTTCATATGTTAAATTGAAGTAAAATGACTTTGTCACAATAATTTTATAAGAAAGGTGCTTGCAAGTGATATGTGATAAGCAGCAATCTCTGAATTTTCTTAAACTATCAGATGAGGAAATAAACCAAAAGTAGTAAATGATTTCTATAAGTACAGTACTAGGAAGATTCAGGGTCACATGACACTGAATTGTTTGGCGACATTATGCTTTCTTTACTAAATTTTAATATAAAACTGCAAGAGGCTTTAGCTTAATTGCATTATCCAATGATCTGGATCCTGTTTTAACAAGCTTTGGAGTACACAGTTACAAGAAAACAAATAATGTTTTTGTAATTATTTTAATGTTAGAATCTTTACACCTCTCAAATGAATACTTTTTAAACAAATGCAGTTTTAAATGTGAAAAATTTTGAGGATGGCATTTTAAAATATAAAGTTCAGATTCAATATATGAGTAGAGTATCATAACATATTTGAAGCATACATTATTAAAAACTTGTCATGTACTTAGTAAGTACAGAGTAGTTAAAACTTCCTGATTAGCACAGTGGAACCCCAGTACACTACAAATCAAATAAGATTCAGGGGTCAACCCTCCTCTTCCTGTCTTGAGTAGTGCTTGCTTATACTCTGCCATGAGAATGCTGGGACCCAGCAACAGGGCAAATTACTAGTTTATAAAAATACAGCCACTTCTTACTTTTATAGACATTGCCAAACTTATTCTAAAAACTTATATTTTGTGAGCCAGCAGTTTCTTTAGTTCTTATGAAGTTCTCACAAAAAGTGAAAACATTACTCATAAGTAACTACAGAGGAGCTATAAAACTAGCTTAGTAGATAAAAACATAAACATTTACTTTATTTAGAAGTAAATGACTACATCTTGTATACCTTCCTTAGGGTTGACTCTTGTATTGAACCAATTCCAGATCCAGCAGTATTAACAGAAAATCATCAACATTTCTAACCCTTCTATTAAACTGTGCAGCTATACATGCTCTCAGTTAATGTACAAATGTAATAATCACAGATTACTACTAGCAACCCCTGTGCTTCATAATAGTTATTTCATTTTAAAAAAATGAGTTTAAAATAACTTTCAAAGTCACACATAGAAATGGGGAAATTTTAATTTCTCTGTATTAAATTTACTAAACTCTAAGGATTTCTTACTATATATATATATATATATATATAATTTACTTTGGAATGTGATTGCTATCCTAAGCCTGCTTATTTGTAAATCATCTAATGATATTTAAAGAGAATTATCACTTTCAAGGTGCATACTAAATCTACATGTCTTTTATCTCAAAATTCTACATGTTATCTGAGAGATTATCTACTTTAATCCACATGTTGCATCTACATATATCTTTAATTCATGAGTACTACAACAGTATAGCATTGCTGAATGGATTATTTCCTTGAATCCATTAGCAACAGTTCTAAAGGTGTTTTCTGTTCACCTTTATGTTCCATCTTCTAGACAGAACAAATTACAGCCTTCTAGAAGAGCAACTTTTCTCACTGTATAGAAAACAGCTGGCATTTGCCTTAACAATAAGCACAGCGCTTTGCAGGCCTAAATTAATGGACTGTGACCAGAGTTACAAGGATCCACTCAGAGATAAAGAAAAAACAAACCAGCCTCTAAAAAATTTCTTCAAATGAGGCAGGTTGAGAACATCATCTAGAGATTTGAGAATAAACTGGCAGGAGAATTCCCAAACAGTGCCCTGCTTTTATAACCTTACCACGATAGAAATAACTGAGAGGAGTATGTATGCAGATACTTGTGTTATAATACTACAAAAAATATTAAATCTGCAAAACACAATTTTGGAATTGCTCTGTTGAAAAACAATGAAATGTTTAAACTAGTCAAAGCCACTGTGGATCCCCAGATAGGATCCTCAGGTGAAATGCCAATGCAGTGACCTTCAGTGTAATGGAATCTCATGCTAGCTGACACAGTATGTGGCACTACCGGTTGCCAACTGGAGTGCAATCACAGTATTCACCACTTCTCAGTAACTATTAGACTGTAAATGGAATTTCTTCACCTTTCATGCCACCGTTACTGGATGCTTCTCCAAAGATAAGGGCAAAAAACTCTGTAAAGCGGCCAGTTACACAATATGGCTGATTAGAAAAGAAAAACACAGATAATTCCTTCAAGCAGCTAATCAGTTTATAGCATATATGGACTGTCTGCTGTTGGCAGAGGTTTGTACTCAAATTGTTTTGTTTTGCAGAACTGGATCTAGTGTCCTTTTTGTGTGTTCCTTAGAAGATTATTTTTAATGTAACTTTAAAACCTAATTACTTCACATTTCCAAAATACCAGAGTATATATTTTAATAGGCAAAATAATCCAACATGAAACAATAATTTTATGCTCTTAGAAGAAGTGACTTTCTAGTGATTCACATTGTTTCTTGAAAAGTGAGATTGATGTTAAGTGTGTATCACAACTATTTATTGATAGCTAAACTGTTCAAATCAAATACTATTGATTCCTTCAATTTTAAAAGTGTATTGTTTTTACTTTTTGAATGCTACTGAGAAACACTCTCTAAACCTTTTCTATGCTGTGATTCCAATATTCATTCAAATGTCCTGAATGTAGCAATGTAAAACCAGGACTTAAAATTGAGCTCAGTCTTTTTGGCTATCATGTTAAATATCCAGGAAAGGTGTCTGTCTGCCTGTCTCCCTCACTCCTTCTCTCATATTTCCTGGAAATAATTAAAATGAAAATGAAAAATGACCACAGTAAAAAGAGACAAAAAGTTTCAATCCACAAGAATACCAAGAAAATACTGAAAAGGGTATAAACCTCCTAACATAAGCAAAGGTTCTACGTTATTTTAAATGATCATTCTCAATCATCGATAATTCAGTAAGTTCACATTTTTTATTTTAAAAAAGCACACACTTATCCTTACCTCTCCAAACAAAACCAGTGACTAGTAAGGTAGACTTACACCTTTATTTGCCTCATAAAAGATAGCTGTCAAAACAATGGGGCCATTGTTCTTGTCTAAATTCTTCTTAGGTGGCAAGAAAACCACATTCCTGGGCATTGCATAATCTTTGTGCCTGACCCCCCAAGAACCTTTAAGTCAAATTCATTTACCCCCAGAGGGCAACCCACTATCGTATCTTCTCCACTTTCCAGCCACCTATTAACAATGCACGGTAATTGCAACTGTCACGGGCAGTCGGCAGGAAAAGTAACCCAGCGCTTTTTCCCAGTTTACTGCCAACCCTGAGCCAAACACCTAATAACCATGCCCCAAACAGAAGAAGGACCTACGGTTGCTTTTAAAATGCATCTAAAAACAGCTTTTTGAACAGAACCAGAGGACAATAACCAAACTTGTGCTCTGAATGTGAAGCTCAAAAAACTCAAAATTAAAGACAGAAACATCTTTTGTGATCCTACTGTAGCTTCCTAAACTAACCCCCAGGCAAGCCTGAAAGGACAGCTGAGCCTCTTTCCTCTGAGCTTATCGCTGCTGTTGTGGCTGCTTTTAAGTTTGACTTGTGAAGGAAAACTAGGGAGGGAAAAAAATGTTTGTCCTCCAATGGAATGAGATCACAAGGCCTGGAAAGGCAGTCCTTTGCTCCACTCTCAGTTATTACCTAGGTGAGCAGAGAATAAAGAGCATCACAGGATACAGGCTTCGCCTCAGGTGCAAATGGGTTAAAATCCATCAAAATAAGATGAAACACTTGCTACCTTCTACAATGAAACTTCTGGTTCTCCTTAAACTTCATCTAAAATCTCTTTAAGGCTTGTTAATTATCAGTCATTTAAATTATTCCATGATAGATTTTGGTCAGCGAATTTACTGTTTAGAACTCATTTATTCACCACTCTTTCACCATTAATCACATTCTGAATATATGTAATTCTAAACAATTTGGATGAATTATTGTAACATTTTCTGAAAGTTTCCATATAGCAAGATGTGAATGTCTCACAGACCAAACTTTTGAGAAGATGAATGATTTGCTTTTGTCCAGGATACTGAGATGTGGAAGAACTTTTAAGAGACAACTGCCTCTCTCACTGGAACAGCATTTACAGACATACATATTCAAAAAGTTATTTATACACATTTCTACATGTACATTAATATAAATCTGGCAATGTTTTAAATATGTTTAGCATCTGCCAAAAAAGAAATACAATAACATACAACTAAAAATCTTAATATGAATGACCAAGCATCTTGGCTTTCTCACAATGAATCTTACTTTAGGACTTAAGAGTCATAGGGTGCATTGGCAACAAACAGGAAAGTGTATGCTGTCTATCAAGCCCTGAGAAAACTCACTTTTAAATTAATTGAAAGGTTCATTTGCCTCTATTTCTAGGTAAGAAAATTAAATCTTCTCCCTTTGCTATTAGTAGAAGTTTGTTAAGATATAAATATTCAGTATTTTCTTCAGTCTTTATAAAATTTCTCCTGGTTGTGCATAATTGCTCATTCAAATAAAACCAAAGCAAACACATCGCCCTTGTTGATAGTAAACAACCTTGTATTATGCCTTCCTCATTAATCATTTCTGGTTTCAATTGTAGAGTGTGTACATTTATGTTTCCAATACGTAGAATATATACAATTATTTTTTTAAGATTCAACTTTTAAAGTTCCTGTGGGTATATTTCTATACATGAAGTAAATCACTTAAGTTAAAAATGGGAAAAATCAAAGCATGTTAAAAATATAGTGGGGTATTCTGCTAGAAACAGTATACTCTTCACAAGGCACAAACAGAAAACAAGAACACTGGTAACACTGCCTTTCAAGCTAGGAAGATGTAATACAGACAATTCATGAAGCAGAAGGGGGGAGCACAAATACTTCATCACCATTAATATTTCTAATATCAACTTCATTTCTGTACATTTGGATCAAAATAATTACATGCATATTACCTTTTATTTCGCCAAAGTTCCCTGATCCCATTGCAAGAAGCTTGTCTTTCCAGTCCTTTGAGAGTAGTTTTTCAATGCTGGGGGTTTCTAAGTAAAGAAAAAAATATAAGCAAATCAACATGACTGTTTTTACAATAGGGCTCATTAAAAGTCTATCTGCTAAAAATAAGGCTATCCCTATCCTGGTCCTCATTCATAATGACTTCATCAACAAACTGATAACAGGGGAGGGGAAAAGAATGTGTTTTGTCACCTGCTGTTTCAAAATCATTAGCTTTCTCCTCTTGTGGAACAAAGCCATACTAATTCTTTATGACAATGGGTACATATAAACCTGCAGTTCATTGTTTTTCAATTTGGAGAACAAATTCTTGCTATAATGGATGCTTGTCAATTTCAGGGTGTTAGTCTGCAGTCAAAAAATAATTATGTTGATAAAATGCAGAGTAAAAAAAGGCAAAGAATTAGCTCTTAAATCTGCTACATGTAATTATATCCCTCTGTGTGTTTACAATTACATCCACTTTATAATATGTGTTTAACATCGTCTGGTGGTAAGCACATTGTGGCAAGATTTGCCAGTACCGTGAACATTTAAAAAAAAGTTGATATAAAAGAAAGGTTTAAAAAGATTGCAAAATCTAGAGAGGTGATTCATGTCTATAACGGAAACCTATTATTTGCTTATTTCAGATTTGTATCATACTCTTCAAATGCCCCGTACTTGGTCAGGACACACACATTTTAGAGACCAAGGCTATGTTTTAGTCTGGTATTTGTTTTTTATATACAACATGGCTTTGACCTCTTCTTTTGTGCTAAATTTTAATGTATAAGTAAATATAAATACTAATAAAACTCCCAAACATTAAACTCAGTTCCAAACAATGTAATTGTATATTCTTGTCAGCATTTAGATGGGTACACAATTACAATGGCTTTCAAACCCACTATTAGCACTGCATTCAGTTAGAAAATGGAGTGTACTAAAAGATAAGTGTCCCAGTATGCACCATCTAAATAACAATACTCACACTTATTATCTGGATCTAAGACATGCACAGCCATTCTCCACATTGGTGTTTATGTGTATTTGTGTTTGTTCAGGCATTTGTTTACCCCCTACTAGGAGCATAAAGGGAGTACATGTTAACTTATCAAAGGGACCGTCTGTCCCAGAGACCATAAGATTATTAGAAACTGGTTAATTTTCCCACAGTAACATGCATTTTAAAGAGTCTTCATCATCATCTTTGGTTAATGCCATGGACCTTTTTTAGGGCCCCATGTTACATTCATCAGTTATCAGAGTCACAAAGCCTGTGTAGAGTTTTCGGCAAAACAAAGACACAATGCATTGAATATTTTGTTTTCAGATGTCAAAAACTTGAGAAAATTAAGATGGTGAAAAGCTCTTAATTCTGTTTTACACACCTCACACAGAAACATATATGAGGCAAATACACAAATGCATATCGTCACTACTATGTACAGCTTTACCTATGGAATGTGTAAAAAGTATATTTTTCCTTTGTCACAAAAATATATACGCTGATTTCTCAGATTTAAGGAATAAAAAGATACTAAAAAATTTACTGTTACGTTTTCTTAAAATATCCCCATTTTTACCATATTGTTTGTAAAATGACAATGGCAAGTCTGAGTTGCAAAACAGTACGTATCTTCATATTGTAACCAATATTTGTTTGCCTAGGCTTTAAAGCTAACTTTAAAATGCTACTGCATGGATTTCCAATGTTTCTACATTTCCAGTAAACACTCTGTGAGCAAAAGCATTTCTTAAACCTTATCAGAGTAGGTCAAACAAACACCACTGTTTCTTCTTTACAGCACTCTACAAAAATTCTTGAGTAGGACGTAAACAGAGCACAGCCAATGTGGTATTTGCAATAGAGTACTGTCAGTCATTAAAAGCTAACAAACCTTTGCAAAGCAGGAATGCAGCAATAGAAATCCATTGTGCACCAACAATAGGACCCTGAACCTCCCTGCACCAAAAGCAGACCATTTTACTTTTAAAGCTATTGTCTGCCAAGTCCATGACAGAGCTTTTCCCCTGCAGCTAGACAAAATATTCACTGTAGTGTGCTTATAAAGAAACAGAAGTTTTCTGTCCAAGTTGCAGAGTTAAAGAAACAGCCACTAGATATCTGAAACCTGCAGAACATTCCTGGCCTCTTCATTAAGTAGTGTAAGTACTGTATAGAGTCACTTTTTTCAAGTACTCGACTTTTAGGATATGTTAAAGAAAAATGAATAACTTCTTTAAGACCAAGTTATTTGGAAAACGTAAAATCAGAGGTTTGTCTAACTCAGGTTTGTCATATCTGTGGATGAGTAAACATACTAATACTTAAGTCTGGATGAGGGCTATACATTAAATTCAGATTCAAATACATTTATTGAGCAGCCTATGTGTCAGGAACTATACTGGATCTTTTTGCCTGTATTTTCCCTCATTTAATCACAGCAACCAACTGAAGACTCAAGAGTGTGTTACTGCATCTGTTCCTCACGTTAAAACACATATATACACATATATAAGGAAAAATGGACTGGTCTGATGTTTCACAAAATGAAATGGAAAAATTAAGGCCTTAAATATTTTTCCTTATAGATTCATCTCATGTATACACAAAGAAATCATAATAAAAGCTACCAGTCTGAATGCCAAGTATCAAGCAGTATACTAGGTCCTTTACACATAGTATCTCAAACACCTCACAATAATATTCTAAATTACATATTGATATACCCATTCATATTTTAAGAAGCAATGCTTAGGGGGATATCATCACCTGCCCAATATTGAAATAAATTCAACTTATTGGATTTCAAAGTCTGTCTTTCTACACACACACACACACACACACACATAAACACACATTTTCATCTGCAAAAGAATTCTGGACAGTAGGAAAAACTACTGTTATTAAATCTACCAGATGAATGAAGAAAATATGTAAAGGCTAAACTTTTGAATTTTCCAGGGTAAGTTATATATATAACAATTATGATATCAAAAGGCATTTTTTATAGTTCTCATGATCCTAAAAATGTGGTCCAATCAGATGACAAAATGACACTGCATTTTAGAGCTCTGGAAAATTTAATGAAAACCTATGAGTAGGTTCAGAGGGACACAAGAAAATGCTTCATTTTACTTATATGTGGATGGAATGTTGTGTTGTAAGTCAAACAACCTGCATTATCACTAAGACTGATATCTAAGGTCTGGGGGGTAGGGTGGAGGGTGTATGTATATCATTTCACCTACTTGACCTGTCTATCTGAATTCCTGTAAAGAGTGTTTACCAGTCTACATCCCATATTCTATCAATTGCTGCAGTTTCAGTTTGTTTACACTGGTAGTTCCCTAAAGAAATAGTAAGAAATGATCTCATAATAATGATCACAATGGATGAGCAGTGACTGAACTTCTCTGAAAACTGTAGAGTATCAAAGAAAATTTATAATTAGAAATGTAAAAGACCCACTGGCAAAGTCCCAATATTTAAATACACCTGTTCACTAACGTGTGAAATTTATCACAATTATGTAAGTGCTGCTTCACTACGGAGTGAAAGAGATAACAATTATCTATTAATTTTGTAAAAGGATGTTTTAAAAAACATAATTGTATTTTATACTATGAATATGTTACCATACTGCATGCATAGTAATTTGCAAATGTTCAAGTTCTGGATCTTTTGTTTTCATGTTAAGATATGCTGCACTGTTTTGTTTCTGTTTTTTTGTTTTTTTTTTTAACTGTTTGTTTGTATTCAAATTGATCCCAGGTCTTTTGGACTGACCTGCATCCCAATCCCTTTTTATTTTGAGACAGGGTTTCTCTAATTGGATAAGCTGACCAGGCTGGAGGAGAACTTGCACTCCTCCTTCCTCAGTCTCCCAGAGTGCTGGGGTCTCAGGTGTACCATCACACCTGGTTTAAGCAGTGTTCTTAGGGTAAACACTTCTAAAGATTCTCCTGAGCATTCTTTCTCCTGAGATGTCTTTCTCTCAAGCAACAGAATATCATGATTACCTTCAAAATGGGAACTAGGTAGGACTTTTGATATTAAAATAAGTATACAAGTCAATTAATTACTGTTTTTGCAAAGTATTTCAGTTTACGGAATGTTGCTCAACATCACAAGTGTCAGTAGTGTATATAGCTATTACATATATTTTGTGGATGAGGAAACTAAGGTTTAGAAACATGCTTTACACAATGTCATTTATCTAGAACATAGAGCAGATAGAATACAAAACCAAGTACTCTTAATTCAAGGATCTGTATCTTCATGGAAAACTTAAATCACATATTTTATAAGAGAAAATAAAATAGATGTTAACAAGATAAGTTAGCAAAAAATGAAAGATAATCTTCACTAGCCCACATGTTAACATTAAGATGAATCTAATTAGTTACTTCTGTTTCTTTCTGCCATTCAACTCTTCTGATATATTTGCTTGTTCCCCCCCTCCCATCCTACTTCTTTGGCTCACATATGCTTCTTCACATCAGTGCCTATGGCAATCCCCACCAATGAATGGCCCCCCCAACTGTGGCAGCCATTGTTACAACAGCATCCTGACTCTTTAGGGCCTGTTCATTCCCTATAACTCGCACTCCATTTTCCCTTCAGTGCCAAATACTCTTAAGATCGACTCCCTCATCTGGAACAATGAGACCTAGAGACTCACGCCAACATATTGTAATTCTCCAACAAGCTGCCAGTGCCAAGAATTAAACCACATTCGCTCCAGTGCAGTAGCTTTACACACAAACTCAGGTTTTTTTGCTTTGTTTCTATGTGTTTTTTTTTCTTCTTAATCTCCCTTGAGCTGCTGTGGCAGAGCTCACTGAAAAATTGAACAAGCAAAAAAAACGTATGTATAATATTTGACTTTCTAAAACAAAGTGCCAAGAGTTAGGTCATACCAAATCTACCACTGTTTATACTTTAATTTTGTAGCTGAAACTAAGTTGAGTTAGTCTAGACATGGGGTAGTATACACATTTACGAATAGGAGGTTTTTTTTTTTTTGGAAGAAACAATAATATAGTTGAATTTCAAAATATACCAATACTTTCTCTAAAGTCAGGAAATACTAGCATATGTAAATTATGAGTGTCATAGAATCATATTTTTAAAGCTAAAAAAAGATCCTTGGATATTATTTAGATAAGCATTTCATAAATGTAATTTACCAAAAACATTTATTGGACATCAATGGAACATAAATGGTTTGTCTACTTGAAACAAAACTAAAACAAAATAGCATTCCATTATCATGTAAATCTAATTTACATTAAACAAATTTTGAATTTCATTTCTTCAGGAATTAGATCTTTTTAGCTGTTCAAAGATTGCCAGTCTTTAAGGGAGTTATGGATTATACAATATTCTTCAAATATTTTATCCAGGAAATTAGTGTTTGAAGATGATTATTTTGCTCAATTTGAGTAATATCTGGCCTAAGTAGACCTCTTCATTTTACAGACTGAAAATCATAAATTAGTTTAAATAACTTGCCTAAAATCACAAATCTAATTAAGGATATAGGCAGGACTGAGTGTAATTTGCAGTTCAGTGTTCTCTTCAATACAGTACCACATGCCTGTGGTATAATTTTGTTGTTTGTTTTTCCTTTTGATTCATTAAAGAGCCAAATATTTGAAAAATAAAATTTTGGCACCATTTTCTTCACCTCATCTAGTTTTACTTGCTAATTATATGACAGTAATCCTGTTAAAATTAGGTACTATTAACTCAATATTCTACTCTTGAAAACTTTCATCTGATAGCCCATGAAACTAACGAACAAAAAACAAGTTAGTGCATTATGCATGAGACAGGTAATTATAATTCAAAATTTAATATGTTGTTATTTAATTACTGAATTAAGGAAAATACGCTTATTTTTAAAGAGACAAGTGGGATAAGTCTGGAAATCACATCAGTAAGAAATCAATTCTTGCTGACAACAGCTACAGGTACAGACATTATGTGGGACTTTTTCTTTCCTGTGGTACTAGAGAGTTAATCTAGGGCCTTCACACTAAGATGGATCTCCACCCTTTTTAATTTTGAGACAGGGTCTTGCTAAGGCACTAAGTTGCTGAAACTAGGCCCCAGTTATGATCCTCCTCCCTCAGTATCGCAGAGTTCAGGGAATACACAGGAAATAATCGACTTTTACATATCTAGAAAGTTATCTGTCACTAAAGACCAGGAGGCCCTGAAACAATCCCCCTACCCAAGCCCTGCAGCTAGCCTGTTGCTGGAAATATTAAGTTTTTCCAGGAAATGTTAAAAAAAATTATACATACCACAACACACAATAGAAACACATGTGAGATTCCAAACCATTAGGATTTTAGTAAGCCTTAGTTTTATATGTAATTATCCTGAAGTGAATTAAGCTCCAGAAATACTATTAGTATTGCCAAAATACTTCTTGTTTCCACTTGAAAGTTAATAAGAGATTGCTAACAGAAAAAAAAACATTTCTGGCTGACTCAAGTTTTGAAATGTTTAAGGTACAATCAGTTTTTGGAATGAGCTATACCTAAGTCATTAGTCACAAGCTTAAACTTTCTCATTGTACCAGATGATATAATTAAAACACCTGTTCAATTACATCCAACACTGTATCATGTTTTAGAATATTTTTTGCACATGATTAATATGGCATAATTAGTACAGTACACTTTATACATACTTTTTACAAGACAGCTCTATCTTTTTTCATAGAAATCTGCATTAAAAGATAATTTATGCGTGATAAATTACGACTTTATCCACTCCATCTCTCAGAATATAACTGTATTTTCTTTAATAGACCAGAACTCTGTTTTGTTTTTGTTTCAAATATTAGATCCCAGCAAAATACCACAAGCTATTTGTGGGCAGCTCTTAAACATTAGTAATTGCAAGGAGTTATTCCTCATGTACAAAATCTCCTTTGTGTTTTACTATTAAACATAAAAAATAATAATTTAATATCATAAAGCCTCACTCCATCACTTACTTTTTTGTGATGTTTGGCAAGTAATTTAACCTCTCTATGCCTCAATTTAGTCACCTGAAAAGAGGATAATAACTGCACTTATTCCATGTTTACCAAGATAATTAATTTATGCAAAACACTTAAAACAGTGCAGGGCACACAGTTATACTTAAAAATATTAACTAGCATTAGACCTTCAATTCAGTATAAAATAATTCAAGAAAACTATTTCAAATATGTCTGTTTTGCCTCACCTTCATTTAAATTACCCAGAAATCAAAAGCTTCAACCAAGGACAAGAGTCTGTCTATAGACAGACTCAACTAATCTCTGTTTTTATGGGGTTTTTTCAGTTGTCTTTCTATCTTTCCAAAGGTTCTATTAGATCTTCAATGATATCTAAAGCTTTTAAAAAGCCAGTGCTGTTGACAAGTCAAAGGGAGCAACAAATAGCTTTGTAGTGCTCTTTTCCCAGGGCCACTCAACCAACACTAATAGCTATTATTTTTATTTATTAGCACTATAGCCTTGTCCTCTATCGTTGCTCACTCACCCCAACCCCTCAACAGCAAAACATTTTAACTTTTAATAGAATGGGAGAGTACAGGACTCTTGTGTAAGGCTTTTTCAGTAAAGTGCACAGGTAATGAATATTGTCCATTTGGATCTGCATAATTTATGATGTCAGCAAAGTGTGGGTGGAGAGATGTGAATCAAGTTCTAACCAATAGTTACAATGAAAAGGATCAGACTGATGAGGAGGAAGAAGCAAAAGGTTTACTAAGAAAGAAGGGATGGAAAAGAAAAGCAAAAGCTATAGGAAAGAAAACCAGGAGCAAAGATGTTTCTGATACATCCATATTAGTCAATTTATAAAAATCAAAATACTTCTTATAAAAGATTTTTGTGATTATTTTTATTAAATCAATCAAATAATCAACTTTCTAAGACCAATAATATTTTATTTTCTGTATATTTCATTTGAAATATTTTCTCCATTATGTATATATGCAACAAAATTTAGAAATGATGCCATAAGAACTAAATAATGTAGTATAAAATATGAGAATCAGAAATATTTAAAACAAATAAAGTCTCAATTTCACAAGACAAATTAACAAACTGAGGAAAAGCTTAAGACAGCTTAAACAAACCACATCCAATTAAAGATAAGAATGTATAGTTCTAAATAAACTACATATAATCATTTTTATATTTAGGAAAAGAGTTAAATGAATGTATACTTGAATTATAAATGGTTCAAGTAACCCCTATAAACACTGTATTTACATAATGATCCATTTAATTAAATATCTGGAACATGCTAAAAATAAAAATTAATGATCATATTTGTAGAATATTGGTATTCACAATTGGAAAAGTAGGTAGTAGAGAAGAGAATGCAGAAAGAAAAGTACAGAAATAGAAAATCATGTAACGTACATTAGAATAAGAAGTCCAATGCTTTACAAATGTGACAGAATATTTTACCACTGGAAGTGAGAATTAAAGCGCATAAAGCCTGATGCTAAAACACTATACATCCTGAGTCTTCTCTATCACAACATATGTGAACACAAATCGGAATCTCAGCCTGCCAGATGCCTGAAAAGATAGGAACAATAAAAACTGACATGATTCACATGATAAATCAGGAATTGCGATATGCAGGTTGTTAAATGGTTCAGATGCTTGTTATAATTCACTTTATACACTTTTATATCCTAATATAGACATAGTGTCAGATTTTAAAATCAAGAAAAATATTCTCTGATTTTTCAAAACTCGTATCAAAAAATTTGCACATAGTCTTCTCAACGAAAGTAGTCCATCTGCCTTAACAACTTGTTATATTTGATCTCTCAAAACCTTTTCATGAATTTTGGATTGTGTCAATTATTTTAGATTAAAAAATACAATAGTTTTATTTCTAATATTCACAAACTTACACACAAACCTGCAGTCGTCTTTTGTTTGCTACAATAATCTGGGGGTCCCAAGAATGCACAGCAGCAAAGCAAAAAAACCCCAAAATCTCCAAGCCAAAACCAATCTGTAAGGGTTCTCTTTAAAAAGTGCCTTCATTTAGAAAGAACAAGATAAAGAATTTAAAAAGCTCTGCAAGCTTTAGTATTTTTAGTGATAAAGGCAGTATGTATAAAATTAGATATTATAATCTATTGACACAAGAGGTGATCAAAATATATGGTGAATGTTTAATTCAAAAATTGTATTACACTTCGAGATGCACTGCCATTAATCCTGCCCAAAATACTCCCTCCTTTTTTAAAATTTATATACTAATTGGTCCATTTTAGGTATACAATACGTTTACATTTATCATTGGGTGCTTGTACCTGTACATGATATATCTTAGTTCTTATTTTTCCCCCATTACCTATGCATCCTTCCCTATTTACACAGACTTTTCCATTTTTTTTTTCTTTCTCATAATTTTTCCTTTCCTTTCTTCCCTTTCCCCTTCCCCTCCCACCACCCCTACTCCTTTGGACCTTTTCCTATTTCATATTATCAATTATTCGTTTTAATCATTTTCATCCTTATTTACACTTTCAGTTTCTCACACTAGAGAAAATATTCGGTATTTACACATGTGTGTCCTATTTATTTTACTTAAGAGTATGGCCTCAATATGCATCCATTTAGCTATAAATGTCTCTAGTTTCTCGTTCTTTATGGCTGAGTAGTACTCCATTTTATAAAAAAAACACATCTTCTTTATCCAGTCTCCAGTTGATGGGCACTTGGGCTGTTTCCAAACCTTAGCTATTACAAACTGTGCCGCTATAAACATAGGTGCACATATATCGCTGTGGTACGATTCTTTTAATTCTTTTGGGAAGATACTCAGCAGGGGAATAGCTGGGTCAAATGGGACTTCCAGACCTAGTTCTTTGAGGTATCTCCACACTGATTTCCATGGTGGTTGCACCAGTCTACACTCCCACCAACAATGGATAAGGGTCTCTCCACACCCCGACCAGGATTTGTTATTGGTTGATCTCTTGATAGCAGCTATTCCTTGTGGGGTGAGGTGGAATCTCAGTGTTGTTTTCAAATGCATCTCTCGAATGACCAGTGATGTTGAACATTTTTTCATACATTTATTTGCTGTTTTTACTTCTTTGTCTGAGAAATGTCTGTTCATTTCTGATGCTCAATACTCCCTCCTTGTGGAGCACATTTATCCCATCATTCTTGTCACTTTCTGAAGCCCTTCTGTAAGTCCTCTTTTGTGTGTGTTTTGTAAGGAGTGATCAAAAGTGAATGCTGCTGCCGATTGCCATCCAACAGAAAGGCAGGCTTTTGTGTCCTCATCCACCTTACTGGATCTGGTACTGTGCACCTTCAGGGTCTTCCCTAAAGTCAAAGTGACTATAAAAGATAAATGTTTCGAGTTGATGTAGGACAAAGCTGCCACAACAAGGCAACTAAATACACTCACAAAAGAGGACATCCAGGACGGCTGCAGAAAGTGGCAAGAAGGATGGGAGAAGTGTGCTTGAAGCAAAGGAGAGTATCTTGAGGGGGATTAATGGCAATGGGTATATTACTATACTAATCTTTAAAATTTTTAACTATTTACTATGTTTCAATCACACCTCATATATTTATTTCATTTCTGAATCAGTGACTATACAAAATTATTATCTTTGTTTTTAATGGCCTAACTAGGAGAGCTATCAGACTATTTATTTTAAAAAGCAAAATGTATGTCCTATACAGAAACTACTATTTTCATTATTTTGCACAATTTGCACACAAAATTCATGTGTACACACACACATACAGAGTTAGAGGTATCATACTTTTCCCATGTATGACAGAATCACCAGTTAGGCCTCTAATGGGCTGCCCAACCCTGTAAGGAGAGATACAGGCACTGAGCCAGGGCCTCTGACCTCAAGAAATTCACCATTTCCAAAGGAGATGTACAGATTGTAAACAGACTCTAAAATCTTTAATTCAAATTGCTATAGTGTCACTACATTGCTCTGCTAATGTCTCATTTATTGCAACAAATTAGAGAGTGCCTTACTTGAATTTAATTCACTAATAAATAGTAAATAATTGTGTGGATAGATTTTTTTCCCCCTACATGCTACCAGTACTGCCATGAAGCAAGAGTTCTCATGTAATCTGTTTATCAATTGAACCTGCAATAAAAAATTCTACTAGGTAATAATTTCCAAAAATGGGACCAATTTCTCATCTTGTACATAATTAGGAAACTAACTGAATCAAACTAGGAAGATAAAGTCAAATTAAAAGATCAGTATATGGATAAGAGTAGTAGAATGAATTAATTCAATAAAAAGTGTCCAGTTTGTATTTCTCCAGGCATGGAGGAGGACAACGGGAGTGGTTTCTGTGCATCCAGCTTTCATCATCACAGGGAAGGTGCCTCAAAATTCAAAATTCCAGAGGCCACAACAGCGTCTGATTCATTTGGATTACAGGAATATGAACTTTTCTTCATTCGCTTTGACAAATAAACACAATTCTGGGAATAAAAATATGGATAAAACACCCTATTTAGTCATTAGAAAATTGAATTTAAAACTTTTTACAAATGAATAAGACTTGGAAGAGTAGAATGCATTCATTGAATTCTCCTTAGGAGGAAGGAGAATTTCACTAACACCACACTGTCATTTGAGCATTTATTAACATTATTAACCAAAAAAATCCAAATATCTTCTAATACTTTCCTATTTTACAACTCTTTATAATATAGCCTTTCAAGTGAAAAGGAAAAAACATCAAGATGAAAAGCAATGAAGAATGACCAAGGAGCCCATATATATTTTAACTATTAAATAGGGGAAAATAAAGATAATTATTTACTGCTACATTGTGATCAAGTTTTTTAAAAATTTTACATAAGGGATCATAAATTATGTGACCACATGTTAACACATCTATTCCTTTTTTTAGGAGGGGCACCAGGGATTGAACTGGGGATCTTGCAATTGCAAGGCAGGTGGCAGAACCACTGAGCTAAATCCCCGCCCCTATTCCTTTTTTGTTGTTGTTTATTTGTTTGATTTGGTTTGGTTTTGTAGAGCTGGGGAACAGATAAATATTCTTCAACACAATTCACTACACACAGTAGAGGTGTAGGTGTTTATGTAAACAGCAGAGAAAGACGTTCCCAAGATGTCACTAAAATGACACATATTATCTGTGAATGGTGGAGAACCAAAGTGGGTAGGCTCAGAGAAGAATAATAGAATTAATGTTACAAGTAATTTGGTAAATCAGAGAAGAATGAATGACATAAAGTCTTTTCGACTTATAAAATTAATGTGTGTTATGGCAGAAAATAAAATTCTTTGTCTACACTTTGAATATAATTAAAATGGATTTCCACAGGTCAGCAACGATCTGACTTCGTCATAAACTCTTGAAAGCACTGGTTGGTAACGTCCACAGAATTCTGTTTCAGGCCAAATAACTGAGAGAAAAACGTGATACATAAACATTTGAGGATGATTAAATATTGGGAGGACAATGTAGGAAAGACAAATGGTCCTGCTGAATGTTCTTTTTCTCTCCTTTGCTTAGCTTTCCAGAAGTAAAACTGAAAAGCCTGATTCTCATATGTAATGATAGCTAAAGATATTGATCTATAGATATACACCACCGAAATCTCTTTCACAGACACATTTATTATAATTGACATAAATGTTTATATATAACTTGAATTTAACTCCTCATAAGAAATGTATCTAAGAAAGAAAAGTACATGGGTATGGAGAGGGCTCAGAGGATTTTCCTCATACTATGATGTATATTCCTTGCTTTCCTAATGATTCATTAAAATTTTTTTTTTGAAAATCAGGGGAAAGCTTATTAAAAATAGACTCGGGATTTTGGTGAAGTACAATGAAATATCAGCAGTTAAAAAAATTAAGATATAGATCAGTATTTCATTTCAAAAGGATGGGTGAACTCAAGGAAAATAAAGACCACCCAATTTCCTGACCTATGGGTCAGAGAGCAAGATTTTACAAACTTGGGAATGGTCTATTTTAAAGCCATGAAAATCTGTGGTCCATATGTTAGACACTCAAAGGTGTTAATACCCCTGGGAACTTTCCCCAAGGGACATGGAAACTCCAGGAACCTACTGTCCAGTTCCCAAAGGGAGTTGCAGAGTGTTTCACCCCTACAAGGTCTCTTTTATAAGACATTGCATCTCTTATCCAAACTGAACCCTGGAGTGCTCTCTTCAGCAGCATATATGCAAACTGAACACTAGAATCAATACTGCAGTTTCAAAAATGCCTCACTGTTCTCAAATAATTGGAAAAACTTATAATTCTAGGAAGAAGATTCAGATAAACTATAATCAATAATTAGGGTTAATTAGAAAAATATACTTGACTCACTCTTACAAGGTGTTTTGGATATAGGGCTTGAGTTCTTCAGTTAATTACAAGCATCCCAAATAATTCCAAATGGGGTGGCGGCTCTGTTCATATTTAAAATTGCACAAGGCACATATTTTAATGTAAGAAATTTGCTAAGCTATGCATTTAATTTATTGCAATAGATTTCTAATCAGCAAAACTGATCTTTATTACTTGACAGGAATCAACACTGAAAGATATATTAACTGCTTAAAATACATATTTATGAGATGAAAAACAGAAGACATATTCTCTTTCTAAAGAAAGGAAACGCATCATTGTTACATGGCAGTTATCAGAGAACAACAGAGAAATTAATTTGTATAATGAGAGGATTAAATTCTTTACAAGAATATTTCCAAAATGTATAAATTACATTAAAGTTCTTTCACAATCTAACAAAGTTTCCTATTATCAGTGGGTGCCAATTTATTATTTTAGTCCCTAATTCTAGATGTAAAACTTGAGTTGTTTCTCTTTCTTTCTCAGCAAATTGTTCAGCTTGTAGTGCAGCACCCACAGAAATTTTAAAGCAGCAAAGCCAAATCCCCAAAATGTGAAGAGCTCTGTGCCAAACAAAGCTGTATAAAAACTAAAATCCAACACTTTAAAAAATACTTGATTTGAGTTTAATTGAAACTCTTGTTTTCATACATATTTCAGCCTTTCTGTTGTTGTTGTGACATATAAAGTGCCTACAAAATAATGATCAGTGAGGTTTCACAGCATGGAGGGGGAAAATGAGAGGAAAAAAAAGTTTATTCCGCACTATTTGAATTACATTTAGGTGGTTCTCTATGGGGCTGCTACCAAATCCTTTAAGCCCACCAGTCTCTTACCTACATTAAATTAATGAGGCATCTCAAGCATTCATTCTTCACCAGCAGCTCCAGGCTCTCCACTTGGACACCTACAATTTACTAAATTACAAACAGTGACCTAGGGGAGACATCTGTCTGTTATATACAATATTGTATTATACAGTACGCTAGGAAAATACTGGAGAGATTAAGATGCTAAGATATATGTTGAATTATATTTTCTGGGGTTAATAGGGGACAATGTACAACTCTGTGATCTTCTCTTTATCGATAAAAATTCCTACTCTCCCATCAGGCAGTGAAGGCTTCTGAAGATCAACGTGATGAAATACAATGCTTTACAAGTCAATGCTAAGAGGTCTCTATTATGCCATGATACTCACTACCTCCATACAATACGTTTATTAAGCCTAAATACATTAAGCTTGATTATAATCAATTTTTTATAATACCACCTTCTTACTAATGCTCATAACACTTGGCTCCCAGGGATGTACTCATAATGAGATGGCCGGGTGTATTTTCCATTAAAGGGCTCTGCTGGAGTTTCTATAGTAGTTTTTCTCATATATTTCAAGTTAAATGCTCCCTCTATTCTTATGTTTGCTTCATAATAGCCAGTCCTTTTTCAAAGATTTATTTTCTATTTTGAAAAAAAAAATGCTACTTTTTCCTTTGTTCTCTTTCAGTTTCAGATCCACCTCCTTCCTCTTCCCTTGTCCATTCCAAAAAGTCTCCTCTTGTCTCCCTGCAGACCACCACCTTCTAGCCCCCAAATTGTTTCCACAATTTATATAGTCAAAAATATTTAGGAACCCTCCTCTCCCAGCAGGAGACTATTCAGTTAACAAAAACAAAACCCCACATTATCAAGGCTATAACTGAGCCAACAGGTACTGTAGCCATTTATATTATATGACCTCAGCAGTCTCTGATTGAATTGCAACCCTGCATTAAATCAAACAGTATGGGTTGCATGTGTGACTATAAAAGGTGGGTGTGCAAGGTGGAATCAGGAAGGGGATGGGGATGGCAAAGAGATGATTAAAACTCCTCAGAAAGAAAATCCCATTTCAGGTTGTATTTGTCTTCTTCTTTTAAAACATGCTCTTTACTTTGCTTTGGAATTTAGGCATTTTGTGAAATCTTCTGAACTGGTATTCCTAGGCATGTTTAAACAACAGAAATAATGGAAGCATAATTGATTGCAGCTGGGAACTGTCATCCTATCAGTAAGCAGCACCTAACTGGCAGATACTACAAGCTTGTTAAAGATTCCTTTATGAATTGGGCACTGTGAGAAGACTGGGCATTCTTTATCCCATGTATTCAAATCAAAATCTTCACTGATTTATTTCTCAAATTTTATTAGACTCAAAACAGTGAGTGGTTAGTCTGTTGGCCTCTTTCCAGTGTGTTTAGGCAGAGAAGGTGGGGTGCTTTGTTTCATAAAGTTAAATGTATAACAGGTTTCTAAACATGTCATATCTTTCAGTCATAGTGGAGATATTCAGTAAAAATAATCTTCTCGGTATATGAACTTGCATAGGAGAAAGGAGGAAAAATAAAAATTCCTTACTCAGAAATCCATTTTTGTGAATCAAATTACTATAAATTTCTCCATACATATCGTATTCTAATCAGAGACTACCAAGGCTTAATTCTTATCTGGAAGCAGCTTTTATATCATTCTTTAAGTTTACTTAACTCAAGACTTTCCCCCCGCCAAAAGAGAGGGGTGGAGGAGAAAGGAAAACTAATAATTCCACATTAACTTACTGAGAGAAAAGCTACAGTAAGTCCCTTTTCCTATTTTCTTATATTTGTGTAGCTGTTAGACATTTTGCAAAGGAGGGGAGTACCAGCCAGCCTTTCACAACAAAAGACCCACTGTCACTGAGCCAGTCCCAGACATGGTAGAAACCAGCCCACAGGAAAAGGCCTGGCTCCAATGTTAGGCCCCGGCCGAGTACAGTCACTATATTCACTCAAATTGGCAACAGGTCTCAGTGTTCCTGGCTTTGAGCTGTGAACAAGGGTCGGGATTGAATAACCAATTATACAACCGCTGACTGAGTTTATCCAAGGTTTGCAAACTGCTATAATAGCCCAGTATTCAACCAACTGTTTTATCCTTTTCCAGATATAGTGTCATATCTCCCCTTGTGCTCCATTTACATGTCACTTTATTACCTACAACCATTAAGAAGGTTAATACAGTGTCACAATCAATGCCTAAATGTTACCTACCTCTCTCTGGGGCATTTCCTATAGGCACTTTTCTCTGTCTTTCACTTTCTCTCTGCAAGTTAAACCAAGTTTCTGTCAAGTCTACAAAAGAGCTCATGAAAGAACAGTAGCCAAATGTCAACAGTTTTTCAAAATACTCCTTATACTAATAGGCTGATTAAACCTACCTTGATATATAAAAAAATATGAAAATTCTGAAATTTGGCAGTTCATAGTAGCACCCAATTTTGAGGTGCTCCTATACATTCACCCAAATGCATGCCTGCCTTCTGTGCCAAAATGGTTCATGGTTCAAAAAGACCTAAGAATTCTCAGTATCTTCATGCCTACCTTTATACAAAGAGGTTGGGATGGAAAAAGACAACAAAAATGGAATTCAAAGTACTCTTCATAAATATCTACAACTCATTTCTGAATGAGTACCTTTCCACCCCCCACCCCCCCCAAAAAAGAATAAGGGAAATGGTGGAGTCATCCAGTAGCTGTGAAGGAGCTGGCAGTTTTTGATATCCTCACCTTTGGTCTTTTATTTTTATCCCATGCTTGGATTTAACAGATGTTTTACATATAATATTATCTTCTCATTAATAGAGATTCTGGACCCAGACAACAAACACTGTAAGATGTTAATGAAAGAGATTCAAACAGTCACAAATGAGTGGAAAAATATGGCATGCTCATGAATGAGAAGAGTTGGTATTTTTAAATGTCCATAGCATGGAAGGTAATATAGTGTCATTGTAATCTCTATTAAAATCTCACTGGCATTTTTTGTAGAAACAGGAAAAAAACTGAAAAAATTGAATGGAAGCAAAAGAAAGGAAGAAGGAATGAATGAGCCAGCCAAAGTAATTCTAAGGAATTCTGAGAATAAAGTATCTTTTAATTAAAAGACATCCCAATGTAAAATTATATGACAAAACTATAAAAATCAAACAATATGGTACTGGCATAAAAAACAGGCACAGACACAAGGGAAACAAAACAGAAAATTCCCAAAGAAAACTAAACCTATATGGCCAACAAATATTTGACAACCAAAAAAGACACTACAGTGAGAAGATAGTTCCTTCAGTAAATGGTGCTGGGGAAACTGAATTTGCACATGCAATAAAATAAAAATGGATCCTTACCTCTCACCAAACACAATAACTCAAAATGGCTAAAAACCTAATCACAAGACCTGGGACCATAAAATTCCTTGAAGAAAACATGGGGGAAAGTCCCTTCACATTGGCCTTGGCAATGACTTCTTGGCTATCACACCAAAAGCTCAAGTTGTGAAGCAAAAATAAATACCTAGAACTTAAAAAGATTTTTGCACATCAAAGGGAGTAATCAATAAAAAGAGTAGACAACCTACAGAATCCAAAACACACTCACAAACCATATGTCAGCTAAGGGGTTGGTATCATAGATTAAAGAACTCATACAGTTCAATGGCAAGAAAACACAAAACCAGATTAAGAAATTGGCAAAGGACTTGAACAGACATTTCTCCAAAGATGACACCAAAGTTACCAGCAAGTACATGAAAAAGTGCTCAATAGCACTTATCTTTAGAGAAATACAAACTAAAACCACCATGAGAAGATAGCTATAATGAAACCCAAAAAACAGTCAGTGTTGACAAAGATATGAAGACAGCCCTGGACTGGAACAGCCACTATAGAAAACAATATCAAGATTCCTAAAGAAATTAAAAGCAAGAACACCACACGACTCAGCATTCTACTGGGGATATACCCAAAGGAAATGGAATCATCAATTTTTAAAGAGATCTACATGCCCATGTTCTTTGCATCATTATTCACAATAGCCAAGATAAAGAAACAACCTGGTTGCCCTTTAATGGATGAAAGGTTAAAGAAAAAGTCACGTGTAAATAATGTGCGCACACACACACACAAACACACACACACACACACACACATTTTCTACCTTAGAATGGGAGGGAATCCTGTCATTTGCCACAACAGGAATAGGCCTGAAAAACATTATGGTAAGTGAAAAAAGCCAAACTTAGAGAAGCACCAGATGTCCTCTCATACGTGGAGTCTAAAAAAAAAGCTGTCCTCAAAGTAGAGTAGTGATTATTAGGGCTTGGGAAGGGTCTGTGTGGAAAAAGAGAAGGTGGATTTGATCAGTGCACACTATATATATACGTATGGAAATATCTGGTATGTATATTAATAATATACAATTAATACATATTACATATTTAAAATATATAATTTAATGACCAAATAATCAAATCTCAAGCAGCTCAGAGAAGAGATCTTTTGTGTTTAAAGCAAATCACTACCTGCAAAAATTTTACACATTTTCATGTCCTCTAATAGTAATATGGTCTTCATTTATTAAACATATATTAGGCATAGCTATATGCAGTGCCAAATACAAAGATGATTCTAAGAAAAATTTACACTATTCTCTCTGCAATCATAAAATTCTGAATTTCATCATGGATTTCCTATACATCATCAGCTAGATAAAAATTTAAGCACTATTTTTATTATTTTATATTTAAAAATAAGAACTTCTAATTTCTTGATCCTCATCTGTAATTAGGAATAATTTGTTCAAATCTAGTGGTCATATGAACAGGCAAAATAGAATCTATTCTGAAGAACAGAATTGCGAAGGATCTCTCTCTCTCTCTTCCTCCCTCCAGTGATGGGGACAGAACATGAGGCCTCATTTGTACCAGACAAGTACTATACCACTGACCTACACTTTTCTTATTGTTACCCAGGCATTTACTAAATTAGAACTTTTTTGTGATCCTTTAAAAAAAGAGGAAAAAGAATTTGAGTTTTTATATATTGATGCTACCCCTGAAAGGTAATGTGTCACCCAACCTGCAATGTAAAGACCCAGATATTAACAAGAATCAAGTAAAGAGGCCAACATTTGCAGGTGGCTGACTGCAGTGGTGCCTTGACTTTATCAAAGGCAGTGTAGTGTGAAGAGAGAAAAACACCAGTAAGGCAAAATAAAATCTGAATCCACTTTAATAACAAGCGGACTTGGGCAACCTATTTAACTAAGGTCTCAGTTTGCTTACTGTACAAAGGGACATTAGAGCTGGGTGTAGTGATGAATGCATGGAATCCCAGCACTTTGGGAGGCTGAAGCAAAAGGATCACCAAGATTGAGCTCATCCCGAGTAACTTAGTGATTTAGAAAGAACCTATCTCAAAATAAAAAATAAGGGGCAAAGGATGTAGCACACTGTGAAAGCCCTGGGTTCAGTCTCCAGTAATACACACACACACACACACACACAAACATGTATGTTTTATGTGTGTACACACACAAATATATATCTCAGTTCAGAAACTTAATTCCTTCCACGATTCTGGTCACAAACCAAACTGGAGGAGAGCTGAATCAATTCAATGGGTAGGTTCAATGTTGACCCTATGGGAAATCTGATTCGGTTCTTGTCCAATTTGGTTTGCAATCAGCATACATTTGCTTTACAGAAGGTAGCTGCTATCACCTTCTTCATCACTGTATTAACACTGTCTCCTTACCTTTCACTGCCACAGTGAATACTTCTGTAAGCAGCAGAAACTTATTAAGAAGTATTCTAGAACTCAAACATTTATTTGTGGGTTTAAATAAATACTTTCTAAACCAAAGTTATGCTTTGATCTAGGCCATGAAACTGAACAATGGTAGAAAAATAAAACCGAAAAAAATGAAGCTTCCCTATTTTTTTCATAGTTTGGTTACAATTATAAATGGAATTACCCAGAACATTTACCTAATGTGTTTCAGTCAGATTTTGGAATGATAGGAAAGCCTAGTGTTGAAAAATGATTGTATTTTTTTTTCTCCAAAATTCTAATTTCAAAAGTGCTCCAATTAACCAATTTTTTTTGTTCTAAATTTTGGAAAACAGTTTTGTATAAATATGTAAAATATAAACAACTGATTCAATTACAAAACCATGACAAACTGTTAAGGTTTTGACTCTGATTATAATTATACCCTGACACCATTATTATAGCAAACTTAGAAAGTAGGGGGAGAGTTTTTCCCATTTCATCACCCTAAGGAAAAGAGTAATTCTGCACAGGAGAGTCCTCTGTTTTACACTGGGTCTTGATCCATGGGTCATTTTGTTCTGATGAAAAACTAATAGTGGGATATTCTGGCTAAGTGGAAAAATAGAATGCGACATGTTGCCGTGCTTTGGTAGACACTGACCAAATGACAATGGCATTTCCACTGTGACGAGATCCTGAGCTATTTCCATGTGTAGTCTGCCCTTGCTACTGACTTTATAATCTAAATGCAGTCTGTATGCGATTCCACTGTATTTATTTCCAAAAAAACTCTGATTAAATACTGAAGCTTTTAAAAGCACACTTGAAAATATTTTCATCCAGTTCCCTTCATTTTTTAATAAAGTGGACATGAAGGACATTAATACAGGAATATCTACAGAAGAAAACGGGGTTAAATGTGTCAAGTTTTGAAAGCTAAGTCTCCATGTCAATGAAATGGTCAGTATCATTCCAAGCAGGGTATGATATAGAAAATAAAGAAAAGAGCATAACAACAAGAGAAGGTCAAGCAAATTGAAAAGAAGGAGGAGGAGGAGGGGGAGGAGGGGGAGGAGGAGGGGGAGGAGGAGGGGGAGGGGGAGGGGGAGGGGGAGGAGGGGGAGGGGGAGGGGGAGGAGGGGGAGGGGGAGGAGGAGGGGAGGAGGGGGAGGGGGGGAGGAGGAGGGGAGGAGGGGGAGGGGGGGAGGAGGAGGGGAGGAGGAGGGGAGGAGGGGGAGGAGGAGGGGAGGAGGGGGAGGGGGGGAGGAGGAGGGGGAGGAGGAGGAGGAAGGGGAGGAGGAGGAGGAGGAGAAGGAGGAGGAGGGGAGGAGACGAGGAGGATGACGGCTAATGTAGGCCATAAAATGCACATCCTCAGTATGCCTATATACACAGCTAAAATTAGAAAGGTAGAGGAAAGTCATACCTTGAAGGCTCATACCATAAGAGAGAAACAGCAAGGTTTCCCCTGAAAGTAGACAGGGAACTGAAGTAATCAAATTGGCAAATTCACTGCCTTTAGGAATGACTCAGGAAGTGACACCCCAAAATGAAGGTCTCAGAAACAGCAAAGTTTAGAAGCAAAGTTTCTGTTTGACCTCCTATTGCTTTCATCTCTGTCTTCATTCTCAAGACCAGATATTAAAACTAGAATTCCTCATTCACAAGGACCGCAGCAAAAAGAATCCCTTCCTCCTAAAGCAGGTATAAAACCTAAGAACATGCTCTAACTTTCCCTCATTTTTCTGTGGAAGAGTAGGCCATAAAGAAATTCTCTGATTTACCTTATTTGTAATTCATAAGAACTCCATTCTAGAAAGGGTACTTGCTCATACTCAAAAGAAAGGGCTGCATAGAGAGGTCGATAGGAGTCTAAATAGACGGGTCTTGCTGGGCTCCCCCACCCCGAGTCTGTTATTCTTGGCCCATACCCTTTTGATCAGCCACATTCTGCATAGCTCTCCCTGCTTTATTGAACCTAAGGGGGGAAAAAATACTTTACTCTGGATCTGTGTCTTGAACGTAAAGCCTGCTGTGTGACATAAAACTGTGATGAAAGAAATTTCTCATGCTCTCTTTTGTTAACCTGTCTGTGTTGGCCCTGATTCTTCCTGATGAGTAGGGAAGGGATACATCTTCCCCCTGACAGAAGGGCTGAGAGCCAACTTAGATGATACAGTCCGGTGCAGCGTGACCTGTGGCTGGAAGCCCTCATACCCAGTGCTGTTGACAACTGGAGAGACAGAGCAAAAAGAAAAGAACCGTCTGCTCTACAACAGCGGTGAGGCTCAAGGCCAAAAAAACGTGTGTGTGTAAATAAATGGTGCTTGGAACTAAGGGACTGAGGCAGGTGTCTGAAGCTGGTCCTGAGGGCAGAAACAATGAAGACAGAAAAGTGGGAACAAATCAAAAGGCTCAGACGTAACTACAATCTCAATTAATTTAAACAATGTAACTTTCAGTTGTTTTACTGAGTAAATAAGTGTCTGCAGTAGAGAAATCATTCTAAGCTTACAGCCAATGAATATGTTTTACTAAATATAAAACGTAATTTTGATAAATTATCATTTAAAGACAGAAGGTTTAGACAATGCCATTTTGAGAGATATTGAACATTTTTCCCATGACTCTTCAACCACAAGTGCAAGTTCAAGAACAATTATTGTGAAAAGGAGGACCCCACTTACTACAAAATCATCTGAATCCAGTACATCAGGGTTGACTCTCCTTAGTACATTAACTCAGTCCCTTCTGAAACTTTGAGACTTGCTGCCCAATATGCACCAAAGACACATACACATGGCAAAATAAAATGACCAAGCAGGAAACTAATTTTAATATGCATTCATACATAAACTAAAACATGGCCAATCTTGCTCAGTTTGAGAATTTTTTTTTTTTTTGGGGTACCAGGGATCGAACTTGGGTCCTTGCGCTTGTGCAGCAGGCAGCAAAACCACTGAGCTAAATCCCTGGCCCCCTGACAATTTTTAATTAAAGATAATGGCTAGTGTGAAAATACCTGTGATTTTAATATATACACTGAATAATAACACAATCATATTTTCTGCTGAAAATGTTCCCCATCCCTATGATGAAACTAAAATTTTACAGTTTGATCCAAGTAAAAAATACTGGTCTGAATTTAATTGCATGGGAACCCATTGTTTAAGTTTTCTGGAAAATTATTTTGATTTTCAATATGTAGCTTTGAGAAACTTTCTGCAAGTGTTATTTGTTCTTTGAATCTGTAATTTTATATATGATATATATGTATAATAGATAAATCTATGGGCATACATACTGTGATTAGTGACAGAATAACACAAGTCGTGTTTACATGAGAAAAAGATTGCTTATATGTGAGCTCACATCTGAGTATGTGTGTGTCACATGTCAGTACACATGAGTATTCTAATCTAAGGACAAGGTCCATATTGACAGTTAACAGATACCACAATGAGCTAAACAGTTTTTCCCAAATTGGTATTTACTGGTTTGTCGTCTCTGGACAAAAATTTAAAAATGTTATTTCTAACAAGACTTACACTGTCACTTTAGGATTAACTGAAAAATTTGAATACTGTATTAGGGTTAGAATGTCTAATAAAGTATATTAATCAGATGATAGTTTGATTAATACCTGCCTTGTGTCAGCAGAAATAGCACTCATTAGTTCTTAATTTTGGAAGATTTTCTATTAAAGAACTACAGATTATACATAATTAAAGAGAAAAAGAAAAGTAGTTTGTATGTGCAGTACATCATTAGGTATTTTGTAGGTTTTTTTTATAATTACATATATGCTTTCATATATATATACACACACATATTTTTAAAATACACATATTTTTAAAAAGCCGAGGGGCCAGGGATTTAGCTCAGTGGCACTGGGCGGGCCTGCCTTGCAAGTGCAAGGTCCTGAGTTCGATTCCCGGTACCAATAAATAAATAAATAAATAAATACAAAGCCGATACTCATAAAGCAAAAGGAAATAAATGTTAACTTGGTAATACTGATTTTGAGTGACTGAAAAATAGACAAGAAAGAAATCTATCAGTGCTAAAATTAATCCAAACCTTTTGAATGAGGCAGAATTTATTTTAAATCAACAGAGATTAGAACATGAACACAACACTGGGGCTAGAATGAGCAGGCATTTACAAAGAGTAGAAAAGTTTTATTTGGCAGTGCTGATAGGTTATTTGATAAATAATGAGCAATTAATTGGATCATAAAATTTTGGAGGCCTTGAGAAGAGGCTGAGTTTGCATTTGATGACATGGACAATACAGAGCCAGGAAAGTATTTGAAATAGGACTACAAAATAGTCGAGTGGTATTTCACAGCTTGTGTTTGGTGGGGAACAGGAACAGTGGTAAGGATATGAGGCTTCATGTGTTAAGGAAAGGACCCCTGCTGACCTCCCTAGACCTTCCTTTCTGAAGGGGAGGAGGGCCCAGGAAGAAGGGCTGCATACTGTTTAGGAAACAGGGGAGTTAGTGTTTACCCACTTTCATTATGTTTACTGATTTGGGCAGTCACATTGTTCCTGTGATTCCCTTCCCTCATTCTCAATTTTGAGGGTTCTGTGAGGACTGAGAAAATAGTCCCCATATTCCGAAAAAAGGACAAAATACCCAAAGTAAGCTTTCTTATCCAAAGAAGCACAAAGGACTCAACTTTCCTATACTTTCTTTCCTTCTTCCATGTTTTAATGAAAAACTCTGCTGTTACTATGGAAGAGTTTTTGTTTGTTTGCTTGTTTGTTCCCCATTTTTTAAATCTCACATCTCTGCTCTGGTCAACTAACTGTAAGGCTCTAAGCCACCTCCACATAATCTATTTGTTATAACATTGTCACAGATGACTGTTACTAATAGGTAACTGTAAAAAAAATCATGGAAATAAAGAAAATATGCATATGACAGGTAAGAAGGTGTAATTGTTAAAAAAAGAGCTGTGATTCCCTTTATTTTATAAAAGAAGGAAAACTAATCAGTTTTATTTTACTACTCACAATCCTCCTGCAATTCAAAATACATTCTAAACTGATGAAAAGTAAAAGAAGGAAAACAGTTTCAGGTAAACCACTAAAAATGAAGAAAATGTATTTGTCACAGAAAAGCTAAAACTTAAAACACATTTGAATACATTGTTCCCTCTTCCTCCTCTCCTCCCCCTTTTCTTGTTCCCCTTTTCCCCTCTCTCCTTGTATTTTTTCCCATCTGCTCCTTAGAACACAATCAGTCTTTCTTCAGAGAGAATGTTTTTTCTTTATTTTTAAATCAACACAGGATCAGGGAAAATTTGGAAGACCGAAACCAAATTAAAGGCCAAATCCAGAAACTACTTTTATTTAGGCAAAGTTAAACTGAAATGAGTTGAGACCATTTTTAAACTAACAAAAGATAGTACATTTTTAAGTTTAAAATAAACTAATGGAAACTCAAATTAAAAAGACTGGGATTTGATGATAATTCTGAACTGGCTTTTTACAAAATTCCACAGCATTATATCTATCACTTTTGAGGCTTGCAACAAATGTAAAATGTTGGATTCTTTCTAATTTATATTAGCATATCATGAGTATCTTCCTATATTATCACTTTCCCACTCTAGTGAACCCTTAGCACAAACAGAGCTAAAAGTATTCATATCAGGAAGTTTCATGCTTTCTTTAAGAATTTGGTAGTAAAAAATATAATTCTCTAACAGGGAGATAGTAAGCCTCAGAATCAAAGCTTAATGGACAAAATCAGAGATATGTAGAAGAAGAAAGGCTCCTCAGGTCCTAAAAATTTAATGTAACCTGTTTGAAGGTATTAACATATCTAAAGTCTGTGCAGAAGGTCTAGGCATCCACAAATCTGGATGCAAGTAGGAATTTGGATTGGGTGAATACAGAAAAGAATCAGAAAAGTACTCTTAAACAAAATGACCAAGAGCCTGGTCACAATAGCAAGGCACATAATCCCTATCGTTGTAAATGCATTAGATATAAATACTAAACCTATGTGACCCTCTTCATCTATGACCATGCTTATCATCAGTTTAAAGGCAATTATTTAGCTTTCCACATGAACAGACCTACACGAAGAGAATATGTTAGTCTTGTCACAAGGACTCCCAGTATTCTGCACTTTGGAATAATTATTCTTTATTTTAAAGCTATACTTTTGCCTTCTGGCCAAACCCACTAATCTCCCATACTTAGATGAAGTGAACCACAGAGAGACAGATGTGCTTTCTATGCTGGCAAAGTCAGATTTACAAGGTCATAACTCTGATTATCAAGTTAATCCTACTCTCCTGGAAGGCAGTTTGTGTGCCCTTCTTCCGAGGAAAGCACACTTCCATCCCTGTCCCTTCTCAGTTCAAATGCCAACTCCTTGAACAAACTTTTTCTTACTATTTTGTCTAAATTGGCCCATATATACAATTTTGCTGCAGAGCAAACAGTGCCTGAGAACATCCTTCCTCATTTATTTGCTTATTATCTGTTTCCATCTACTAGAATATAAGCCCTATGAAAAAGAAGAGACTTTATCTACTTTCCTAATCACAGTATCTCCAGTGCCTAGAACAACGTGGGGATCATATAACACACTTTATAGCTGTATGTTAATATATGATAAATAGAAATAAATAGGGAGTGGGCTGGGGATGTAGCTCAATGGTGCCGGGCCTGCCTGGCAAGCATAAGGTCCTGAGTTTGATCCCCGGCACTGGAAAAAAAAACAGGAGGTTATGCCTAAGAATTATACCTACTAGGTATAACAACTGCATTCAAACAAAATTACCTTAGTCATTGTACAATCCTGGAAGGTGTACTAATTCTGGAGGATGAGTAAATACTTAAATGATTATTTGAAAAAACTAAGTAAACATTAAAAAGTAGCATACTACAATTTAGAAATACAGTAAATTTGACCAAATGCTAGGTAATTAATTTGAAACAGAAATTCACTTTCTCTAGACTTCATTTAGAAAACTAATCTCTTGTCTTGGAAGCCTTTGTTCTTATTCTAGCAAACAAATTAACAGTCCTAATAATACTGCTACAAATAAAAATGTGCAATGGAAGGTGTTAAGCATCAGAAAACCATTTAGCAAAGTTCTACTTAAGAAGTTTTCATTTTATCTTTGTCTTAATTTCACAGTAAATTCATAAAAATTTTATGAAAAACAGACATTTTGATAATCTTCAGTTGTCATAGGACCAATTGCAGGTTACAAAGAAGCCATTCAGGGAACCAACTGGGGCACTTCTTCCTGGCCTCCTGGAGACAGTGTCTCAAAGAACTGCTCTAAGATGTTTTTCAACACACTGCAACCAAGTTGTACTTGTCTTAACCAAAGTCAATCAGAATTGAATCACTTAAAAATTAGTGTCTGAAATTACCAAACAAATCATTAAATACCTTATCAAATTGAGTATACTTAATGCCCCATTATGACACCATTAAAAAGGAAACAGGATCAAGGCTAGAAAGACTTGGTTCTTGACCATGCTTCTGTATCAATCATTGAGCATGTTTGAGCAAATTGTGACATCATATAGGCTCCTTCTATGCAAGACAAGGGACTGGATGATACAGGTCTCTAAAACTAGAGCTAGATTTATTTCATTAGCACATTCCATTTATGTATAAACAGAAATAAAATGGAAATATGCACCAAAAATGTTACCATGTGAATACAGAGACTTTTTTGGAGTTCTACTGATGATTCAGTTTTGAAGAAGTATTGCTATGTTTTCTTCATGGCATTAAAGAAAATCTCATGTATTTAATCAATACTTTGTGCTGCTTCTTTGGGAAAGATCACAACTGACAAGTATTTTTGATACATATTTATTTATTAATAATAACATGGTTATATAAAGTAAATTTCATAAGAGGTGGTTGTTTTTCAGTCTGAGAGGTTTTATTGAGAATTTAGACATTTGGACAGGCATAGAATTCACATTTTACTATTTAAAATTGGTCTTTATAACTTGTAAATCAAAATACACTACATTAAATACCTAATTTTTCCATTTCCATCAGTTTGTTGTTGTAGGAATAGTATAAATGCTGAATTGGTGTCATTTGTGTTTAAACCAAACACTGATTTATTTTGGAAAAAATAACAAGTAGTTGGATGTTACAAAATTAAATAAAAACATTTTAAGGAAAAGTCTAAATTATTACAAATATTTAGTAAATATTGATGTTTATTCCAAAAAGTTACTTTTTATCTAATAACTTGCTTTCCTAAGAATTATATGAACAAAATATAAAGTGAGCAATTTTTGTTTTGTTTTCAATTCCAAATCCACTTTTTAAAATATCATGAATAAATCACTTATATAGACAATAATGTTAAAGAATACGATGCTTATTTTAAAAGTTTTCATAAAACAATAAAGTTTACACACACAAACACACTACTAAAATGCATTGGGAAAGATATTTTATGAAAAAAATAGTATTGTTTCCTAAATTTATGACGTCCATCCAAATCAACTTAGCATCAAAAAATTAAGCACGAAGAATTACATTTTTTTCTTGCTGTTGTTAAATTTTTTCCTCCAATTTTTATTGGTATTTTCTTTTCCTGTTGGGTCCACAATCACAAACAGAAAAGTAGAAATGTTAAGAATTTTAAACGGTGGGAAAAGCATGTAATCAGGCCTCTTTAATTTTAAAATAAGAACATTTTTTCTAGTTATGAATTCATGCTTTTTATTTTGAAAAGAATTATCAGACCATTCTTTCCCCATTGCTTACCTAATTTTCTCCCAAGGAAAATAAAATCATAGTATAAGAAGATACAGGTATTAAGAAATCATTGGTTTATTCCACACAAGCTAGTATTTCAATCATATCAGAAAGGCAATTTTCCATTTTGATATACTGAAAAGTTGATTCTGTACTATTAGTGACAGGTTTCAGACAACCACTGTACAGATGTATTTAAATTTTTAGAAGGGTTTGTTTTAAATACACATATTTTTGTTTTAAAAATGATAATTACTGTTTAAATATTGATTGATAAGGAATTTAAAGACAATTCTGAGAATATAAGTATATAAATGGAGTAAGATCTGATTTAAAGGAAGAATTTTAATTTATTTCAATTCAATAAACAATAAATACCTGCTTTTCAGGTGACAGAAACCTAGAAGTTGTAGTACTCTTATAGGAGATTAATATACTTCTCATATCAATCTGGAATTAGGTTATCAGAAGAAATTTTAATAATAGACTATGCAGCAATATCATACAAAAATCCATAAATAAAAAATAAAACATATTTTGAGGTAAGTAAAATGTACTGTCAATGATGCAGTATATATCTGCATCATTCTTCCTTTAACTTGTCATCAAATAAGCAAAGACTAGAACTGAAGGTTTAAGAGAACAATTATAAAAGATTTTAACTAAAAATCATTTATAGTCACACATTTTCACCTTTCTTTAAATTAGTTAAGAGTGCTATTTTGATGTTAGTAATGAAATGAAAGGTTTACTGTGATTGTAGTTTAAGAAGCACTACATTACCCACATAAATACATACATTGCTCACCACATACCCATACACATACTGTAAAATAGAACAAAAAGTCATAGAAACTATTTTCTCCCATAGGCATTTTGCCATTTTTTAGATTTATGCAAATCACAGAACTTCTTTTGGCTTGGGGTGCTAGTAGTGGGAGGGGCAGAGGATCTAATAGAATCACATAATTTCTAGACACTTCCAAACTATAATTTTAAAAACTAAATATTCATTTAAAATTAACTATCTCTGGGTTTATTTCAGTACAAAAATTGATAAAACAAGCACTTAGTATATATAAAAGCAGAAAAAAAAGCTTAAAATGTAAATGGGATTGTAGAAGTACTTAAGATTTTGAATATAAAGACCGAAAAGAGATCTGAAATTTTAAATTCCTAAATTGGTCCCCAGTATGAAAAGCTACTTTCAGGAATATCAAAAAACTTTTATCTCACATTTTGCTACTATCAATTCTTTTGTAACTGTTGATAAACAAAACATTTAAAATTCACTCATTAAAAGTAAGTCCAAATTTGCCGATTATTTCAAGCTTAAAACAAAATTAGAATGAGAACCTGAAAGTGCTACTTTAATTCTAACTCCAAAAGAGAAAGAAGCTTTTAAGAATTGAAACTGTTAGATGTCAAGTTCAATACCCTAGGAAGCACTTATATCTTGATTCTAGATTTGCTTTATACAGACTGAATGATGAGCTGATTATGAGGAATGCCAAGGTTTCCGTTTGACTGGATATCTGAGTTTAATTGAGGAATCCATACCCTGAGATTATGATCAAAACATATTTAAATAACAACAATGTAAAAAATATATGAGACATTTTAACAATACACTGCAGAGCCAATAACTAGCACATAAGCATGGGAACTCTATTTTGTGCCAGATGTTAAGTTCTTGATCTTAGAAAGAGGAGGAGGAGGCACAGACAGTCGAAGTAGTAGAGGGGTACTCGGTACACTCAGCGCGTGGGGTACTGGCTCATATCAGTAAGGAAGATGAATTTTAATTTTTCTAATGTGTACTTGATAAAAGTTGGTCTGTCTCATCAAAATATCTGTTTGAGTATGTATAACTTGTAGACGATGTTTTCTAACCAACAGCAGAGTATATCTAATTTTCTTATTTATTTTTTTTGTATCCCTAAGAGCTAGAACAGTACCTGATAAAGTAGGTCCTCAGTAACTATTCACTGGGTTAATAAATGAAATTTTATCTATCAATTGAACTAAACAGTTTTGACAATTTTCCATCATATAATTTCAATTTATAGTAAATTTAGTTTCTTAAAACTATCAAGGGTACCAAAGAGTACCATGTAATTTTAACAGGTATTGGGGTTAAAATGTGTTGAGTCCTTCAGAGAACAAAGCATTTATTTTTTATTTTTTATTTTTTTGGTACTGAGGATTGAACTCAGGTCCTTGCGCTTGCTAGGCAGGTGGCATAACCACTGAGCTAAATCCCTGGCTCAAAGCATTTTATTATCAATAAGGTTTGAATAGAGAGCAATGAGATCCAAAAGCCTTACTCATCCTAAAAAATGTGTTTCTTCATCCTAAAAAAATGAAGATATTATTCATGGTAATTTCCAACATGACAGGAATGGGAAATTAGAAACTGTAAAAATATATGATATTGAGATGTGATGTTAAGTCAGAAGGGTTGGGACTAGGATCTATCTATACCTCCTGGTAGCCCTAAATATTTTATGGCATACTTAAGAGCAGTTAAAACCCCTTCTTTTCCATATCATTGGTTAAAATGTAATTACACATTTGCTCTGATTCAAGGTTTGCATATATGATAAACAGTCATCTGAAATTATCCATAGCAATTTAATTATAATCATAATTGTATTCCCTATGAGAACACTGATTGCTAACATGGGACTTTAAAATCATTATTTAGAAAACACAGTATTGTGTGATACACTGCTCTATTTAAAAAATAAACCATAGTGCCTGCTGTCTTCTAATCAGTTTAAAGTACTTCAACTTAGAAAAGATGTTTTGCAAAATTTAGAAACACTATTAATGTGACTTGTAAAGTGAAAGACTTATAAATTCATAAAATTTGAGTTAAAGAATTAAGATCATGTCTATTATAGATCAATATTATCAGAGGCAGTATGTATGAAAATGAGAAAGTGTACTTATTTGGAAATGAAAGGCAGCAGCAGAAGTTAACAGAGTCAGAATGAAGGGAAAATTGTCATATTAACTCAGCATGAAGGATAATTGCTCATCTATTTAATGTTGGAATTCCTATAGATGTTATACTAGGCATGACAAAAAAATAAGATTAAGTGATAGCTAAAATAGATGGGAAAGTATTTTAAAAAGGTCTGTCTCAGTATTATGGTCTTTCCACTAACAGAAAGAAGAATTGAAGTTACAGAAAGACATCAAAGGAAACAAGCAAACAAAAACAAATGAGGAAATAGAGAAAAATATTTGAAAATAAAATAAATTGAGTGGGTCCAAGTCACACAGTAGCACGTGTAAACTTCAGGTCTGGAACAACTGTTAGAGCTACCGATTGTCCAGAACTACAAGACAAACAGCTTCCAGTTGTATGATATCTATCAAAAACAAATCAGTTGCTTAGGTATAAAAGGCTTTTGTGATACACAAATCTGGGTAAAAATTTTCTCCTGGGTTCTCATTAATGGAACACTGCAAGTGATTTAGTGAACTATATTCTTGTAGCAGCGATCTTTATGAATATTTCCTTTTAAATTCTTCAATGCAGACTAATGAAATAATGCTAACACATTGTTTCATAAAAGTGATTGTACAACAGCCTAAGAATGGAGCCTGATGAAGTTCTGCTTCAGCCAGGGATACAACTGAAAAACCTTTAGGTGTGCTTATGGACTTGGAGCACAGATATAAATATTCTATTTTGTAACTGTAGTTCTGATTAAGAATGGAAGAGCAGAAAATTCAGATTTTTATATAATTTCACAATAACATGGAAAGTAGAGATTATATATATTGCTGATTAGATTTATTCAATAAATAATTTTATATTGTTAATCAATAATTTGATATACTTTTTAAACTTTTATATTTATTTACTTATTTTGTACTTATGAGGCTTGAATCCAGGGCTTTAAACAATGTAGATAAGTGTTCTCCCCAAGCTAATTCCCAGACTAATAATTTAATAAATATTAATTGAGCTTATACTGTGTGCGAGACACTGTCTAGAAATGAAGAATAATACTGGATTTAGATAAAAATGTAGAACAAGTACCATTAAATGGTACTGTCTGTGTTTATTATAGCTGAAGGAACCCATACACAAAATTAATATATTAAAGGTTATAGAGAGCATCTATAACCTATCTGTGTCATCGATCAATAAATCTCCAGATGGCAGAATTACCACACTTAAGTAAAAATGTCTCTAAAACCTTAAACAGCAATCACAAATGCCAATGACTGACACCAGCAATTTGTCCAAGAAATCTAGCTTTGAGGTGTGCCATAGAGTGTACAGAAAAGGAAAGAGAGAGAAAAAAGGAAGAAACAAATGGAATGAATGGCTACCATGATGTAATTAAAGATCACCTGTTTCTTACTTTAAGTCTGATCCTTCCTTTGAAACCCCTCCAAATGTTAACATTTTAAAAGCTCCTTTGCTGTACACTTTAAATATATTTTAATTCCAATAGTAATAATACATATTTCCAACACTGTTCAATGAACATGTGTTTTTTCTTATTCTTACTAATATTAACCTTGCAAGTGATTGAATGGAACACAGATATTCTAGGAAGTGTGATATGAAAAAGATTTTTTTTACTCTGTCTGCCATTAGCCTATGGATAAAGAAGAATACATTGTTTTTTAAAAGCGTATATGTTATAGGGGCAAAGATTCACGGGTTAAACACTAATGAGAGACAGATTTAAACTGTTTCTTAGCCGTATGCTATTGATTACAAGAAGGCCAGCTTTTCCTATTGTTTGTCTATTAAGGGGTGAAAGGATTGTCAATTTAAATTCTTCCTAAGTGTTAGCTTCTAAAATAGATTCTGCTAGCTGTTTCAAAATTAAAACTGCTACAGACAAGTTTTACATTTATTTCATTTGTAGTGGTTATCCCTTATCCAGTTTCACTTTGTGTGATTTCAAATATCTACAATGAATAGCAGTCTGAAAAAAGTTGTCTTGGCTCTTTCAAGAGGGAGAGACCACATTCTCTTAACTTTTATTATATCGTTACAGTTACCCTATTTTATTAGTAGTAATTGTCATTAACCTTTTACTGGGCCTAATTCACAAATTATGTACATATAGAAAAATACACTTTGGGTTTCATACTCTCTGAAGTTTCAGACATCCACTTGGTATGTATCCTTCATAGAAAAGAGGCAACTACTATAGTTTACTTTTTTGCCCTAACCTGTTTTAAAAACTGAGTTATAAATTAAGAAAACCTTCATTATTAAATTATGTTACAACCAATTACTTTTATAGAACTACATAGAGAAATATTAACTGAGAGCTCAAAGATTACTTTCCTATTGTGTTAATATAAACAAAGTTAGCATAAAATTTATCTGTCAAGTAAATAAACTTTAAAAAGATCTAGAGAAGAAAATCATATTTACAAATATGCCAGTTTGAATTTCAAGGTCTACAGGAAGATAAAAGAAAAAGGTAATAGAACAGAAATCACTGCTATTGCTATTTGAATGCAGCTAACAGAATCAAATCTTCATCTAGATTTTATCAGATATATGTGAGGAGAAAAATAATTATATCCATAGAAATGGAAACAACCAGCCTCAGTAAAATGAAATACTGCAGATTGATAAAGCTCAACCCTATCATTCACAGAATGAACTGTATAGCATTTATCACAGGAAGCTTTCTATAAGTATTCTTCTGAGAATTGACTGTATGGAGAAACAATAAAAACTCTAAATATGTGCATAAGCTGTATCAAATACAGCAAATATGTTCATATAGAATGAATCTAACAATCTTGGCTCACTGTGATAACCATTGTGATAACAATTATAAAATCGAACAAGGAATATATAAAAAACATATAGAAAAACATTTGCCTTAATTTTCTCATTTTATGCATTGTAATTTAATTGGCAGAAGACATTAATGTCTTCATTTCAATAAGTTTTTCTGTGTTTATGTAAATTTTATTATCTCATAATCACATTTCAAGTGTCATGATTTTGCAAAATATAAACTAGTATGTATTAAATGTGGGAAAGATTTTATGAAAGGCACTGTTCTAAAGGAAGAAAATTTCTATCAAGAACCAATATCATATATCCAGTAAATAACCCAATAGCTAGTTTATGACATTACACTCATAATTCTTGTAATTCTCTTACATAACTTTTCTGACTTTTCCTACAGGGCCTGCCCTATTTCCCCTCCTCTCCCACACAAATACATATATAAACACACATACAGAGGAAAGTTCTATGAATACTCTTCTCTAGAATCCATACATTTTCCACACTATTGATCTTAACTATTTCCATTATCACTTCTATGTAAATTAATCCACAATCTTTCTACTTATGACATTCAGATATACCTTCTAAATAGCTCTGTCATTAGTCATAAATCAACATATCCAAACATCTATTTTTCAACCCATCTATCAGTAAGCAAGTCTTTGTAATTACAGAGAGAAAGTTCTTCTTAAGGCAAAGTGGCCATTACTGTGGGTGTGCAAGGCCAGAAGAATTGTGCTACACTGTCCAAAGACAAAACACTGTCTAGGGCCCAGCTTATGAAAGTAGAGTAAAACATATGTTCCAGTTCTACCCTCTCAGATACAATTTGATAATACTACGCAAGTGTGCTTGAACTTCTACTTTTTTCTATTACAGAGAGTGACACTGTGTTTCAGAGCATTTCATCTGTAGTATTTAATAGGCTAGACTTAGACAGTTATTTTGAGTACATACAGACCTTTATGCACTGTGGAAACTTTGCTTAAAGTTCTTTAATGGAACCAATGTTCTTATGAGTATATATGAATAACTAAATTTTGGATCAATTAGATTATAAATTCAGTCAATAAAACATCTCCAGGATGATTAGATCTTGTGAAATTTGGCTATCACTTAGTCTGAGTTACTGAGACTTGTTAACTTCTAAATGGTGGCTGATGTGTCACTTTGCACATAACATATATAAACTGAAATACTGAAACTACCAAATTTTGTCAAATAGCAAAATAAAAATGTTTTACCTATTACAAATATGCATCTCATTCCAAAGAGAAGCTTTAGCAAAAATCAGTAGAGGATAGAAAGTAAAATCATCAAATTAGGCCTTTTTAAAATTAACTCCTGATCAGATAATCAATAAAATATTTTATATTTTACATATAAAATTTTTATATAAAAATGATAAATGATCAGAATGAAAATTTACAATATTCAGTGTAAAAAAGAGATTGAGGTAGTGTGCAGAGAAAAGTAACCTGAAATACTGAAGATAAGGAACACAGGATAGGGAGAGAATGGATGAGGGACCCACCATCAAACAGAGAAGGATGGGAATGACTCTCTGCCACATTGTATGCATCGGATTACATATAAATAAAGGGGGAAAATATTGGAGGAAACTCTTCAATGCAGTTTCAGATGCTGCCAAGGAATTCCTGGAAGAGCACCTACATCATTGATGAATCTGTTCAGACACACCCTCGGCGATAAGCTTTATCTTTCAAGCTGAAAAAGGTTTACTGTTCAATATACACAGAAGGAACGTAGTAGCCAAATGAACATAGCTTGTATCTTTTTTCTCTATCAGTAATTTTTTTCAATACTAGAGATTGAACCCAAGACCTTCTCATTGAGCCACATGCCTAACCCTTTTTTGTTTGAGACAGGGTCTCATTAAGTCAGTAATTTGCCCAGGCTGAGCTAGAACCTTCATTCCTCATGCCTCAGCCTCCCAGAGTGCTGGGACTTCAGGAGTATGCCACTATGCCCAGCTTCTATTAGTAAGTAATCTTAAGACAAAAGGGAGCTGTTACAAATAAAACTACTGATACATTAATTAAGGTTTTAGAAACTTGTATCTGATAACATAAAAAATGCCAAAGACAAAATTAGACCAACTTGGGGAGAAACCTGAAACTTTCCTCATGTAAGAATTTCACTTAGGAACTTTACTGAAATTACAGTAATCTTCTAACTGTAAATTCCCCTCATGTGAAAATAACTAGATGTACATTTGTATACTTTTTTCATCACTGCAAGAATTCATGATAAAATACATGTGAATCATAAATGACTTCAAGTTGTAAAGTAAAAAATTGGCAGTTATGGTGCCAGCCATTTATTCAACTGGCATTTATTAAGTGCCTACTCTGTGCCATGTACTCTGGGAGGCTCTCAGGGGCTCAGGGGCAGGGTCTAAAATTCTCACATTAGCTAGGAGTAGCTTATAAAGGAACTAACTCTTGAAAATTTCTTTATTTGCTCATAAGGGAGAGTTATAATACATTTTGTGGTACCCAATCCTAAGCAGTAACATTTAAGCATGTGAATTTTTAAGAGGCAATAAACTAGAGTTAAGAAAAAAATGCCTGTATAAACATTAAAACCATTCTGCATTCAGAAAAGCCATTAAATCCTTTATCTAAGAATGGAGTATAGGTGAGGAAGTCTGAAAGATTCCTGCCTTCCTGTGGAATTTTTCAATTGCTTGATGCAGACTGTGTGAGGAATGACTTTCACAGTGAAGCTAGAGAGGACAAGTTTCTGAACTTAATAAATGTCCATATGTGAAACCACACAGTCTAGCTGGTAGCAAAGTAAACTTGGTTGGATCTTCATAGCTAAACTAGGCTGCTTACTCTTGGGATCTTGCACTTATCAACACTGCATCTACAAAACACTGAGAGCGAGTCCTCTTTAGTGACTTAGGCACTGGCATTATATATCAACCTTCATAAGCTATGGTGACTATAGGTTTATTTTTATTTTTTTGTTAAAGATAAACATACAAAGATGTATATTCTTTCTGTATAATACTTCATTGAAATACTTAGTGCAAATGAATTAATAAGCATTCCTTTGAAACTACAGGAAGAATATTTGAAAAGTTTTTTAGGAAGCTATAACTTTCAATTTTAATACATTACTTATATATGACAAGAACAGCATTACTGATTTTCTTTAATTGGTCTGTTATTCTTGAAAGATTATTTCAGTGAATATAAATATGAATATGATGAATACATATATAACTATTTACCTAATATTATTTATGTAAATACATGTTGATATAAATTAACTTACAAATCTAATTCTCTGTATGGTCCTAATTTCTTTGAACAAATCCTCTTAATGTGAGAATTTTAAAGAATACATTCATATAGTGGATGTTAAAGTATTTTTCACATCTTGTTTAGCAGGTACAGATGTGGGTGTCACTATATTGAGCAGATGTCTTAGTACTGGGTTAAATAAGATACAACAGGAGAACTAGCACAACATACTAGCATTATTCTTCATTTTTCTCCTGGTAGGCTTAGAGATTTGAGTCTTACCAAGGTAAGCATTTCCTGTAACAACTATGATAATGGCTTTCAGTTAGTACTCATTTACTAAATGTTTAAAAAAACCAGAAAAACATATTTCTTACTGAAAGTGGCTCATGTTTCCTATAATAGCAACATTTAAAAACTATGTAATAATACAAATAATTTTGTATTTAGTCTTTTTCATAAAAATAGGGATGTGAAATATATACGTTCATTTATTCATAGTATAATAAAGCTGACTACCTTAGGGCTAAGTTCTTTAGGTTGGTTATGATGGAATCAAGTACCAATAAAATAAAACCACTGTAAACTGAAAATATCGTAAGTTGAAAATATATTTAATACACCTGTGGTGGATTAACTAATGGTCAACTGAATTCCCAGCTGAACTGAGTCAGCGTGGTTCTGGGCGTGGAAGACCCACCTGAGAATTGTTGCCAAAATGACATAAAAGGAGACCAGGAGGGGAAGGCTGCCTGCTGCTGATTTTCCTGGAAAAGCTTGCCACAGCTGGTTTTCCTGATAGGAACTCGACTGTTCTCTCTTGGGTCCTCACTGTCGCTCAGGAAGGCTGCTGTTCTCTTCCAGGGAGCTCTGGTCTTCCCCTTGAGGGAGCGCTGGTCTTTCACCTTGAGCATCACTTCCTTGTTCCAGTGCCAATCCCTAAGCCTTCTGGCACAGATCCTTCACCACACAGACACAGACTTTCTAGCTTTCACCACTGGCCTTTGGGCCTTCACAGTGCAGATCCTTGATACGGACTTGCATGAGACATTGGTGTGGGCTTTAGGCCTTCAGCTGCGTTTGTGCGTGACATTGCCGTGGGTCTTTAGCATGCAGACAGATCTTTTGCACTCTTTTGCATTTGACTTTTTGGGTAAATATTATTAAATAATCCTGTAAGTTATGTGTCCTGTATTAAATCTATTCTCTTGAAACCCACCGAGGACAACGACATCTAACCTACTGAACATCATAGCTTAGCAACACAGCACACTGTAGTGTACCTGTTGTTTATTTTCACCAGTGCAGGACTGTGAACTTTGGGCCACACTGCCTATTATCTCCAGAGTGAATCACACTGCTATTAAAAGCCTAGGAAAAAAAATCAAAATTTGAAGTACTGTTTCTGCTGAAAGTGTAACAATTTCATGCTACCCTAAAGTCAAAACTTTGTAAATCAATCATTATAAGTTGGGGCATTAAAAAGTATCTTCTTGTAGAAACAGCAAAGAAATACATGAAAAAAATGTTCAACATCAGTGGTCATTCAAGAGATGAAAAGTAAAACAACACTGAGATTCCATCTCACCTCAGAAAGAATGGCTGTTATCAAGAAATCAACCACAACAAATACTGGTGGAGGTGTGGGGAGAAAGGAACCCTTCTCCATTGTTGGTGGGAGTGCAGACTGGTGCAACCACTGCGGAAATCAATGAGGAGATTCCTCAAAAAAATTAGAGGTCCAATTTGACCCAGCTATTCCCCTTCTGGGTATCTTCCCAAAAGAATTAAAAGCATCATACCACAGCAATATATGTGCACCCATGTTTATGGCTGCACAGTTGTAATAGCTAAAGCTTGGAAACAGCCCAATTGCCCATCAACTGATGAATGGATAAAAACGATGTGGTTTTTTAATATAATGGAGTAGTATTCAGCCATAATGAGGGATAAACTTGAGATATTTCTAGGTAAATGGATGCACCTTGAGAACATACTTTTAAGTGAAACAAATAGAACACACATGTGTAAATATCACAGTCTCTCTGGTGTGAGAAACTGAAAGTGAAAATAAAGACCAAAAAGAATAATAAATATAGTGAAATTGGAAGAGGTTTTTCAAAATTATACAGAATGTGAGTTACTTTGTGAATACTTACAATGTTTTAGGCAAAAAACAGTATAGTATTAGGAAATGAGCTGAAATATTAGCAAATGAAAACATTCTTTTTAGATCATGATACATACTGTATTTACCACTGTTACTCTCTAATCATTTTTGTTATGAAAAACTATTTTTCCATAGAATGGCTTTTATATTTTCTTTATCAATATCTATTTATAGTATATTAAAATAAAAAATTCTTTAAAAGTTAAAAAAACAATTAAAATTAAACAATAAAGATGAATTGCAATGCAACACTGAACAAAGCCCTGTAGAATCCAATAAAATTGCGATGGTCAATGGAGAAAAGCAGGGAAAGTAAAAGTATCATTACGCCAAAGACTTCTAAGTATCCCCGGAGGATAAACTTCAGGAAAAGAGAAAAAGAAAAGAAAATTTGAATGAGTAGTCTGAATTTCTTAAGTTATCAGCAGTCAAAGGTGATATATTCATAGCTGAGTTGCATAGCTAATGCTTAAAAATCATACCATGGAGTTTAATGAGAGTAAAAGTTGTAGAACAGGTAGGAAAAAAAATGTATCATTGCTGGTGGAATTTTTCATATTCCAGTAGGCCTTTCTAGTAACTAGGAGAGAGTGTCTGGATTAAATTCTCAAACCATGTTTAGCCCCTAAAATGTGTCTCTTAACTGAAGACCAACTGTTCCTAATTAAACAAGCACAGGATTTAAAAAACTCAATCCATGAAAAATATCTAAAGAGATCAGCAATATAGTAATTTCTATTCTAATTCAGTGTATTTATTCATTCTTACATAGTAGTGTGTATATGTGTGGTGTGCGTTTAAATATCTTCCATATTGTAAAGCTTTCAGATAAAACATATTTACAAATATGTGAGAAAAGTCTGAACCAAGCTTTGATGCTTAGCTCTATACTATTTCACAGCAGGTATTTTTATCTAAAAGTTTTAAGAAAAATTAGTAACCACAATGTAATATAATCAATTATATACTATATTATCAAATATAATATAATCAAAACATGAATTGAAGTTGAATGTAAAATCTGAAAAGCATTCTTGCTTTAAAATGGCCTTAATTAGCACCAGATGCTTAACCAGTTTAAATCATGTTACTAGAATGGAATCCTGATACCCTCCTGTTCATCTGGTACTTTAATTAAATGAACTGAAAAAATGACAGCATTATATTTTCTTACATACACAATCACTCCAAAAGAGATATTTACATCTATAAGTTTCCTTTTGAATATTTTTGGGGCAGTGGTTGAGGAATCTTTTCTCAAGTGTTGAGGATATAGACAGGTGTAACTTGGTCAAGCATATGCTCTTATTGAACTCATTGGGTTGTATGAGTCAGCTGGCCAAACCCTAAATTATGAAGCATTGATGAGTCCACTGAATCACCCTCTACTTGAATTTTAGTCTGTAAATGATCCTGAAAAAACCCAAAAGTCAGAGAAATTCTGTGTTCCTGATTTTTGGATTAAAAATTCAAAGATAACTCCCGAAACCTCTTAAACTTTGGGACATAGAAATGCCAAAGTATAAGTAATGTTTTATATTGGTCTGTAGAAGCATGCTATGACATTGCTTTCTTTGAAACCTTCCAGAAACATTCCATTCTTCCAATAAGAGACAGAGTCCCTGCACTGATCAAAAACCTTTTACAATCCAGCTCCTCTTTACCACCCTGAACTCACTTCCTCCCAGCTCCCCCTTGGCTCATTTATCCCATCACACTCACCTCCAGCCTTTAAGCCAGGCCCTTTGCACAATTTGTTCTCTAACTGCAGTGACCACCCCCAAAGATTCACAAGCTCACTCCTTCAATTATTTCATGATTTGCTCAAATATCTTCATTTCAGGGAGTACTTACACATTTATCCATCTCTAATACTCCCAATCTCCATCCTGTGTTTAATATTTTCCTGTATTTCTAATCTGGAAAGCTATATAATTTGCCTACTCAGTATATTTTAAAAGTTAACCATATATCAAAGATAACAAATGTAGGAATTTCTATCTTGTTCTCTGCTATATTTTCTGTAGCTAGAAAACTGATTTTGCTACACATTGAACACAAATTTGATGAACTAACATATCTAATGATTCCTGCTCTGAATTACAGAATTCTTGTTTTTCTCCTATGAGTACTACTTTAAAATACTAACAAATTAAGTCCATACACGTTTAGTAGTTTTAGAGGCAGAAACTTACATGTCAGACTAAAGCATGAGTGTCTACATCATATGGTTAATTTATTTTATATTGTGAATACAAACTTTGTGCATTCATGTACAAATACATGTGTGTACTCATACAAATACACATAAATTTCACATACATATATACCATTTTTTCATTCCTAAAATGGTAAAACAGAAGAACCAAAAATGAAAAACAGATTTTTTCACTTAAGTTTAGACTTAAACATATGACCAGTTGTTCTTGCTGCTCTAGAGAAATACCACTGATTCTATCTTCAGAACATATAATACAAAGTTGTACTTTTGCAAAAACTCAATAAATCTGGGGATGGTTACTAAAGCAATGTAAGACTTTATTAAAAATAAGTATTTAAGGGCTGAGGATTTAGCTCAGTGTAGCACCATGCCTACCTCACAAGTGCAAGGTCCTGAGTTTGATCCCTGGTCCAAAAAGAAGTATTTAAATAAGATTATTAAGAACACATTAAAATAATTTGTAAAAAGAAACTGATCCATAAAAAACAAATGTAAAGACACATGGAATATTACTCTGCCATAAAGAAAAATAAACAAGGCGTTTGTAGGAAAATGGATGTACCTTGACACCATAATGTTAACCGAAATAAATCAGACCCAAAATATCACATGGTTTATCTTCTATGAGAAACGCAAAGTATACATATAAGCAAAATGTGGGACAGAATATAGGAGGTAGGGAGGTAGATCTTTCTAAGAAAAAGAAATGGATCAAAAGATGGAGGGAGGAGGAAGAGAAAGGAAGGAAAGGGGGTGAAAAAAGAATTAAGATGCGTTCTGTACATGTAACAACTCCACACAAAGAATGTAAACATTATGTATTGAAAACATGTGCTAATTACAAAAAACAAATACACGTGTGAATTTTCATAACACCTCTATTATATAAAATGAGTTATGCCACTATGATGTGGACAAAATATGAGTTTAAACATTACTAATTAAAAATCCAGGGCCAGGGATTTAGCTCAGTGGTTCCGTCGCCTGCCTCACAAGCGCAAGGACCCGAGTTTGATCCCTGGTACCAAAAAAAAAAAAAATCCAAGGTTGGCTTGGATTTGAAAAATGTGTAATATCAGTAATCACCAGGAAAATGCAAATCAAAATCATAATAAGGTATGCTCACCCAGTTATGCTGATATTCATTCCCTCCCCCTCCCTCCCTCCCTCTTCCTCTCTCTCTCCCTCCCTCCCTCCCTCCATCCCTCTGTCTTTCCTGTGCTAGTGGTCAAACTTAGAACCTCAAGGATGCTAAACAAACATGAGAACTATGAGATCCACATCAGACTCACCCCAGTAAGAATGGCTAATACAAAGAAAGATAAAAATAATAATTACTAGTGAGGGTAGCTCTGGTACACTGTGGAAATGTAAATCAGTGCAGCCACTGTGGAGAACAATCTGGAGGATACTCATAAAACTAGAAATATGATTACCAAATGATCCAGCACTCCTACTAAGAAATGTGTATATATATATATATATATATATATATATATATACACACACACACACACACACACACATATAACTTCATCATGAAATTCTGTTTGCAATGACATGGATGGAACTACAGGACATGTAAAGTGAAATGTTAAGTGAAATAAGCTAGGCACAAAAAAACACTGTATACTGTATTTGCACATATATGTAGAAATCAAACTGCTCAACTCAAAGACATTGAGAGGAATGGTTATATAACTGGGAAGAGTATGAGGCAGGGTAGAATGGAGAGAAGGATTAGTTGGGATGGGAGTGCAGATGGATAGGAGGAATATTATCTTATGTTCTACAGCACAGTTGGATAACTTCAGTTGTCAACAATTGAGTATTTAAAAATAGCTAGAAGAGAAGATTATGAATATTCCCTAATACAAACAAGATAAATTTCTGAGGTGCTATTTGTACTAATTACTGTGAGCTGATCGTAACACATTGTATGCTGTAAAGTCACATTGTACCCTATGAAAATGTAAGTTATCATGTATCAACTAAAATTAAAAATATTATAGAAATATAGAGAAACAAAAACAAAAGAAGTAAAAGAAAACAAAAACTGGTTCATGAAAATAGTCACTGTACTATTATTAGAAGACATTTTTCTCCTCCTCAACCACAGGAACTATTAAGGAAAGGTTCTATCTCTTCAACTTTCTTAACGTTTCACTGCTCCCCACACAGACAGTAGGGGAATGTTTTCATAATATTACCTATTCTATATTTCTTCCAAGAAAAAAGAGTTTCAGGAGTAAAGAAGTTTTAAACACATAGGGGCTGAGGATGTAGCTCAGTTGCAGCATGCTTGGCTAGTATGCATGAAGTCCTAGGTTTCATTCCCAAGGAGGGAAGGGGAGGGCAGGGGAGGGAAGGGGAGGGAAGGAAAATTAATTTAACATGCTAACTACTTGAATATCAATTTGGTAGTATTAAGGTTAGAATGGTGTTATAATAACATAATCTGTTTGAAAGTTAAAGTCAGAACCTTACTTTAATGTCCATTAATTAATAACAATGAGATATGAATTACCTAAAATGCTAATGAGCTAAACAAATAAATGCTAATACTTTCTCTTAAACAATATTATCAACTCTTTCTAAGATGCATGTCACATTTCAGAGCAAAGATTTTTAGCCTACCTTTTGTGACTGGAAAATGAGAAAACAGAAAAAGTCTAAGTCATTAGGAATTATATGCCATAAAATCTTTTATACAGGAAAAATTTCTCCATGAACACTATACTAGAAATATATCCATGTGTGGACATTGACTTGCTACTGAACTACTTAGTCTACAATGTAACTTCAATTTTTCTCAACTGATGCTTTTCATCTTTGTGAAGCACACAATAAAGAAAGCCATTTCAGGATTATTAATTTGAACATTTATCTAGCAGACTATTATACACAGTGTTCTTACAGACAATGCTAAAAATGACTGAGGTCTGGAGTGAGGTATTTCAAGCCCTAAAAGAAAACAACCTCCAACCTAGACTGATGTATCCTGCAAAATTATCTTTCAAAATTGATGGGGAAATAAGATACTTCCATGAAAAAGAACACCTGAGAAACTTCATGAATACCAAACCAGCACTCCAAACAATTCTAAAAAGTATCCTAGAAAAAGACAATGAAGGTCACAACTCTATGAGGCCCTACACAGCAAATCCATCAGGCAAGGCAAGAAATTAAAGGGAGAGGAGGAAAAATAAAAAAGAATCAACAACAGAAAAATAATATGACAATGATAAGTCAATACATATTAGTTATAACCATCAATGTTAATGGCCTCAATTCACCAATCCAAAGAAACAGACTGGCAGAATGGATAAAAAAGCAAAACTCAACAATATGCTGTATACAAGAAACACACCTAGTTCAAAAAGAAACCCACAGACTGAAAGTAAAAGGATGGAAAACAGTTCTCAATGCGACAGGAACCTAGAAAAAAGCAGGGATAGCTATCTTATTTGCGAACACAGTAAATTTCAAACCAAAACTAATTAAGAGAGACAAAGAAGGTCACTACATACTTGTAAAGGGAACAATCCAAGAGGAAGAGATGACAATGATAAATATTCATGCACCAAATATGAAACCCCCCAACTACACAAAACAAATATTAAGGGACATGAAAAATCATATAAGCACTAATAAAATAGTAGTGGGGACCTCAATACTCCACTGTCACAAATATACAGATCATTTAGACAAAAAACAACAATAAAATAATAAAAGTGAACCAAGCTTTTGAACAAATGGACTTAATAGATGTCTACAGAGTGTTCCACCCCACAAAATCAGAATATACATTCTTTTCAGCTGCACACGGGTTATTCTCCAAAACAGACCACATACTAATGCATAGAACATGTTTAAGTAAATGCAAAGGAATTGAAGTTATCCCCTGTATATTATCAGACCATAGTGCAATTAAACTGGAGATCAATAGCATAAGAAACTGCAAGAACTTCACAAACACATGGGAATTGAATAACACTCTCCTGAACAACGAATGGGTCACAGAGGAAATCAAAGAAGAAATTAGACAGTTTTTACAATTAAATGATAATGCCAGTACAACATACAGAAATCTAGAGGACACAATGAAAGTAGTTCTACGAGGGAAATTCATAGCACTGAATGCCCACCCTAGGAAAACAGAGGAGCTCAAGTAAATGACTTAATGTTGAATCTTGAGCTCCTAGAAAAAGAAGAGCAAGACAAACCCAAAGGTTGTACAAGGGAGGAAATTATAAATATCAGAGCAGAAATCAAGGCAATGGAGACTATGAGAACAACACAAAAAAATCAATAAATCAAAGAGTTGGTTTTTCGAAAGAATAAATAAAATCAATAAACCTTTAGCCAAAGCTTATCAAAAAAGGAAAGAAAAGGCTCAAATCCATGAAATTAAGAATAAAAAAGGTGAAGTCACAACAGACCCAGCAGAAATCCAGAGGATCATCAATACCTACACTTCGAGAACCTGTACTCTAATAAAATGGAAATCACAGAAGAAATGGACAGGTTTCTAGATACATATGAATAACCAAAGTTGAACGAAGAAAATATAAAAATTCTGAACAGCCCAATTACAATCAGTGAAACTGAAAATGTAATTAAAAATTTACCAACAAAGAAAAGTCCAGGTCCTGATGGCTTCACTGCTGAATTCTACAAGACATTTAGAGAAAAACTATTGCCACTACTCTTTAAACTTTTCAATGAAATTGAAAGGGAAGCAAAACTTCCAAATTCATTCCTAGAAGCAAGTGTTACTGTGATTCCGAAACCAGGGAAAGACTCAATCAAAAAAGAGAACTACAGGCCAATCTCCCTAATGAACATAGATGCAAAAATCTTCAATAAGATATTGGCAAGCAGAATACAGAGGGTCATCAAGAAGGTCATACACCATGAACAAGTTGGATTTATCCCAGGGATGCAAGGATGGCTCAACATTCATAAATCAATAAATGTAATACGCTATATTAACAAAGTCAAGGACAAAAAGCATACAATCATCTCAACAGATGCAGAAAAAGCATTCAACAAAATCCAACACCCATTCATAATAAAAACCCTGCAGAAAACTGGAATAGATGGTCTTGATCTTAACTTGATAAAGGCAATCCATGAAAAAGCAACAGCCAACATCATGTTAAATGCTCAAAAATGGAAAACCTTTACAGTAAAATCAGGAAAAGACAATGATGTCCACTATCACCACTCCTGTTCAATATAGTCTTGGAAACATTAGCCACAGCAATTAGACAAGAGAAAGAAATAAAAGGAATAAAGTTAGGAAAAGAAGAAGTTAAACTGTCATTATTTGCTGATGATGTGATACTCTAAATAGAAGACACAAAAAACTCCGCCAAAAGACTTCTAGACGTAATTGAGAGATTCAGTAGAGTAGCTGGATACAAGGTCAACACTCAAAAATCAATAGCCTTCTTGTACACAAATAACAGACTCACTGAAAGAGAAATTAGGGAAGCAATCCCTTTCACAATAGCATCCAAAAAAATGAAATATCTACGAATCAATCCAACGAAGGAAGCAAAAGACCTCTACACTGAAAACTACAGCACTCTGAAAAAGGAGATCAAAGAGGATATAAGAAAATGGAAATACATTCCTTGTTCCTGGGTAGGAAGAACCAATACAGTGAAAATGGCCATACTTCCAAAACTGCCATACAGATTCAATGCAATCCTGATTGAAATCCCAACAATATATTTCACAGAACTAGAGAAAACAATCCAAAAAATCATCTGGAACCAGAAGACACCTAGAATAGCAAAAGCAATTCTAGGCAACAGAGACATGGCAGGGAGTATCACAATCTCCAACTTGAAACTATACTACAAAGCCACTGCGATAACAACAGCATGGTACTGGCAAAGAAACAGACATGAGGATCTGTGGAGTAGATTAGAAGATGCAGAAACAACTCCAGACGTACTCTGCTATGTCATCTTTGACAAAGGGGCCAACCTTCCTCACTGGAGGAAAGATAGCTTCTTTAATAAATGGTGTTGGAAAAACTGGATTTCAACTTGCCAAAGATTAAAACTAGACCCCTATTTGTCACTATGCACTAAACTAAAATCCAAGTGGATTAAAGATCTAAATATGAAAACAGAAACACTAGGAACCGGGGATTTAGCTCAGTGGTTCCACCGACTGCCCTGCAAGCGCAAGGACCCGAGTTCGATCCCTGGTACCAAAACAAAAAACAAAAAAACAGAAACACTAAACTTGCTGGAAGATAAGTTAGTACCAAAACTCTTGAAGACATTGGCCTAGGAAAAGACTATGAAGAAATCCTCAGTAGCACGTGAACTAGCAAAAAGAATCAACAACTGGGATCTCATCTTATTAAAAACCTTCTGCACTGCAACAGAAATCATCAACAGAGCAAAAGACAACCTACAATGTCGGGAAAAAATTTTACCAGCTATTCCTCAGACAAAGGTCTACTATCTAGAATATATAAAGAACTCAAAAAATTAGACCCCCCAAATATAAAGACCCAATTCAAAAATGGGCATCTGAAATGAAAAGACATTTTTCTCAAAGAAATAGAAAGAGCAAATAAATATATGAAAAAATGTTCAACACCACTGGTCAGTCGAGAGATGCAGATGAAAATAATGCTGAGATTCCACCTCACCCCAGAAAAAATGACTGCTATCAAGAAATCAACCAGTAACAAATCCTGGCAGGGGTGTGGGGAGAAAAGAACCCTTCTTCATTGTCGGTCAGAGTGCAGTCTGGTGCAACCACTGTGGAAATCAATACAGAGATACCTCAAACAACTAGAATTGCCGGTCCCATTTGATCCAGCAATTCTTGTGCTGGGATCTTCCCCAAAGAATTAAAAGGATCATACCATGGTGATATATGCTCACCCATGTTTATAGCAGCACAGTTTGTAATAGCTAAAACTTGGAAATAGCCCAACTGCCCAGCAACTGGAGACTGGATAAAGAAGACGTGTTTTTTTTTTATAAAATGGAGTACTACTCAGCCATAAAGAATGAGAAACTAGAGACATTTATAGCTAAATGGATGCATATTGAGGCCATACTCTTTTTGTTTGGTACTGGGGATCAAATTCGGAACCTTTCACTTGAGAGACAGGTGCTAGAACCACTGAGCTAAATCCCTGGCCCTGAGGCCATACTCTTAAGTGAAATAAATAGGACACACATGTGTAAATACTGAATAGTTTCTCTGGTATGAAAAATTAAAAGTGTAAAATAAGTATGAAAATTGTATAATTGATACTGTGAAATAGGAAGAAAAGGTCTAAATGAATAGGGGAAATGGGAGGGATACGGGAAAGGAAAGAAGGGAAAAGAAAAATATGAGAAAAGGAAAAAAATGGAAACAAATTATTTGTAAATAGGGAAGGGTGGAGGGGGTGAAGGGGGGGCCAGGGAACGGGGAAAAATAAGAACCAAGATACATCATGTGAAGGTACAAGATCCCAATGATGAATGTAACTATATTGTATACCTAAAATGTACCAATAAATAAACTTAATTAAAAAAGACTGAAGTTCAGATCTATGCTGGTTGCTGCTTGAAATTACATGAATACAGTTTCATAACTTATTTATCCTTGGAGACTAAACATTTCACAATAAATAATAACCCTAGGTTAATTTTCAACAATATAATTCCAATATTCTAAAGGTGGTGAAATTAAATGTAAAATAAGATATGTCACATCTTCAAATCATGGTGCACGTGAACGTAGACACAATATTCTTACACTGAGATCTACAATGTCAGGAGAATAATAGAGTGTTGTGATACTTTCTTACCTCTGGTTTCAAACACTGATATGGCCTTTATGAAACTGTGGCAACTAAATGGCCCAGAACACTAAGAACTCTCTAAGTATTTGCTAACATATGAATGAACTACAGCAGCTGAACCAAAGAAATGAACACAGTGACAAAGGGGTGTTTAAATTGTGCATATTGATGATAAGTAAGAGACAGCAATACTTCGAAACTGGGAAAAAATTGCATCAGGTGTAGCCATGGCTTTTTGCACAAAACAATACTTCAGTATAAAAATGCTCAAAGGGCTAAATAGCTATATGACTAATCCAGTAATACAGATGAAGAGCAGAAAATTTTATTTTTACTGTTTCTTTTACACCTGTCATGTTAAATGCTTCTCTAAAGCACTGCATTTGGACGGAAAGCACCCGCAGCTGCCTATATGGTAAACTAGGTTTACAATAGTAACAAGCCTGAAAGGGGAAGGTACATCATAAAATAAACAAATGTTCTCATTAGAATTTCTTCAACAGTATCATATATAACCTTTATGACGGCTTCTTTATCTGTAAAACTGAGATAATATTACCTTACAGGATTGTAAAATTAAATTAGGTAATAATGTAAAGCACTTGGTCATCTGGAGAACTGGTTAAGATGCAGACGTACTAAAAAGTGCTCCTTGTTACTATGAAGCCATTCATCAGCCCTCGGGGCCACATTCTGAGAGACACTGCTCCAGGACACCCTAACATTTGTCCCATACAACTCCTCTTTCAATGCATTTTCCCAAAAAGCATTTGAGGAACCACAAATAACAGGAAAACTTGCTGTCCATATGTCCATCAGCTCCTTGGGCAGTTTACAGGCGCAAAGACTTGACCCCACAGCAAAGGAATCCAGTGGACAGGACTTGAGGGCCAGGAGAGTTGCAGTTCTAATTACAACACATTTGTACACGAGAAGAAAGAGGAAGAAGCAGGGGGTGGTGGTGGTAAAAAGAGAATATGGACAAAATGAACAAGGAATGAGAAAATAATGTGACATTTACAAGGCCTCCATTCAATCTTCCAAGCCTATGAACCTGCACATATTTTAAAGGTGACCATCAACAGATGGTGAGAACTCAACTGGGGAAAACTCTATGGTCACCCAGGGGTTTACCATGCCAAAGACCAAGAATGTGAGTGCAAATTTCCACTGAAACAATGCCTTAGAACAAAATAGAACAAAAACAACAAAAATTCAACTTTACTGGTGAAACTTTAAAAAGTAGATTAGTCAAATATTAGGCCATAAGATTTCTCATATACAAAAATTTACTTCTTAGAAAAGCATGAATTCTAATAAGTAGCATTTTTTCTCCTAAGTATGTAAAAGAATCTGTGAACTGAACGAGGCAATTAATTAATTCCTTTAAAAATTCATTCATAGTAAGTATGCTCATCACACGATTTGAAGCTTTGATGAGCATCATTTAGCCTGTCTAGATATCAGATTCCCAATCTAAGGTGGCATGTATCGGCATAAATATATGAGTTTATGTATATATATACACACACCCAGGCATATATTGGTAAATAGAGTGGTGTAAGATTAAAAGAGATAAAATATACACAGCATAATTCCTGACCAAAAGTAATTTATGCTCAAAAATGCTACCAAAAGTAACATCACTAAGGTTAGTATAATCTCTAACTAATCCAATTTATTTTATATGGTTCTTTTTTTCCTAATCCCCATTATTAAAAAACCAAAAGAAAATTGTTTATCTATTTTATCCAATCCAAAAACAATGTGTAGGAACCAGACCGACAAGAATTAGACTGCTCTTTGTGAATTTATAACGTATACAGTTGAACACCATAACTCAGAACAAAGTCAAGGTTATTTCCAAAGTGAAAGTCTCAGTAGTCTTCATATTTTCCATATACTGCTTCAGATGGTTTTCCCATTGAAAGTATTTGCTTATTGTCTTCCGAGGGGCCTACAGATACAGACAGAATACATACTCATACTACTGTGACATAGTCTTTGAATTTATGAAATCGGGAATATTGTAAGATTTAGATAATCAATTATATGAGCAATTACTATTTTCTGACAAAATGAATATGGAAAATATTCAAGCAGAAATTCTCAATTCTTTCTTTGTTTTGACTTATAATAATAGCCTTATAAAGCTAAAAACAAATTCAGATCTTCCATTTTTTTAAACTTCCATTAACCTTCCATGGTTCAATGAAAATTCAGTCTTGTACATTTAGACCTAACATTCTCAACACTATTCCTCAGGAACACCCAAGAAAACATTAGGAGCAGAGACAGCCCCACCTGACAGACAAGAGGTCAAGCCACAGGCACTTCTGCCTTCTCCACCCAATCTCCAACACCAAAATGGGCGGACCATTTGGCTCCCACACTCTGCTTGTAATAGGTGGTGGAGACATGCCTAACTCTTGCATAAATAGAAAGATGCTGGCATTAGAATAACTTCACCAATTTTTTCTTTTGATCTTGGATCTATCTGATGTTTTATATATAGCATCAGGATCAATGTAAAATGTAAACCAAAAACTAATGTGGTATTATAATGTAAAATTTATTATTTTTCCATAAAAAAATAAAAAAAAACATCTTTCCCATAATAAGAATAATAGCAACAAGAAGACAGTGGAGAAAATAGGCAGGGTTTGTTTTGTTTTGTTTTTTACCAAATCACAATAATTTCTAACTCAGTGTTTTAATTATAATGGTGTTGGGCAGAAAACAGTCACAAGCCTGCAAACAATAGGGACAAGTTACAACAGAACATCTGCAAACTCTCTGTAAAGCTTTTCTAATCACGAGTCACCATAATTTTCTTCATGCCTACAATAGGCCAGGATCGGTCAAACAATATGACTTTTCTACTAAAAGGAAAAGGAACATATTTATTTTCACTTTGTAATCTCACTCACTCCTCACAATTTCTTGCATTGTTTCTCTACGTCCAGGTATTCTCCCAGGGCCTATACCCTAACTTTTAGATGTCTGGGTTTTCCCATTGAAAATTCCATTTAGGTAGAGTGTTCTATATAAATATTTCAGAGTTCAACTCTTAAAATTATTTATTTCTCATTAAGACTCATGTAATTAAGTAAATTCATAGCAAACTGCAAGTGGTCAACTGGTTTACCTATCCATTAGTGTTTATACTTTTAAAAATGTCATGAACTCAATTGTTACCTATAAACTAGCTCCCTAAAAGTTATCTTGAAATCCTAACATACAAGGACTATGAATATAACCTTACTGGGGACACCTTATTAAGACACATGCAGATTGGATCAAGTAGAGATGCAGTCAGTTGAGAGGGTCTAATTTAATACGGATGGAGCCCTGGTATGACAGCAGTCACGTGAATACTCAGATGCACAGCAAGAAAATCATGTAACAGCAGACAAAGCCCAGAGTGACACCCCGCCAGCCAAGGAACACCAAGTAGTGACAGTTGTTACTAAAACTAGGAAGTGGGAAGGAAGGTTGTTAAGAAGGGTCCCAGAGGGACCACGGCTCTACTGACACTGTGACTTAGGGTTCTTGCTTTCAGAATTCTCAAAAAATAAACTTCCTTTGCTTTAGTTACCCAGTTTGTAGAGCATCCTTATAGCAGTCCTAGGAATTTAATACAAAGAACAGTGGTGGCGACCCTACGTCACATGTGCTGCAGCGGGCTGTTTGTATCACTGAAGGTTCTAAAAGGTTCGCCATCACTGACATAGAACATTTTTTTAATTCAGATATATAAACTTGTACCAGAAAGTATGAAAAATGTATCTTTGAGCAAGGCATACACATACATTCCTGATGTGTATATATCTGTGTGAACAGCATGTTCACACAAGCTTATGCTTTTTTCCACCAGTTATTTAAGGGGGATGCTTTTTCATTTACAGCTTCAGAAATAAATGGATCAAAGTTAACTCTGTTTCTGCTTGCCACCTTTTACATACCTTTTTCATGATCCTCTGTAATGCCTGCATTCCCACCTCATCACTAGTTAATGCCTTCCTATACAAATATTTTATATTCTATTAATTTTTCATAACACTATTTTGTGATAGGTTTAAATTGATATAGGAGAAACTATAAACAAAATCCATTAGTCATTAATTCATATCAGTATCTCTAAAGATTATTTAGGAAGTACCTTTTGGTAATATGTCAAATATTAATAGAAAATAGCCAAAATAAACATCCAAAATAAAATATTTATTGTAATTTATTGTATCTGCTTTAGGTAAATATTTATACATGGATATGTACTTTTAAAATAAGATAGGGCCAGAGATTTAGCTCAGTGGTTCCGCCGCCTGCCTGGCAAGCGCAAGGTCCCAAATTCGATCCCCGGTACCAAAAAATAAAATAAAATAAAATAAAATAAAATAAAATAAAATAAAATAAAATAAGATAATTTATCTCTATTATTATTCAACTTTTTAAACTTATACATAATGAATATCTTTCCATATTTTTTGTAGGGCTGGGGAAGTAACTCAGAATCTCACATATATTAAGTAACTGCTCTACCACTGACCTACATCCTTGGTCTCTAGCTTTGCTTGTTTCTATAGACAAAGCAGTTTGAGAACACAATGTTATGTGAAATAAATCAGATATGCAAGATTAAAGATTGTATATGAGAAACCAAAACATATAAATAATTTAAAGAGCAAACTAAAAGGTAGACAGTAGGAAACAGGGAGATATACTCTGTGGATATGGAAAGGGGATAAGGGTCATCAGATGGGAAAGTAGGGAGGGGAAGGAGAAATAAAAAGGATCAAGATGCAATATGTGCATGTAGCAATTCTCAACAAAGAATGTGTTTATTATACATTTCAAACATATATTAATGTTTAAAAATTTATAAAACATTTCTAAAAAGTTCCTTGTGTAACTACAACAGATACTTTTGATAAACTTCTGAGGAGAAAAGGTTTAATTTGGCTCCCAATTTGGAAGGTTTCAGTTCAGGCCTGGGCAGACCAACTACTCTTCCACCCTGGGAAGGAGGGTGGATTAGGCAAGCAAAACTGTTCACCTCATGGCTGCGACTTGAAAGAGAGGAAGATGCTGGCTAAATCCCATTATTACATCCAAGGACAAGAAGACCTTATATTTTTCCTCCCAAGAGTGCTAAGCTAAGCACTAAGCCTTTAACACTAGGTTTTTTGGGGGACATTCCAAATCCAAATTCTGGCAGTTGTTAAGTGTTTAACAGTCTGTAGCAATCCATCTATGAACATGGGCATATATGTAGCCAGTCCCTGAAACTTAGAATGTTTCTAGTCTGACTAAAATAGTAATATCACATGTGCTTACCTATTCCATTTTATATGTGTGCAATTATTCAAACTTACAGGTTCTAACAGATTGACTATATTTTCATAAGTATTTACAGATTAAAATATAATATTCTCAATTTAAATTATAATCATCTACCATAATAAAGTACATTGCATGTGTATATCATATATAGTTCAACATAATCTTTCATGTTCATGTGCTTTCTTGGAGACTATTATTTACTTAATATGTAAATCTAGGGATACTGACATCCAAATATGCAGTGAGTGGTGTGTTCATGATATAGATCAGAAGGACATTATACACACATGGCAATTTCTACATAATTATATGTCTGCGTATGCACAAAATATCTCTGAAGTGATCTAGAAGAAAATACGTTGCATGAATCCTTCTAGAAAGAAAATGTCTGTGTGGGGGGGGGTGAGGAACAAGAGTTGAAATGAGAAATACTTTTCCTTACATACATTTTATTATACCTTGTGCATGTAGTGTCCTCTCAAAATACAGTATAAGGTCCATTTTTAAGATAAAATGAGGAGACCAGAATTACCTTGCAAATATATAAATGAGGAGGATCGTTCAAATAGATCAGTATAAATTTTTTCAATGTAAGTATTACATAAAATGTTTTAAATATTGTAAATTAGTCTAAAATTTTATGACTGCTGCATTTTATTAAAAATTATTTTCATTATTGATCTGTTATATTATACCTAAATATAAAATTTAAAATCAATTTAAGTCATCTCTAAATTTATTTTTCTTTTGAAATGTACTTTAATAGCAAATAAAAAAATCCCCCAAATCAGAATTCATTATACAAGAGTTTTTCCATGTTCGATTGTGTGAGCTCGAGATAGGAAGAAAACTCATTGGCTTCAAATGGTTACATCAGTTCTGAATGAAAGATACTTTTCTTTTGAGAGAGTTGAGTTATTGCACATTTTTATTGAGTCCCAATACTTGATAATAGACTGAATTTCCTCATAGCCTTTCCTCTCTTTCACAATATTAGCTCAAAATCCAAATATTTCAAACCAAATGTTGGGTTTACAAGTAGAGCTACTCAAAATGTTAACATGCAACAAAATATAGTACTATTTCAGTGAAGAGAAAAACCATAAATGTACTGAAAGCAACCATTGTTTCTGGAAACACAGAAACTGTCATAAGCAGGGGCAATACTTTCACCTATCTTCTTTATCATACCTTTCTTTTGTTTTCTAAGATAACTTATTGTTCATTTAATTAAATGCACCAAAAACTTATGTAATATAGCAGTGAATATAGATAGGAGTGGCATTCAGCATATGGTTTATTTATATATCACAAAACGTGGAAACAGATTGTATTTTGAAATTATTATTATGATCATTTCATGTATGCATCATCACAAAGATAGAAGCCTTTAAAAACCCACAAATTGTTACTCTAGTGCATTCAGAGAGATATACAATGCAGGCTCAGATCTTGGCAACCTGTGAAAGTGCCCAGTTGAAAATTACTAACAGCTGGAGATGACAGTTGTTTTAACAGCTGAGCTGACAGGATTAATTTAAATGCACTGAAATCAAAAGTAGCTAACACCTGTTTAGTCTTCTAGGGCCATTCGACAAGGTAGGCCAAAGGAAAAATGCAGAGCCAGAATTGTGTCTCTTTCTCTCCTAGAAGGACAGAGGGGCTTCAGAGGAGAATGTCACCTTTTTTGATGGAGGTGGGGTTAGATTTTAACAGCAGGGGGCTGGTCAGCCTTTATCAGTTTCTAACATCTGGTTCATATAATGTCCCTTCTTCCCTTTTTTCCTTCCCTGTCCAAGGTCTTTGACCCAAACCCAACGGTGGATAAAGATCACTAGATTTCAAAGCTATAGTTTCTTACTACAGCTTCCTAGAAATTCTCTTGGGTTAATTAATGTATTCTCTTTGAGCTTCACATCCACAGAAGAGCTGACTTTTTTTCTCTTTCTTTTTATCTTTGGTTTCAAAATATATCATGTCATAGGAGAGTCTGCATTTCAAATAGTTGCCAAAAATTATTCTGAGTTGGTTTTTGCATAGGATATAGGTCAATATTTGATAATATTAATCTGAAATTATTTATCCAAAAGAAGAAATATTGATTTTTTGAAATATGGGAATATGGAAAAGTAGTCTAGGTCTGTATGGGTGAAAGTGCATAGTCTATTGTGATTTCCTTAAAAAGTGCATGTAAATCCAGATTTTATATTTTTATGAACACAAAAACATGAATGAAGCAAAATCAAACATTCGGAAAGCCTAAGTATTTATTCTGCTTTGCTTCCAAGAATTAGGCTCTAAATTAAATTGAGGAACATAATGCTAATTTTTCCTCCATAGCATAATATTTTTGCTTAATATTAACAACACTAATATCCATTATTGAAAAAGCCTTTCCATCAAAAGATGTTCACACAATCGTAATCTTATTGTTTTCAGGCAATGCACAGTATATAAAATGAATTTTTCAGTAGACAGAAAGTTTGACCTTCAAAAATTTACCAAATTCTGTATTTTCCCCCAGCTGAAAGAAAGTAAAGTTCTATTTTGTAAAGGAGGGAAAGAAAATCTCTTCAGGTTTAAGGATACAAAAAAAGCCAGCTCTAGATATTCAAAAACATAGAGAATAAAATTTTTATGTATTTTAATTTAACCAAAATAATAAGACAATAATGTATTTCTTTTTCCAATTTAAGGAGAAATATGTGAGTACAAGCTATTTATGAAGCCAAATCTTTGAATTTGGGGATTTTGAAATGGCAAAAGTGATATACATTTTTTAAAAAGCACAATTTTAAAACTTAGTTATAGGATATGTAGGAATGATGATTTTGTGGAGAGTCCAACTTGTTGGAATATTGTACATCCAATTTTCCTATATCATAAAATAAGTTTTGCATTAAAAGTACTTTAAAAATTATTTTAATAATAAACCAGGGATTCTTCTTGAAATACTCTCGCTCAAATAAAAATGCATATCTATTCTGTTAACCTCAGAATAAACAACTATATGAATAGCTTATTTGACAACTGAAAACAAAAAACAGCTTTTAAAGTGCCTTAAATTATTCACCAACAAAGCTATGTTGTAAGTGTAGTCATTCTAAATAACCACAAAATACTTGTATGTATCCATGAAATTTTCAATAAAATTGAGATATTTTTAAAATTTGGAGAAAATCACAGCAATCCATGAAATGAATTGCAACAATACTACAAGAAAAGAAAAAGCCAAGAAATAAATTACCTCCGGTTATTAATAGTTGCTATGAATAAAGTGTGATCTGTATCTGAAGTTGTATAATAGAAAAGCTATTAATGGTTTATATTTCTATTTTTTATTAATCATCTAATAAGAAAACCACATATATTAATACTGGTGACTGAGATTTTATAACCCAATAGCCTGCAATAAAGAAACTCTTGGTAGAATGATGACTAGGATCTTCTCTTACCAACATTAAATTTATGATTGTGTTATAGATGGCAAAGATACCATGGCACACTTTTAATACTTTGGGTCAAAATGTCTAGCAAGAATTTGTTCATGTGGCTTCTTAAAGAAAAAAATACAAATGGAGATTTGTTTCAGAAAGAAACATTTATACTTTAAAGGACAATCTGTTATATAATATTAGTTCTTAGACTTCCTTAAAGAAAACCACAAGAAGAAAATTTTCAATCCATAAATGAGCAAGGCTAAAACCAAATAAGGAAGAATTTTAAGAAGAAATGTTATTTATTTTGTTACCTTGATATCCAATATCTGCACTAGTAGGGAGTAGGGTGGCAGAGAGAATAGTAATTTAAATAGCATTGGGAGTTCAAAGCATGAATTAGCAAAATCCCACTTAATGACGAATAGCTTTGCCTAAAAAGATGAATACTGATGTACAGTACCTAAGAAAAATATGGATTCTCATAGAATTTACACTAAAATACTTTAATTTTTAAGCACCTAAATAAAGTATGTGTATGTATAGAATAAGAAAGACAAGACTGAGTGACCTTCAAGTAGTAGTTACTGTAAGAACTAAAAGAAATTATTGCTGATGGGAAGACAAATTCTTCAAACTGTATTTCACTTCTCTTGTACTCAGTCTTGTCTTAAAAACAACAAAGAATCACACATTTTCAGAAAAAAAACTAATTGTATATCTAAACCATTTGGTTCTAGAAAAATCTTTTGGCATTTCTGTTTTATAGTTATTTTAAAGTTTTCAGTCTATTGGGTATACAACAATAATTGGTATTTTATTCTGCCTAATGATAGATTCTTCAACTTTTATAAAATAGGAAGCAGTTTCTTCCCTGCTTTTTATTTCTTTACACAACTCAGAGACTCAAAGAAGATAATTACAAACAATGCCTGAAGAATGGTTCAGTTAATGTTAATTTATACAACAAACTAATTACTACCAAATGGTAAAAATCACATGTGGAAGTCCCTCTCCCCCACGCACACAACTAAACCAGCAGCCATCTGTCTCAGCTTGGGCAGAGCTCAGGGACACCAGAGGACAAGGAAAAGGAAGGTTGCAGATGCAGTGGCTTATTCACCTCCACATAAATTATTAGGCCTGATAACCACATTTCTGAACATTAAATGTTTTCAGGAGAAGAAAAAAGTAAACATATACAAAGACAGTTTTAATAAAAGCACGTGCTTTTTATAACCAACACTGCAGGTAGAAAATAATCTTCAGTAAGTAAATGCTATGTATTTTGTTTTAGAACAAACTACATATTGTTTCAACTATCATTTTTCATGCATTATTGTTGCAACATAAAGTATTCTTGAGTCTTTTGGGAAAGTTAATAATTTCTGAGTTCTGAGAGGTGTATGTCTGTCTACATTTTTAAATAATTAATAAAAATCTCTTTGCCTAATATGAATGTAATCTGAAGATACTTCCTAAATTATTACTGAAAAGACACCATACATTTTAACAAATAATGCTATCAGCAATTTGACATTTAATCAGGTCACAATTTTATCATATAATAAATAATAAGGGCAATATTTTTCTTTCCAAACAAGGTGGATCTCATCACTTAAGCAACAATGGATTTTCAGAGGAAAATTATTTAAATGAGAAAGCAAGAATATTCAAGTGCTTTGTTTTTATAAATTAAAACAATATTAACTTATGGATGTGTTTTCTGCTTTCAAAATTCTGTAAAGAGGTATAGGTGCTTAGTAAATATTTTTAAGGCAAAAAAGAACATGAAAACTAGAAGTGGTAACAATAATACTAATTTTCTCTAATATACATCTTCCCTGAAATTAAAAATGTTCTACATGTAACAAGTTCTCATTGAAAGTGTTTCTCTTGAATTGCCCTTCACATACTTGCTGGTAGCCAGCCTCATTCAATGAGAGACCATACAACAAACTATGAAGCACTGGATCTGTATTAACCACACTTATTCCTTGATCTTCAATATGAGAGACTGCTGGAAAGCAATGGAAAAGACTATACAAAAGAGCAGTAGGACCTGAAGTTTTTCTAGGATGCACACAATTCATATTTATTTCTTTAGTAGTTCTAAATTTTTGAAAATATTTTACCCACTATTTATTAACTTCTTTTAAGATTTAAGTCTTACATTTGGGAAAACTGGAAAAAAATCATTTTGGGGGGGGTGTGAACTTGTTAAAGAAGCATTCCACACAATCTATTTCAATCTTTAGTAAACACTATAGTTTTGCCTTGTTTTTTATTTTATTTTTATTTTTGGTACCGGGGATCGAACTTTCGTCCTTGCAGAACCACTGAGCTAAATCCCCAGGCCTTAGTAAACATTATAGAACATACTACTCTAAATTTAATGATAAATTTAAATGCTTTATATAATAAAAGGCAGAAAAAGTCACAATTGTCTATTTTTTTAAATACTTAAAATTTATTTTTACACATTAGATTTTTCACCTATACTATATTTACAGGTTTTTGTGATGGCCAGCTTTATTTAGGAATAGTCTTCTGGCAGCAAAATACACTTAATTCAAAAGCCTAATATATGAAAATTTTTGATAGCCTTTTTCAATAGTTTAGAAATAGCTATAAATTGCAACAGAGTTTTCATCCAAAGGATCTTTAAATTATCGCGGTGATATTTTCTTGTGCTTTTATGGGGTCCAAGATTACAGTAAGCTCCCTTTAAGAATCATTTCACTTTAAGTTTGTAAGGACTATGTAGTTCTCATAATCTATAAAATGAAGCACACAGACCTGTTACAAACATTGCCCTTCTTCTACCTTGAATTATTTCAGGCGATTATTTTCATGTAAGAACATTAAATGACACAAAAAAAATAAACTCAGAATAATTCAGCAAAAATTAACAACGAAAGTATCTTTCATTATTTGGACAAAATTATCACTTAAACCAATGTAGATAAATTATGGGCCACAAATCTTGTAACACAAGATCTTATCTTCTAACCCAGTGCATTAGTATACAGATTTATAGTCTAAAATGAACAAACTCTTTTTCTAAAAAAATTGGTTTCTTATAGAACATCTAGTCAAAATCAGTAATAAACCTGATATGTAATAGAACTGAAAGGGTTTGTTATTCATTTTTCTTTTTGTTTATATTTCTGAATAAACAGCTTTCCAAAACTTTTTGTCCCTTTTTTGCATATTGACTTAATAAAAATATTGATATAACAGTTCCAGAATTTTATGTCTGAAAAGAAGTATATGATCCATTAAATACAATTTAATTACTTTCAAATGCAGGAAAATGAAGCACTCGTCCAAGAACTTACAATGATAACACAAATGCTAGCTCCCAGTTCTTCATAATTCATTATTTCATCTATTAAACTTCAAATACAACCATTGGTGCAGCCAAAGATAGTTTACCCAGCTATTTAATCAACTCATTGAGTTAAGAGTTACTATGCTAGAACTTCTCTTTAGGACAGGGATTCGCACACTTGATCTTTAAAGGGCCAGATATAAAAATTTTAGGCTTTGCAGACCATACTACTGAATCTTACCATTGTTGCACTGCATTACATTAATGTGGAAATGAATGAGCATGACTATACTCCAGTAGAACTTTACAGAGACAAATTAAACTTCTTATCCTACTCATGTCTCCCAACATATTCTTTTGATTTTTTTCACAATTAAAATGGAAAACAGTTTTTAATTACTGACCATATAGAATCAGGTAACAGGCTAGATTTGGCCTGTGGATCCTATTTGCTGACCATTGCTATGGGAAGTCAAATATTTAATGGAAAAGAAGGACATAGACAAGATTTCTTAAGGAAGTAAGGATGGAAGTTTAGAGCTCACAGAAAATTCCTTAGGAAGTCTTAAGTAATGAAGGAAATAATGGCCATCATCAAATTGCAAAGTAAGGTAAAGGTATCGCAACTAGACATCACAAGCAAAGAAGCATGGTGGCTGGGAAAAGCAACACGCAACTGAGCACTGTTAAAAGCCATCAAGAATGATGCAGGAAATAGCAGGTAAAAATGAGAAATGAGGTTGGAAAGTCAGACAGGAAACGAATTGACGACGGCTTTAAAAAAGGTCTCTGGGGGACTCAATAAAACACCCAGGATGGCACAAGTACTATTTCATATCCAAGAGAGGCTCTTATTCCACTAGAGAAAATACTACATGACCCTATTCCCTCATCGTTGAGGTTACTTCTACATGGTCTTTTCTCTTTGGGCAGAGTTTTTTGTAAAATATAAACTGCATTTTATTAACAGCCAACATATCTGAGCATGTGAAAATAAATGTATGCAGGCGTTGTCCTATATGTACTTGACATACTTGTGTGTGTTAGAATTCAAGAAGTTTGTTAAAATTAGGTTTATAATTACAGAATGAACTTCTAACGAATTTTGGCTAAGTATAATTTTGATTATGGATCAGCATATTAAATCAAATCTTGCAAAGAGTATTTTAGCTGCCTTAAATACTATGAATTAGGTTATTATTATCATCATTATGATTATTTATCATCATGATCTTGGTTCAACTTTCCAAACAGCATTCTGTTGGTAGTAAAAAGTTCTATGACAGTTCTCTTCTACTTTTTTTAGTAGGCAAAGGCTAAAGGTGGACAAAAGAGAAATAATATATCGCATATCTAGCCTGGATAAGCAGAAGCCAACAATCTGAAAATATTCAGGTAAGATGCAACGACTAGTAAAACTACATCCTAGGGATGAGCCTCGTGTGCACACATGTATGCCCACAAGTCAGACCAAAACAAGAGGATTACAAGTTCAAGGTCAGCCTAGGTAATTTAGTGAAATCCTGTCTCAAAATTTTAAAAAGGCCTGAAAATGTAACACAGTGATAGAGCACTTGCCAGACCTGTAGGAAGCCCTGGGAAGAGGAAGAAAAAGAGGGGGTGGGGAAGATGAGGTAGGAGAAGGAGGAGAAGAAAAAGTAGAAAAGGGAGGGGGAGGAAGGAATTGGCAGAGGGAGAAGAAGGAAAAACAGGAGGAAGCAGAAAAGGAAGCCTGAGTTCTACACCATAAAATAAAGAGAGAGGAAAAAAAAAAGAAATTGTATCCTAGAGAGAGATCATGAAAGTACTGTAACAAGATTCACACAAGCACTTGAAGAGAAGCGGTTAAAGCAGTAGTAATAGTCACAAGCTCTCCACACAGGGAACGACAATAAAAATATGCCTTAATATATAAATATCAATTCCTTTTAAAGGGTAAGCCATTAAATGCTCTGACTATATGTTTACTTATGTTTACTTTTGTGTAAGTCTCCTTTATTTTCAGAACCTTCTATGCCGTCTCATTCAGCCCCCATTTCACCATGATTTGACATGGGTTATCGCCCCCAAAAGGTGGTAAGCAACTCAAGGACAGGAACTATGTCTTTGATTTCTGTCTTCTCATTAACCAGAAAAAGAACCAGCATTTCAAAATGAAAGAATGGATGAACCCGGTAACCGAACCACAAAAAAAAAAAAAAAAAAAATTAAAGATGTAGAGAAAGGAGTTCATCTTGGGCAACAGGAGTGTCACAGGATGTTAACAGAACTCAAAAGGTAATAAATAAAATTGAAATAGGAGGTTCTATTCTGTACTGAGATCTTGGTATGAGCACTTGCTTTTGTCATTAAATTTTGTACACAACAATTTCTAGTTTAGCGATTAAGAGTAAAGCTAATGCTCCTAAAATCTAACTGTACCATTAGTGTGTGTGTGTGTGTGTGTGTGTGTGTGTGTGTGTGTCTTTCATTTAGGGAAATTCTGAAATCTAGCTGAGATGGCAAGATTCTTTCCTATATATCTGAGCATAAATACAGATATAAAAACATAACAGAGACATAGACTTAATGCTTCTTTAATTGTAAGTCATCAAAAACAAGAAATAAACAACATTTCACAGGGTTACATACTATTTGGAATTTAGACAAGACCATTTCAAAAGGAATAATGCATAAGTTTCTGACTAATGTAACATACTTTAAAAACTGGCAAATATGTTTTATTTTTTCATTTAAAGATGTTTAATTTAGAAAACAAAGAAAAATATCCTGGGTAAAAATAAAAAAGAACTACAAGATAAGATTACTATTCACTTCTACCTATTGAATATACTTTATTAATCCCTAATTATAATTATTTAAGTGAAAAAGCTGTACTGAAAATGTACAATTGCAATTTATCTTTCACTTACGTTGTTTCATTCCTAGTAATTCCTATGAGCTCAAGGGAGAAAAGGCTAGATAAAGCAGTGAGGTGGTTGCCAAATGACAGTACAAAATAAGAAGATAGTCCTGATCCCAAATCTGAGCCCTGAAAAGTACAGCACAAGTATATACAACTACTTCCTATCCCATTTATTTTGATACTAGGTATTTTTTGTTCCAGAAATTTGGACAATTATTACTTTAAGGCTGAAAACTGACCTGTTTTATTCAAATTGTATTCTTCCCAACACGGCAACTTTCCTGTACAGTGTGTGGCTTTCTGCACTGAGATAGTATGTCTTAACACTGATGAAAAATATATTAAGGTGATGAAGCAAGGACTAAAGCAAGAAAATTAAGGTTAAAAAAAAAAGAAAAGCAAAAGTCCAAGGGGAAGACGTTGCATTTTGTTCATTTATCTGGCTCTCTGCTACCAAATCTTCTGCATGACTAATGCACTGCTGTGATGTATAAATCTTTCAGGCAAATTTCCACACTAAAAAGCATCTGAATTAATTCATCTGAATCCATAAATCCATTCTTCTACATTAACAGAAAATACCAGCATAGGAACACTGTTCTGCTATAATACACGGCATGCTCAGTTATGGTATGGGTTCACACATACCAATCTCTTAAAAAATTACACCATGCAATGAGTGCCACTTGATATTAATGTGTGGGAAGGAGAGACCTTAAACATGAATTATATCAAGGCTCAATATTTCAGCGAAGCTTCATAAGCCTGAGAAAAAAAGGTATGTTTCTTAGGAGAAAATAAAAAAGTTGATTTGTATAATATCTCATTTTCTACTTCTAATGAACAAGTTTATATATCAAAGTTGCACTGGAATTCTGGATTTTTAACTGTCCTTTCTAAAGTAGATTAAAATGTCTATCATGTTTTACAATCACTTGTGTTTGTCATATTAATAACAATAACAATCTCTAAAAATATTTTACAGGGAGACTACAATAAAATTGCACACAGAAACTTTTTCTATCAAGACAAAACAAAAGAATAAAGTTCAAGAAAAGGTTCCTCACCCTTTTGCAGAACTGTCAAACAACTTCTATTGACCAAGAATAGCACACAGTAAACATCCCAAACAAAAGAAATGATGAAAGATGTGTTTACTTGCTCGGGGCCTTTATTTTTCTGTTTCACATACACCCACACTCAAGAGTCTGCATTGTGTTAATAAATAACCAGACCCAACCTAAGCGAACAGAGGAAGGGTTTCCAGGATGCTGCCAGGTAGCACACAGTTGCTTGGCACTGTGAGTGCAGGTATAGCTCAGCATGTGAGTCCACACCCCCGTAGAGGAGGGGGACACAGGCTAATGCATGGATGCCCTAACACAGCAGATTCATCTGGAAGGAAGGAAGACAGAGTTGAGAAACAGAAGTTACTTTTTGGGAACCCTCTAACTCTTTGAATTTTGGAGGAAACAAATCAATTTTAGGCAGCATGTCTGGCCAGAGTAATCTATCCTTAGAGGTTATCTGGAAATTTACTAAACTATAACCCCAAGCAGTTTAACATTTAAGAGTTTTTCATTACTTTATTTTGCAAATTGTTCCCAATGCTGGTTCAATGGTTTACTTTTTATATATAAAAAACAGACTAAATTGAAATATTGTGAAAAAATTCTTCTGTGTATTTTCTAAAATACAGAGTCCCAGTAATACATACGAAATGGGACTAAAATGTACAAACTCAGAGGTAAGTACGTTATAGTTTACATCATTTATGGCATTAAATACACGAAGAAGAAAACTACTGCATTTTATCAGTCTGCAACATTTTTAGTCTTTCCAGCTTACACTTCATAAAAGTTTGTTTCCCATGACAATCTTCCCTAGAGCTATGGGAAAAGTCTACCATAAATGAATATAGGCTAGGTCCAGAAACTATCAGGGTAGATGTGAATTCATTTATATTCAGCTATTGCATCATAGGTGGTTTCTCTGTGATAAGTATATGACCTAGAAAACAAGCACAAAGATAGACAAATAAAAGTTGTCTTTTAAACTCAAGACATGAAAGAAAAATTACTCATTCTGAATTTCAAACAAAATCTTCCCCTAAGCCTCCAAAGTTCACCATCCAAAAATGAGAGGACAGGGAACAATCTGCTATCCAGAGTTTATCAGCATGTAAGATGGGTCATCTTAATCAATCCAAAATGTCTGGGTCATATGCTCACTGTGTTCTGCTCTGGCCTCCTGGCTCCCTCATGATGTTGGCCATATTTCTCTTCAACATCAAGGGCAGTTCAAATAGGCACATGGGAAACCCTTGAGGTCTCAGAACTCTGGGAGCAGGTGGCAAAGGCAACTCTGAGTGAGCTCTCCATTGACTCTAGTGCTGTCCGTGCCTTCTCCATAAGCAACTCCTATTAGAAAAAAAAGACCAAACATCCACTAGAACAAAACCAAGCAGGCCTATTTAATTAGGGCAAATGCTTGATATCCACTTCCCCATGTTAAACACACAGCCACACAGGCCTAGGAGGTCTGATTAATTTTAATATGCATGGTCGTGACAAGTGCCTCAAGGGTAACTGAGTGAAAAACACACACGCGCAGGCAAACACACAAAATCCTCCAGCTAGTCTGGCAGATCAGTTTTCGAAAGATGCTATATACTGTATGTTGCCCAGATTAGAGTGTTACTATTCAGCAAAGGCCTGGATCTTTAATGTGAGGGAAAAGAGGCCTCAGAAACAGGTGGCTGGCTCTTCAGTTCTGAATAAATGATATCCCCAAAAGCTGTAGCACATGAGCAAAAAGAAGAGCTGGCACATTCCCTTCATGTTTATTTGTAAATGTACAGCCTGGGTCAGTGGGTTTTCTTCCAAGTATCCATGCATCCAAACTAAAAGTCTGGAATGGACAGATTTAGCTAAGGACAAGGAAAAAAGGTATGCCATTTACCAGAAAGGTTCAGAAAATAGCAGAATCATTGGAGTAAAGAGATGTTTGGAATGATTTATACTTGATGTCTACTTGTTAGTAGACAAATCATGTATGAGTAGGAATCAAACATTTAGGACTCAAATATTTATTAACATAAACTGCCATCAGCAAAACGGAATAATAGCTTGATTATTCACAGAAAGATGCAGGAAATTAAGTATATAATCCTAAATGTTGCTGCATTTTATCAGCAAAACACCAAGTTCTAATTAAAAGAAAAACCAAAAGTATCCTGGCCAAATTTCTTGTGCAGAAAATTCTGGACTATAGCTCAGTGTCCCCACTATGTACAGATTTCCAAAAGTAAGCCTTGAGCCTTTTTGATCCAAGCCTGAAGGTCTTTCAAGAAAATACAAATTAATTTTATCTAACACTTAATGAAATGATACAGATCAGGATAAACTGCTATGCCAGATACCACTTGAAAAGAAGACGACAGTGGTTAAGTTTCACTTTGGTGCTAAAAAAAATTTACACGCTTCAAACTCCACAAACTCTGCTAAAGTTAAAACACTTATTCCTGAAGAAATAGGCTCTCCAGCATTTGAAGGTGTCTTCTTGTCCTGACCTTTGAAAAATAAACTCTTTTCTTTATCATCATTTGATGAGTGTCGATTTCCATACAGTGGTGCTTTTGAAAGGGTGCCTGGAGGTTAGACTCTAGCTTGCTCAAGAAGAGAGACATTTTCCAGTGACAGACTACACAGATGAACACATAGCCACAATGCATTAGGAGTAGCCTCCGTTGCAGCAGGAGTGTGGGGAACAAAACTTAAAAGAGCTCAATTGAAAAGTACCCTTGTTTGTCCTTCAGTGGAACAGCACTTATAAAGACTCTTCAACATGTACTTTGTCAAAAGGACAGTGAGCAACTAAACAAAAGCAACTCAAACCTCCACCAATTAAAGTATCTTTAGGCTCTTCCCCTGATCTGTTCACTTTCTATTTTTCCCACCTCATCAAATGTGATTTTAAAACAAGAATGAGTTTCAAAGTGCCCCTCGTCTTTACCCAATTAATGGAATGATTTGAGATTTTAGAGTTTAGGAAAGCCAATCTTGGTAATTTCTTCTTTAAAAATAGTAATTAGAACATTGACAAAAGGAGGGGTAATTCTGAATTTCTACTTCAACTTGTCCGTTAATGTCATATGGTTCAATTTAATTTCTAAAGGGCTGCTCAACAACAGACATTTAACTTGTAAGAACAGACATCTTGATGTATAAGGTAACTCAAATATTACACATGTAATGACTACAGGAATGTTCACATGGCCAAATATCATGCACAAGGGCCCTGTCATTACAACAAAAGAATTACATATAATGTTATAGCACACCACAGATGAAAGTGTATTCCTTATATATTATTTTAGCAACCCAAAAATAAGTCCTAAATTGGAGGGAAGCTTTATATCTACTCGCAGGCAAATAATTGTAGATGTGGAAACATTTGCAGTAAAAATTAAAAGAGCAATAATATATAATAACAACCCTGGAGAAAAGCACAAGCATAATAGAAGGTACAATCAAGTAAAGTGAATTATGTTCATGATAGATGCTAAGACACATGATGCAATAATAGTGATAGATATTTTCAAGTTTCCAAAGAAGATAATTTATGAACAATTTATTTTATCTTGAGTTCATAAATACTTACAAATAAGCACAAAATTGCCTCATTCAAACCCAAAAGTTGAGTTCAATGAGTAAGGCTTTTTTGGCATTTGCCACTAAGAATGTGTACTGACTGCACTGCACTACACTCCACTGCACAGTTTTGGAACAAGAAAGAGGACGAATGAAAATCCTGGCCTCTCCTTCATCCACTAATGGTCTACAGATAACTCTGAGGGTGAAGGCTTGAGGTCTGTCACAAAATATACTTTTTCAACTCATTCCATTATTTTTATTAGTTCTCACAGCGAGAGAATTCTTTTTGTGAAGTCTGTACTAAAAGCAATGAACTGCTTCATGTAAAGTAACACTGGATGACTTTAGTAATAGGTTGTGCCTTTAGGACTTGTAATATAAAATTGTGAGCAAAGGTTTTCTGAAGAAGTTCAGGAAAAAAAGTTCCAGTTGTGTAAATAATCAGAAAGCCAAGTTCTAGTAAAAAAAAAAAAATTCACAAATGGATGCTGTTTCTCACAGACAAGGAGCAAACTCATCATGGCAAGACAATTCTGGAGATGTGGGTGTCACACTCTAAGGAAGAAGTACATGGACAGATACAGATACTAAATAAAACTAAGCATATGCAGAATTGGAAAAAGGAACTATGCACACACACACACACACTCATGCATGCATGCATGCTCATGCACACAAAAGGAATGAGAAGGAGAAAGTAAAACAAAGGAGGAAGGGGAAAATCACATAAGAGAAAGCTAAAGTCATATAAAACTGTGAAAATTTGGGGCTGCATAATATATGTCTTTAGCACATATTCACATTTATTTCCAAATCCAGCCAACCCACAAATCCAAGGTAAATTTTCCCTCCTGGTTTTATGTGGGGCTCAATTTGTGACTTCACCAATTATCAACTTAGAGAAGAATTCTTTCTCTTTGAAAAGTAATTCTTCAGGTGGCAAACTCTAACTACATGTTTATTTGGGGGGAATTTATATTAGCAATATCAAAGCAAGTGCTTCTCCCAGGATTTTTAGGACTGCTGAATTTTGTTGTTATCATTGTTGACTATCTTAAATTTCCATATTTTTGTACCTCTGAATCAGTATTTTTCAACACAAAGAAGTATTCTATGAAAGAAGCACTATAAACACTATGTTTCTGGTTTATCTAAAGTAGCAAAGTTCCTAATGAGCCAAGATGTGATGATGATATTACCTGGTAGGATTCCAAGTTGATTATAATTTACAAAGTACTTTGATGTGCATTACCTCATTTGTTCCTTTCAACAACCATCTGATGAAAGTAGACTGGTTAGCATTGGCAATGTGGGGCAGATATTCATTACATTAAAACAAGTATTATAGTAAATTAAGGTAAGTAAGTACAATAATTTACAATGTAAAATTTACAATGCTCAGTTTGGCGTAAAAAAATCTTACTCAAAATTAAAACTTGTGTTTCTTCAAAAAGTTGTGCAGTTCAAGAGATAGAAAAAAATTCATTCAAAAATATTGCTAAATATTTGTCAAGTGTCATCTTGAAATTGATCAGAGACTAAACTATATTGTTAAACCATAATCACTTAGGGATCAGTGACAGAATAAGAACTAAAACTCCTATGCCGAATAGTCTAGTCACTATTTTTGCATTGTGGGTTCATTCAAAACCAGGTAAAAGCTATATGCTATCTCTCAAAAATGGGCAAATGCGTATCTTTTCCATTATTTCACAACTAATTTCCATGATTTATAAAGCCTCTGAAGAAACTCACAAACCCTGAGTTTGGAAGATTTGCTGCCCTTGATGAATACATTTGAGTCCTTGTAATACTAGAAAGAACAGGGAAGGCATTAAAGGAACCAGTTGCTTTTCTCCCACCGTTCGCCCTAACTAATGAAGCGGGTGGGGTTAAGGAAGGGGGAAGATCCAACAATAGGCTGCCCTATTCCTGAGCCCATTATAAGAAATATGAGCTCTCTTTTTCCTACCAGTTCTATTTACCTGAAAAGCATACTGTTCTCATTATGTTGACATACTATTGAAAAGTAAGTTACAGCTTTAAATTCTGGAAAAATCACATATCAATCTCATGCACTTCTTAGTTAACCTATGGCAGTAAGTCAATTATTATCTAAGGCCACTAAACCACAGACAATCTAAATATGTTTTCCTAGAGAAACATGTAATCTTCTAGTCATTTAAGAGATTCATGTGAATAAGAAGTTTTCATTAGTGTAACAAACATGCTGTGTGTGTATTTTAGCGTATATCCTAGGTCTGAATATATCTAATTAAAAATCCTCCATATGATAAGAACAAAAGGAATTTTCAAAGCTTCATCCTTTTCATTTTTAAAATAAGAAATAGAACAAAGTTCAGGGTTCTTAAAGATTAAATAAAGTAATTCACATGGCGCATGGCAGGAGAGTCAGATACAGCGGGCCCTCAAGTTACCACCGGTCTGACATACAAACAACTTGGGTCAATTAGGTTAATGGAAGATTCAACTCCCTCTTGTTATCTGCAGCGTGTGTGCACCCAGGTAAACATCCAGATCTCAGCTGTATTGACTTGGTTTCAACCAGCCCTTGGGAACTGACCGAGTTCTTAAGTCAAGGGTTCACTGTATTTTTGAAGATCTCCTCTACTTTTTCCAAGACAGCAAGGGAGCAACACCAAAGCAGTTTAGACACTCTTTCAACAAACACTATGAATATTTAATGCACATACTTAGCTCATGCTTAATGAATGTAATATTGGAAGAGAAACAAATGAAGTCAATCACACAGTATTATATTACCTTAAGGGTAGCAATGAAGACAAACTGGTCTTGAAGTGAAAAAGTGAACACAGTGAGTATAAACACCTTTGTCAAGTAATTTAGGCTTGAAGACAGCAGGAAGAAAATTGCAGGTAGAGAGGATGGGACTAAAGGAAAGTTTTATCGGCTGTGCCTCAAGGAGGAAGAAACAAATGTGTCTGAAAGCTGAAATGACCTTTCCAAAGAGAAACTGAGGTTAATATAGTCATTAATATAATAGAGTAAATTAAGAAGCCTATTATTTTCTTTGTACCTAAAAGAATTCTATATTAAGTGCAATATATAAAGTGCTCATCAAAAGAAAAATCTCACTCACGCTGCAATTTGCCTAAAACTGAAGGAAAATAAGTGAAGGTTTGAAACTGACCCCTAAATTTAACTTCTGATCTACATTTATAGACCACCCCTGGGTACCTAGAAGCTGAAAACACAGAACATTTGTGATATTTATATAACTTGGTGTACTGAGTAAATTAAGATATCTGGTTGTTTTAGATTTGTTCAAATTTCAATAGTGAAATATTCTGTAACATTAAGATGGTAATGGTGCTTCTAAATGATAAAGAAAAAGTGGTGAAGACTATTTGAATTTATGATGTAACTGAATGGAGAAGAGAAAAAGGGAGGCGGAATCTTTTTCCAAGGGCATGACATGGACTGAATTCTTGACATGGCTTTAACACAAGCATGCAGTGGGACTTTGGGCACACATCTGCTTTGGTTCTCTCTCTCTCTCTCTCTCTCTCTCTCTCTCTCTCTCTCTCTCTCTCTCTCAGATGGAGGCATAAAATATGCCTACCTCTCATTCTCATTTTGTATTTCTATTATTTCACAATTAACTTTCTATCACAAATATTTCTAGAACAATTTTTTTTTTTTGGTACTGGGGATAAAACTCGTGACCTTGTGCTTACAAGGCAGGTGGTGGAACCACTGAGCTAAATCCCTGGCCCCTAGAACAAGTTTTTATTAAGGTATTCTTCAAGACTTTATATTTTTTTGAAGCAGTTTAAAGTCAGTTTAAACTGAAATAATCTTCCATTAAAAACTTATGGAATAATCTCTATTAAGGCACATAGAATTTATTTTAATAGAATATTACTAAACACCATTTTATTACTCAATATTTCAAAAGATTTTAGACATGTATGTGCTAAAGGGTAATATTAAACAATTACTTGGCAAAAATCATAACGGGAGGAAACAGCATAAATAGTGGTTAAGGGCATGAATTTAGACTAAGGTTTGTTGCAGTCTGAATAATGACCCTGACATTTGGTTACTGTATGGCATATTTAATCATCGGTTTCCTCATCTTAAAATAGAGATAATAGGAATCAGGATAGTTAGGTCATATGAATGGTGCTCTTTGAGACTGGGATAGCCATACACAGCAGCCCGTTATAAAATGTACTTAAAGATTAAATAAAATGTTTCCTATAAGCTGATTAACACTATAGTTAAAACATGAGATACACTTTATACATGTTAACAATTTACATATTCTTAATACAATATTTTTTATATCTCATGCATCATTATTTATGCAATGTTTAAATATAGGAATTATACACTACATATTATGGTATTAAACTTCAATCTCACTCCAATTGCTAAGTCTAATAAAAATTAGCTGATAGAACATAAATATGAATATAATATAACTATAATACATAGGCCAGATATTTTGAAGTACATTACATAGGCTAGATATTTAGAATTTTGAATTTATTATGAACTTTAGCATAACATGCCAGTTAAAATATTGAACAATAAGAATCTTTACCAATAGAACTTTATGTGTTCAGTGACAGGCAAAAATTCTGATAGAATAAAAAGATACAAATAATAAATATATTTTTCTAAGTTCTAACTATTTTAATTAGTTGTTTGAAAAAATAGGCTAGATAGAATAAATAAAAGCTGTCTTTTTCTTCAGCTCATATGCAAATCTAATTTTCATTCTAACCATTTCACCTCAGCGGTCTCCTTTTGTGTGGTACACCATTCTCCTCTAACTTCTGAATTTTTGTTCATTTGCTATTGGCAGAGGTAAGGTTGGAAATAATGTGGTCTTTCTATTGAAATCTGTTTTCCATCCTCAATGAGAGGAAGCAAAGGCATGAATATGGCACCCTCATAATGATTAAACTGGGGCTTAATGAAATTTTCATCACAACCTGCTGTTCATTTTAATGGCCTTTGAAAAACAATGGAAAAAAATAGCTTGAGGGAAGAAAAGATTTTTCTGTGGCATGTATTTGTGAGCTTAACATTTAGTTATATTCACTCTATCTCTGCTGCCCTGGTCTCTGTGCTAGAATTCTCTTTACAGAGCTGCAGTGATGTTTAAGAGTTTTCAGTTTTGTAGTTCTTTCGTTAAATATATTTTTAAGGTTTTTTTTTAAATGCTAGCTACAGATCATACAGATTTGTGATATGTAGAATGTCTCTGTCCTGATCTTGGATGATGTAAAATTTCAGCAATCAATGTAACCTTCCAGTTGTTATGAGACTTTTTACACATTTTCCGAGATACAATTCCCTGTTTTTTCTTTTTGCAATTAAACAAAACCTAAAAATTCCTTCAACATTCCATTCTTTTGTATGATACAACTTTCTGTTTTCTAATATTGTATGTTTTCTTCTTGATTAAGATAATCACTTTACTCAAATACTTAAGGTATTTACTGACATATATCTCTATATTTTCAACAATAAACATTATTGCCATGGCAAATTATCAGCAAGAAGTCTTGTGTACACAAACATAAATACATCTTCATGATTCTATATTCATATAAAATTGTTTCCAAAGCTCAGAATTTTAGATGCCTACATTTTTCAATTTATATTCCAGCCCTCCATAAATACTACATGTGCATTTTCTCTGTCTTTATATTATTTAACAAATCACTCATCAGCTGAACTTTTAAAGTATTTTTTACAGGTAAAGTAAAAAGCACATATTATGGTAGAAAATACAATAACAGAATACTCTAACGTGCATATACATTTGTGACGTTTCTTTGCAACACCCTTCCTGCTATGGATGCTCTATCTCTGCTCTTTTTCCTGTTACTACATATTACACTTTTCTAAGTCCCTATATGTCCTAAGTCCCTATGTTTCCTGCTAAGTTAAACTTAGTTCTATCTCCTGTTTCCTGCTAAGTTAAACTTAGATAGTACTATCTCCTGTTTTCTCTCCAGTTGGGGTTTATTAATTTGGCTTAGGCCTGTCATATACTTCCAGGTTAAGACTGCATGCCTCCACTTGCAAGTCAACATGATACACAGAGGGAAAAACCAAGGTAATCCACCAAATTTGCATGGAGAAAACCTTCTGAAGATAGAGACTTAGTGACTTAGGAGACCCACTCTCTCTCTCAAAAAAAATTAAGGGCTGGAGACATAGCTCAGTGCAAAGTACCTGAATTCAGTTAAAGAAGGAAAGACAAAAAAGAGGAGGGGGAGGGCAGAGGAGGGAACAGTGGAAGAGGAAAGGGAGGGAGAGTTCAGATGATGGGAAAGAAGGAAGATAAGGAAGGAAGGAAGGAAGGAAGGAAGGAAGGAAGGAAGGAAGGAAGGAAAAAAAATGGTAAATTCTATAATTCATCAAACTAGGAATAGACAGGAAGTCACCTGAACTTGAACTTGATCACCACCATAAGAAGTGAACATCATACTTAATGGTTAGAACTACAGTGTTAGTTAACAGTTCTGATAGTTATGCACATAGACTGGAATTGAACAATTAAGTGGATGGTACATGACAGGAGCCAGGTTCCTCAAATTTGGAGTGGGAAAGTAGAGATCAACAAGGATGAGGCTAAAATAATCTATGTGGAAATGCACTAGTATTTGAGACATTAATAGTATTCATGTTTACCTTAATTGTTAGACAAAAATATTTATAGATATGTATATACACGGGTTGGTATGTATTGCTTTGCTCTGAAAGCCCTAAAAGAAATGACCTTTTAAATTTTTTCTCCAAGAGAAGGAACCAGGGTTTCTTAGAGAAATGCTTGATTGCTAGGCTGGAGCAGCAAATATACAAGATGAGATTTCAGCATCTTACAGTACTAGAAAGTAAAGAAGTGCTAAAATAATGATAATAAATACAACCACAATGATAGTTGTATGTCAAAGTGACACACAAGTATAATATAAATATCCACAAATCCATAATAATACAAATAAATGATTGAATAAATTAACAAATGGTTGAGTAGAGATAAATTTCCCATGCAATAGACTTCTGAATAAATTACGTAGATACTCCATTCTAAACAAGGGAAGCATAACTTGCCATTTGTTAAATGTGGAATGCAGAGTGCTGTCCTTTCAAAAAGGAGTAAGGTTTGGAAAGATGGTGGGAGCAACTTTACAGGGGAAAACTCAGGAAAACACTGCTTCAGCCAAATGATTATGGTCAACTTTAACATGCTTAATGACATAGTAACATGTAATTGATGTAATATGACAAAAATTGTACTTTAACTCAGTGGTCATCCTCCCCAAGCCCCAAAACCCAGTTTAATTAAGAAAAGTATTTCAGATAAATTCCAGTAGAGGGATATCCTCCAATACACACACATATACAATATTCCTCAAATCAATATCCATCAAAAAACTACAAGAGTTCTAAATACTTCCACCAAGAAGAAATCATAAATGCTTGAGGAAATAGATACAGTAACCTGATTAAAACAATGCATAAATGGGTTCAAATACCACATGGTAAACCATTCATATGTATAATTTTTGTTATCAAAAATTTAATTTAGCTAAAAAATTAAATTTAATAAAAAAAAATAAGAACAGTCTAACAAACTACCACAGTGAAAAGACGCCTAAAGAGACAGAACTAGACATAACTGAATATAATGTGTTAACTTGGATGGAATGCTAAAACAGAACTAAAGCATTCTCAATGAAAACTAAATAAATCTGAATAAACTGTGGACTGTAAAAATATTGCATCATTATTGGTTCATCAATTATAAAAAAATATGATACTAGTGTAACATATTGATAAGAGAGAAAACCATAGGGCTGGGGATTTAGCTCAGCGGTTCTGGCGCCTGCCTCTCAAGTGCAAGGTCCTGTGTTTGATCCCCGGTACCAAAAAAAAAAAAAGAGAGAGAGAGGGAGAGAAGCAGTACTGTGTAAATGGTAATAGTGAATCATGGCCATACTTCAGAATAGTAGGCAGCTATTTTTAAAAAAATACATTTAATAATAAGAGACAATGATCATAGTGAAATGTTAAATGAAATAAGGAAGATGTAAATTTAAAAAGAAAATGTTAATCATGTAAATTGAACTGAATATGTAGAAATAAAGACAAAAATGCATCATAATGAGTCCTATCAAAAACCTACAATATCAAGTGATTTTTATTTAATTCCTTATAATATTTTGTTTTCATATCAAGAAAAAACATTTACAATTTTAAAAATGAAGGTTGTCTGGGTTCTCCTTAAAATTCCATTTTCTCCCCATGAGAATGAAGGGGGATTAAAGGTAACAAAATACCAAAAATTCTTGGCTGTCAAGATTATTTCTAAAATTCTTTCAATTTCTAAGATCATGAGAATTGTATAAATTTAGCCAAAATCCATGCCCCAGTTCTACAAATGGTAGGGACCCAGAAACACTTAATTATCACATGACTCCTAAAAATAGTGGTTAACATATATTTTGTATCAAATATATTCATAATTTATGAGTATCCTAAAAAACACATGCATTTCTGGTGTAAAGTGTGTCTTCATGTCACTTTTGGTTTGTTTCTCTGGAATTTCCCCTGACTGAATTAGGAGGCATGTTCTTGTATGTTGTATGCAATGTGGCATCCATGTTTAAGGTAGACAGAGGTTTAAATGAGAGTTAATAAGCATCTGTCTCTAGAGAATGACTGTCAATTGTTCATTCGCTTGTACAAGTTGCATCAGTTGTTTTATTGGCTTGCTTTACCTCTAAAATAAGCTTTAGGGCTGCTATGTGCAACTACTGAAGAGATTTATAGATGAAATCCTGAAAGATTTCCTGGAATTTCAACAAATGAAAAGTTATGTACATATAACAGAGTTAGATAATCACTAATTTTAAGTATACAATATTCCTAATCATAGTAATTTTGGACTATATAAGAAATAGACATAACTATCAAGTCAAGATAAAACATACTATAAAGATTAGGAAATGTAAAGAAATTCGACAAGAGTTCTTGGGAAAAACTTACTAGAGACAAGATACCAGACTGCAGATATCTGACAAGTAGGTAACTGTTCTGGGCTCTGCTGTCATTCTATTCTTGAATCTTCAAGCTTCAGTCAAACCATAATTTACTCATATGTGAAAATAAGGAAGATATCACAGCATAAATTTATGATTTAAAAATCCAGAGAGAACTATTTAGGTGTTTCTGAGAAAAAAATACTATCTTCACAGTGCTAGATTTGTATTTTATCCAATTTAACTTTTTCTTTTCTTTTCTTTTCTTTTTTTTGGTACCGGGGATAGAATTTGGGACCTTGCGCTGCTTTCGAGGCAGGCGCCGGAACCACTGAGCTAAATCCCCGGCCGTGTAGAATTTAACTTTAAAAGTATAAATGAGAAAGCAGAACTAGAAGTCCAAATCAAACTTAAAATCTGGAGGCAGCAACAACTTTGTTTCCCTTTCCAGCTTTTACCTTCGGGCTCGTTTTTGATGAGCTCTTCCATTTTCCTCTGCTTCAGGGTGTCCACTACATCAGCTAAGCTGCCCTTGCGTCGTTCAGGGGTTCCCAGGGCCGTACTAGACAAGGACTCGCCACTTTGTCGCCCACCTTCTTCTGCCTTCTGAGGTGAGGTAGATGAGTTGTGTGAGGCAAACGAAGACATAACTTTATTGCCATCAACTTCCTGTGAGAGAAGCGAAGGAAACAAATTGTTGTTAAAAATTCAGTATCTTAAAAAAAAAAAAGGGTGAAATAGTATATTCAGCTGACACATTTAAACAAAAAAAGTGATGTCATTCTGTAAGAGCAAAGAAATAAAGAAATTCAAAAAAAGTAAGTTAACTTTATAGCCTAGCACTAGAGTGAGTCAATGATCAATTCACAGGAGAATCAAAATATGGGGTTTTCTCCCTTAAAGTGAGACAAAGGCTTAACCTAAAAGACAATATAGTCTTAGACAACATGCAAAGCCAGTATTGCTTAAGATTTATTTTTCTGCTTTTGAGTCTCAGATTTTCCTGTGAACATTAAAGGTACTGGTATTAAACCTCCTGGGTAACATCATAATATTAACAAAATACTATTTTATGTACAGTATTTCGTTCCAATTAAGTAGCTTCCTCTTCTTGATAGCACTCCTAGTTGGAGTGGGTTCCTCCCTTAGCTCTCCATCTCTCTGTAATGTTTTCAGGAAAGCATCAGCCACACCGGTGATTCTGACATCAGACAAGAATACTACAAGTGCATTTTTGCTCATAGTAAAGATTTTTCTGATATAATAGTCCTGTAGCACTGTTTCTACCAACATGTTCCTGTATGGCTCTTTATGCTTCATTTGCCCTATAAAATAAAGTTTCCTGCAGTTTTTGCTTGTCTTATAATTATGTATGTACATCTAGAAAGAATTTATTCTAGAATTCTAAAACTTAGATATATTTTTGCATTCTGTTATCATCATTTTCCTCACGATTTCTGCCACAACTTTTGTAATATTTTGGGTATAAATAGTATTTTGGGTATATTTGGGTATATTTTGGGTACCCAATAATATTTTGGGTATATTTTGTATAAAAGACAATAAATTGATTTTCCTGACATTTTCAAGGAGTAAAACTGAAATGATAACATTATTTTTTTCTGTTTTTAACTTAAAGGTTTTCCTTGTACAGTCTCTTACTTCTGTAATCCTTTATGTTCCCTCAAAGTGGAGTTTTTCCTAAAAAAGAACTTGTGTCCTAAGATCTTTGAGTTTCACCTTATCCTTGGGTCTAAGTCTCTTTTCAACAGCATTACAAGTTTCCATAAAAATATATTTGAGTATAAGCATGTTTAAACGCAGGATAAGAAGATTATACCTTTTATCCTTTCCTCCTCCACCTGTTAAGGTATGTCAATAAGATTTTTGACTACAGAAATGTGACAAATCACATTGATTGATCTCTAATGTTTTTAAGGTCCATGTTAATATTTTTAGCTGGCTTAAAAATATACTAAAAACACTTGAGTGAAAACTGTCACTCTGATTTTTAAAAAATATGTTAAAATGGAGATGAGTACACAAACATGTTAATATGATTTTGTGTTAACGGATATTAGTGAGCACAGTGTCATTAGCTACGGCATAGCATCAATCTGCTGGATGGGGCTGAACCATGTAAAGAAAGCAAAAGTAAAGAATGTTGGCTAACAGAATCTTTCCATATAATTCTAAATCCCAAATGGTTTCCTTTTAAAAAAAAACACTACAGAATACACTTCTGCTAACATTAAACCTTGACCGAATATTTTATATACAATTTAGTTTTTAATATATTTGGAATTAGAAAATAATATGCAAGATTCAGTCATTAGAGCCTCTGCAGTTGAAATGAAGGTACAATTTGGGAATTGTTTATTAAAAACCTGTACATAAACATAAGCAAACACACACACACCCCTACATCTACACTTAAGAAAGAATAAGCACAGATTTATTCAGTAAACTAACAAAAATGTTTTCATGAATGGCCCATTATAACCATTAGCTTAGTTTCATGTGAAATACAGAATATAGGAAAGCTTCTATACTCCCTTTCCATGGAAAATCTTTTTTTTTTTTTTTTTTTCTGGTAACAGGGATGAAACTCAGGACCTTGGGCTTTCCAGGCAGGCACAGTACAACTGAGCTGAATCCCCCGCCCTCCCACAGAAAATCTTTCTTCTTGTTTCTTTCCACGGCTCAAAGCAGAAACACTTTGTATCACTTTGAACATTTCTCTGTTTTCTGTTTTCACATTCAGTGATGACAAACTTTAAAACAAAGGTTTAAAAGCTGATTTTAATTTTTACACCTGAAAATTACACACTCTTTTACAGCATACCAAAATCTGTATGCAAACAATTATATTAAGCCATCAAAAATTTTTCCAAATAAGATATTCCATTCTGCATATCTCTCATTTTACATAACTTGCAAAGAAGAAGGAAATATTTTAAACAGTTTAACATAGTTCAGAAGTATTTTAACTCAGATGCCATCACAAGATAAAAATAATTGGTGCTGTTTTATGCTAGAATATCTATCTTATCATGATTTCACCTATCTGATTACATTTTAGCTTGTGGCACTGTTAATCCCTTTAACAGTTTTCTGTAGTTGACAGCTGTTCCAGTGTGGGGCTGCATTGTTCATTTGAGCGGTGAATAACTTGTTAAGGAGGACTGGCACAGTCTTTACCAAAAGATGCCCTCTCGTTTTCAATTTCTTCCTGGGATTGCATTTGTCATACATGAAGTGATGACTGTGTGTGTTCACTTCACTTTGCTGGCAGGTGAAATCCAGAGTTCACTAACAAAGGCACAAGCGGTCCAGCCCAGCCACATACATTTAATCAAGTCTCACAAACAGTAAAGATAAACTTCAGGATTTTGCAGACAAGCTCACAGAACTGTGATGTTTGACTTCTCAAATCTACTGATGAAAGATAATTCTAAACTTTCAGAGTGAAGTTGATCATTTTCCTTTGTTATTCTTCAACAAGCTTTACTGAGATCTTGGGACCTTTGTCAACTTTGCAACCAAGAGAAAACAAAAGGGGGTGCACCTAACATATCTATCCTCTTTTAAATATGTTTTTAAAAATACATCTTTTTTAATTCATTCTAAAGAAAGCATTTTGTTATGAACACTTTGAGAGAAACACAGAGTTAACTTTAACATTTAAATTTAAATTTAAATAACGTGATGATTAGAAATGTGATTAACTTATTTGAAAAAAAGAAGAAAGACTGAGCCATTGTGGTACATTGACCATGCTTGTGATCCCAAGGATGAGGGAGGTTGACACAGAGGATGACAGGTTCAAGACTAGCCTGGGCAACTTAGTGAAGTAGTGGCTCAAAAAGGGAGGGAGCAGGGGAATCTCCAACAGTGGTAGAGCAAGGGTTCAATCCCTATTCCTGCAAAAAAATTAAAAGCAACTCAACCAGACATGTATGTTTCTTTTATTATTCAAATGACATTTCATCTTTGGCCTCAAGAAACACATTGTTGTGGCACTTCTCAATCCTATGAAATTAAATTCACACATGGTAGTAAAAACATTATATTTAAAATTCAATCTAATAGACTAATTGGTAAGAATAATAGCTAATATTTCTTGAATAGTTTGTGTCGGGCATGCATAAACTTTATTAATCCTCCTGTCAAGCCAATTTGTAACTTGTATTTTATAATGAAAGAAACTGAGGCATGAAGATTAACATAAATGCCTACACTCCAAGCTCATACAGTACCATCCATCCAAATATCCATTGCCTTATGTCATGATTCAAAATTGAACTTACATTCAAATAACTATTAAAACCCAATCACAGATTTTTTCCAAGCAGCTTATCACAGTGATGGTAGTCAATATTTTATGTTTTTGAACTATCTTTATAAAATCTGTGGGCATCTCCTTTCTAGTAAAATAAAGTTTAAAAAATAGAAAAAGTTTAGAAGATTTGAACTGTCATTAACTGGATTCTTATTAATGCAAGTTCATTAATTTGGTATTGCACAGTGCAGCATAAAATGAACTACATGTAACAGAAATAGTGCTTTACTACTCTCCAGTTTTTACATGATCATGTTCTTCACTTAGATGGGCTGTTTTACAAAAATCATCAAGAAAATGTGAGACAAACTTTTAAAAGTTTTTAAAAAGCTGTATCATTTACTCATTTCTTAAATTCTATAAAAGGATAAAATATATCATATCACAAAGTTTTATATTTAAAGGGAATTCACTATTTGTAGGCCTATTCTGTAAAACTGTGAAATATCAAATTTAATTTGGCAATATGATTATTGTGACAAAGTTCTTTCATACATCTCGGTTAAGATAATTTTTTATAAAATTTTTACGAAACCCTAAAGCCTGCTTACTCTTTGTAGACTACCAATTCCTTGAGATTAGCTATAAATGCTCTCCTAAACAGCACATATGCATGGGTGCACACAAATATGAAACTGCACATACAATTTCATATATAGTTTCAGAAGATTCATTTTTTTACTCTCCTATTTCAATCACTGGACAAATGCCATGAAATCTTCTAGGAACTCCTGTTAATATAGACTTAAGGTTAAGAATCTCTAGTCTAAATGTGTATCACCTGAGAAAAATACTATAAAATCAATAAGTACAATGAGATGATTTTTAAACAACAGTTATTTGCCAGAAAAGGCTTAAACAATAGCTTTCACTGGTATTTATCAAAATAAAAGTTAATCAAAGTGTACATACATCAGTAACTTTAAAAATTCACTGTTTCTAAAATAAGCAATTAGAAATAAATATTTCAGTTATTCTTCAAAGAGTAACAAAACATTAAAGAAAAGGTTACATTATTATGGCAATCATTGTCTTATTCAATGATCATCTTGTGAAAATGTGTACAGATATTCAAGTATGAGACAGAAAGAGTTTCTAGCTTTACTAAATGAATATTACAATTCTGACAGCCAGTTGGATCAGCTCAATTTTCAAATATTAATGTTTCCCAAAAACAAGATATAAACCTAAGAACACGTGGAGGCAAAACCAACACTTTAAAAAGCTCAGTACAGGCACAGAGTGTTTTTCTTTGGTTAGCCCACTCAAATTTAGTTCTAAGAACAAGATATGGTCAAGTCTCAATAACTGCAAAACAAAAGTTAGCACTTACAGACAGACTTCTGAAGAGGGTTGTTAGATTTGTAATCTAGATGATTTAAAAACCATCCAATCTAAAATCTTTCCTTGACTCTTCTTTGAAAAAGAGCTGCCTAATGTATACTTAGGTCTGGCAGTTGAAAAAAGTGGAAAATGACAGAAGCAGTCTTGTCTACATAGACTGAGCTTACCATAACTGTTTCTATATTGGAAAAACTCACCAATAATACCCTTGTAAAACTTAACAAAATTTTCATAAACTCAGTAATCTGTAGTGCCTAAGCAATTACACGGTGTACTAACTGGGGATCCAGATTTTTGTAAACCAGTCCAGGGATGTGCCCAGCAAGCTTTGTATATGCATTTGGTAAGTCCTTGCAGGAACTGTGATGGGCAGATGCACTGGCCTAGTCTGGATTGCTTGCAAGTGATAGTCAGAAGAGCCCAAAGTCAGTTTTTAAGGAATATTTATATACATTTCATCATTTTTATGACATTACTGAAATGCACTTTGAGTTCTTAAAAAACATTCAAGCATCATGGTGTGTGATAGAAATTCTAAAATACTTAAATAGATAGGTATCTGTATCTGTTTTGGCTCTATGGTCTACAGAAAGGTATATGTTTTGTGTCTTACAGAGTTCTAACTTTTCAAGACTACTTTAAGGTTTCCTTAATGCACACACATAATCCCCATTCGGGCAGGTCTAACACTAAACGGAGATGGGGCTCATCGAGTTTAGGAAAGAGATGATCATTTTATAAAAATGGCACCATTATATTTCAAATATAGGATCCAGTTCTTACTTCAAACATTTTTATGCATTTTGGGACAGTGTAAACAAAAGTGAGAGCTGTTTGATGTTTTTACAAAGTCTAAAAATATATCCTGTTTTAAAGATTGCTGTTCAATAGGATGTAAATTTTGTAAAATCTAACATGTTTTGCACTTCTTTGCAAACAGTGAGATGAAATGTTAGCTTAGGCTTACATTTAATTATTGATCAGAAAACTAAAAAAAATTTAAATTCATCCCTTTAAAGATACATCACAGGGTGCTAACCACAATAAAAGACAATAGACGGTTTAGTGAGAAGTGATTTGTGTAAATTGGATTCTCAAATGTCGGTCCTTAAAGTAATCTCATTGCCATCTCTGGGAACACTGTGTACACTTTTTCAGCACCCCTGCCCCAAATTCCTGAAGCAGAAACTCAAGAATTGGAGCCCAACCATACATGATTAAATGAGTCTTTCCAGTGAGATCAGTGCACACTTAAGTTTGAGAACCACTATAAGGGTTAATGAAAGAAAAAGAGGAAGAAAAGGAAAGAGATAGAGATTTATACCTGTAATGAGGAGGAAAGATATCACTAAAACAATAGGACTTAAAGGAATTGAGCAAAGAGAGAAAAGTTAATATATGCCGGGATAGAATTAGCAGGTGAGGGTAGGGTTAGGAAAGGGTAAGAACATGCACACATTAGAGACAAATGTTATTTTTTGCTTTTTTAAAGCAATCAGTTTGGCATTCATTGAAACAGACATGTCTGCTGATTGCTAACTGTATAGATTATAGAATCTGAGATTATCATCAAAATTGCATTGTAGAAAGAGATTGATTTCAGAAATGTACCAAAAATTTGGTTTGAATTTATTATTTGATCTCACTTATAATATAAAAATAAAACAATGATATAATATTTTCATTTAAAAAATAAATCACTATCATATTTATCATATAATTTAATTCCCAAAAATAAAACTAAAAGAGTAACTTTTCTGATTATCAGTATAAGAAGTAACAAATAGGAAAGAAAGTTGGCAAAATATCTTCATTTTCCCATAGATGCCTCATGTGCAGAATTGTCTAATAGTTCTTTTTTCTCAAATATTCTTTCAGAATCACATTTGCTAAGAATCTCAGAAATGCAACATTCAAGAATAAAACGTATGTTTTCATGTGCTCTCCAAACCACTTAATAAGCAAAAGTGGCATTTAGAGAATTGCTAATACATTAACTAATAGAACCTGTAAAAACAAAGAACATTCTGTGCTGTGACAGCCTCATTATCTTCCTGCTGATGATTTGTGTGCTGTGTCTTACTCATGATTAAACATCTAGCAAATGCACTTTAAGACATTTGATGATTTCTTCCCTGAGGGCTCAAAGGTCAACCATAAGATGTTTCTAAACAAAAATTAGATTGCACATCAAAACACTTCCATTTAATAAATATCATTTATAATAAATTTACTATTTATTAGTAAAATATTTATTTATTGTTTATTAGCCACTCATTATATGTAATTCCTCTCATTTTCCTAAGAAGTCTCTGGAAAACTATTATTGTAGTTGTTAATAAACTTGGTTAAATACCTATTCACTTTATGAGTATGAAGGAAGAACTTTATGAGTATGAAGGGTTGAAGAATTTCTCACATTGTGATGTTTTTGTGCCAAAAATTTTTAATTGCTTAAGTATAAGGTAACTGAGAAAATGACTTCTTTATATTCCATATAGCAATGAATGTAGTTTCTTGCATAGACACTTATAAAAGTTAATAAGCTGTTTGTCAGCATTGCTTGTAATTGGAAACTGACTATATGTGTGGCAGTAAATAAAACAGATTGTAGCCCCCTTCTCCATGGAGTGAATGAAATACGATGGCACAGAGCAACGTTAAAAAAACTGCAACCAGGGGTCAAGGTGTCTGACTTTAAATTCAGGCTCTGTCATTAACTATATAATCTTACAATCTTGGCCAATTATCTCAACTCTCTAAACCTCAGTTTCCTCATTCCAAAAGTGTGATAATTCTTATCATCATTAGTTATTTCATGATAACTAATTCAGTTATTTGAACAATAAAGGAGACACTGTTTTTCATTCAACTGAGATTTTATTTAATTGATCTCTTAAATTTAACAGTACCAAAAATATGTAAACAACAGAAGAAAAAGACATTTTATTCACTTGAGATTTTATTTCATTCACTCAATTTTGTCATTCATGTAAAGTGTAAAATAAATGTTTGGGCTTTGGCTTAATGGCAGAATGCTCATCTAGTATGATACAGGCCCTGGGTTCCATAACCAGCATGCATGCATACAAACACACACACACATCATGCACGCACACACACGTACCCACGTGCGTACGCACACACACTTCTGAATGCTAATTTGTAAGGTAGAATAAGAATAGGTTAAGTGCACAGAATCTGAAGCCAAACAGCAGTGGTTCAAATCCTGGATCAACCAATGACTAGCTGAGAGACAATGGGCAAGATATTTAATTTATTTAGGAAGTAAGAGGAAGATATAAGGAATTAGCTGGATGTGGTGGGGCATGTCTGCAATCCCAGCTACTCACGAGGCTAAGGCAAGAGCACAGCAAATCTGAAGCTATTGTGAGCAATTTTGTGAGTCCTTGTCTCGAAATACTGAAATAAAAAAGAGCTGGAGATGTAGCTCAGTGGTAGAATGCTTTCCTAACATGCACAAGGCCCTGGATTCAATCACTAGAACCACACTGACAAAAAAAATGGTAGTCAAATATAGCAGGTAGTGGCTACCTCAATTTAGGGTTTACAAATAGAGTTTACAATTTAGGGTTACAAATTATATAAAACTCATAAAATGGTAGCTGGAATATGACAAGAACTATATCAGTGTTAAAATAAGTGCATACCAGGCATCATATTAGCATATAAAGATGAAGAAAGCATAGAATATAATAAAGTGAATAAAGAAAAAAGCTAAGCCTCTTGGCAGGAAAGTGAGAATAAAAGATTAGAAAGAGACAAATCTTTTTCCCATTCACTTCACCAAAAACAGGAAAATGTACATAAGAACAGCTTCAGAGTTTTTTTTTTTCCCTAAAATCAAACTCCATCCAGGGGGGAAAAAATTTTTAAAGAACTGAGAAAATTTTAATATGGCTGACTTTTAAAGATAGACTTTGTTTAGGAAGAAAAGTAGTCCACAAAACATCATGCAGTATTAGTATGCTTTTATCTCTGTTGCACACTCAGTTTTCAAATTTCACAGGTTTATGGTTCTCTACAAAGTGATGGCAGAGAAATGATCAAAGAAAGAATGTTCGATTACGACTCATTACAAAATAAAACTTTTAAAAGTCAAAGTCTGAAAAAATCAAGAGTAATGAATTATTTTTCATAAATGCACGACACAAATTACTTATTATGCCATTTTCTGCTTTTCTTTCGCATTTCTCTTTCTTCTTGTGATATAGTAATAAGCTTGCCACATCAAGATTTCTCTTTCTTCATGAAAACATTAGCACCATTAGATTTTATTGCAAATAAACCCGAGATTTCTTCACACTATAAATATAGAGGAAAAGAAACGGTAAATGAAAACAGATAGGTAAGTACTTACTCTCCAATCTTGTTAGCTTTTCTCCTCTATGTTTCTGCGGCACCAAGAACAGAGTAACTTAAGGGCAGGCTAAATTGATAACATCAGGCTAAATTCATAACCTAAAATCAGTCCACTCTCATACTATCTTCCTACTAAAAAAAATGTTAAGGGCCTCATTTTCTTTCTTTTTTTTTTTTTTTTTTGGTACCGGAGATCGAACTCGGGACCTTGTGCTTGCAAGGTAGGCGCCGGAACCACTGAGCTAAATCCCCAGCCTCAAGGGCCTCTTTTTCTACATTAACTAAAACTTAAAATGAGACAATCAGGTTTATAGCAAAAGTGACATTTTTTTTTCTCAAAGGAAATTTTGGCCTGAGTTGACATTAACAGAGACTTGAGATCCAAGAAGTGCAAGCTTCGCTTTGCATTCTAAAAGTAATGATGAGCCAATATACAGGCCACACACACTAACAAAACTTCTCAACTAGCTAAAAACTAATCTGTACTGTAAAGCAGAATTTTCTGAGCCCACTTTAGCTGGAATGTAAGGACTGTCCTACAGCATATGTATGCACTGGGACATACACATTCTTTATGTAAAACATTGGGTTTTCTGCAGAGATGATCTGCACACAGTTTCTGTAAGCAATGTGAGGTACAGATTTTGTTACCTTAGAGTAACAATTTTAAATAATTTTTAAAATACTCCAAAACCTTGAACATTTACTCTTTACTTTTGACTCAACTACTATAAATAATAAGCAGCATATAATTTGCCACAAACAGTATATTTATACTATTTGAGTTCTTTAAATCTGTATATGAATGTAGATGAAGAAATATTAGATGTGTCTGGTAATACGAGATGAAGAAATGAGGTTAAAATGATGTGTTATAAACTTGTTTCTTTCCAAAAACTGATTCAATCCATTTTAGGCAATAACCCCTCAAAGTATGTCCACAGGCTGAAGATCAAATATCCAACCCCAGATGTGAGGACGATCTTACTGTGCTATCTGTTACTCCATTGATCTCCAGGGCTTATTCAGCTGATCTAACTAGGTAGGTGGGTGTCTCTCCTTCCTCATTGCTCCCTGTCTACCACTCTTGGTGGAAGAGGAAGAGGACAACCTTGCCTGATAGAGGAAGACTGCTTCCTCAGTCAAGGATATACTAGTAGCTGCACTCCCCTGCCAGAACCTCCAAATAAGCTCTCAAATAGGCAAAACTTCTTCACATATCTCTAATAATGGCAGTTATACATGTGTAAGACCCTCTCTTTCCTAAATTTGATTTACATTGTGAACTTTTGGAAGTTTATCTTAATTTGTAATTGGGATTTTGAAAGATAAAAGATGTTTTGTAAGGGAAAATGCATCCATAAAAGAATCAGCACCTATCGATTATGCAAAACCAAATGAGAAATGGAAAATGAGTTAGCTCTAGAACAAAAATGTCAGAATAAAATATTCCAAAAAGTAAAACTACAGTAAGCAAAAAGATAGTACTGTAAAATTCACAGACAAAGTCAGGGACTGAAATAACTTTCCCTTAAAAATTAATGAATGAACTCTCCAAATGCTGAGTGTTTGGTGTTACAGCCATTCAGCCACCTATCTTTTTAAAATTTTTATTTTAATGTAATACAAGTAGGTGTTAACAAAGGAAGGACAAAAGTCATTCTATAAAAATAATTTTTCATAACAAAAATAATTAGAGAATAATAATGGTAAATGTAATGTGTATCATGATCTTAAAAGAATATATTTTCATTTGCTAATCTATCTTTCAACTTGCTATACAGATGTTAGAGTGAGGATGGGGTAGGTGAGATTTATGAACACCAAAAAAGTTCTGCAGAAATCTACTGCTGTGAATGCTTTACAGATGTTAATAAGAAGTGACGGTGGTTTTCCCCAATATAAAGTACTTTGGTGGGGATACGCACATAAAAATTGTAACTCTTATGGTAGCTAGAGAGAAGAGAAATAATCTTTGGTTTTAGATAGATACGATTTCACTTGAGTTTTGTCTCCTGAAAATTTCTGAATATCTCTGCTGCCCCATGACTCTAGCGTGGTGTTCAATAACCCACAAAAAATGCTAATCCAAAATGAAGGCATGTACTCTTTATATTCCCCACACCAAGAAAATATAGGTATTAATTGTGTAACAAAGTCACATTGTTTGATTAATGGAGCTCAATTTAAAAAGACATTTTCTTTAAGCCTGGAATTTATTAAGACTGAGTCTCTCAAGATGGGAACCAAGCAGGTATTACTTTGCTCACCAGCTCTGAGAGGATGCGGACACACAGGCTTCTTACAAAAGTCCTCTGCTATCCATTCATTATACTTAGCAACATCAAACAGGGAAAAATAATTAAAAGCTCCTATTGAGCACCTAGAGACCTTGAACATAGACAGGGGGTGAACACAAAGACAGAATATTTGGTTACAAGAGTCACATTTCATCTCTTTAATTAACTTTTTACAGTACATTTTTGGTTTTTCCATTATTTTTCTTCTACTCCCTTGGTTCTAACATAAGTATACACACACGTATATATTTCATTAAGAGGAAATAAAAGGGTTGTCTTTAGTTAAGATGTTTCCATTCATAGAGACTACACATTTAAAAAATAAATTGCCTGAATAAATTCAGTTATCTAGAGAAGCAAAGGAAATCACATGCAAATGACATTATATGCAGAGGCCATTCCGACAGCTTCATGTTTATTTTTATTGTTTCAGTCAGTGGAAAGGAAAAGCTGTCAAAAATTTAACATCTCTTCCTTTTTAAAGGCCCAGTGTCTCTGGTACTGAAAATTGCATGAGCAATAATATGGAGAAAAAAGTTTGTCAACTATTGGAAACTGAAGTCTCAGATTCTCTCTAACTTGACACCAGCACAAAATGGACCCCCATATACCTTACATTTATTTTTGCCTACCAAAAAGCAACAAATAACATTTAATTTGCAAGTAGTCCAGCATCAATACAAACAATGAAGACTGGCTGTAAAAAAGGGTTATCTTAAAAAATCCAAGAAATCCACGTATATTAAGCTAACCTATAACATGACTGTTAGTTCTGCTTTCTGACCTTAGCATCAAAAATAATATGTGCCATTTATATCATCATATATCATCAGAAAAGATTCTTTAGCCTTGTGTATTCCAATGAGCAATACTTAAATTATATCTTTTGTGGTTTGTTCCAGATGACAAAAGTAAATGAAGAAGATTTAGGTTGACTGTGTAATAAATTCTTGCTAAAAATCTCTGGCTTTTTACACTGAATTTACGTGCTACCTGAGTTCTCCTGAAGCGTGATTGTACAAAGTAAATGTGGCATATGTTTGTATTTTCCTGCCAATTCCAAATTCATTCATTCAAATCACTCACTGTAGGCCAAATTCTTATCCAATTCTACAGAGCCACTGATTTTTCTGGAAGTGAATAGCAGCTTTGTGCATGGTAACAGGAAAGTCAATAGTAGGTCTGTGCATGGAAGAACTATGCAACTAGTGGAAAGGATAAAAATCTGACCACACATTTCTTGAGTGTGGTAAAATCAAGTCTGAAATGACCTAAGTGATGAAGTTTTCAACACTTTCCCTTGGGTGTCATTTCCAATCCCTGGCCATTTGAATAACTCTAAATTTTTCTCTCTGTGGTCAATTTATATCTTTATTTTTGCTTTTTTTATGGCCACATTATATCCACACTGATGCAATATATGGGTGAGGCTGCTTTCTTTAATACATTTATATTACACTATTCTGTCATAATTAACCTCAGATTTCATTCAAAACCTGGGGGTATATTCTGTACAAAATAAAAACACCGTTTAATTATTAATTAATTAATATGCTGCTTATATCTGGGTTTTACTGCGCAATTTCTTCCACACCACCTAAAAGACCTACAATGTAGCAAATGCTATCACTGCTTTTACACATATTGAAACTGAGCTCAAGTTATGGGCTTACACTAAATAACAATTTGAATCCATATCATTCTTTCTAATATGGTTTTAGCCACTGTGCTTCCCATCAGAATGAAATATCTAATTGTTTACTAACTTTAATCTAATTTTCTAGGTAGAGTTCACATCATCTGCATATGTATCATCTCTAAATTCCAATACAATACTTCTAACAATCCACATTGGTTCTATAATGCAGTTTACTAACCTATTCAATTTTCTATACTATTTTAATTGGTTGCATTTGACATTTTAATTTCTATGATATGTGTTTCTAAATGAAAATTAAGCAGTTTGGTCAAACTTAAATAACACACAAACCAATAAAACATGCTAACAAACTTTGTTAACCATATGACTTTTTTTGGAAAAAAAACATTATCTAGGGTCATAGAATGAATGCAAATCCATCAGTCAAATCCAATGTTTTTCTTGACCTCTTCAAAATATTTGAGAATGATGAACAGTTTGCTTCCCAGCTTTCAGAAGGCTTACCCACTGCTGGCTGCTCATCCTCCCAGAATTGCCGGTTCTAACTGTCAGTGCTCCAAAGTGAATTCCACAGCCAGCTGCAATGAGCTCCTACTTTGAACACCGAAGACCTCTTTTCTAGGTAAACTCTCTCTCTGAGGGAAATGATCTTGACATTGTTAAAGATTTTTTGTTGCTTCCCTGAAAAACCTAGCGCTCCTTTGGATGACATGCAGGCTTATCACCACTCTTCACTCCACGTAGTGACATAACCATAGTTTAACTCCTTGCTTTCTTCAGACCATGTGCTTCTTATTTTATCACTTCCTTGCCCCTTTCAAGGAAACACAAAGCTCTGAAACTTCGTTTAGGTTTACTTCCTAGGAGAATGATAAGTTCTCAGTAAATACTTGTTGAATAAATGACACTCAATTCCGTTTCAAATATCCTCTCTTCTGGATGTAATTTTTACATTTCTGTATCTTGGAGGAAGGAAATTTCAGCCACATATTTCCAATAGTCTGCTTTCCACCAAAGCATCTCAGAACCCCAAATCTGACATGTATAAATGAGAACTCTAAATGTTGTGTCCCAAACCTGTTGCTCTTTGTGGCTGGCTTTTCCCTACAGTGGTATATTTTTCTAGTTACACAGGATTGAAACAGAACCAGTACTTTTGGTCATAGGGAAGTCTCTGAAATTCTCTGACCTTTAATTTTCCTATCTCAAAATAAGGGTTACTGAGGTAACACTAGGTTTAAAATTCCATAAATCTGTGAGGAGTAAACATAAAAACACAAGCTGGTCATTGATTTACTATCAATTTTCAGTCATTCTAAAACACATTCCATCATTCTTTTTCAAAGAAAAACTTATATTAAAATTTGAATTCACAATGAGATAAATTTGGAATGTGTACTATTTGCAGCTTCTGAAGTGGATTAAGCTAGATCCTATGGAAAGGAAATGGTTCTTCCTAGAAAAAGACAAACCTACCACAGTCTTATATGCTGTAAACATTCACAACATTCCTAGAGAATCTGTTCCTTCTGGGAACTCCTTTCCTTCGCTCTACTTGTATCCCACATTTTCTAATCATATCTATGCCCCAAGACTCAGCTGAAATATCTTAGGAATAAATTAGGAAGATTTTATTCACTTCCCAATGATGTGCCACCACCGAATGGACAGCAATGCCTCTACTGTGAAAAAGTAATTTGTAAATTACGTTCTAGTTGTGTGTAAATAACAGGAGTCAGTTAAAAACATTCTACTTATCAATATACATTTAACATAAAAATATAACTTTTATTTGTAAATAATGTGTGAATATATAAAGAATTAACAGGAAATTTTAACCTAAAAATGTGATAATTGGAAGCGAATGTGAAGAAATGACAAGATCAACTTTTCTTTAATTGCTTCCCCTTCCTTCTTTTTCCTTGTTTTCTTTCAACAAATGTGTAAAAACTTCAACTCATTTTAATACTAGCTGGCTTCATCAGATTTTCTATTTTACCCTTTCTACTTGCTGTTCTATTCTTAGCCCCGCCCCATATTTCTAGGACAGACAAAACAGTTAAGCTTTTGTTGTTGTTGTTGTTGTTGATTTCTCCTAAATATTTAATTATTTCTCTGACTTGGGCATATTCTGACTGGTCTGGGGAGAATAAATTACTTTAAGGGCCAGGGATTTAGCTCAGTGGTTTTGCTGCCTGCTGTGCAAGTGCAAAGACCTGAGTTCGATCCCCGGTACCAAAAAGAATATTGCTTTAAGCCTGGAAAGAATACATATTACAAGTATTTTGAAGCAAGCACAAATTATTTTTTTCATATATAAGCCAGAAAAATAAATATAAATACTGCTTCTCATTGTCGTTGGTACTTTTCCCGAAGCCTGCTTTTACTTTTCACTCATTTGTGCTTGTGGAAATCTTTGTACAATCAAATCCTGAGTTACACGTACAAGTATTTTTTTGATGTATAGTATTCCAAAACAGGTCTGGTTTTACCTAGAGAATTTAGTAACACTTATGTTTCCCAAAACTATAAATAAGCTAAAATATTTGAGAAATTTTCTTAAACACTTATATCACTTCATTCCCCTACTACTGAATCCTGGTTGACTTTTGCTTCTATGGATCTTGTGTGAAAACAAACCTGTATTATATTTTCTCTATTTTTTTCTGAAGATACATATTTACAGAGCAAACTGAATTACAAATTATTATTCACTTTATGAGAGGATTTTAATGAAGTTTTTTGTATATCCAAAACCTTTCATGATTCTCCAGCAATAAAAGACTATAAATTCCAAACTTGTGATAGCATTTAAGTCCCTCTCCCTCAAATCTGGCATTAATCTACCTTTTAAATTTTTCCCCCTTAGAACACAGTCTTTCACTATGTGAATCAAGGCCATTCTTACCGGCTGTGTGACTTTATCTTATTCTCTCCAGTTTGACATCTATGTCAATGTTATGGCTTAGATCACAAATATATCCCCAAAGCCTTCTGTGCTCATAGGAGGGGCTTCTGGAAGGTGACAGGAACATGGGAGCACTACAGCTGACTTGCTGTTAGAAGCTGGGGCCTAGTCTGAAGAGACGGGTTACTAGGGGAGTAACCTGGAGGGGTACATCTTCCAGGACGGGACATCTCTCTGCTCTCTCTGCTTCCCTTACACTTTGCCTTACACTCTGTCATGGTATTTTTGTCCTAGGGCTGGAAAGCACAGACTGTAACCATGAACCCAAATAAACCTTTCCTCCTTTAAGTTGTGATTGTTGGGTAATGTGTCTCAGTGAGGAGAAAACTAAGATGGTGGAATGATAATATGAAAGTTGCTTTAACAAAGGTTGTAAAGATTACGTGACGCAATCAATGTAAATGCTTAACATAATTCTAGCTCATGTGGACCTGTTGATAACTCGTTTCCTTTATAGTAGGCTCTTTCAAAGTACATTCTCTATCAAATAAATTAAGTCATGTAGTGTTTTGAATACGTACCTCGACGCTTTGCTAGAAAGACAAGCCTGCTGCAGGATTATATGCTCTAAACATTCACATCAGCTCTATAAGATTTGTTCCTTGTGGGTGCAGTTTTTCTTCACTCTACATGAACTATCTCCTTTCCTTCACTTTGATGCCATCTTATCTCACATTTTCCAATCACATCAATCCTTTACAACTTAGTTAAAATATCTTAGTTTTCAGGAAGACTTTACCAACTTCCACCTTCCCACAAGAACCACTGGACTGCCCCAGTTTTGAAATTGATCCCGCTCACTTCTGATTGGTTGTGACTTGGCTTGTGCGTGCCAGATTCAAGCCTTGATCTTCTGATCCTCTGAAAGGACGGTCCTCCAATCACCAGATCACAGCAAGATAAGAGGCTGTCCCAGGGTGGAAATCAATTCCACCAGGAAGTACACTGTCCAACTCAGCTGATATTCTTTTCATGGCCAGACTTTCCTGACAAAGGAAGCATCACAGACCACACTTTTGGCTATCACTGCTGTAGAATATCACAGCTATTTCTTATTCCTTTACTCAGAAAATGTTATTCATCCCCTATACACTTCTATAACTTATCATACACCACTTTATCTGTAACACTCAGCATAATATTATGACAGGCTAATTAGGACTTATGTATCTAACTGTTTTCCCCTCCACATTGTGAGTTCCCAGAGGATGGAAAGGTAACTTTTTCATGTTGACATTGAATGTATTTTATACACAGGAGATACTCAATAAATGATAATTCAACTGAAATGACTTCTTATTGCTGTTGTCACATGAAGGATGAAGTATTTATGATTCAGACAAAACACAGTCTCAGACTCTGGCACAATTTTCTCCTATCATAGCAGTACTGGGGATGCAGGTGCTCAGGTGCACAGTATGAGAAGAGGAATACTGGAGTAAAAGTTAAATTTAGTAGCTCTATAGAATTTTTTTTAAAAGACATAGGAAGAGAAGTAACTGACAATAAAATGAAGAAAATAGTATATAGAAATCTGATGTAGAAGTTGAAGTATTGGGCCCAGGATTTAGTTCAGTGGTGCCACACCTGCCTCGCAAGCGCAAGGTCCTGAGTTTGATCTCTGGTACCAAAAAAAAAAAAAAGTTTAAGTATTGTTCATTGACACAGTATAGAGAAACCATCTGGATTTCAATTAGAATATGATAGAAATGGAGAAATGAGGCAAAAGCATAAAGAGTGAGGACAAAATCTAATTTCTGAACATTTCCCCTATGTTAAAAGAAAATATTTGTGCTTCCTGTTATAAACCTAAAAGTCTTTCAAATGCATACTGCATTCCTGAATAAAAAAATTCTAGATGTACCCATTCCTCTCACAGAATGGAAACAGGAAATAATGCAAATTGTAAGTATTAATTAAAATTAAGATAATCATAAATTTTATATCTCTATATATGTTATATATATATATGTCTTCTTTTTTTTTAATTCTTTTATTGGTACATTGTAGGTATATAACACAATTACATTTCTCATTGGGAACTGTACCTTTACATAATGCATCTTGGTTCTTATTTTTTCCCCATTCCTAGCCCTCCCTTCACCCTCTCCACCCTTCCCTATTTACAAAGACTTTATTTCCATTTTTTCCATTTCTCATCATTTTTCCTTTCCCTTCTTTCCTTTCCCCTGCCCCTTCTTAAATGTGTATATATTACAATTTATATATATATATATATATATTAAAATATACGTTTCTAACTACTTAGGCTGTTACCATATAACTGATAAAGATCAACTTGCATGTCCTAACACTGCAGTTCTGTCTACTGAACTATAAGGAACAAGATTCTCATCACTATCCCATAATAACTGTTCAGCCCACTTTTTCCCTTTAACTATGTAGATCAGTTGTCTGCAAGTGAAAACAGGGCTTGGTGCTAAATTTTATTCTAAATTGGACTTGTGCCATTTTGTATGGTTTTGTAGCATTCATATTCCTTAGCTATGACTTCTGGAAGTACTGAACCATTTTTTCACTATTGGTACTTATGTAAGATTTACTGTGATGTACGTTTTTTTTTCCTTCAGTTGAGGTGCATAAATGAGGCACTTCACTCACTAAGGAAATCTCTTTATAATTACAGGGATCATATAAAAATCCCCTTATCCACCATGGAAATCTGGTAGCTATTTCAATGTAACAGAAATACTTAACTATTCAAAAATAGATGAAGGGACTACTGTCTTTTAAATGAAGTAAAAATCTCAAGGCATATTTTCTGCCTGAAAAAACAATAAACAATACCTTTGAGAAAAATATTTAAAGAAACTAAATGCCTATGTATGGCTCGTATGTTAAACTAAATTCATCTCAATTACAAATAATCAAGTTTTTTATGTCAGGCTTTGATTTTTGGCTATGCCTGAATGAACTACTCAGCAGGTATAGAAGAAGTAAAAGGGATGGAAAGGAAAATAACACCACATTAACATTTTTTATTTTTAAAATATTCATTTTAATCATCTTTGTGATTGCATTATATAGTTATTAAAAATCCCCACCTAGTTGTATGAATCCTGCGTTTTATGCAATAAACACATGAATTAACATAGGTCTAAAATAAAAAACTCGTAGGTCTTTGTTCTTGTGTTGGAAGTAGATGAATACTGGCATCAAATGATCGATTTTAAATCAAGATTCAAAGTAATAAAGGATTATGAAAACAAACTGATTTAGAAATAGAAATGACATACCAGTTGGGGGCCCAGCATGATTAAACATGGAACATGTGCAACAGAACACAATAAAACACTGAAGTGATCAGAACTGTATACAAAAGGTATAGTTGTAACATTTTTGTCCAAAGATTTTACATGTTTTATGATACTATCAGGGTCACATTATTACTTCCCAGGGCCCTAACTTTACATTTACAAATCCCTTCTTCCATTACAAGAAAAAGAAAAAGGATAAACCAATCAATAAGTAAAGTACGTTGCAGAATTCTTGTGAAGACAGCTGTCTTAGTTGCTTTCTCATCACTGAGGCAAAGTACGCATCACCCACACCTCTAAGCAGGAAAGGTTTATGTTGGCTCACAGTTTGTGGAGGTTTCAGTCCATAGTTGACTGGCTCCAAGGCAGAGCAGCATAGCAGAGAAGCATGGTGGAGAAGAAACAGCTCATGGGAAAAGCAAGAGCAATCAAGGAGGAGGGAGGGAGATAAATCCTTCCAGGCCACTCCCTCAGTGATCCAACTCCTCTGACTAAGCTTTACCTCACAACATCATATTTAGCTATAAGCTCATCAGTGGACTAATCCACCAATGAGTATCATACCCCTATGATCCAATCAACTCCCAAAAGCCCACCTATGAGAGCATGAGACTTTGGGAGACACAGAAATATAAACCATAAACAGCCCTTTGCACGACTGAGTAAAGTGAAGGTATATAACTCATTTATGATAGAACTACCCAGTTGCATAGCAAACTAGTTACCAAATTGTCTGAGAAAGTAGTAATATGACCATTTAAGTATATATTGCCTATCTGTAATGTTGCAATCCAAAAAAAATCATTTTATGACTCAGGTGGTATAAAACAAATATATTTGTGTTGTGTATTAAAACATTTTCCTTAACCCAAACATTCATCTTTTTTTGAATTTTAAAATAAATAAAAGGGCCGGGGATTTAGCTCAGTGGTTTTGCCGCCTGCTGTGCAAGCGCAAGGACCCGAGTTCGATCCCCGGTACCAAAAAAATAAATAAATAAAATAAAATAAATAAAAAACATTGTAATGGGGTCCTGAATATATTGTGAGCTACAGGCAATATGCCTACAGTGTTTAATGGACAAGTTGGCCCAGCCTAGAAAATAGAGTTCCTCTCCAATATCTTTTCTTTCTTGTGCTTATTATCAAGCATCTGGCAGTCTAATATCTTTACAAAGCTTGATTGAACAAAGCATTACATTAGTTATTCGCACTGAATCCTTTGTACAAGTTACATTTATCTCTACTTCTATACCGTCATATTTCTGACTGATGATTTTATGACCTTTTACCATCAAAACTCAAAAATACAAGCAGAAACACATGTATAGACAACATGCTCCTTAACTTACAGAAGTTATTTTGGCATTAAAAAGACTAGAAAATGGTCTGCCTTAGGTATCTTATGAGACAAAGCATTAAAAAAGTAAAAACTCTGTATGGGTTCAGACTGGCAGAATTATATTTCAAATTGGCTAATCAAGTTACATTTAAAGAAGAAGTTTCCATTTAAATACACTCTCTCCAGGTTTTTCCTGGACTATAACATCACAGATTTGTAATATGTACTTAAATGAGCACATTATTGCTTGATTCAACTATTTGTTAACTACTTTGCTATATACAACTTGGTAGTTCTGTCTTAAAATGAGTTATCTATCTTTACTTTTAGGCAGTAGGGAAGAGGGCTGTTCTCACAAGAATTCTGCAGCATATGAAAGAATCCACAAAAAGAAAGTACCAACCTTGGAATGTTAGTCAGACACACCCCGGAAATCAGAGGGGTGATAAACATCCCAGGTAGAGCTTCATATTCAGTGACTAATCTAGACCATTGGAAAAATGTTTTTTAACAATTGCATAAATAGTCAAAACCTTTTTTCGCAGACTGTTTAAATCTATAAAATATTGCAATTAAATTTAATATCTCATTTTCCTCATATGAGAAACAGAAAAGGTATCATTCTTAAAAGTTTCATTATTCTTTGCTACTAAGCAAAAATTTTTTCCACTATAACTCCAGTTTCATATTTGAGTTCATTAAATCAAAATCTCTGAGCATTCCAGATTCCAGGTCCACGGGCCAGGGATTTAGCTCAGTGGTTTTGCTGCCTGCTGTGCAAGCACAAGGACCAGAGTTCAATCCCTGGTACCAAAAAAAAAAAGATTCCAGGTCCAAAATAGAATTATATTATCATTGCTTATGCCAAAAATAAGCCACTTGCTTATATGTTTATGAACCTTTATTATACAATGCCAGTTTGTATGGCTGCAGTCAAGGAAATCATTGTCACCAACACCTCAATTACAATTTTTTTGTATATATCCTAACTTAAATACTATAGTCTTCCTTATTCAAACAGTTGCTATAATTTCTGCTTTATAATATGGCATTTTGTTTGCCACAGAGGATGTATATGAACCTAGTGGTAAAGAACTGTTACCAGTGTGGAAAGAGCACTGTAAAAGAGAGTTGAGTTGGGCTGGGGATTTTGCTCAGTGGTTTTGCCGCCTGCCTTGCAAGCACAAGGTCCCAAGTTCAATCCCCGGTACCAAAAAAACCCCCCAAAAACAAAAAAACAAAGAAAAACATAAAAGAATTGAGTGAATTTTATTTCAGCGATTAATTAAAGAGGTTCAAAAAGCCAGATGCAGTTAACTGTCCATTATGTAATCAATATTTTACTTATTAAAGAACATTCCAGTTATTTGTTCTAGCATAATATTATCAGATATACTTTAACACTGACCTACAGGCTTTTTGGTAAAGGTATGGTTAATTGTAAGACTTTTCTCAGTGAATTCCTAAATTTAAGAAAAAATGTCAAATGTACTTGGAAGATGGTAATTCACAAAACTACATTCTTTTAAGAAACTTACCAAGGAATGAAAAAAAATGCACAAAACTAAGTCATGTTAGAAGAATAGGGAAAGAGAATATTAAGCTTTCTTGGACTTAGAAACTTGAAGACAATTCATTCTAGCAAGATGTAAAGTGGTATTTCTTCAATCTTAGGTGAACAATGTCATGGATGCAAGAATTTTAGTATTCATTTATGCTTAATAAAGTGATACTATACCAAAGCAAAGAGGAAATCAATCTCGGCTCCACACATTGTTCTCAGTGACTGCTGCTGCTTATGGACTTGAGGCAATCAAGTTCAGTGAAGCACTATATATAGACCAATTAACCATTCATTTTTGAAAATTTTGCTAAAATGAAAGGAATGAAAAAAGGAAATTTATCAAAGACACAATAAGTTTCACCACAGTAATATATGTGCACCCATGTTTATAGCAGCACAGTTTGTAATAGCTAAAGCTTGGAAACATCTCAATTGCCCATCAAGTGGAGACTGGATAAAGAAGATGTGGTTTTTTTAATAAAATGGAGTACTACTCAGCCATAAAGAAGGAGAAACTAGAGACATTTATAGCTAATTGGATGAACATTGAGGCCATATTCTTAAGTGAAATAAATAGGACACACATGTGTAAATATGGAATAGTTTCTCTGGTGTGAGAAAGTAAAAGTGTAAATAAGGATCAAAATGTATGATTGATAATGTGAAACAGGAAGAAAAGGTCTAAAGGGGTAGGGGATGTGGGAGGAGTAGGGAAAAGGAAAGAAGGGAAAGGAAAAATATGACAAAAGGAAAAAATTGAAACAAAGTCTTTGTAAATAGGGAAGGGTGGAGGGGTTGAAGGGAAGGCAGGGGAATGGAGAAAAAATAAGAACCAAGATACATCATGTAAAGGTACAAGTTCCCAATGATGAATATAACTATATAGTATACCTAAAATGTACCAATAAACTTGATTAAAAAAAAAGATGATCTCGAAATAAGATGAATAAGGTCCTACGGTGAATTTAAAGAGATACAGGGTGAGTCCAGAATCTGCTGAGTGCAAACGTACTCTCAAGGAAGAATAGTTAAATCTGAACCAAGACTGGGGACTTTCCGAAGAAAAGAATTAGTTCAGGAAATGATGAGAATATACACAGGCTAAAATATCAAATCAAAGTAGTAACACTGAGCAAATCTGACTTATTTCTGCCTTTAAAGCTAATAAGGAATTCTACCAGTAAGGTGGAAACAACTTTTAGCCAGAGATTATAATAACTTCACTACAGTAGCTATTAACAAAGAGTATATTAAGGAATGGATGTTAAATTTTATCAAATGCCTTTCTAAGTATTTTTCATATGAGATTTCCTCTTGAGCCAGTGAGGATACAGACCAGGGTTCACAATGTTCCTTCAATAAATCCATATAGTAAATAACTTTGGCTTTATGGACTATGGAGCCTTTGTTACAGCTACTGTAGCACAAAAGCAGCCATAGGCACTATACACTTGAATGGGCCCAGCTCTTTTCAATAAAACTTTATTTACAAACACAGACACTAGGGGCCAAATTTAGCTGGCTCAGCTGCCAATAGTAATTTGCTGGCCTATATATTAAACTATGTTAATATATATATTTTTTTAATCAAACACTCCTTGTATTCATCAAATTAACCATTTCTGGCATGGGCTACTAAAAGCCTAGTAAAAGACATTAATAACTTTTTCTAATTTTATATAGGACTTTTGCGTCTGTACTCAAAGTGTGATGGGAGTTTCTTTCCTGGTTTTGGAGGGACAGATATGGGGTTAGAGTTATGTTCATTGTGAAAAAGTTTAAATTTATTTTTTTCTCTAGAAGAAGTTTTACATAGCATGAGAATTCTCTCTCCTATAAAAGTTGGAAATATTTGGCTAGGTATAGCAGCCATTTTTGGAGATAATTCTTTGACATAATAAAAAAGTCTTTCATGAATAGAGACCATTTAGGTTTCTGATTTTCTTTGTAACCCTATGAAATCATACATTCTTAAATTTATTAAATAACTTTATATAGAAACATTTACAAATGTGCATTCAATGTAATAGTACTGTCATTGATATATTTAATGTAAGTTATATTAAGTTATATGATTATGAGAAACATCATATAAGAAAAAATTAATGAGTTTTTGAAACAACAGAATTGACTTCTCAAAATCTTTAATATTTCATATAGAATGTGAATATCCAAAAGTGGAATTATTATAAAATGCTTTCTGAAATGATTTGGTAATATTACCTCTATTTTGAACACTGGAACATGAGTTCTTTAGCATGCAATTTTAAAGAGGCAAGAACGTATTATACAATCTCTGTAACTGCAATGATATTACTCTTTATCATTTCTTTTTTTTATCTTTTTTGGTTTTTTGAGACAAGGTCTCACTATGTAATTCAGACTGGCTTTGAACTCACTATGTACCTGAGGCTGGCCTCTAACTCAGGGATCCTCCTTCCTCAGCCTCCCGAGTGCTGGAATTACAGGCATGCACCACCATGCTCAGCTACTCTTTATCATTTCTAATTTTATACATTTGTGTTTGATTTTTCATTTATTAATCTAGGAGAATGTTCGCCTAATTTTGTCTTTATTTTCTTATATTCTTCTGATTTTATGCCTAAGTTAGAGTTACTTGATTATAATTTTTCTGCTTCTAAAGAATTAGCTACTTTACCCCTCTTTATTCTTTTCAATAAAGAGGCCATTTAAAGTTATAAATTTCCACTAACATTAAGACTTTGATCATTTAATACAAATTTTGTTAGATAATATTCATGCTGTTATATATTAAACAGCTTGTAACTAGTTTTGATTCTTATTTTAATGTAAGAATTATTCAATGGTGTAGGTCCATAACAAGTTTTCAACCTCTATATAGGTTAGTCAACCTTGTTAACTGTATTTATCAAATCTCATGCTTTTATTTGTGTTCTAGTTCATCTCTCAAAAGGCAAAAGAAGCCAGGCGTGATGGTACATGCCTGTAATCCAAGCACTCTGGGAGGTCAAGGCAGGAAGACCCCAAGTTTCAGACTAGCATGGGCAGTTTAACAACATAGGTAGATTCTGCCTCAAAATAAAATAAAATAAGAATAAGAATAAAGAATAAGGATGTAGCTCAGTGCTCCTTGGGCTCAGTAAAAGAGACACATGTATGCCCACATACATACGCGCACACTCGTGCAAAGAAGAAAAAGATGCTTCAAAATATTTCAGTATAATTTTGTTTCTGTCAGCATCTCATATTTTTTTCCTTTCCACAGTTCATTTAACCTATAAACAGTCATGATACTTTCATGTCTATATTAACAATATAACAGAATGCTCTCTCAGGAATTTCATTCAGTTTGGTCTGGTAACAATAATGCTATCACTGATTTCTATCTATGGGTGGCTACTCTATTTTTACCCTGGCTCTACTTTTTTGACATCTCAGGTCATTTTATCTGTCTTTTTAAAAGGAATATAAAACTGGAATACAGAAAATATCAATCCTTTTAAAGAAAGTTTATACTTACTGTGAAAACTAGCAACTGCTTTTACTTCTTGTATAGATTTTCTGTATTTCTATCTTTTCTTCTTTTCCTCAGCTTTTCTATGTTTTTGTGAAAAATATTTTACACTGACTTTCTGAATATTAAAAAACTCCTCTAAAAGATTCCCTAATATTCAAATACTCTACTTATTGCAGGTATACAGCTCCTAGGGCTCTCATTCTGCCTTTCCCATAGATGCCTGCCATTGAGGCTGCTTCTCCGGCCTCTGCCTTGGGAATCGATAGTAAGTGTTCCAGAGTCTTCACCCATTACTTCCTGATGGGATGTTTCATAAGATATAAAACTGTCTGTTTTCCATGGCTTCCTATATCCAATTCAATTTAGGTAAAATAAATCCTTCAACATTTAAATGTATGAGGGGTGCGCAGTGCTTACTATTTTTATTTTTATTTTTATTTTTTGGCACCAAGGATAGAACTCAGAACCTTGCACTTGTGAGGCGGGGTGGCACCACTGAGCTAAATCCCCAGCCCATTACTATGTTTATTAAAAAAAAGGAATTGGAAGTGAAAATAAAGAAAAGCTTAAAATTCTCACAACACTATATCATCTTACCTTAAGTCCTAAACTTAATCAAAGCAATTACTTATCAATGTTAGAAGTTGATAAATATAGGAGAAAGTAGCTACTTAGCGACTATCCAGTTTAATGAAAAGTGGCTACTGCATGTAATCTTATGGATGAAAACAAAGATGAAATTATGGGGGTGAAGAAGGAAAAGACTTGACTTCAATAGTCACTCTTTAATATTAGCTCCTAAATAATGGTGACATACAAAGCAAACTTGGGAATTTTGATCAGTTTTTCTTTTCTTTGAAAACACAAATGTTCACGATACTGGAGATAAGCAAACTGCCTTGACATGAAAAATCTTGCATTAGTCAAATAGTACAGCACCAGGGTGTCTTAGGGTGGATTTAATCAGGTAAGTCACTCCTAAATTAATGTGTCTTCTCTTTTTTACAGTTCTGGCAACATGCTAAGCTAGGGAAAAGGCAGAGAGGGATGGTAGGAAAGATGAATCAACTTAAGATACAAAAAAAATGTATTGTCCTTATTCCACACTCCTCACAAGCTACCAGGTCTTTTTGTGTTTCTAGGGTCTGGATCCTGAATCTAGGACATCTGGAGAGCTGAACTTCATCCTTATTCTAGAATTACAGGGAGTCTATGACTCAAAACATAGAGAATGCTAGATGAACTGTTTTAGTGGTCAAAAGCAATAGGTAGACTATAGAAGAAATTCCACCATGTGGAAGGTCTTTAAGGAAGCTAGGTGAATATACTTCTTATTACAAAGCAAGCAGGCTCACGGCTGTGTCTATAAGTCAGTATCTCACTTGCTAGATATATAGCCCCAGTGTGAGGATGTACCCCAGTAATACCCTAAGGCAGAATTAAGCTCTAGAGCAGTAGTAATCTATTTTGGTTGCTCAGGCCCCTTAGGAAATATAATGAAAGTTGCGGACACTGTTTCTAAAAAAACTTGTGAGCATATATATCACTCAGTTCTAGGAGGTCCACGAATTCCACAAAGCTCATCTTACACCCTGAAAGCGATTTAGTACTTAGGTTAAAGAATGAATGCTCTCAGGGGGTAGTGAAGAAGTGGTTCACAGAGCTATGTTTAAGGGATGCAGAGTCTGAGATGGGGAGGTAAGGAATGGACACCCACTTCATGGTATTGTGCATTCCAGCTTGGCCTCTTCTTTGACTCAAATTCTAGTAACACTTACTGACCACAAAATTACACATTTGATTTTGGTTATTTATCAACATATCAACATTTTAAGAAAGGTGTAAAAAAGTGTCAACATATTTCCTATATGTAAATTTCAAAAAGCACATAAAAGGAACAGCTGAAGGTTTGCAGAGCGGCGCAACACATTCTTTTCTTTATTGGGGCAAATTATTGACACAGAACGATGAGATTCATTTTCCCATAGTGGTATACGCATTTAACACACTTTGGTTATTTTCATCCCCATTATTTCTCTTTCCCTTGTATCCTCTCCTGCAGATCCCCTTCTCCATCTCTAAAAGTCTACCTTCTAGTTTCTTGTCACCTCTCCTTTATTTAGACAAATTAATCTTAGGACCTCATCTTCTTCTTTGTGTCTGTCTCTCTCCTAATAAAAATATAAAAGAATCAGAGGACTGAAACAGTATGTGGTAAGTTCTGGGAAGCTAGGGTAACATGGTTATCCTGCTGTTTCTCTTGGGCACACTCTCTCTCTCTTCCTGACCAATCATACCAAAGCAAGTGTCTGAGCCTTACTTTCCCTTGCCTCTATCTCTTCACCACCAGTCAAACCTCATGGAGGGTACAGCAGGGTACTCTTGCAAAAATTAATGAGGTATTTGTAGAATGATAATAGCAGATTAAAATAAATAACAGCAGGGGTATTCTTAAATTCTAATATATAAAGGTGATCTATTATTTTTAGGCTATAGAGTAAATAAAAAAATTTTATTCTACCCAAAGCAGCCATGTATCTCTTGTTACCTTAACATAAAAATATTTTCTATAATAATTTTAAAACAGCCACATTTTAACCCTAGGGGAGGAGAGAGGGAACAAGGAAGGAAGGGAGGGGAGGAGGAGGGAGGGAAAAGGAGAGGAGGGAAAAAGGGAGAGGGAGGTGGAGAGAGAGATATACAATAACAGAGAAGCAGATACAGAAGCAGAAGCAGAGACAAAAACAAAGAAAGTAAACCTTAAATACAGTCTCTCTTCTAGGCAGCAATTTCCCCAGATGAAGAGGTCACCACTGTTTAACAGTGTGCTGCCATGTTAATTTAGTATGACAAGATAAAGCAGTAATCCCAGCTCCTGGAGGCTGTAGACCGCCTGCTACCCAGGGACATGCTCAAGTCGATTTGCACTGTATATCACTTTATACAATTGGCATGACAAAGCCCCCTGAGTTCTCACATGTAAATCTCTCTAGCCTTCTCTTCCTTTAGCCCCGCTTTTCTCTTTCATTCCCTTGCAGTTTCTTTCTCTTTGCCTTGTGTCCAGGTAGAACATATCCACTCAGCACTAATCTCTGAAAACTTAATACTCTGCACATGACAAGGGACACACAATACACATTCCTCTCACAACCACTCTGCCAAGTCCCCCAATTTAAGAGAAGATGTTCGGGGACTTAGATAATCCATTGATCCCACTTGCATCGGCTTTTATATTTCAATCTGTCGTGTTAAGTTGTCAAGAGCAGCGATTAAACTGATGTTTCACGATTCGAGATTTACTTTCCTAGGAATGATAGTTTTCAAAGCTCATCTTAGGAAGTTCTGCTTAAAGATTATCCCTACAAAAGCTGATGTATCTTTGCTAGTATAAGTCTAGTAATAAAACAATAAAGTGTTTTAGGTAAGGATATTTTAGATAGATTCAGGGTTATAAACATAAGAATGTAAAACTGAGTAAAATTTGGATTTTAAAGGAATGTCATCTGTGTAGTTCTTTCTGCATGAAGCAAAAACACCATATGTAAAAAAGGGGGAAGAACATGTTTCTATCTGTGTAAAACAAAAATAATTATAGAGTCACTCAAGAGGACATAAGAGAGCAGTAAAGAGTGTATATGACAGTAAATAAAAAGGTCACATGAAGCACAGTAGACAAATGACAAGTCAGTTTTATTCAATAAAACAAAGGCACAAATATATGTTTAATCATCAAGAATTAGCAGTTGGAGATATAGATATTTTGGTTGGGTATGTCAGTTTTAGATGCAATATGTCAGATTTCTGACAGGCGAGCTGTTATAGTATAAAAATCCACTTGTATTATGCCTTTTCCTCATATCATATCCTTTTTACATCATCTCAAGCTGTTCTTGTGGGTAAATTAGAGAAGAGAGTTCAAAGGACTCTAAAGCAATAAACACAATACCAATAAACGAAGGCCTGAACCCCATAGGGAACCTCTAAAATTCCTAAGAGAATAGGAATTTTAAAATGGAATGAAAGAGAAAAACAAAAACAAAAACACAAAAAGGGGTCATGCTAAAAGTACTAACACGGTCCACTAGAATCATCCTAAAAGGAGTATGAAGGAGTGTGTAAGTATTCGAAAGTTCATTCAGGAAATCTAACTTGTTTCTGCTGCTGTGGTGATATTGTTATTTTCCCCTGGTAAACTGTTACACCTGCACTACAAGACGCTACAAAAGAATGCTGTGCTCTTCTGTCAGTGAGGTGGAAGGGGACTGGGCTGTGAGGCTTAGCGCGGTGGCGACTGAATGAGAGTTCCCACTGCCAATATACTCACCAGCGGGCAAGCACTGCACAAGGTCATTGTCCCATTTAACAGTTCTATCAACTACTTAGGAATTAAGTATCATTCCTTCAAGATTTAGATAAAATTATACTCAAGAGTGTCTTTGTGAACATAGTCATATATTCAATACACTGAAACATTCATATACTCAATGATAGTCATGTGTTACTACTTAAGGATGGTGATACACTCTGAGAAACCTAAACAAGAGAGTATAATCTACTACACACTAGGCCACATGATAGTCTTATGGGACCACTGTCATGTATGCAGCCTATCGTTGACTGAAATGTTACGGGGTCATGACTGTATTTTGAAATACTTGCTGTGTGTCAGCCACTGTACCAGCCTCTAGGGAAACAGTAACGAATAAGACAGACACATTACCCCAAAGAGACCACAGAATTTTCTCCTTCAAGTGAATTTGTATCCCATGTTCAATGTGAATAACATAAGAAGATACTGACAGAACTTAATGTGGGAGGTAAATGTGAGTGATGTACTTCTGGGTTACTAAAAGCAAAATATGACTATTGGGAGCCTGAATGAAAAGTTTTTTGTTCTGGTAAACAACAGCAATTAGTCAACACAGTAAAAACTAGAACTATGGCATCTATTTACTGCTGGCTAGATAATAAGCTCAAAGCCATGTATATGAATTCTATTATTTAATCCTTACAACAATTCTTACATGGAGAAGTTTACTTAGCATCTCCATTCTAATGGAAGAAAACAAGGCACAGTGAAATCAAAGAACTCAGTCAAGATCAAGAACCTTTAATTATATGGAATTATGATGGGAACTGAAAGCAATATAAGGGAGAGCTTAGACTTTTTACCTTGACAGTATACATCTCCTAAGCTTATCAAACTTCCATTTGAATTGGCTTCAGATGAGTTTTGCTGTTATGGTGGTAGAAGTAGAGGTGGGAGTGGTTGCTGACAGCCCTCAAAACACTAAGTAAAAATTCAGCTGCTAATGAAAAAATTTCTGATAAACGAATCTGTCATAAACATCTGATAGTACATCAGACTGCATAAATGGCTTCCCTTTTCAAGAGTTAAAAGTACAAAAAACCCAACCTTTTTAATGTGTAGTGTTTGAGATTTCTATTTAATTTCTCATTTCAAAGTATTTTTCCTTGGCTTAAGGATTTCTTATAGGATGCTTAAATGTAAAAGAAATAAATGCATCTGAAGTTTAATACAATGTATTGTTTTTCTCTTAGATGACAGAACTTAAACATTTTTAAGCATGTGTTGAACTAACAACTAACATTTACTGAGTAACTCCCTGTATGACAAACATCAGAGTGTTTTATGTACACTGGCTTCTTTAAACATTATAAGCATACTCCAACTTAGATGCTACTGTTATTGTCCCCATTTCTGTGATAGCAAAAGTAAGATCAACAAATTTTCCATAACTTGCTCAATGCCATACAGATATCAAACAGGAGAATTTGGAATTTACCCAGTAATTTTGTCACTAGGTTCCATGTGCTTAGCCATTATGCTATGCCAACTGTCATAAAGACCAAACAAAATTTAATGAAATGTTACATGTAAACTGTTACATAAAAGGTTTAGCGAGTATCTTTGGAATCACATGTATTGTCCAAAAGCAGTGTGGAACTTACACATATTCTGAAATAGTCAACTCTTGGCCCATTTAAAACCAGCTAAAACCAGCTAAAAAGACAAAAATCAGATAATCTCAGAGTTAGGATAAAGTTTTACTTGCCTACTCCAAAAGTATTCTGAAGGGATTTTAAACTGCTGATGCTGTTCAAAAGGATTTTAGCATGTATATGTGTAGAGAGGCAATGAGCACAGTTATTAAGTACTTGGGCTCTGAGGTCATGAACCTAAATTCTATCACTTACTTATCAGGCAGGTTACTTTAACCAAATTGTTTTCCATCTGTAAACTGAGGATAATCACAGTTGCTGAACTCAATGAGTTGATGGAAGAATGGCTGAGATAATAAATGTGGGTGGCTAATACACAGAAAACACTGCAATATTCCTGTTTTGATCATTATTCATTATTATATACCTCATTATAAAGAACACTGGCTCTTTGAAATCTCCCATATTTGAGTTTCACCTATCAGACTAAAGATAGGTTATAAGATATATTCACATAAGGCTTTCATAGTTGCTTCTTATTTCTACTGATGACCCTGGGGAAATTGGAATCTCTGATACACAATAAAGCATGTTCTCTGGCTCCTATGTCCCTAGTGATACAAAGTATGCCAGCCACTGCCACAAAGCCTGGATGTGGATTCTGGTAAGAGCCAGAAATTCCCCTTCCTCCAGGATGTATGTTTACACAGTTGGAAGGGTCCTGAAGTGGATGTAGAGGTGGTTACTAAGCCTAGAACATTTTAAAGTGTAATACTACAAATTATTATAACTTATTTTTCTGTTACTCATTAATAACAGGTCTTCAATTTTAAGGGGGAACATACTTTATATCTGTATATAAACATAATGCTACTAAATGGTATCTTTGGACTTATTTATACCCCTGCCTTTTTACATCTTACCTCCAGTTTAAATTTCTCATTAACCCTTAGAATATTATTTTCTAGGTTAGTGATATCGAAAAATAGATTAACTGTTTTATCTTGAGACAGGCTGGATTTTAAGAGCTAAGAAGAGACACAGAAGTAAATACTGCTTCTCTATATAATGATAACACTGTTTGCCTTGCTGCCACAGAAGCAGCCTTGACTAAATGAGACGCAAAATCCAGTCACTTGTGTTCATTTACTTTATCGTGTGATGTCAGTGTCACAAAGTTGGCCAAGACTGCTCTCCTTATATTCACACCTCATCTGCTCACATGGGTCATTCCTAAATATGGTCAATGGAAGCAATTTTAAAGCATTTTGCCTTTGTATGAAGGAGATATGTAACCAAATGGACGAATTATAATTGTCAGCTTAAGTTAGGCTTATATTTGTTTCTTATTTTACCAAAGAATTTTCCTCTGCCCTAAAAAAAATAGAATTTACTTTCTAAAGCAAAAACAAAGGGAGAGTAGCTTAATATGATCAAAACTGGAAGCATGTTGAAATCTTATCAGGAATTCAGTTTAAATGCTTGCTTTGTGCCAGTTCAAATCATGAGCATCTCAGATCTTTGAAGAAGTACTGAAATAATGATTTCAAACTCACATAATGATTAAACTTAATGATTTTAAGCTCACATAATGTGGCCACCAATGTTGTTTATTCTAAAGTTTCTGACTTCAGGTTGTCACTGCTTAAAAATTCACTTTTCTTGAAAGTCACTCTCATCTTCCTATTAGATTTTTCTATCCTACAGAAACCTTTCTTATTTTTTTAACTTACCACCTCAAAATCCATTTATTTTTCTCTGTTTATACTTTTAAAAGAGAAAGTTATGTATGTTTAACTGACAAAAGATGTGGAAAAAGAAACTATACTGAAAATCATACCATATTATGATTCACTTTCTTGACATCTAAATGAAGTGTTAATCATTGTGCTTTTCAAAAATACTGCTTTACAAAGATCATTTTTCTCCTTTTTAGGTGCAAAAGACCACTGTTTCTAACTGATATGGCAAATAGGAGATAAAGTATAAGTATTATTTGAAATATTTTGTGAGCCCATGGACAACTCTGAATCTTAAACATTTGATTCCAATTCCCAAAAAGCAGACATAAACACTACAATAGTTCTATTTCTTTTGGACTTTTAGGTAAGTCTCCTTTGCAAATGGAAAAAAAGAAATATTAACAAATACATGCTTTTTATTACCAATACTAATACAGTAACACAACATCAAAGAGACTTTGCTACATAATCTCCTTTCTTATTTCTTATACTTTGCCTAACTTTTTTACGTTTACCTATCTCTAAAAAATCTCAAATTTAAGAAAGAAAATTGAAAATTACAAAATAATTGAGGTAATCGGGATGTGAATGAAAATAGTGATAAAATGCTATGGATATAAAATGGAAGTTAGTAATAGCCACAGGAAGAATATAGATATAGTTCCTAGACATTTAGATCCACTAGGTACAATTTCAAAAAGTACTGTAGAATACAGTATAGCATTCTGAGTCTTATTTTGCCAAGAAGAATATTAAAAATAAATTACTTTTTATTATCAATAATGGACCATGAAAGATAAAGTAATACAATTTCAGAATAAATTAAAGAAATGCACTAATAGTTTTGTGAAGAACTCACTACTCTGTCCCTATTTTCCAAAAATCAGTGAAAAGTTTACCATAAAACCAATGGATCTTTATTAATCATATGCAGTCAGACAAATCTATGTTGACCCAAGGAAAGTTTGGCAAACCCCCAAGACCCAATATATGTAAAGAGGAAGGAAGTATATATCTGAGGACAATGGTGCTGATTATCTAACCCCATCTCCCTTCCTGAAAATGGCACTATTGAGATCCACAAGATGATCCATTAAGAATGCTTTCTGATAAGAAGCAAAATGAAAGAGAAAGAAAGAAGAGAAGCAAGAGGGAAGAACTGAAAACAAAACATTTAAGATACACGAATAAAGTCTTCTTATAAACAGATATTTCATGATTATTGACTTCCAAATGTAAATGATCTTTCTGTTCTGTGAATTAAAAAATGAGATATACAGATGACCATCTATCTACTTCATAAAGTCAGGAACAGCATTACTGTCAGTTTCCAGTATTGCTTTATAGTGTCTTTGCTATCTCCAGTATCCCAGCCAGATATTTCATCATTCTTTCCACTGCATTTAAGGTGGTCACCCAGATAAAGATAAAAGAAAGGAACCATTTAGAACTTTAGTAGCTACTGGAGTTGTTTTTATTTCTATTAATGTGAGTTATGTGTATTTACTAAATTCTCTACATTTTATGTTAAAGCTTTACAGTACAGTTTTTGTTTGATATTTCTTAACTTGCTCTGCTCTTTCTGAGTTACTTTTACTGCAAAAAATACTTAAGGAAAATGCAAAACCATATTTCAGTATAAAGACCTTGTGTTAATGATACTTGACCCAATGTGTATATAACATTTTAAATATCTAGGTACCTAGCATTTAGTTTCTGCTGGAAACATTTCAAATTAACATACTTTTGATCTGCACAAGAGATACCTTTCAACGGAGAATCTCATGTATCAGGGTTATAACATTTTATATTACAGTGATGTTTTTGTGTTTATTTTCTATAATATACAAAGAGCTACATGAGGAAAGATGCTAGTATTTGTTCCTTTTTTGCTGATAGTCAACATATATATATATATTTGAGTTGCATCTTTCTGCAACACTTATTAAATAAAAGACACTAAATTCCATTAGAACAAATCTTTTAGAGCAAATATATACATTATTGAAACATTAGCACACTTGAGTCTAAGACAGGATCACCAGGAGCCAGAGGCCAGCCTGGGCTACATAGTGAGTTCAAAACCAGCGAGACCTTGTCTGAAAAAAAAAATTCTTCTTATTCCTCTGTAACTGCCTGACACTGGATGGGAAAGCTAAGAGAAGGTCCTTATTAGGTGTTCTGAACAATCTCACAACTCCATGTAGCACTTTATTCATGTGAGCATATACTCAGTGATTGCTCAAGTCCTGGTTAACTTTATACTCAACAGTAGTATTTCAAACACTTTGGACATCCTGTTAGCAAAGATTTTCTGGACTTAACATCAGACACCCTCTCCTACCACTGAGCTGAATGGAACAATATGGCAATAGGACAACATGATCTATTGCAAAACCTATACAATGGTTTTGACAGACTCCTACTGATGCTGTTTCACAAGTACCTATTCCCGCTAGCCCTGGGGGTAATTTCACAAAACAATGTGAGTATAAAGATAGAACTACTTACATTTAAATGCAAGCTTGGGGTTATATCTAGATAAACAGCTTCATGTGGTATTCTGTGACAACATGTACAGAATAATGTTTGTAACAATGTAATTTCATTGTATGATAAACATCAATTTACCATAAAAAAACAAATATAGACTTGTCACCATTTTCACCTTGTTTCAATTGAATTGGCCTTGTTCAGATAAGCAAGCCGATCTCTCACAGAAACTAGAGTATATAGATAAACTGTGTGAAATTGGGTATGTGTGTATAGAATTATCCTGCCTACTATCATAATTTTATACTGCCACCCTGCACATATGGCTTCCAAGCTTACTTTATCTGAATTTCTCTGAATCTATTCTCCATGCTATTAAACTGAGCACATTCCACATCGTTCAAAAGTAATTACACTTTTGTCTAGAGTGTAGGAGACGGCTCTCCCTAAACAATGCAATTCTCATTATTAGAACTGGCACAATAACGACACTGGCTTAACATCGGTATGCATTATAGCATCACAATAACATATGCTAAGTTTGATATACAAAGGTAACCAGAAATTGAAAAGCATATAAAATAGCACCATATAAAAATAGCAATCTTTACCATACCATAATTAAGGTCCTATTCTGAGACTTATTTTTAATTCACACATGCAGTTTCTCTTTTCCTCCTTAAATTTTCTGAATAATATTTCATATATATCACTATCCTAGATAAACACCCAAAACTAACTGACTTAGGTTGTAAACATAATTTATATAACAAGTATCTCAAGACACAAGTATAATACAGCAATTAAAATATATTGTATAAATAAAGAATCCTGGGAGCTGACAGTGAGCCTAAGCAAGAAAAAGCATCCTCTTGTCATGTCCATTGAAGGATTTTTTCAATGCTTAAGATTGGACTGCACTCATTGGAACCTTGGTATAATGTTATACTGAGAGGTCTCCACTGTATGTCTAAACTTTAGAAAAGGTTAATTTAAAAACAAATCTTTTTCTTCTTTTGATGGACTTAAGAGAGAAAGTAACTCACATTGGAATATGCTTTATAATACCTCGGGTTCCTACAATATTTAAACATGTTAACGTTAGCATGCATGCATCATATTATTAAACTAAGACAATGTACATCCAGAGTTTTTAAAAATTCCAGGAAAATGTCATCAACATAAATAATTAATGATATAACATCAAACTTTCAAATCCAAAGGATTTTTAAATATGAAAAAATAAATGCACAGCTGGGCATGGGTCTGGACTGGAAGATTATTTGAGCCCCGAGAGTTTGAGATCAGCCTGGGTAACACAGAGAGACTTCACATAAAATGGGTGGGGGGATCTGGGGATGGAGGGGTAGCTCACTAGTACAGCTCTTGCCTAGCATGCATAAGACCCTAGGTTAGATCCTAAGCACTGCAAAATATATAAATATGTACATGTATATATTTTATAATAAAATGCAGCTATTTCTTGAGCAAGCTACTTCAAAGATTTAATGAAAATATTATGTTGTTTACTCAATACAACAGTGGCTTAAGGAATCAGAAGAGTTTGGCTGGGATAGAATATGCTTTAAAAAATAGACAACTGATTATTCAGTAACCACAGGTGGTCAAGACTTTCATTTCACATCACATTTGACACTGGAACAACAATCTAACCATCAGAAGTAGCATGCAACCAGACAGAAAATGAGCATCCAAACGGCCACCACAGAGCTCCCAAGCTGCTCTGGACAATGCTACCTCATTTCTCTTTTCACACCAGTTCCTTCTGGTGTTCATACTCCTATTAATTGACATGTGGACATATTCCGGATAGTTCCTTGCATTATCCAATAGATCCAACTGCATCAGAGCTATTATTAAAAATGAGTCACAAATGACGGTGATTCTTGCTTGTCTTTGAAGCTCTGTCTTAAACAACCATCTCAAAATCCACATTTTAAAAAAGAAAAACAAAAGGACGAGGGAAGATTTGACCATTAATAGGGATAAAGTTCAGTATGGCTTTTCCACTTATATCAGAATCAGACTTTCAAAATGCTTTTAATCTTTTGAAGATTATGTAGGAATCAAATTTTGCTATTATGAGAGCTTCACCGAAGGAACCAACAGAATTGGCGTTTTCCAAAGACTTACAATAATCTGTGCCTGAATGTCACGTGGATTAGACAACTAATAGTATTCCATGAACATAAATACGTAATGTGCTTGAGATAGCTCACCTGTAGCATACTCTGAACACCAAGTAAAACTTTCCAAATATAAGTGAACTTTGAGCACTGATGCTGGTTACAGCTGTTTGGGAGCTGCTGTTTGTTGGGCATTTAGTTTCTTTCTCCAAAATAAACACAATTTCAGCAAGGAGAAATTACACCCTTATCTGGCCAATTTCAAACCTTCTCACTTCCACATCCTGAATCTGAACAAGGTATCCCGATTCCTCAAAATTTCTATATGACCACAGTCATTAACTGTATGGAATTTTATCTCACAAAGTATTTTCCAACTTAAGTGTTCTACTGACAGCATCTCTTTATAACTTTAAACCAGCATTATAAGAATCACTCAATGGTTTTACTTCACAACTCAACTATTTGGGCAACACAAAGCACACACCTCCCCGAATCTTTCTTCTTCGTTTAAGAATGGAGTGTGACTGTCACACATAAATAGACAATGAAATATGTCTTTTTTTTCTCAAATTGAACTCTAATACAAAGACAATGAAACATTCTCTGTTTTCAAAGATATGAGTAGGAAAAAAGAGCATGTATTTCCTTACTGAAATAAAAGAACCTATTGTGAATAGGACAATGGTCTAGTATACAAAAAGAAAGAAAACTATTTATGTTGTACTATAAATATATTCAATAATTTTGATAAATGAGTAAAATATATCCTAATCAGTTTCACAGCAGAATACACTATGACTTTCTGCTGTCTGAATATACAGTAGTAGATTGTACCTTTTAGTTCTAAAATTTCTAGAAAATAAACATAGTGACCATGAGTTAGGATCTTTCACTATACCCAAAATATATCTGTTTATCCACCCATATCAACTCAGCCATAAATTAATTGTACATTACATGCTAGAACCCAGAAACGTACACATACACACATACACACACATACACACAAACTATGCCTTTGAAAAGAAATATAGTACATAGAAAGGCAGACATGTAAATGCGTAAGTTATAATGTAGACCATGAGAAGAGATATAAGAAAGTGTCATGGGTGGAAGAATAATGCCATAACCATTCTATCTTGAGAAAGCAGTGAAAGCACCTAAGAAGTAGCAATATTTGAATTTAGTCTTGTGGGGTAATCACAATTTACCAGAAGGGTAAAAGTTGAAGAGTTTCCGGGTAGGAAGAATAAACTCTGGCATTCACAGGGCATCTGTTAATGTTCATAAGCATGAATGAAAAGCCTGACATTACTGGAGCTTTGGGTCTATAGCAGGATTTGGAAAGAGAGAAAAACAAAGCCATAGAGTAACATTAATCTGCATAGAGATTTCGCTAAGGTAAGGAGTTTCAGATAAAACTATACAGGCAAAAAGCCACAGGGTTTCCAAGTGAGATAAACAATCCAAGTAGTTTCTTTCTTTTTCTTTTTGGTGGTACTGGGGATCGAACTCAGGACCTCAGGATCTTGCACTTGTGAAGCAGGCGCGGCGCCATTGAGCTAAATCCCCAGCCCTCCATGTCGTTTCTTAAGGAAACAAGTCTGGTGAAATTTGGAAGAAAGATTTGAAAGACACTGAAATTTTGAGGTCGCATAGACAATGCTTCCAACTGTTTACTTGAGAGATGAAAAGCAGATCAAATTGAGAAACATTTGAAGTAGAAATCAATTTAGAAGCCATTTAGACATATAATAATATATAGACATACAGTAAGAGAGAGTTTGTGTTGAAATAACTAAAACTAAAATGAATCATTTTTATAGAAACTACACTAACCTATATAATAGCAAATTTCAACCTCATTGGGTTACTGGTCTACTTGAGAATCCCTTGGAAACTCTAACAGTACTCAGATATGCACATATACACAGAATTCTCCATTTACTTTCAGGAGGTCCAGATTAAGAACTTCTGCTATATATGGATTTCCTCAAGGGGAGGGGTTGTGTTGTATTCAACATTAGTCACATAGTATCCAACAAAAGACTGGATACAAAGCAGGCAGTTCATGGGCTCTATTTAGTTACACTAAATTTAATCACTTCTCAGCCTTTTGGTTAAGATCAAGTGTAGTTACACTAAATTCTCCATTAAAATCTGAATGATTTCACTTACACGAACTGCCTGCATCACAGCACCCCCCCCCCATGGGTGTATAACAATACATTTTGCTCCCTCCGTCTTTGAGCATACCTAACATCACCTTCTCTTTTTGGTATTCTTCTAGCCATATTTGTTTGTGTTTAATCCAGCATATTTGTATTAAATGTATATAAGTGTTATCACAGGAAAACCAACCCAAGAATAATTCAACAGTGCACTCCCTGAGAGAAGGCAAAAGGCTCTGCAAGATTCAGTACCAAAGGAAGAACCTGGCTTCCTAAACTTTTGACTTGTGCACTACTCATTTTCTGCCTTTCATCTAGCCTCACCTTTCTGAAAGATGAAAAGCTATACCACTGTATAGAACTGGCATTCATTCAGCAGAGAGAAGAAGAAGGAGTTATGGATAGTAAGATTTCACTTGCCAAGTGACAGATCAGACTACAAAATATGTGTGTGGCCCTGTGAAGGTTCTGCAGTATGGAAGGGTTATAATCAACACCACAGCCAGGCAATCTGGGTAAACTACTTCACCCACTTATTATTAGCTGTGACCCGGGGCAAGTTATTTAGCTTTTCTGTGCCTCGGTTTCTTCATTATGTACAAAGGATTAATAATAATGCCTCACTGAATTATTGTGAAGATGAAGGGTTATTGTTTTAAGAAGTGCCTTACCACTTCTGTGCCATATGTGTTAGCTAAAAGTTCTTGGTGGAAGAGTCTTGGCACACAGCAAAATACTCAGAAAGCTTGACCCATAAGAATTAAAGTGGTGAATCTAACATGAAAGATCAAAGCATCATGTCTATCCACAGCTATTGGAATGAATGATTCTTATTGATTTAATTCTCTATGATTAATTCAATAACATGAACAGGTGGACATTTTCACCACTAAGTACATTTTTCATATATAATAGTTTCCTAGAAAAAAAGTTTTAACAGAATTAGTGCTATCTTTAAAAGTATGAGAATGTATAACAAATTAACAGCACCAGTATTGGTGAACTAGAAAAAATGAAGAGAGGTCACAACCACTGTGACTTCCATTCAAGCAGCCATGAGGAAGCAATGATGGTGGCATTGCTAGCAGTTAAGTACACGGCCTCTTCATGATGACTCTACATATTTAATTTGCTAAGAAGGACCCAAACGTCTTACTTGTGTTTGGGTGTGCTGTTAGGGTTCAGACAAAGATGCTGTGCTGCCTTCTCTCCTCTTGACCATGAAGCCCAAGATTCCTGATCTTCTATAGTGACCCAGACTCCGGGGTGGAGGGCAAAGGAATTACTTGGAACAACACATTGGAGAATAAGATGCAACACGGAATTACTAAACTATCAGAAGAACAGCATGTATGGGATTGAGTTAGAAATGTAAATTAGTCTTATTAGAAAACCATAGTCACTATGAAATACATTCCAAATATTGTAGGATTACTGAAATCCAATAGGAGGACAGCAAAAAATGGAAAAACACTGACTTATCATGGTGGAAATGGGGAAGTTATATTCTCTGCAACTCTATCTGGATACACTTTTTATTAGGAAGATTATGACATTCAGCTTTCATTCTAATTTTAGATGTGTTACTTTAACATTATTACTATATTTTACGGGTGTTTTCGGCTACAATTAAGTTGTAAGTGTCTCAAAAGCAGGATTCTTGATTCTTGAAAAACAGAAACAAACAAAATAGCATTTTTATACTCCCTATTGGAACCAATTTACTTTAAAGAATTCTAACATGCCGGGAGTGAATCTTGTGTATGGCTATTAAGTACATGATAATTATAAAGCAAGGGACTGAAGCCAAACTATTACAGGAGTACACTGGTGAGAAAAGTGAGTGTAGGCACAATAGACCATGAGAAACCTACCATTGTATTGTGCTGAGAAGTGGGAGTCCTATGGCCACAAGTCTCTTGCGTCAGCAGAGAAACTGGCTGAAATTCCTCAGAGTGAGGCTTGTTGGGAAAACTCACATGCAAGGGAAGGTGAAAGGCTGGGAGCCCATCACTCTCCTCTTCTTCCACTTTCTGTCTGCTTGTCACCATGGCTACCTCTCCATCTGCTTCCCCATACGGAGAGGCTGGTCGCTTGGAAGACATCCTGGAAGGAACAAAAGAGGAGAAAATAATGAAACCTCCACATAAATCCTTAATGCCGTCATTGTGTGGTTAGGGGCCATTGTAACAGAAATGCCTTTTTGTGCTAGCAGAGAGCAGGAAACCATCCAAATACCACTGCAAAGCACACACAATCAGAAACAATGGCCAAGCAGGTAGCAACAGAACAGTGCTTGTTTGTTGTGAGAATAATACACTAATATAGCACTCTCTTGTATTCTGGCTTCTTAAACAAGAGAATTCACCTAAGAACACTGCATAATGAAAGACCATTCCATTCTAAAGGAAAAAAAAATACCCATCTAGTTTTACACTTTGATAGACCTTATTGAAGACAGAACATCTATGAATAGCAAACTGTTGGCAGTTTAAGGGAAAGAAAATAAAATTTCCTTCATCAAAAATATATTAAATCAGTAAATGATGGCCATTTTAACAAATTTACATTTTATTAAAAGTATGATTATTGTGAAATGTAGAAATATTGGTTAGACGCAAATCTCAGAACAACTGACAAAAAGTTTGGAATTTGTTTAAAGCTTAAGAATTGAATAAATTTTAGTTACAGTTAATCTTGAAACATTTTCCTTACCTCCCCAAATCACTCAATTTTGGCATTCAGCCTTAATACCAAAGTTGCAAGGCAGTTTAAAAAGATACAAACCTGAAAATATTTCACTTCTACTTTCAGAACTCTATTAATGACTAACCTCTCCGAATTCACTGAGTTTTTTTACTCTATAGAATACTGAAACAAAAGAAAAAAACCCAAAGAAGAATATTTTGTTTCAATAATGTAAGGCCTACTTGAAAATGGGTTTAGATAGCTGAATAGAAATTAAATATTTTCTGTATATTTGGAACTGATTCAGAAATATTATCAGAGTTGAAAGCATATGCCAAATATTTTTAATTAAACATAAAGTTCCTGTTCATTAAAACTTTCCTATAGAAATAGAATTGAGTTTAAATGTTTAATGAATTTTTGGTAAAAACTTGTAGTTTAAAACTTGATTTGACCTTGAAAACGCTGTAATTTTTTCAACAAAGAGCACTTACTGATTCATCCATTCTTAGTCCAGACCAGGAGGATGACAAGCCAGAAAGTATTCACTTACTTCTATACCACTTTATACATAGCATATTATTTTTAAATTTAAAATATATTTCCCAAAGTACTTTTAATCATTATTAAATTATTAGATAGAATTTTCAAAAGGAAAACCTATTCACGTACTGAAGATAACCTATTAATAAATGACAGGAGAGGGCCGGGGATTTAGCTCAGCAGCACAGTGCCTGCCCGGCAAATGTGAGGTCCTGAGTTCGATCCCCGGTACCACAAAAGAAATGACAGGAGAGTAGAAAAAAAAAATGAGGTCTTTAGAATGAGACAAACACGGGTTAAAATATTGACTTTGACACTTAATAGTCATGAAATTTAATCAATCTCAATTTACTCATCTTTAAAGTAAGACATAATATCTACCTCTTCAGGCATATGAAAAATTTCTAGCAGAGTACTTAACATAGAATAGACACTCAATACTGTAAATAAAAACCCTTGCTTATTTTACAAGTTTTTCAACTGCAGTATGGCCACTCACCCTCAAAATACAAATACTAACAAAGCAAACTTCCTTCCAGCAGTTTTACTATAAAATCATCATGAAATACAAAGTCTCCCATTAGAGAATGCTCCCTGACTAGTGTACTTAACTGTAAATTGATCAAATGTATTAGCAAGTGTTTAAAAAGAATTGTTCACAGTAGAGGTACTGATTAGCTAAGAACAGAAAAAAAGGAGGAAATTTTACCAGCTACCATGATACACTGTCTAAAGCAGAAGTAGAGTTGGCCATCACATGTTGAGTATCTTTAATTATTTCTGATTCCATTACTGAGGTGTATTCAGTGTATAATCTAAAATATGGAGGAGAAAGTAAGGTACTAGAACTGAAACAATAGTTTTAGTTTCATTGGCAATGCTATTCCAATCACCAAATTGATATTATTATATGTAATAACTTCTAAACACTAGAGATATTTAACTCCTGCCCTTCTGATCATGTCTTTTGCAAGCAATCTTCTATTCCCATGTAAAGAATGGATGGACAAAATACACTTGGAATATTTAAGGTCTTTGTGAAGAGATTTATCACACTAAATTAATAAAGGAACTTTTAATTATGTGTTGGTTTCACCTGTAGCTTAATTATAAGGAGATTATGCCTTTGTTACAACAAACCTTAGTGTTTGGGGTTTGTGTGGGCATTATCATTCTTAATGGAATTAATAAATTGGTGTTCTGCGATCTTTACTGTACAATCAGTTTCTCAATGTCCAAATACTCTCGACAACACCAGTCTCTGGGTATCAAGCAGAAAGATAGGGCAACAGGTTTTTCTAAATTAAAACAGACTTTCATAATTATGACCCTTCATTACTTTTTTATTTACTAACATTATTGGTAATGATTGTGAAAAACTGAATGCCCAGAAGTACACATAAGGCAGACAGGGTAGATAATGATACTCTTCTAAAACCTTATGGCTATTTCAATATCCAAATAACATTCTGTAGATCAAAACAGGTCTAAAACACTAAATATGAAAGAATCATGGTTTCAAAAGGTAACTGATCTTAAAATGGTACATATTTAATGTTAATTTCAATCCCATTACCAAAGCCTTAACGTGTTGGTCTTGAAAATATTTTCATAAAGCTCTAGTAAAAGATTTTTTAAATAATTATGATGGAAACTACCCTGGTTATATTTCAGTAATAGACTACTAATTTAGAAAATAGTAAAATAATGTAACAAATTATGTAAAGAACGAACTGTTGATAACATTATAGTATGCAGATTTATTATGACTCACAGAACTTCTAAAATAATAAAATCCCCAATGACAGGAGATTGACTAATTGTGGCTTATCCACCAAAGGGTTTCATCTTGGACAGAGGAAAGAGAAGCTCTTGGTCCTCATTCCTAGCAGTGTTCCCCTGGGATTAGCAGGATTCCAATTTCTGCAGCTTCTGGTGCTGCATTGTAGCTCCAGAGTACCTTCCAACAATTTGAGGATCTAGGCTGGTATATACTCAAGTATTAATTCAAAGATCACTTTTGTCATGCCTGTATTAAACAGAAAAAACTCAGACTTCAAAGTAACTGATACTACACAGACAAATGTAATCTAACGGGACACTTTCTTACAGAATCATGATGACATAATACTGCTTTTTAACTTTTTTATGTGTGGTCAAGAAAGCTTTCTTGAAAAGAACTGATACCTAATATGGGGGTGAGAGAGAAGGTTCAAAACCATAATTAACTGTTCGCTGTCTTCCTACCAGGTACAAGATACTTATCTAAGCAAAAAAATTAAAAATCAGTCTCTGCTTAAAGAAGGTTATGAACTGAGACAATTTGAAGAGAGAGATAATAATGAAACAGAGTTCAGGCAAAAAGACACATTACATTACAGCCAAAACATCTTCTGGCAGCCTGGAGAATCCTAGAATGGCTCCAAGGATGGCTGATTAGTTAGATCTTAAGGGAAAAGAAGGACAAATGGAAATAGTTAAATGGAGAGGGAATTTCATGCAGGAAGTAACGAGAAAAGCAAAGATGCAGAGATACTTTTAGAAAGTCAATATAAATTTAGGGTTCAGGCTTACTTAGGAAAAGAAGCAGACTGAGAAATATGGATCAAATCCATCATTAGCCTATAACACTGCTGGAGTTGTTGAGTTACATGAATGGAATAGATAAGCAACATACTCCCTTGTAAGGGGCAATTTGTTTTTATAAGAAATCGCTTTTCTGTTACCTCTCCCGGTAGTGTTCTGCACATTCATACTACTCTGGTCAGCACGTCATAGTAACCTTAGAACTCCTGAGGTCTTTCGTTAGTGGCTGAAGGCTCTCCAAGAGTATCATAAGCATTGTGCAAGTAGGATGTCTCCATTTGTGTTCAGACATGTAGAGAATGTGACACTGCAACAGAAAACTACCCCAGTGGTTCTCAATATTGGCTGCATAAGGGAATTATCTGGGGCAGTTTAGGAAATACTGATGCCTGGGTCCCAACTCCTAGAAATTCTGATATTTCTGGTTCTGGAGTACAGAATGCATATCAGAATAGTTTATAATTCCTCGGTGATTCTAATGAACAGTCAATGTTACAAAACATTTGTGGTAGTCAGAATAATGCCCCCCTAATCCATGACATGCCTGCCCTAATCCTCAGGCTGTGGAAAGGATACCATGCCTGGAAAAGCAGTCTGTAGATAGGATTAAGGACCTTGAAATGAGTAAAGTATTCTGGATATTTTTGTTGTAAGCTATCACAAAGATCTTATAAGAGGAAGAAGCAGAAGGGTCAGAATCAGAGATCCAAATCAAAGATACTTTGCTACTGACTTTGAAGACAGATCACGAGGCTCTGAGCCAAGGAATATAGATTGCTTCTATGAACTAGAAAAGCCAATGATTCTCATCTACTGCTTCTAGAAGGTACACAGCCCTTCTTATACCTTTACTTTCTTTTAAAAGTTTTCTTTCTTTAATATTTTCACCTTTGATTTTTAAATTTAGGGACAAACAAAAGTCTTAGGAAACAGTGCCTTCTTACTGTTTATTCTTTTGGAATGATAAAATTATTTATCTTGAAGCTCAGAGTCATGCATAAAAATTGCAAAAAATGAAGAAAGAAAAAATAAACATTACAAGATTTTCCACATAGAACTCCCTTCTTTTCATCATAGCAGTAGTGACTTTGCCCAAACTCAAACTATATCATCAGCTCTTATCAGTAGCTTGTATGAAATAATTAAGCATCATTATAACCTGGAATCATTATACAACTTTTTTTCTATTAGTATAAAGAGTATCAAACACTATAACACACAAACACACACAAAAACCAAAAACATAATTTCTAAAAATTTCTCGAACTTCCATGACCCATATCATGATTTGTCTCGCACTCAATTAGATTTTTAAAAGTAAAACTCTCTTGTTGGCTAACTTTCCTCTGTGTCACAAAGACTGATAATAAAAATAAGACCTATGATAAAGGACCTTCCAAATTGCTCTGTATTTCTTTTCCCAAATATTCTACTTCTCTATATTGAGTCAGACATACTAAATTATATGGCAACACAATTCCTGATATATAGTTGTCAGTGTATTTTTTTCTCTGAATAAATGAATGTATTGAATGAGTCTCTATTTTGTGCCCATATAACTCACCTTTCTGAAGAAAAAAAGAAAAAAACAGGTAACTTAGAAACAAGGAACTTTCTGGTTCATCTTTAAGGCTATTAAAGAAGATCCATATCCACTCATCTATCCAATCCATTAACTTAGTTAAAAACCTTAGTGAAAGACACCATGTGACATGGAGTCAGCAACAAAATTAGTAAATTAGGAGAGGATACTGTACTACAAATAACTTTTGTAAAGTATGCATAGTAAGGGAGATTAATAATTGGAAAATGGTATTTCACTAAAATAAACAGAGAATACTTCCTAGGAAATATTATTATTCAATAGGATGGTAAAGGATGGATCAGAATTCAACAAACACAAAGGAGAAAAGCTTCCAGTCTGAAGAAATGACTTTAGCAAATTAAAGGAATGTACAGAATACTCAAGATAGTGAGTAGGATAGTTTGGTTAAAGCAGCAGATTTTAGGAGGACTAAATGTAGATAAAGGTAAAAAGCATGGACTAGAGTAGGTATATTGAGTGAATCAGTGGAATTATCAACTTTGAATGGCTAAAGTAAAAAGCTGAAATTTATACTGAAGGCAGAGGGGAGTTGAGGAAAATCTGTTAACCACATAGTAACATAATCAAAAGAATATTTTAGAAAGTAAAATCATCAGAGATTAGTAACTGATAGAAAGTTGAGAATGTGAAGCACAGAAGAGAAACAAGTGAGATGAATTCAAAGATAAAAACATTAATTGAATAAATAATATAGAGAAACAACAGTGCTAGTAAGACATATATAAACTAAAATTTGTGGGGGAAAGGATATTTGGTTTTAGACATAAGTCTTTGCAGATAGTAGGATTTTAAAAAGGAAGCAGTAGGCAATTAGAAAATGAAAGACTTCTGTGTAACTAATGCAGTCTTTAAATACAAGAAGTTAACTGATAATGGTAATTATTACTCATTAAATTCTTCCACAATGTTTAGTGTTTAGTATTATCATTATTCTTGTGTTATGAAAAGAGTCATAAAGTGATTAAATATCTTTTGTTACACTACCTGGTCGTGGCACTTTACCAGACAGCAGCTTGAAAATAGAATTATTTCTCCAAGGGAGAAATAATAAGAAAGAGAAGAAGAGACTTGATTTTTTCAGTCTATTCACTTTAAGGAGATCAGTGGACAGAAATGATTGAGTAAAGAAGATGAGTAAAAAGAAGTTCAAGAGACAAGAGATGCTTCATAATTTTCCTCATAATAATTTTACCAAACTTAATATACTGGATATGAACTTCTAAAACAATATACCATTACATTTATTTAACTTAGGACTTCCGTTAATTTATTTCCCAAACACTAGTTTTTCATGTTCACTATCCCATGCTAAATTTATTTATTTATTTATTTTTGGTACTGGGAATCGAACTCAGGACCTTGCACTTGCGAGGCAGGTGCAGTGCCACTGAGCTAAATCCCCGGCCCTCCCATGCTAAATTTAAACATAGAATACATTTTAAAATATTTTTAAAGATACATCTTTTTAAGGAAATGCTGAATGCAAGATATGCAAAAAATTGGCAATACTATGTATATGCACTAGTTTAAATCTTAAATATGCCCCAAATGTACATATGGCACAGGCTTGGTCCCCAAGAAGGATCTGTTGAGAAATCATAGAACTTTTCAGAGGTGAGGCCTAGTGAGATGTCCTGAGGTTTTTGGGAGCATGTTCTCTAAGGGGACAGTAGGACCCCAACCCTTTCTCTTCGTAATTGTTTTGTTCCCTGTCTATGGGTTGAGCAGCTCTGCTCTACCATGTACTCCCACCATGATATGCTGCCTTGCCACAGACATAAATGCAAAGGAGCCAAGCCATCCTACGTACACTGGAACTTCCAAAACTGTGAACCAAAACAAACCTTTTCTATTTATAAGTTGATTGTCTCAGGTATTTGTTGCAGTGAAAGAAAGCTGATTATTACAATATTCATGATGATACTACTTTTCTAAAAGTTATATTCTTTATCTTTCTAGTAGAAAGATGATTTGTTTAGGAAATTGTACATTTACTTTTCTGCTTTCTTTTGTACTTATAGGTTGTTGTAAAAAAGCTAATCAATATTAGGATTGAAACTCAACATTAAATTCCTATTTATTTACCTATCCCATATGAGGAATTAAACAGATTGTGAGCTTGAATGCAAATGTTATAATTCAACACTTCTATATGATGCACAAGCATAATTAAATGGCATACCATTTTATCAACAAAAATATCATTTCATTACTCTTATCTATGAATTTTTAAGTCTTCATATTTTATAGTTCATATTTTCTTTCTCTGTCTTACATGTATTGAACATCATCTCTAGTAAGAGTTAAAGTTGCTTTTACTCTGTGAGCTTCCATGTAAATTTCATAGCCAAGTCTGTCATGTATAATATTCAAATATCTTTTAAATAGAAAATTTATTTGTGGTAAACATGTAGTCTTTCAAATTCTTACAACATTTTCTTTTTCTTTCTCTAAATCCTCTTTACTATTAATTTGTCATATAGAACATGCCAATCTCCACCCTTTTCTATCCTTTGCTTTCCATGTACAAAGACCTCATTGTTACTTAGAGACATGAACAGGTTCATCAGGTCCTGGCATAAAGTGTAAATGGAAATAGAAACACAGATTTCATGGAAATATAAAAAAGAGACAGCAGAGTAGTAAGATTGGACTTCCTTGTAATCTTTACTATACATTAAATCAGAGTAGAGATCTGCAGACAATACTATAAAATTCAAATCTAAAAAACCACTAATTTTTTAGCTGCAGATAGTTACAAATAAACTTTTATTCTGTTTCAGAATGTTTTATTACACAATATAATTTTATTACATATTAGAAAAGTTGAGACTGTATTTAAAACTGCTAATTTAAAATGTTGTAGTCACCAAAGCTTTTTAAGGTTACCTTTACCAAAGCTGCACCTTCTGTTTACTAGGTCTTATGTTTAGTTTCGAACATGTTCCCTGTATTGAGATCATCACACCATTCCACTTTCTGATAAGAACAGTACCTAAATTAACTTCTTTACCACGTATTTGCTCTTCTATTTGCTAACATCACCATTCATAATAAATCGCTCTACTCAGCCTCTTCCATCACACCAACGTCAGAGATAGAGGAGAGAATAAGAATGAGACATGGTTCTCCCAGGAAATGGCATAAAATAAGAATGTGGACTTACGGAGTTCTCCTAGGAAATAGCGTAAAATGAAAAAAAAAATCAGAAGTTAAAGACAGAAAAAGAACATATTTCCTGTCAGTATCTGAATGAAATGAGTTCTTTATTAGCTCGGCTCAGGATATTTAAGAAGTGCTTAAACCAAAAAAGAAATTAAAGTGTTCACTTTTTCTTTTGGAAACAAAGCAAACAGCATTTGAAAAGAGTTTATGGCAGCAAATTCTATTCTATAATGCCTCAGAATTCAAATTTGGTTATTATTCTGCCTTCTCTGTTTTATTAATAACTGTAAATTATTAAAAATCTACTCCAAAATTATAGTTTTATTTATTTGCTGAAGACCCCCAGAAGTTGATCTAAATTTAAAAACTGCTTTATTATGTAAAACAGTAGCACTTCAGTACAGCCAAAACTCATCTAGAGTAATATATATGCCAGATAACACTTATGTTTAGGTTTTATTGCTTTCGTTTCAAATTAATCCATACTTATTAAGTGTCCAAAACAACAGAATTCCTTATAAATAAAAAACTAAAAAGAATATTAATTCATAGTTACTGTACTCATTCTATAATATTATGATCTGTAGAGGAGAGTTCATTATGATAAATCCAATAAAATAGAAATAAATTTACTGAAACTTTATAAATTCCTAGATACAAAGTTATTGTCATAAAGAAAGAGCTAGTGTTTTAACAGAATTCTAGATTATTTTGAAAAAAGTTGAAATTTACAAGAATCTGGCATTCAGCACTTTTTTACCTAAAAGACAGTTTAAATTTGCCTCTATTTGAATCATTAATAATTACTATAAATTTATACCCTTATCTCAAAAAAGAAAACCTATATTTGAGTTATTAAATATTTGATGAAATAATCTCTGTAATCATCAGATATAATTTCATTCAAGTCATCTTGAAGAAAAGATCAAAGGAATGATTAAGTCATTTGAATGATGAAGATAAATTTCTTTTAAATTGTAGGTAAAATGATCAAATATGTGTTAGGCAGAAAACAATACAAGTTTATAAATAGTAATTGTTGTGAATTGCTTAATTCATGTATTGTTATATATTTGTCATTAATCACAATGGAGAAAATGCTTAACCCACAGCCAACTACACAGGTTAAAAATGTCAAAGTCCTTTTGTTCTGATTATTTATAAATTACTTGGAATAATCTAGTATTAAGATCTGTGATTCTAGAACTTGTTATTTATAGGTTCAGAGGTGTATTTTTTAAGGAAATAAAAAGCTTTTTCCAGTTAAGCATGGTTTTGCCTTTCTGACAGCTCTAAATCCACAGGATGTGGAGGGATGATTTAAATTTTACATCAAAATTGTGACTGCACTAGACTTTTTTCCCCCTTCTCAAGGGAGGCATTGTTCTTGCCTTTCCATAACCAGGCGTGACAGCGCCAGACTGGAGTCATACGGCTGGTCTCTGAGTCAGCGTGAAAGTGCTCACCTCCTGAGTTTCCCCAGATGCTCAGCTTCTTGTGTGTCTGAAAGCTGAGCACAGAGTAGCCACACACTTCTTACTTGGGACAGATAGAGGGTTGGTGGGGGGGGGATCTAAGGATTAGCACAAACCATCTCTTCCGTACATACTGTATAAATCTTTTATTATTAATCACCAAACAAATAACCAAAACAAAACAAAACCAGTCAGTCCTATGTTTCATATGAGGACCATTTTCCTAACCCAAAAGTTCAGAGAATTGATTGATAACTTGATAAACAAGTTAACTGTGTGCTTCTTGGCTAAAGAAATAAAGAAAATCTTAAAAATCAGAAGTCATCTGGATTTTTCTGGGACATATGGTTGCCACGTGTACAAATTTCACATTATAGTAGCTGGATAGAGAGTGAAAAGAATAGTGTATGAGACTACTTATCTATTCTTGACATTTCTACTAAGGTATCTTTTGGAACTGCCTGTAGAAACCTGGCAACAGGAACAATTTTGTTTATTCTCTATCAGAACAACTGCTAGTGCAAAAGGGATTAAGTCAGTTTCCATTGTTCTATCCTTGAATGCACCTGTCAGGAAAGTTTGACAGGTGTCTGCATCTTGTGTATATATGCCACCATGTGTGCTCATGGGGAAAAGGAAAAAAGAGAGGATGAAGAGGAGCAGGGAGAGAGAAAGAAAAGGTGAAAGAGGAAGAGGAGGAGAAAGGGAATGAAAAAGAGGAGAAACAATAAAAGAATTTACTACTTAATGCCTATTAACTTCTTAATAGGCATCAATACTCTTTCTTTTCATGAAAATTTAAAGATTGAGCCACACCATGTTAATATCACTAAAATCAGATGCTAACAACTTTCACTTATTATAAAATTTTAAATTGTTTGTTTGAATTTTATATATTACAAAGGAAAAAATAAAAAATTAGAAACCCCTTCCCAGTCATTAACACATGAAAAGTAAAATTAAAGAATACGTAATTCCTGAATATTATCACAGCAGTCAGCAGTACTATTCTCTTAATAATGCTACTTTTTTTCGGGTTATCCTCATGAGAATGTACTCATGTCTATGTATACACATGTATATGTGGTCATGTTTGCAATGCCTTATAAAAATAGTTCACCGCATTCATGATGTTCATAATGAAATAAAATGGATTTTCATTCAGGAACATCACTGGTCATGTGAGGTACATATGCAAAAGAAATCCGTTTTGAATACAAAAGAATATCTGGTTTAGGCTTAATGATACTGTGTCCTATGTAAAAATATTGTCTCACTTGTTTTAATGATTTGATCATTTTGACCTTTTTAAAACATTACAATATTGCAATCACACAACTGCAAGCAGAAAATAAAATTTTATGTTCTAAAATAATATCCTTAAATTATTTTAAGCCTCATTTGCAAGATCTTATTTGGGCTTCCTCTTAAAGTGCCCATCCCCTTCTGTTTTCTCTCTCCCCTCTTACATTACTGGCTAAGTCTAAATAAATAGCAAATTGTTCCATAATCAAAAGCGACTTATTCTTAGCATGGTGTACGCCTTGAAATAAAATCTGTGGCATGTTTAATTTATTTAGGATCTAATAGTTATGACAAAAATAATTAAGTAACCAGTCTAGTTTTAATTTCTTTTGTTTTCAAAGGTCATTGTGAAATCAAGCAAGTTAGGCAGTCTAAAGCAACCCTCTAGAGATGTTTCCCCCAGCAGAAATGAAAAAGGCCACCAGCTAAAACAAATGCTGAATATCAGCAACAAATGTGTTAAGACTTCACTATCTAAGTAGTCCAACGAAGACAAATACTATCACCCCCATCCTCTTTGAAATCCAAATAACACTGACAACAAATAGTTTACACATTGCTAAATTCTAACCAACTCAGGGGCTCTTTCCTTCCATGACCTATGTAGACTTGTTTGCAGCTTGTTTCTTCAGCAGCTGTTGAAAAACGTACAGAGTAGAAAATATTTATATTGTATGCAAAATAGACAGCAAAGAACGAATACACAAAATACGTATCTTTCCTAGAACTGCAACTTTCTATGAGAGATACAGGCATATGAGAGCGAAGAACAATTTTCTGAACTTCCCAGGAAAAAAAAAAAAAAGAAATTTGCCAACATAATCATGAAAAGTGCAAAAGTTAGGATGCTGTGCCAAAAACAATGAGCATCTATCAACCCGAAGTCCAAAGCTGCAGGATGCAGCTATGGTTGGTGTTGTAAGAAGGCTGAGCCTCTTCACCTCTTCACTGGTTGCTTTCATGCCAACACTCCTTTGCTTGGATGAATATGAGTTAAATCCATAAGCTTTCCTATTTTTCTAGCTTGACCTCTCAACTCATTTTATGTCTTAACTGTTTATCTTCTTCCCTCATTAATCTTTCTTGTTTTAGCACATTCCCTGTTGTTTTTAGAAGAAAAAAAGTTTAAAAGCGTAGTTCGTACTGCCACTGTGGGCAAGTTAGGAATGCTAGTTCTTTTCTATAACTGGGTAAGAAGGGTTGGGTATTAATTGAAAGGTTACCAGTTTCCTGGGCCTGGAATAAAAACACAAAGGGTATGGCATATACTAGAGAGGAAAATCATGAAACTCTTGTTATGTCATGACAAATACAAAGACAAAAAAATATCCTAAAACAAAATTTGTACGAGATTTCAAATGAGGCTAACAGTAAGATCATTACCAAATTCCTATCTATGTTCAACTTAAAAGCATGTCATGTAAACCTCCTGAAATACTTTTTCTTATATACTTGCTATTTTAAATCAATTCTGTGGTAAAGCACACAAAATGCAGAGTTCTATAAAATACTGTCATTAAATAGCCCTCTAGTTTTAGATTATGATTTTAGATGATAACATCACTGAATTTATTTCCACTGTTGTTAAAATACAGTCAATAAGAATTTTTACTGATTAATACAATCAATTTACGTATGCACAGTAACACAAAATCTGTCAATATAAAAGTTAAGAGAAAATTTAAAAAGTATTCATTTTAACTAATCTATAAAAAAAGAATCAAAATCAAAACCTTTGAGCTGGAATCTTCCACTTCAAAACAGTGTTTTTAACCATCTACCATTTTATAGGTACTTTGCCTGCCATCTTTTCTGCTTTCTCTACTGTTTCCCCAAAGCTGAACAAAGGCCCAGCTGTATAAACCAGTCCTGTCAAAGAACATAGTTAAGGAATGGATAAAACAGGGGAGGGTGTCTACCATGCTAACCACTGTCTGAGCTTATGAGGATAAAGGAGCCTTGATGGAGAAAAGTAATCATCCATTACTGTTTTTTTTAACCTCATTACCACATGCTAGAACTTTTTTTCCCCACTAGCCAAACACCCCCATACCAATCTCCCACAACTGAAAGACCTTTGTGTTCCAAAAAAGAACTGAATCTTCTCTTTCCCTCACATTTTTTTTCTTTCTTACTTTTTTTCTTTCTGCTGGTAAGCTTATAGAGAAATGATCATTTAAAGACGTCTTAGAATACTAGTTTCCTCTCCATTACACTATCACACATAGTTCCCTGAAAATATTTTTAATGGTGATATAAACGTACATGCTTTGGATTTATTTTTACCAAAATATTATCAACAAGTTCCGGTTTTCAGATAGTTATTTATGCTAAGGACTCTAAAAAATTATGCATTCTTTTAATGATGAATAAACATATAAAATTGAGATGGAAAGAATGCTTAGATCAAGAGTATACATCTTACATTTAAATAACATGTTTATTGGAAATATGTATTTCAAAGAGAGTTGGCTATGTGGACACTCAAGAGTGCAAAGTACCTCGAGGATATGTTTCTGAAATTTGAGGGCAAATTTAGGCTGAGCCGATTAATCCTTTCAAAATCTTAATTTTCATGTGTTCAAGAACATCAAACCATGAGAAAGATTTTCAAGAGATTTAAATATGCATTCCTATTTTCAGTTCGTCATTCTTATATATTATGCTGACGTTATTTATAAAAGACTGAAGCCAAATCCTTAAAAAGACTGCTACCGTTACTGTGCTGGTTAAAGAGTCAGCCAAACATATTAAATACCCAAGGAAATCCCTGGGCAAGAGCCACCAGATCTATACAGGGAGAGCTGTATCATCTGTAGTTAATTCTATTTCAGGGTGTCCTTTGAGGTTGGGACAAATATTTGAACATTATTAAATCCTCTATTTATCCAGAGACTGCCACAGCTACAGTGCAAAGCTTCTTCACATTGTCCTGTCAATGACCTAAAAGGAATATTCTTTCTTAGATGGGGTAAAACATGATTTCTTCATCAATCTGTACACTTTTCTATTCAACACAAAATGGACATTTAGCATATAAAACATAGTTTCCTTACAGTAAAATACTACCTATAGATGGAAAAGACTGCTCCTTGGGTGAGAAGACAAAATTTTTAGCTGTTCCACCACTCCCAGCCCAGATGTAGGGGCTTCCAGGCCGCCATTTCACCACTCTCAGCCCAGAGGAAGAGGGTTCCAGGCCTTCATTCCACTGCTCCCAGTCCAGAGGAAGGGGCTTCCTGGCCACCAGACCACCACTCCCAGCCCACAGGTAGGGGCTTCCGGGCCACTGATCCACCACTCTCAGACCAGAGGAAGGGGCTTCCAGGCTCTCATTCCACTGCTCCCAACCCAGAGGAGATGAGCCATGTGGCCACCAACAGCACTCCCCCCATCAAAATGAGAAGACAAGACACATAAACAAGTCTCAAAACCAGGCTTCCAGATCACCTACAGCAACCCCAAAGGGAAAGGAGATGGAACAATCTGATATTCAACCACCTGGACTAACTGAACTGGCAACAAAAGAGGAACTGGAAAAAATGAAATCAGAAATAATTTCTCAGATAACAGCAGAGATTGTGTCAGTAGTGCAAGACATGATTAATAAATCTGGAGAGGATAAAAACAGACAGATAAAAAATAGAGGACCTGAGGAACACGATGGAATCCCAACAGAGGAAACAAATGGAATGCATAAAACAGATACAAACAGATCTCCAGGAGATTAAAAACTCCATTGAAAGTCTATGCAGCAGAATGAGCCAGTATGAGGATAGAATTTCAGATATAGAAGATAAGATTGCAATTAGTGACCAGGAAAAGAAAAATTGCTTCAAAATTGTAAGGGAACATGAGAAATCAATCCACCAGCTGCTAGACAATGCAAAGAAGAATAACATAAGACTGACTGGAGTCAACAAAGAAACAAGAGAGAGTGTAGATGACATAAAAAAACTGTTCACAAAAGTAATGGAAGAAAATGTCCCAAGCAGGGGAAAAGAACTGGACATACAGATAAGTGAGGCATATAGGACTCCAAATATCCTTGATCAAAAGAAATCTGCACATAGGCTATAGTAGTTAAGATTCCAGAAACTCAACAGAAGAACAACGTTCTAAAAGCAGTTAGAGAAAAGAAACAAAAGCCCATCAGAATCACAGCAGACCTCTCAACACAAACCCTCAAGGCAAGAAGAGCTTGGAGTGACAAATTCCAAGCCCTAAAGGAAAACAACCTCCAACCCAGATTGATGTACCCTGCAAAACTATCTTTCAAAATTGATGGAGAAATGAGATACTTTCATGACAAAGAGCACCTTAGGAACTTCATGAATACCAAACCAGCACTCCAAAAAATTTTAGATAATATCCTAGGAAAGGACAATGAGGATCACAACCCCAGGAAGCCCAGCAGAATGAATCCATCGGGCGAGACAAGAAATTCAATGTAAAGAGGGAGAATCCAACAAAAAGAAAAGTCATGACAATGATAACTCAATACGTATCAGTTATAACCATCAATGTTAATGGTCTCAATTCACCAAACAAAAGAAATAGACTGGCAGAATGGGTCAAGAAGCAAGAACCAACAATATGCTGCATACAAGAAACACACTTAATTCGAAATGAAACTCACAGATTGAAAGTTAAAGGGTGGAAAACAATACTACATGTGATGGGGAACCAAAAAAAAAAACAAGAGTAGCTATCCTCTTGGCAGATCAAGTGGATTTCAAACCAACACTGATTAAGAGAGATAAAGAAGGACACTACATCCTTGTAAAGGGAATAATCCAATAGGAAGAGATGACAACCATAAATATCTATGCACCAAACACTAGTGTGCCCAACTATATAAAACAAATACTAATGAACATGAAAAGTCATATATGCACTAATACAATAGTAGTGGGGGACCTCAATACCCCACTGTCACAAATAGATAGATCAACAAAACAAACAATAAGTAATGAAATACTAGAACTCAATCAAAATGTTGAACAAATCAACTTAACAGTTGTTTACAGAGTCTTCCACCCCACAAAATCAGAATACACATTCTTTTCAGCTGCACACGGGTCATTCTCCAAAATAGACCACATACTTGCTCACAGAACATATTTAGGTAAGAGCAAAGGAATTGAAGTTATCCCCTGTATGTTATCAGACCATAGTGTGATGAAATTGGAGGTCAATAGCAAAAGAAACCACAAAAATTATATAAACACTTGGAAATTGAACAAAACATTTGTGAATAACCAGTGGGTCACAGAGGAAATTAAATCAGACAGTTCCTTCAATTAAATGACAATGACAATACAACATATCAGAATGTATGGGACACAATGAAAGCACTTATGAGGGAAATTCACAGCTGTGAATACACATATTAGGAAAGCAGAGCAAGCACAATTAAACAACCTGACACTGAACCTCAAGCTTCTAGAAAAAGAAGAGCAGGACAACCCCAAAGCTCATATAAGGGAGGAAATTATAAAGATCAGAGCAGAAATCAATGCACTGGAGACTAAGAGAAAGATACAAAAAATTAATGAAGCCAAAAGTTGGTTCTTCAAAAGAATAAACAAAATTGACAAACCCTTAGCCAACCTTATCAGAAAAAGGAAAGAAAAGGCCCAAATCTACGCAATTAGGGTGAAATTACACTGGACCTAGAAGAAATCCAGAGGATCATCAATACCTACTTCCTGAACCTATACACCAATAAGATGGAAAACACAGAAGAAATGGACAGATTCCTCAGTATATATGAATTACCAAAGTTGAACAAAGAAGATCTAAAAATTCTAAACAACCCAATATCAACCAATGAACTTGAAAATGTAATTAAAAACTTACTAAGAAAAGCCCAGGTCCTGATGGCTTCCCTGCTGAATTCTACAAGACATTTAGACAGGAACTACTGCCACTACTCTTTCAACTCTTCAATGAAATTGAAAGAGAACCAATACTCCCAAATTCATTCCTGCAAGCAAGCATCACCTTGATCCCCAAAGCAGAGAAAGACCCAACAGAAAAAGAGAACTATAGGCCAATCTCACTAATGAACATAGATGCAAAAGTCCTTACTAAGACACTGGCAAATAGAATGCAGAAGATTATCAAGAAGATCATACACCCTGACCAAGTGGGATTCATCCCAGGGATGCAGGGATGGTTTAACATAAGCAAATCAATCAGTGTAATACACTATATCAATAGAGCCAAGGACAAAAACCATACGATTATCTCCAAAGACGCAGAAAAACAATTTGACAAAATCCAACACACATTTATGATAAAAACCCTGCAAAAATTTGGAATAGATGGTCTCTACCTCAATCTGATAAAAGCCATCTATGAAAAACCAACAGCCAATATCATACTAAATGAGCAAAATCTGAAATTCTTCACACTAAAATCAGGAACAAGACAAGGATGTCCACTATCACTACTCCTGTCAATATAGTTTTGGAAACATTAGCCACGACAATTAGACAAGAGAAAGAAATAAAAGGAATAAAGATAGGAAATGAAGAAGTCAAATGGTCATTATTTGCAGATGATATGATACTCTATATAGAAGACCCCAAGAACTCCACCAAAAGTCTTCTAGACTTAATACCCAAATTCAGTAGAGTAGCTGGATACAAGGTCAATACACAAAAATCAATAGCTTTCCTCTATACGAAAAATACACTCACTGAGAGAGAAACAGGGCAAACAATTCCTTTCACAATAGCATCCAAAAACCTGAAATATCTAGGAATTAACCTAACAAAAGAAATCAAAGACCTCTTCTCTGAAAACAATAGCACTCTGAAAAGAGAGATTGAAGATGATTATCAGAAAATAGAAAAACATCCCCTGCTCCTGGGTAGGAAGGGTCAATATAGTGAAAATGGCCATACTTCCAAAATTGCTATATAGATTCAATGTCATCCCAATTGAAAGCCCAGCAGCACACTTCACAGACCTTGAGAAAACAATCCAAAAATTCATTTGGAACAGGAAGAGACCTAGAATAGCAAAAGCAATTCTAGGTAACAGAGACATGGCAGCGGGTATCACAACCCCCAACTTGAAACTATACTACAAAGCTACTGTGATAAAAACAGCATGGCACTGGCAAAGAAACAGACCTGAGGACCAGTGGAACAGATTAGAAGATGCAGAAACAATGCCAGACACACTCAGCCATCTCATCTTCGATAAAGCAGCCAAACACCCTTACTGGAGGAAAGATAGCCTCTTTAAGAAATGGTGCTGGGAAAATTGGGCTTCAACTTGCCAAAGATTAATACTAGACCTATATCTCTTACCGTGCACTAAACTAAAATCAAAATGGATTAAAGATCTAAATATTAGAATAGAAACGCTGAACCGGCTGGAACAGAGGTTAGGTAGAACTCTTGAAGACATTGGTGTAGGAAAAGATTTTATGAACAAAACCTCAGGTGCCCATGAACTAGCACAAACAATCAACATGTGGTATCTCTTCTTATTAAAAAGCTTCTGCACAGAAAGAGAAACCACCAACAATGTGAAGAGACAACTCACAATATGGGGAAAAGTCTTCACCTGCTTTTCCGCAGACAAAGTTCTACTATCTAGAATCTATAAAGAACTTTCCAAATTCAAAGACCCAATCCACAAATGGGCATCTGAAATGTACAGACATTTCTCACATAAAGAAGTTGAAATGGCAAATAAACATGAAAAAGTGTTCAACATCACTGGTCATTCAAGAGATGCAAATGAAAACAAAGCTGAGATTTCACCTCACTCCAGAAAGAATGGCTGCTATCATGAAATCAACCATTAACAAATGCTGGCGGGGCTGTGGGGAAAGAGGAACCCTGCTCCACTGCTGGTGGAAGTGTAGACTGGTGCAACCACTGTGGAAATCAGTATGGAGACACTTCAAAGAACTCGGACTGGAAGTCCCATTTGACCCAGCTATTCCCCTGCTGGGTATCTTCCCCAAAGAATTTAAAGAATCATACCACAGTGGTATATGTGTACCCATGTTCATAGCAGCACAATTTTTAATAGCTAATACTTGGAAACAGCCCAAATGCCCATCAACTGATATAGAAAATGTGTTTTTTTAATAAAATGGAGTACTACTCAGCCATAAAAAAATGAGAAATTAGAGACATTTACAGATAAATGGACGCACATTGAGGCGATATTCTTAAGTGAAATAAATAGGACACACGTGTAAATACCGAATAGTTTCTCTAGTGTGAGAAACTGAAAGTGTAAATAAAGACTAAAAGGTATACTAGACAATGTGAAACAGGAAGAAAAGGAGCAAAGGGGAAGGGGAAGTGGGAGGGGTAGAGGAAAGGAAAGAAGGGAATGGGATTAATATGAGAAAATGAAAAAATGGAAACAAAGTCTTTGTAAATGGGGAGGGATGGAGGGGTTGAAGGGAGGCCAGGGGAAGGGGGAAAAATTAAGAACCAAGAGAGATTATGTAAAGGTGCAAATTTCCAATGATGAATGTCATTATATTGTATACCTGAAATGTACCAATAAAGTAAAAAATTTTTTAAAAATACTACCTACAAATTCTGTCAGCCTACCTCATCCTACCTTCATGGCTAATGTGGCTAACAAGATCAACAGCCTTTCATATTCCATCTTGCTTCATGAGGCAGTGTACTTTTAACAATAATTAGTAACTACTTTCTAACATTTCCATCTAATGAAATGAACATGTCAGAATGCATAAAAAATAGTACATACCAATGTCATAATCCGATCATCACACAGTACTGGGATACAGAAGAAATCAATTATATATACACACCAGTGCAGAAGGGAGAAATACTTGAACACTTTTTTAACATCTTGAATTTTCATCTTTTCTTCACTTAAAATATTTAATTATCTCTGGAAATATTTATGAATAATCTATTCAACATTTACAAAGCCCATGGAAATATCAATTTGAAAAATAAAGCCAAACCTTTGTGATGGCTTCAGAAATTTTTTATGAAAATACTTAAATATCGACCAAATTTCCTCAATTTTATTTCCCAGAGAACATTTTGTTTATACTGTAGCATATCTTCATGTTAACAAAGTCTTACATAAATGAGGAACGGTCTTAAGTCTGCTCAAAAGCTTTCTGTCTTACCTGTTTTACTTCCACCTCTTTGCATTCTTGTTATTGAAGGTAACTTATTATTAAAAATCTATAATGTTTTAAATTCTTTGGGACATAGCTTTTATTTTATTTATTTATTTATTTATTTATTTATTTATTTATTTATTTATTTGGCACCAGGGATCAAACTCAGGTCAGGCAGCGAAACCACTGAGCTAAATCCCCAGCCCTGGGACATAGCTTTTAAAATGATGTGTCCTCTTTGCTCTTTATGCCTTCTTGAAAAGGGCAGTAAGAATGATGTTAAGATAAGAGAAACCTAAAGATACATTCCAGGACATATTTATACTTTGCTTTCTGAGAGACAGTGCTGGATGATCCCCACTAATTGTGCACTGATAAGTGCTCATCCCTGTTCTAGTCATTTCTGATCATCAAAACAACGCTCTCCTAGAGGATAGGCAAAACTATAAAATTTAAAACCATAAGCCACTGAGAAGGAAATAGAATTTTATCTTCATGACATCATGCTAGGCGAAGGTTTGTTAGATCTGACACCAAAAGCAAAAGTGATGCAAAAAATACATTAAAAGTAAAAAATTTTGTACTGAGTAAGTTAAACAAAAAAATGAAAAGACAGCCCAAAGATTGGGAGAAAGTACTTGCAAATTACATAAAAGACAAGAGACTCATATTCAGAGTATATAAAGAATTCTGACAATTCATATATAAATATATATATATCTACTATATAAATCTTAAGTAAAAAAACACATAATTGATGTAAAACATGGGCAAGGGCTCTGAACAGACATTTCTCCCAAGGTACGTATAGAAATAGTCAAAAGCACATGAGAAGATGCTTGCTATCAGTAGTTATTAGGAAAATACAAACCAAAATTATCATGCTCTCTCCATATCCAGTTGATGGCTAGAAAAAAGACAAGTAATAATAAATATTGGGAAGGATATGGAACAATTGGAATCATCATAATTTGGTGATAAGAATGGAAACTATTGTAGTATCTTTAGAAAACAGCTTGCAGGCTCTAAAGAGTCACAGAGAGTTACTCAAGGACCCAGAAATCCCCCTCCAGAGAAATAAAAACATGTCAACACAAAACTTGTTCATATAAGTGTGCAACAGCATTATTCATAGTAGTCAAAAATGGAAACAAACCAAATATAAATCAAGGAAAAATGAAATATCTCATGCATACAATGAAATATTATTTGATCATAAATAGGAATGAAGAACTGATTCATTCTGCAACATAAATGAACAAATAACTTTTTGACATGTGAAAGAAATCAGTCAAAAAGAACCACACATTGTGTGCTTCTATCTATATGAGATATCCATAATAAGCAAATTTATATGGAAAAAGTAAATTGGTGGTTGTCTAGGAGAAGGGAGTCTGGGAGGGGCAGGGGAACAGGAAATGACTACTACTGCTACAAGATGTCTTTAAGAGTGAAGAAAATATTCTGGATTTAGATTGTAATAATGGTTGCAATATTCTGGATATTCTAAAAACCACTAAATTGTACCCTAAATAAATTAATTTTATGGTGTGTGAATTACATCTCAATAAATACTTTTTCAAAACTACAAAAGACATTACTATCTCCATTTTATGGTATATAGATTGATATGCAGGTCTTGTGGTTAAACAGTGGCTAAACTAGATCTTGGAGCTAAACTTGCTCCTAATGTAGAACTCCTCGTTTCTGCTGTTTTTTTCTACATCATTTCAGTTTTCTGTTGTTAACCGTGGTTTGAAAATATTAAATGGAGAATTTCAGAAATGAACAATTCTGAGTACCATGATGAACTCAATCTCACTCCATCCGGCCCTGGTATGAGTTATCCTTTCATCCAGCATATCCACATAGAACAACCTGATCATTAGACCATCTAGGTTATCAGATTAACTACCTTGATTTTGTGGTGCTTATGTTCAGATACTCTTTATAAATTTGCCTAATGCTATGTAACAATGCCTGCATCATTTGCCTCCCTTCATCTCATCATGCAGGCACTGTATTATCTCATATTGTCCCAAGAAGGATGAGAAAGTACAATACACTTTGAGAGAGAGACAAACCACTTTCGAACAATTTTTATTACATGTTATTGTGTTGTTTATTAGTAGTTATTGTTAATCTCTATGCCTAGTTTATCAACTAAAATTTATCACAGGTATATATTTATACAAAAAAACTTAGCCTACATTCAGTACTACCTATATTTTACACCATCTTCCTGGGGGAGGGGTGTCGTGGAGCATATCCCTCACGGATAAGGGGACCTACTACTATATAATCACATTTTCTTTATTAATTATCTTTGAAATATAAAATATATTTTTATGAAAAGAGTAAAATAGAACACTTACAATTAATTTTTTTAACAAAGAGTTAAGAAATATATTTCTCACTTCTATTACTTTTGAGTGCAAGCTTTTACTTAACACTGTTGTGAAATCTACATTACATATTTTTCTTATTATTTTTTCCCTTGTTTTACCACCTTCTTTGCAGTGTCATTTTTTGCATCTATTATACACAAATATTTAATGACTTCTTCAAAACTTGTACAGATTTATAAATCACTCCTAATAGTTACACTTCTAGATGATATCTTATTCCCTCATGATGTTTCCACTGATAGATTACCAGTATCTATTAAGATTCTCACGAATTTCTTCATTCATGTGCTTGTAAAACATAAGACAGGTTATCTTACTGGCAAATTTAGCTCCAAGTTTGATTCAAAACTTCATTCTTGGTTATCACAACAAAGTTTTGCAAAGTAGCTTAACCTTTAGCTTTATCAGAGAATCTTCTAAAAGATTCATAATCTGAATAAGTAATTTCTGCCATAAACTGAAAAATGGTTGTCAACATTAATATGTGTTTCTCCATCCCAGATCCTAAGATAATTCATTTTTATAAATCAATTATTGGTCATACAAGATACACAATAAAGTCTAAAAATATTGCTTTTCAAGTTACAGAACGAAAGCATACTGGATATTTTGACAGTATTTGAAAATTCTTCCTCCAATAGTTTGTTCATAAATTACATTTCCACCATTTTGAAAATGGAAATGGGTTCAGAACATAATCCTCAATTATTAATATTCCACTTATTATAGTTGAGTTAATTTGGGGCAATTCGACATAGGCTTAATTAAACAGATATTGATTTGCCTAGACAAACTTTAAACCAATTTGGAACTCAGAATTTCCTTGAGGTTCATCTACAAACAAGTATTGTTATCTTTATTTCTTTAAAAAAAATTCAAACTCATGGTGGAGGAGAAACAAATGAATTAGAGGGAAGAGGGATAGGCATTTGAGTAATAACGATATTTCAAAATATGTAAATGTGAGTGGTACAGCACAAGAGCTTATTGATTCCCAAGGATCCAGATATTAAAGAAATCAATTACTATTCTCATTACTAATTAAATGAATTGTTTTTAAAAACTGTGCTAATTCACATTTTTATATTCCCTCATATTTTGCGTAACTTGTACTACAGTAAATAATCTACATGAAAATTTTAGATTTAAGTATAAAACCTTACATTGCTAGCCTCTTCTTCTAATACTGAGAACTATCAAATAGACTTCTTTTTTTTTTTGGTACCGGGGATCAAACTCGGGTCCTTGCACTTGTGCAGCAGGTGGTGAAACCACTGAGCTAAATCTCCAGCCCTCAAATAGACTTTTAATACAGATATATTTTTCAACCAAAATTAAGGTGAGCTTGCTATTGGAATATAAGCTCTTTGAGCCACAAACAATAGTAAACATTTTTTTCATATAATGCAGGATCAGAGCATAATAAAACAAACTTGGGGCACAAGGATAATGTTTTGATAAGACAAACCTGGGCTAAGCCCTAGGGATGCTTTTTCTTAGCTCCATCATAGCCATGGTACTTAACCTCTCTGAGTATCCATTTTCCCACTTTAGGAAACATAAATAATACAATATTAATGCATTTTGAGGAAATTAAGTGAGTACATATGAAAGCATGCACCAATGTGCCAAACAGTATACATACTTAATAAATGCTATTATTATTCTTACTGTTATTTGGAATTGAATTGAACTGAATCTCATTTAAACCACTCAGCTGCACAGCACAGTTAAGTTTAAAATCTGAATTAATCTAATTAGCTATGAGAAGCCATCTGTGTTTAATGGAGTTGGACTTTAGAAAAAGAGTCAAGTTTAATATTTCTATACAGCCAAAATTGTTATTTTTAAACAAAAATAAAAGAACTTAGTACACATTGTGTAAAGCTAAGATTTCGGACTCTCCCTGGAAAACTGAGTAACCAAGTTGTACTATGTGGTTCTAAAGCATTTGGGGCCTTTAAATAATACTAGTTTAAAACTCAGCTCAAAGAAATTATTCCTGACTGACATCAAGACCTATGCTAGAAGTTGAAATTCTACTACCGGAGCACCAAAACCTCATCCCATTGGTAGGAATTCAGAATATGGTTTCTGCTGCATGACATTTATTGCCAAATAACTTATATAAAATAGATTCTCACCATCTGCTTCTTTAGGAGATACTGAATCCCCCTAGGATAAGGGAGAGTAGGACATGTTATTATAAGATTCAGTCATTGTGAAAGTTTCATTAGGAACTGCAATTCATGTAAACATTTTCCTCTTTCTACATATAGGATGTAAGACTCAGACAAAGAAACAGATTCCTATTGTAAAGAATAAATGTGGAGCACAGGCGCATTGTATCACTGGACTTACTGCTCTAGCATTTTAAGAAAATTACAAACCCTAAGTTGGGCTTATACTGATATCTGGCCTTTTGAAGGGTCACCTGTGAATTATGAGGCTGATCCTTTCTCAGAGGATGATTTTTTTTTTAACCAAGTTCTCACAAAAGATAAGAATTTTTCAAATAAAAGCAACTTCTAAGAACTTCCTTTTCAATCTATGTCACTATTGAGCTATGAGAACAGCTGATTCATACTATTTTCTCATAAATAATCATCAATAATTTTGGCCATAACCATTCCCCCAAACACCCATGTTGTTCACCCTAAATACATTTTATACTTCCAATAAAATGCTTTAAAACAAAAGAATCTAACCACAAACACTCTAAGAGAAAACAACTGAACTAGAATGCTCTATCAATCATTTGGCAAAAGAAAATCAATAGAAAATTTGCAGTTCCAGGTAGAATTCTTCTGGCTATCACCAAAAAGCAGGCTAAAATAATAACCACTTCAAAATGAAGTGATGTCAATAGCTTAAACACTAGCAATTACTTAACATATGGACAATATCCCCTCAGCTCATGGAGCATTTAGAAACTATTCAGAATTAATAAGCACTACCATCAGTTCACCAACAAGAAGTGTAAACTCTCATTCATATTTAGAAGGTAATATGGGAAAATATAAGAAACAGTAAATGACTATAATTCAAGGAAAATTAATACCTCACTGTTTTAATTGTAAGCATTGTATAAAATATATTTTATAATAAATAATCAATGTAGCCTTTCTTCTCAGAAACCTACAGAGCATTAACAAATAATGTATTATTAGAATTCAAAGTTCAGTATTAATATGGGCAACTATCCAGAAGCCACTATTAAAATTTCCATCTTAAACATTTTTACCAACTTCTCTGGTGGTTTCTGTTTATGGAATTTCTATGAGGAATTTTTAAATATCCAAAAAAAGGATAACCTTTAAAATTTTATGCCTGCATGTATATGCAATATACAGCAAAAATGGCTCAGCATATAGATCAGAGAAAATTGGTGAAAGGCAATCATCATGCTGTAGTAGAAGTACTTTTGGATTTATTTTGTTCAGGACAGAACCTAAATCATTCATTGAATGTATACTATATGGCAAGTGTACTAATTTGTGAAGGCCAGCATAAAAACAGGTAAGTACAATGCTTTGATATTCAACAGTTTGCAAATAAAAGTGAGAGAATTTCTTGGATGGGGGTACCGGGGATCAAACTCAGGACCTTGTGCTTGCGAGGCAGGTGGTGGAACTGCTGAGCCAAATCCCCGGCCCAAGTGAGAGAATTTTTAAAGAGTTAAAAGAAGTTTAGAGAACTTGCTTGCTCCATGAGGTAGCGAACTATAAAACACTTTAAGTATCCAAACAGAAGGGAGATCATTTACCAGAAAAGCAATATAGAGGATTCATTTATCTCTCCAAAAGGCTGAACCACTTAATTTTTATAGGTCCTTTTAATGCTGAGATTTTATTCATTTTGTAAAAAAACAACAACAGTATAATTTACTAAAATTTCTATTATATGTTTTGTTGATGAACAGAATTTAACAGGTTCTAAGATGACAGTATGAAATGTTAAAAAATGGATACTATAATAGTATACATAAGTTTCATGAGAAGCAATCAATTGGACATCTACTACATAATTATGGACAATGATATGGTAATGATAATGTGAACACTATATATTATACATTATATATTTCTTTATCTTTAAAGATAAAACTGCAAAAATAGGGACTAGTTTAATTTGCCTAAGACCACTGGTAGATGGGAAATGCTTAATTTTTCCTCATTTCCTCTATGACTTAGTATGTATTTATGTTTAATGCAAATATTGACAGATACAAAATGAGTATAATATATATCCCCTTTATGCTTACTAATAATATAATCATAATATGATATTCATGTTTTATAATTGGTAATAATACAATTCTAATATTTGTCTATTTCCTAATGAATGTTTAGGGTCTTTTATTGGGAATTTTTCTTTAATAAAAGTATCTAAAGGATACAGTTCCAAGAGATTTCTAATTTAGGGTAACCAAAACATTGCAATTTCAGCAACATTCTTTTCTTCCAATAAGTGTTATGTACTTCTCTACAAAGAAAGGACTGATATGAAGCCTTAAATTACTAGTTAAAATACCTGAAGCTAGTAATCATCCAAACCTTAGAGCAAACTAAAATATCATTAAAAATGTTACCTGACAACTCATTTCAGGTAATGAATCTGGTTCTTTATTTGTAGATTAGATTTCTAGGTGCAAAAGTCTGGCTTATTCTAAAGTATGGCTAATTTCATTGTGTCTTTCAAATATTTTACCTGTCTATAGCTCAGAGACTAACATGTATATAAAAAATTCTTCCCAATATAGTCGATATTGTAAAAGAAGTAAAACAAAACAAAAAAATCATAAAAATCAGAATGCATTGTAGGGCATTACAAAATTCCAGAAACTCAAAGGTACTGGATAGGTAATATCAATGAAGAAAGATGATGTGAAATCATTCACTATATGGAGATGGAGGAGTTGGCAACTTATAGACACCAAGCATGTGTCCTGTCTAGAGTGGCTGCTGTGACCTTACTATGGCTTTTACCTTTAAGTGGGATTGCTAGTTCAAGGAAGTTAATTCATCCCAATATGAAGTCTGTATTTTATGAGAAATTTCTAGATTTTTAACGTTAATAGAATCAAAAGAAAAACAATAACCATCCACATCCAGTCCTCCAGTCCATAACGTTAACATGACACTAACAGTAATAGAAATTTGATATTAAAACTAACCCAGAATCTCTCAGTATTGTGAGTACTTTAAATATACTTCTTTCACTTACCTGTGGTAATAAAATGTAGCTAATATTTACATAGCACCTACCACTACACACTATGTGAGATACATATCTATACTTATCTGTCTCCTTCCCTATCTTCTCAAGTAACCTTTACAGCAGCCTTGTAAGTAAGCTCTATACTCATCCTTATGGCTGTGGATGGCAGATGACAGTGTGAGGATCGGGAGACAAGAGATGCAATACATTTCCTAGGGTTTTACAGTCGTAGGGCAGGATTCAATCCCAAAACTTCAGCCAGAGTTCATGCTTTCAACTATTATAATGCTTCTATCATAAATTTTTTATGCTGTGCTTAAATACAGAACTATCTTTTACAAAAAACAAACCTAGTGAAATAATGACATTATTTTGCAAATATACTTCCACCATTTATGAATAAAACAACCTAAGAATAATTTAATATAAATATATTTATATGTAAATATAAATAGAATTTGGATTCCAAAATGGTGAGACTTTTGGGTGATCTAGAAAATTTATTATATTCAACATTAAAATTTTACCAGAAATTCCTGTAAACATAATTAGTAGATTCTACTATATATCTAGTCTATCTTTTGTGGAAAAATATTAATGTTAATGAACAATTTTACCTAAAAGTCTATTCATTTATGGCACATTTTCTTCTAAAACAGTTTCCTGCTGGGGATTTAGCTCAGTGGTTCCGCTGTCTGCCTTGCAAGTGCAAGGACCTGAGTTCGATAGTTTCCTAATCTCTGCTAGATAAAAAAAAAAATACTTAGTTAAAAAATATTGGGGGCCAGGGATTTAGCTCAGTAGTGCCCTGCCTGCCTTGGAAGCACAAGGTCTTGTATATTAATATATATATTATTGTGTAATATATATATATATATACACATTACATAGTAATAAGCTTCTAAATGGATATTTTCCAACACAACTAAAATTATCCTATAAAAGCTAGAGAGAAGAATCTGTTTTTAATCATGTGCCTTTTAATTTTAATTTACCTGACATACAATTTCCTAATTCTCAGATGTTGTTTGTATTTCAATTGGCCATGACCCTCAATGTGTTTCACAGAAATCACAGGTATTAAGACTGCCTATTCTAATCTGTAAGAAAATCTGGTGTTTAAACAGGAATTCTCTAGATTAGTAAAAGACAAGTTCCAAAACAAAATTCACAGTATGGAATAAGACATTTTTGCTCCTGCTATGTCATTTCCAATTCTACTTTGTGTCTGAACTGCTTATAAGAATCTCAACTTTCCAGCAGGTTACAACTGAACTGGAATTAGATGTTTCTTGACATGGTTTCCAGGAAGCTTCTCATGAAGAACAAAAGGAAAACAATAGGAATGCCACTGGTTTGCCCATGAAACTACCCCTTATGATATATCCTGCCCAAAACTGATAAGGAGGAGGAAAGAAGTATGTTAGGGAAGAAAAATCTGAAAAACCTTTCTACTCCCAAGCTTTCCATAGTAAATTTACATAAGAGACTCAGAATAAGCAGTTTGTACATCTATGAATCCACAATAGCATGGTTTAAAATAAAGTAACCTGTTAATTAAGGAAAGGTATATAAACAATGCTGATAATGGCTAATGACAAGTAATAAGGGTATATAAATTTTGTAATGGATAACTAGGTAGAGCTACTATTTAGGCTGGCAATTTAATGAGGCCAGAGGTCACGTACATTTTCTTCATTTCTATGTACCTTGGGCTAACACAATATCTGACACATTAAAATTTTCAGTTATCACCCTAATAGCTAAAATACTTACTTCATTTATATAGTTGAAAAAATTTCTGGTACATAATACTTCTACCTAATACATTCTTTCAAAGGGAATCTAAGTTGAAATAGGCTCTGTGCTGCCAAGGAAGCCTAATAAAGAAGTACAAAATAATCAACAGGAGCGGTGCATCAATCAGAGGTCTGATCATGATTAAATAAGAGCATTTTAAAAACCTCAAATTTCCGTTCATAAGTAGAATTCAAAGCAGCTGTTCAGCAATAGCGCAATGTCTGCCCTAAGAATTAAAAAATAAAAAGCAAATTATGGCTGCAGAGAAACTATTGCTGTAAGACCTCAAAGTTGATATGAACTTTAAAAAAGAAAAGGAAAAGCCTAAAAGTAAAATTTTCAATTTTCATATTGTACTACAAACCAGCAAAACAAAAATTTGGTATTCCAATGTTAGAGCCTCTGTTTTTTAAATGAGAAGCCGAGGTGTTTCCCTTAGAAGCAAAGGTCTTAGGGGACATGTCTGTCACAGCAGTTATTTTCTGTTTCACTTGTTGGCAAACTTACATTTCAAAACAACAACAAAAATGAGCCTCCCCAGCTCCTTGTAAACCGAAGAGGTAGAAACAAAAAATATTTCAAAGCAAGAAAGCAAACAGACTGTGAGGACTGAATCTCAGACCAAAGGCATCTGCTCTCCAACTCACACTCCCCACAACCACCCAGCTTTCGTACGATCTTACAGATTTTCCTAAGCGATGTTGCCATTTTAGCTTTGTTTTTCCCTAAGTTCTGGCAATACCCATCACTGCAGGCAAGGCAGCAAAGCCACTAGCAGATTCCAAACCGGAAAACAGAAAAGCTGTTCTGTCTTTTCCTCCCCGCCACTCCATTACTAATTTACTTTTTCCAAAGTAAAACTCTCATTCTATCCAAAACGGCAATCACTAACTTCTAGTGTATAATAATTATTTCAAAGAATACAGAAAGGATTCTACTCTGCAGGACTAAAAGATAGACTACTCAAAATACTGGACGGTTTCCTCCTGGGTTCTTAAATTTTTTCAGAGAGAAGTAATACTATAAACGACATAGTGTGTTCCTTCTTTTGAAAAAGACCAAAGCAGTATTTGTTTTCATCCCTTCTATGATACCTCCTTCTGATGCCACCCAACATGGTGGTTGACAACGCAACTTATTGTTCAGTCTTGATTTTTAAAAAAGAAAGAAAATAGTAAAAAGAAAATAGAATAAATAATGCATGGTACCATTGATTACTGATATATTATTTAGAATGGAAGAACATTACTAAGATTCTTCAAAATAAAGTTTTGAAATTCCACTCCCACACAGAGATTAAATTTTTCCCCTTTAAATTTAGAATTAACAGCCCACAAAATAAACCCAGGGTTTTGTGTCAAGAAAAATATCTCTGTTTGTATGAGTACAAAGAGAAGAACAGGAAATCCGCCTGCATTCATGGGTCACTTGTGCCTTACAAATATTTCTATGATTTACTATATTTTGCTTCACATGCATAGCTGAAGTTGAAACCAATCTTGAGATGATAATATTACAGAGAAAATGAGATTTGTTGTGTTGATACGGTGTTTGGCATGGGGAAATCAAGATTAATGAGTCTTTGCTGAAGCACTTACAAATCTAGTGACATCTCAATTTAGGAAGGAAAAATAACTGTTAAAGACACTAGTTAGAGAAGTAAAAAGAAGATCCTATGGATGCCACGGAGGGAATACATGATTTTCCATCAGTCAGTCAAGGGACGCTTCTTATCAAAAATAATGAAACAGAAATCAAGGAACAGGGATGGTGCCACCTGCCTCGCAAGCGCAGGGTCCTGAGTTCAATCCCTGGTACCAAAAAAAAAAAGAAGTCAAAAGAATACTATACTATACTATACTATAAGAAAGAAGTCAAAGATATACACCATGACCAAAGACCAGGGTGCAGGTAGTAACCAGAAGAAACACAGCCAGGGAAATGGTAAGATAAACAAGACACAAGGTGAGATTTTCTGACTAATACACGGTAAATGAATTGAATTCCAAGAATGTACCTAGCACTGAAGCGTGAGTATGAGGTAGGCAACTGAGAAGTATGTGAATTTAGTAAATTAAGGAGGGTCGCACCAAAAGATACATGTTCATAGTCCTTACGATGCAATTCCTGTCCCCAAACTCAAAACTCTATGCTTTTCTAATGTGTACAGAATAACAGTCAATCGTAGAGCTCAAGTCTTTCACAGCCTGACACAGCCCGTGTTTTACATCCAGGATCTTAGTCACAGAAGACTCTTACCATGTCCAAAGCTGATCATGATCACACGGGGTTACTTATGCTGGTGCTCAATCTGGAATGTTCTTTCAACCCTAGGCCACGTGCTATGAAATTCCACACAAAACCTCCCAGTTGTATTTTAAAAGCAACTACTTTTCTATAACCAGTCTTGATAGTCTGAATTTATTTTTCGTTTCTCTGGCCTACCATGGCATTGTGGAGACAGGTATTACAAGTATTATATAACATGCATATATTTTGTTATCTGCCATTAAAATTAAAGATTTTAAAGGAAGATTATGATTGCCCCTTTTCCAAAAATGTTGCACGAAATGTTTTGCACTTCGTAAACATTCAACAAAAACCTACCCGAATATTCAAAGATTAAATCTTATGCACACACACACACACACACACACACACACACACATATATATATATATATATAATGGGCTTAAATTGCATGAACATTACAGAAATATCAAAATTCTCTGTGAATTTAATATCAGAGATTATGGGGACATGAAGAGCATTGTATCACTGCTTGTTTTATATTTGACATAATATATGGTCACTACTTCCTTAACCTGTACCTACTGTTCTTCCTGAATGTTTAAACAGTCCCAGGATTAGAGTTTAACATTAAAAAACTACAAAGCATGACACAATGTAGTAAAATATTTGAAGCTAGATTTACAAGGGGCTTATATAATTTAGCAAATTAATGTGAAATTTTAGTGAAAATAAAAAATTCTCAATGTATTCTTTCTAACATCTGTTATAATATTGAAAAGATAAAGGAATATATACTGAAATATTAAATGTAAAATATTTAAATTTTTATACGTAAATGGGTAACGGGTATTCACAGAATTAATATAGTTGGGAGGATTGTTTTTATTTTTTACATATGTATACGATTACTATTAATTTCAGGACATCAAATAATTTATATAAGATCAATATTTTCGACCTAAAACCTTGGTCAGTTTTTTATGTTTAAATCTATATAAGTTAATTTGAAATTTCTTTCATTCTTGTCTCATGAAATAAATTAATAAAAAAAAAACAAGCCATGGTGCTTTTTCAGTGTATCATGCCAATGAATATCACAAATATGCTATCACGTACTTGAGTTTTTGCAATTATCATAGCAATATAATGTTTTCATAATGGAGCCACAAACTACAATTATGACATCATACATCAGAGCAATGGTTTGGCTATTATAGACAGATTTCAATACAATATCCTCAAACTCCAAAAAATACATACAATGCCTTGATAATCTACTTGTGTTATAATTGAATCAATTTACTGAGAATCAATTTTTAGTGGAAGTGGAACATCAGTGATTTTTAACATCTTTCTAATATCTAAATTATATTAAAGTTGTGCACAGTTGGTTCCTGATGTGTTATTTTCTGTGATCTCAAGAAAAGGTTTTTACAGTTTTGAAATATAGTTGGTCATTTAATGATATGTGACAGGAAAAGTATTTTTCTTTGAAAACTCTAAAGTCAAGTTAAATATAAAGATGAATAATAAATATAGAGAATAGTTCTCTATGTAGCAAAGATATTATTACAATGATATTTTGACATTTCACTTGAGAGGTTTATAGCATGAATATTCTATACCAGGAGTGATCTTACTAAAGAAAATTTGTTGAAATTCTACAATTTTGAGGCAGTAATGTAAGTTTATTTGTTTATCTGAATTTTCCCATAAATAAGGTAATCCTGGAAACTGGCAAAAGTTATACCTGTATATCTTGTTGTGATATTGTTACATATTTTTAAAATTTATTATTCTTGCAAAAATCTGGAGTCTAATTAAGAGGATAATTAAAATAATTCAGAGGGAGTATAGCGGGGTATTGTTCAACTAGAATGGGTATTAGCTAACAACAACCAACATAGACACTCTGGATTCAGCAGCTGAAATGTCCACCCTGCAGGCTGGTATGAGAGCTTGCTTAGTACTTAGTCTTCTAAACTTATAATCAAAGTGATATTTCCATGACACAAGAATGATTTGATATCATAACAACCAATATGTGTATTTACCATGATCTCTTCTACTGAATTTGGTTAATCTTGACTGATATTTCTTAACCCCCATTTTTGTAACTTTTATACAGGCAATTCAGTCTTGTCTTCAATGGTACATTTCAAACACTGGGGAAAGTCTCTTTCATCAAATAAATTAAGGGAAAGCTACGTTAAGAAAAGTTTTTCTTTCAGTTACAGAGTCCATAATACATAAACTGGGATGAGAGAGAAAAAGTGAACTGTGCTTTTCAGGCAAGGAGTTACCTACATGGAAAGAGTAAAAACTACAATGATACAGCATCTTACCAACTCACAACTTTAATTAATCTTTAATCAGTGCTTCAGTGAAGAAAACTGAATTTATGGATTATGTATAATCAAAAAATTTACAAAATCTACATTTTTTACTCTATAGCACTTTATATCTTTTTTAAAACATTGAAAGATGCATTTTGAACCAAAAAAGCATTATTTTGATAATAGATTTTGGTAATACTTTTAAAATATTATAGCTCTGAATTCACTATGTAGCCCAGACTGGCCTCAAAGTTGCAGAGATCTTCCTGCCTCAGCCTCCCAAGTGCTGGAATTACAGGCCTGCACCACTATACCTGGCAATGATTTCTCCTTGTCAAGTGATAATGATCTAAATGGCAAAAGCCTTTAAGAAGCACAATTCTATTTAAAAAAAAAAAAAAAGCTGGACTGAAAGGTTTATCAACCAGTGAAATACCAAAAAGTCTACTCCAAAAAAAAACCACTTGAAATTGAGCTGCATTAGTTAACAGGATAAAGAACTTTCTGTTGTATCCTAGAAAGGACTTTACAGTTCTTATCTATGATCTTCAGTATAAAAAAAATGAAAATATCAAGGTACCCCAAATAGATATAAAATTGCAACAATTTCATAAACCTCATTCTAAAAAGTGGCAGTTCTTGTTTTGTTTTCCCCAAAATATTGTAGTCTGGATTATATGTATCAACTCTATCAAAACATCTTATAAATTAGCAAAGTCTTTTTTTTTTCACTGCCTATAACAATTTTAGCAGCTACTGAAATTCATCTAAAATTAGTTGTACCACCTCTCTGGCGGAGGTTCTCACTTCTCTGACAACTTGTACTTCTGAGAGAAAGGAGGGTTATCCCTTCCACTGGAAGTGTATCACTTTGGAAAAGAATTTATAGTGTTTTGCAAAAGACACTCCCTCTAGCTTTTCTTAACATTCTGTCTTTGATTCCAATGTGACATTCTCTGTCCCTCCCTCACCCTGTTTCTCCTTCTCTCCCTCCTTTCCTTTTAGCATATACATATATCTATGTATATATATATGCATAAAGATAAGTAGGGCTACAAGAGCCAAAGTCTCTGCAAAGTTTGAATTATACTTAATGGTCGGTCATCAGTCAATACAGGGTATGTTTCTATCTAGGGTGTTGTTTCCATATGATAACACAAATGCAGAGATCCTGAAAAAGTCACAAAGAAGCTCGCACAGAAATTCATTTATCTCAAAAGATGACACGCTCACTTGGAAATTCATTTGTATCCATTTTCAAGAATCCAAAAGATTTAGTGTCTATTAAGTGGGTCTGGATGCGTTCTCAAGTAATGAGAGTATCAAGGGGCAGCTGGACAGGACAGAACCAGGGAATCTAACAGTCAGGAGCTCCCTGATGGAAATCCAACGGGCAAATGAGGAAGGACACTGGATTGTGGCATTGCTCCCAGGAGAATTAGTCCAGCCTAATAAAACCTTATGGAAAGCAGATCAGCCCAGAGAAAATATAGTGGAAAAGCCAAGAAGCCTGAGGAGGGTCAGAAACCAAGCAGCCAACAAAATCAAGATAGCAGAGATTCAGTATCTATTAGAAGAGGGCCCCTTTGAGGCAGAAACATGGATTTTTGTCTCTGGCCTTAATGGAGCTCAGCATTCATATGTGGCCAAGGAACTATATGGGAATTGACAAGTCACACTTCTGGTAGAACAGAACTCCTCAACAAGAGAGCCCAACAAACTGACACTGGGAGGCTGTATGAAAGTTTTGTCATTAATAATCTTACTAGACGTCTGAGTTTATAAACCTATAAAATAATTTTGTGCATTTTATTCATCATTAATTTGAAATAGGTACAGAAAGGTAAACATTTATTATAAAATAATATAACAACTTTTATTTATTATTCATTCCATATATAAATATGTTACTCATAAATAAGGAAATTAAAGTTGGTTGCCTTTGGGTTGAGTAGGACACATATAATTTTCATCCTTCCGGTTTTCTGGTTTAAAACATTGTACTTTGTAATTCTGACAATGAGCTTTAAGCATTCTAGGTTCAGGTACTAAAAGTGTCAGGCCAAAATTTGTAAGTAAAAATTTGCATTCTTAAAATACCCCTCAGGAACCTAAAGGAAAACAGTGTGTCATATAGATGTTGTAATTTATGTTGCCCATTACTATCTTAAAATGGTCAGTCCACAATCAATTGGCTGTTACTAACTTATTGCTAATATAATTATTAAAATAATATCCAAATAGACATTACAATTAATAAGCATCAGGTAATTTTTTTAAAGTGCTTTCTGTAAAACATAGAAAAGCTCAAAATTAAGAATGTAGTAATACATGTAGAAATTCAATGTGGCATAATCAGTAGAGGATTTGCATTATTCTTTCCGCATAGCACAACTCCTTAAATAATAATGGGCCATTACCCTTCAAATATGTATTACTCCCACTGTAAAATTTGTAAAACCAACAAATTAATATGAAATCTTAAATCATGTCACATTATAGAGACAAACTTACATATTTGACATTGATATATTTTTTAAAAACTACTAAAATGAGAAACTGTTAACAAGAGTAATATTGCCTTATTTATCCCCATTCCTATTTTTTTCTTTTAAAAAAATCCTTTACTCTGAATTTAATAATATCAGATAGCCAGTTAAATTTAGGGATCTTCAAAGTATGAGTTAAAGTTCATACTTCATGATGCTGGTCTTTATCTGAATGTTTGATGATAAATATCTAATTCAAGAAAAAAATGAATCTTTTAGCTGTTAAAATTATTTAATCCCCCTATGGAAGCAAAAAGTAAACAAGCAAAGAAAAACTTTTCTAAAAACTATGAAATCCTAGTGGTGATAACCTCATCAAGGAGAATGTAATTAAATATAATCAGGATAACCTACAACTGTAAAACAATTCTAAGATTTTATGAACATACATGTTTTCACCTGAAGATATATAATACATTTGAAAACAATGTTTAGAACAATTTTTGAGACCTAACATAACAGCTTGTATTTAATCAACAAAAGTGTTATATTTTTTAATTTTGCAGTAAAAAAGTATTTACATTTATTATACTCAATGAATATAATAATAACAATTTAACAGTTTAATTAATTTAAATCATTCCTTAACGTTTCCATTTAATAAAAACGGACAAGCAAGGGTCTGTTAAAAACCAAAGCTTTGCTACAATTTCTCCACTCGTCTTCATCCTGCCCACACAAAGTGTCTTTTCAATTCAAACCGTGCATTCTGGAGCTCCCTTTCTCACCACTCACTAACTTTAGTGGAATGAATGGCATTAAAAGTAAGTAAACAACCAATAAATGTAACTACGTTACTGAGTCATGTGGGGAGGAGGGCAACATGCAGAGAAAATGGCTAAGTTGTTCACATTGGTAAAGCAGACTTTGTTCCATAAACTTTCCAAGAACATTGGTAAAGTGCCTCATTTTAATTCATTCAAACCCATTTAAAATTTACCTAAATGCAGCAATTTGGCTAGGTTATTTTTTGCTCTCACAAAATGCCATTTTTATTAACATACCAAGGAAAAATATAAATATGTTCAACTTGATATCCTGACTTTTGAAGATCACACTCATGTGAAAGTACAAAAGAAAGCTTTGTAACCATTTATAGGGGAAGGAGTATGAAAGCTGAAGAGAATTTGCAGTACAGGATCATAGCACAGTTGCTTCTAAGGAATAAATTAAGCTATTTTAGGCCCTCTGGTGTGGTTATATTGTTGTCAGGATTTAGCATAAGCTAAATCCTTCGACAATCTAGCCAACATTTATTGGATACTTAAAGTGTCAAAAGGACACTTAGTTGTTCATGATCATTTCTTTTAATCTGCAAAACAAGTTATTATTTGGCACATCACAAAAGAGTAAAATGGAGAAGGTATGGAGAGGTTAAACAACTTACTAACTGGAAGCCATTCTGCATATGGTAGAATCAGACTTGTAAATGAGACAAAATCGTATTAAAAAGCCTATGCTTCTGACCCATACAACTGTCTGTGTGTAAAAAATTTTACCAATATATCTGCAATTCCCACCCACTCCTCAAAAAGTGGACTCTGACACATGACCAGTACTAACTATCCTTGTATGTTCCCATTACTACTTGTACTTACTTCACCACTCACAGCATTTACCTTTATTACATTTGCTTGTTTAATGTCTTTCTTTCTTATCAGACTAGAAGGTTGATGAGGAAAAGGGCCATTATACATCTTGTTCATCATTAAATCTCTAGAACATACTAAGAACTCAATGAATGTTTCATGCAGAAATGCACACTTTGCGGTGCCTTTTAAAACCTCTTCTAACTTCAAGTGGCATTCAAGAGTCCCTATTAGTTACTGCAAATATTGACAATTCATCATCAATAATAATGGTTAATATTTATTCAGTGCTTACTATACTGTTGATCCAATTTTAAATATTTTACATTCATTTTTAAATAGCCACAAAACTACTTTTACATAAGTGGAAAAGGGAATCCAGAAAAGTTAAGTGGGTAGCTCAATATAACACAGATAATGAAATACACAGCCAAGTTCTGCTTATAGGCATCTGACTCTAGAGCCTGTGGTATACATTATTTCTAAATAGAGATCATTTTCAAACAGATAGATTCTCTGTGTGAATTAACAGGCATGGTATAACATACAACAAGGCATAGGAAAAGGTCAGTAACAAGAATCTCCATAGATGTTAGCATATATTGTAGGATGTTAGAGTTTAAAAAGATAATTGCCTTACTTGCTTCTATTTTTTTCAAGATTTATGAAATATTTTAAGAGCTTTAAACAAGATCATATCTGACTTTCAATTTGTGAGAAAGGTGAAAGAAGAATGTGGAATGAAAGTTACATGCGTTTGGATGAAGGTAGTTGGTGTCTACTATTTGATAAAAAGTTAATATTGTAACTTGTAATAGTGTATGAACTCTACACACTCAGTCCCTTACTATTACATCGATTTTGTAAACAAGATTTTTAGATTATTACTTGCAAAAAATTTTGTAATGACAGCTAATTTCAGAGTAGATCTTATGAATAAGTTTTGATGGTTTATTAGACCATAGGAGTATCAACAAGTACCAAACAGCTCTCTGCAAGACAAATCACTAGAGCTCAGCTTTCTGATTACAAATTAGCTCTCCTAAAATATAAGCCAATAAAAGTCTCCATGAACCTGGTACACCAAAAACCGAAACTGGTAGGTACTACTTTCCAATAGTTCTAATTATTTTATTTTAAAAAAGAACAATGGTCTAGTATTGTATTAAGTGTTTTGTATTTAACCTGAATCTAATCATGAGTATACAATCACATACATCCACTTGATGAGGCAGTATATTAGACAAATAGCCTGGAGTTTTCAGGAAAGGTTAATGTCAATATTAAGACAAAAGGATAGAAGAGTAATTTTTTTTTTTGGTACCAAGGATTGAACTCAGGTCCTTGTGCTTGTGGGGCAGGTGGCAGAACCACTGAGCTAAATCCCCAGCCCTAGAGTAATTTTTTTTATTTATGAAGACCTAGAGAAAAGTAACAATTAAATATAATACCTGATGCTTGCCTTAACCCTTAATTTACAAAAAGAACGTTATTAAAGGTATTACTAGAACAATTATAACATGTCAACATGGACTGTAAGTCAAATATTACTGTATGAATGTTAACTTTATTAGATATGCTAATGTTATGATGGTTATGTGGGAAAATATCTTCCTTCTTAGGGGTGTTAGCTGATTTCAAAGACTCAGAAAAAAACAGAAAGTAGAGGGGTAAAAGTTAAGAGTGAAATAAGCAAGCTTACTGTACTGCTGTTTCAACTTTTCTGTGCATCTGTAATATTCCTAAGGATAATAGGGAGAAAAATAAAGACAAGATCTGCATCTGAATAAACTGTGACATTTTTAGTTGACCAGGATGTTTTTGACTAAAGGAAATGTAAAACTGAAAATTCTGAGCTAATGATCTATAAGCACCTAAATGTCATAAGCTGAGCAGTTCTAAAATAATTATCCCCAAATCAAAGCTATCAGTTTTGAAGACAAGCTTAAGCTTTAAATGGAACATGGTGGTAGTTTAAAAATGATATTCTCATATTGATATTGATAACTGTAAGACAGCTTTATTACTTATTCTTTCTTACAGTAATCTCCTGGTCCCCCACTCCTTTAATTCACAGGCAGTACTTTTGTATTGCCTAGCAAACTATTCATATAGAATGTGATCATTAAATATTATTAAACTGATAAATCAACATGGGGCTGTTTCTGTGTGTATATAACTTTAAATGTAGCTTTGCACCTAAATCATGTGAGAGTGTATAAAATTCCCTTATCTTCTAATATTATTCATTTAGTTAACATAGGATGACTTTTCAAATTAAGTCAATGTAGACTACTAAAATAAAATACTGTTTGAAATCTGGAGAAACAACAAATTTATCAGAATAGGCAGTAAATAATACACAGTTTTAACTTGTTTCAAATGAAAGTAAATTCTGCTATCTTGTATTGCACTGAAATCTAGGGTCTCATTGCGATGCTCTTAGGTGGTTCTTGCTTTGTCTCCATGCACTCCTAAACCTGGAGTCAATTTAAGGACAGAGGTGGGAGGGCCCTCAAATCTAGGCAAGAATACAACTCAGTCAAGAACTGATTGTTCCTCATCTCTTAGCAACAGCCCGGATGTAACAACTGTTATTTAAAGAAGGTAGTTTAAGGGACTTGTTAGCCTTTTCTTAGATTTCTGCCTGTATCCTTTCACCAAGAAATCTACATACCTGGCAAACATTAGTTCAGCTACTTATAGATATGCCTTCTTCTACTAAATTAGTTATCATTCAGTATTCTTTCTCTTATTTGGTCTGCACTAAAAATGGCAATATGAAGAACATTTCTGAATCTTCTGCAATATTTCTATTAAAGAAAAATTAAAGATTTGTAAAATAAGTTATTCTCTCAGATATCGGGACCCCTTAATAATCATTACTGATGAAACTGTGAGCTTATTTTCATCAGAAATTAATAGCAATAAAGTTCATTATGACAGTCAGGTAACTCAAAATTATTCTCAACCAAGGTTTCAGTTTTATGAATAAATCTTTTCTTTCTTTTTATTTTATATATGTCTATATAGTAATAGACATATATACAGAATCTTCATGATACAAAATCATGTTTTATGTATTAGACACAGAAACACCATATATGTAAATAATGTACATACACATATGCATTTAAGAATATGACAAATATATACAAGTATTATTTATATGCATGAGTGCATTTATACAAACATGAGCCCTATGTGTGTAAAACATACACTATAATATATGACATATGCACATATATGTATACAATATGCATTATGGAAAGTATATTTTCATAACAAATTTAGTATATGCAAATATAAATGGTTATATGGCATGAATATTTTATCTTACATTTTTTTCATTCTTTTAGGAATATGCCATATATAAGTGCCATATATACCATAGGCTTCAGCAAAATTTACTAAGTACTTCATATTTATATATTACTTTGCAGTCCAACATTACTTGCTCTATTATATATAATATTCTTGAAACTTCCTAGTTTGTTAAACTATATTAAAGAAAAATAATTTATACTTGCTAAATTACATATGAATTCTTATTTAAGCAGTAAAAATGACCTATATTGGAGATTATTGTAATTCCAACTTCACAGATGAAGAGAATAAGGCATGAAGAATATATATAACCTGCAAAGATTATATAACTGATAAAGGGTGAAACTCTCCAATTAAGCGTTTTACCCTGTACCCCACTTGCAGTGTCAAAGTTAAATGGCTTTTCCATAAGGTATCAAGAAATAACATACCAGAATCCTCAGACATATCTGCCCCTAGAACATTTAAAAATCAAGATATAGAACAAAGTTCCATGGATCACTTCAAGCCTATAGCAATGTATATCACTCTAACAGTAAAAGTTCCATGGCCTAAAATCACACAGTTCATCTCCATTCACAAATGTCTTATTCTTCCCATGAAAATGTAGTCTTTTCACCAGTCATACTAGTTTATTAGTACATCTAAGTTTCATACTCAAAATTACCATATTTTTCCTGCTGCTCAATAAAATCAGTATATCACAGCTACAACTTAGAGGAAAAGATTAATATATTAAAATCATACCATTACTTACAAATGCATAACAATATTTTCCATATTCATATCACCATACAGGATGTGTTACACTGACAAACTTAAAAATTACTACATTATAAAAAATCTTCCTTCCTACTGAGCTAGCAAAAAGTAATCACATAAACTTTCTGAGCAAAGATACTACTTGTCAGTGACAATATTACTTCAAATGATATTTCATGGTAAAGGAATTCAGAAAGAGATATGGGAGAACTTTTTCATGGTTATATTTATTCTCAGTAAGGAGTTTCCATGTATAAGGTACATCTGAAGTTTGTATCTCTCAGAAACAGTTCTAAGTAGCAACTACTAAGAAATTCTTTAGCTAGATATCCATATGTCTGGGTACTTACCACCTAGCACTTGACCTTATACCACGAACAAATGTATTCAGAAAATAGATATTAGAGGTTTGTTTGTTTTTTTTGTTTTTGGTACCGGGGATCGAACTCGGGACCTTGCGCTTGTGCGGCAGGCGCCGGAACCACTGAGCTAAATCCCCAGCCCAATATTAGAGGTTTATATGACAATCACTGTATATCATTTATAATGCCTGAACTTCAAATATTCATCCAGCGTTTAAAATAATTCCTGGCATGGCAGATATTTAAAACATATTCGTTGAAAGAGTAAAGAAATATCTGCTAAGATATAAATAGTATAAAGTTGTGGAAGCACTTTGTTAGATCAATCAATACTCCAATTTAAGAGTAAGGGCTTTAGGAAGAGGGAGGTAGCTCAGTGGTAGAGCATTCTCCTAGAATGCAGGAGGCCCTAGTTTGGATCAACAGCACCACAAAAGAAAAACAAATGAGGACTTTAGAGTTGCAGTGTCTGAATTTGTAACTCCACCGAGCCACTTCTGGATTGTAAGTATTAAGGCAACTGTTTTATTTTATTCATTTGCAAAATCGAAATACAAAGGTGATTATGAAGCTAGAGTGAAATAATGCATGTAAACAACTTAGAGCCTGGCACATAGAAAATTAAATACATGCGGAATGTTACCTCTTATCATACTAAGTGCATCTCCATATATACAGAGAAAGAGCTTGGATCATATCTTGTAGGTCAATTCAGGAAACTATGTAGCATCAGCTGGAATACAAATCTGAAGGTATTTCTATCCAACCACAAATTTCTTTAAACCTCAATAGGGACAATGGCGATAATACTTGGTGGCATTTCAAAAATTAAATGTAATTGGCCCTTTCAAACATATAATCTTTAAAATACTGATACAATCCTTAAAAGAATATTTTCCTTTTCATTGTATTACAGGGATGTTTGTTAGAAACTGACAATATTCATTGGGGAAACGACATACACATCTATTCGAGGCAGTGTTACTGCTACAGTTGCATAAAAAGTGTTAAAAGTTAACTTTCTTGTAAAAGACAGCTAAGAAAGAAGGCAGTAAATAAAAAGTGTAAGTCTTTCTGACTCACTGCTACCCCACTGTGAACTACAAAGATTTTCATTTTCCTCTATCCACAGAAAGGTATAAAGTAACAATGTGAAACAGAAATATATGAGCCACAAATAAAAGTCCCAAGTATAATTTCAAATTTTCTAGTAGCCACACTAAAACAGTGGAAAGAAAAAAATATGAATATTATTTTAATATAATTTAAGTCAATAAATCCAAGCATCACTTAAACATACCATTAATATGTTTCAAAAACTTAGTAAGATACTTCCCATTCTTTCCACCCAAGTCTCTGAAATTCAGTGTGTACTTTATATCTACAGCACATCTCTGCTCACACTAGTGACATTTCAAGTGCTGAACATGACATATGAGTAGCAGCTACCATATTAGAAAATAGAGAGAGATTCTGAGAGCATTTCTTTATACTTTAGTAAATCACGTACTCCTTTTGCAAGAGCTAAAAAGGTATCAATAGATGGTATGCAATTCGTATAACATAGATAAATCAAGGAGCTAACACCTTCTAATAGCTCATTTTTTCTAATTTTTAAAAACAAAAATATATTTCAATTCATAGGCAATATAATAGCTCAAATTATTATTAATAAATTTTACTTTTTGTCTATGACATGCTAAGGAACAGCATATAATATCTCTTAACTATTTTACAAATTTAAACCATTTTACTATATTATATTTACCAATATTCTTCTATTGAGCATTTTGGGGATTTCATTCTCAATTTTAGGTAAATAGAAATGAGTTACATACTTAAGATTTTGTCTATAATTTACTGTGATATAGCATAATTCTGCTTCACTGTGTGAAACAACACTGCTCTTATTTAATACTATAAATTCAAAACAAATGGGAAAATATTAAATTCAGAAGTGCTTCTCGACCATTAACTTCCATGCTGATGTGACATGCAATATAGTATTTAGGAAACAGACTCAGGAATATAACCTATTACTAATAGGAAGCAAACAGTATTTTATCTCATAACCATCTGGGGTTCTCATCCTAAGGGCCACTTGATTAATGCTGTCTGATATCTTTAATATCCTGAGGTATAGCACTAAGGTCTCCTTTATTAATGAAACCCACTTTGCTAGGATATGACGACTGACATAGAAGAGATTATGGAGGGAACAAAATTTTGGCTGAGGCCCTTGTATTCATTATTTAGCTGAAGAAAATCATTGGTTATACATGCTTTCAAAAACCCTATGGTTTTTCTAAGGTACCAATAAAAGTGATACCATTCATAACGTGGACAGTGGCCTCTTTCATATATTGCCTATAGTCACAAACTTAAGTGCCAAGCAGATGGTTGAAATCTGTTTTGTATAAAATGTGCACTTTTTTCCAACTGTGTTCCTTGTATTCATATTCAGCCTAGGTTTTAGCCATCAAAACACTGGCACTATGTCGATCATTAGCAGCATTTTAGACAACTGGCAACTAAGGTATTCACTGTTCTCCACAAAATGTTCAGCTAATATTTCCCAGATGTATAATTAAGGCAAAAGATCATCTTCTTAAATTGGTATTCACACTTTCCATGGCTCCTGGCTTTCAACAGATTATATCAGTGGAAAATAATTTTATGTCAAAAATAGGGGTTGTGTTTTTTGGTGATTTTGATGCTTGTTATGATGATCCCTTAAAATAAATCTATATATTTGTGCAAACTTCACATACAGTCTAAAAGAATACATGGCTAATGGAAGCATCTCTTGTTGCTTTTATTATGAAAATCTACAATGTACTGGATTTACATTGATAATTTCTTTAAAATGTCTAATAATTTTCTAGTTTTCAAACTATCTGTAAGAAATACAACTTTAAAAAACATTTATGTGTAACCTTTAACATTAACAGAAAATCAGTTTTTATTGTTCAATAATTTGTTCTGTATACTGATTCATTCCTGTTATTATGTACAGATAAATGAAATTTAATTTGCACAGCTTAAAGCATAGGCATATGTTGAATAAGTAAATATATTTAATACAGTAACAGCTGCAAAAACAACTATTTGTGTGTCATATTTCTGACATAAGATGACAAAGATGTCTTTTTGGGATATTAAATTATTAGTAGATGCAAGCAGAGGAAACTATAGTTGTATTGTTGCTATTTAAAAAGTTATCTGGGATCAATAATCTAAGTGTACTTTCAAAAAATGATAGCTATATTAACTACAAAACAAAAATATAACTCAATCAATTTCTTCTAAGTATTATTTCTTAAGCTCAAATCATTTTCAGATATCTAACTAGTATGTTATCAAAACCAATTTTTATTAACATGATGATAATTTTACATTTGCCAAAAATTAAACCTAGTTTTAAAAATCTGAATTCAGTAGCTTGTATTTGGTGATATCCAAATTTTTTAAATAAATTTTACAATTTTAAGCTGAATTCATTAGCACTGGAGGATAAATAACTGTATACATATTTTTAAGCCCATCTCATATATGTATGGCTGAAATCCAAAGAAGGTATTCAACTTATGCATCACAAAGTTTTAATTCTTGATTTAGAAACAGTAGCAACATATGCTAACCTTGTATATAATGAAGTGCTCGACTATAAAATATATTAGCACTAAGTTGCCCAACTGGATGCTTTCCAGGTTTTCTTTCTTGTTTAACAGTAGGATATTTGCACATTTTTCTTTGGTCCCTTTTGTAAATATAATTGTGGCTCAGTATAGTTCTTTGTTATTTTTATTTTTAACCTTTATATCTATACAAAAAATAAGAGGTCATCCACTTTTATTGCCTGAAAAGTGCCAAGCATAGAGTAAAAAATTCTATATTGTAATTTATTAAGTAGAGGATTTTCACACAACAAATTCTTATCATCCAAAATATATGAATCGATATTTAAAACTTCAACTAAATGGTACAAGAATTTCATAACATCCTAGATATATTTTCAAAGTAGAGAATATGGAAGGTCCTTAGATGTGTATGAAAGATTGTATGTGTGATGGTATATCTACACTTTTCTTTTCAAATGGTGTTAAAAAAAGAAGCCCAGCATACAATCTGCCAAATGTAAGATATTAACAATATGTGCAGCTTGTCCTCTCAGATAACACAGCTTTTTAATGCATCTTTCATTGATGGTTGTTTTATTCTTCACCTTAGAGGGTTTAACATTCTTTTCCTAGAAATTTCCAATCTGTAACTAATGCATATCAAGTTAGATAGCCTAGTGCTAATGGTAATAGTTTATTTGCAAAAAACACTTAAAACTCTTGCTTTGCACTACCTTACTGAATCCTAGTTAACCTTGTTACTTTCCAGTCCAATGTTTTATTTATTCCACCAATGACATAGTCTGTGTTGTCCTAATGCTATACTATCTAATCTTTCTTTTTTCTTATACTTATAGAAAGGCTTCAGCTCTGTAACCCAATGTTCCATTCTCAAGCTTTTCCTATCTCCTCACAGTGCCTCTTCAGCCATCTACATATAATTAATCTTTACAATATTTATAATTGTGGAAGATGAGCTATCTGAAACACCTGAGAGTTTTAACCACATAGAGTGTGAATCTTATCATTTGAAACACTTAAAATAGTTCATTGAAACTTGGCCACTTAATCCTAATTAAGAATTTTACTTGACCTGATTTGAAAGTTCCTAAAATATACTTTGCTTACTTGTTCTTGTAAAATGACACTTAACTGACAGGTAAACTAAAGTAATTCCACAGGTAAAGGCTGGTTATATGACATACTCTGTCTCCAAATAGTTGCATAAATACAAGAATTCTGATCACTACACAGTTAGGAGCTGAGGATTCTTCAAACATAGTTAAACATGCTGAAATTTTAAAGTTGAGAGAATTTATAAATCTCAGCCTATCTTCAGATACCTTTAAGACACAAAGAGGGTCTCAGTTTGCAAAGAATTAGGACTTGAGATCATATGTTGAGCTAATAACATTTTCTACTTTCAAAAAAAAAAATCAGTGAAGCTATTGCAAATGCAAACCTTAACCAAAATAGAGGACGTTACCTGATTATTTAGAATAACTCAAAATCCACAAAAAAAGTTCATATGTATGCATTAGGCCTCTAACTCTTAACTTTATTATATCAACATGAAATCTCAAACATCCCCAAATGTTACTCAAGTACACTTGATCCATCTAATTTAAATTCAAATTTTCCATTAAATATGCATCACAACATGACCTTTGGGTTTTAAAGCAGGAATACTATTCTATATCTCTCTTGTACATGCCATAGGATTATTTGTTGTAAATGAGAAAATAGGAATGAAACTTGCTTATATTTTTATGAAATACTTCTTCCTTGTAGAATACACTCCCCAAACTGCAGCTTCATCAGGACTTGGTAGGATTCATGTAAGAGATTAATTGCCTATAATTGAAAAAGTTTCCTCTGAATTCTAAACTTTTATATGTGTATATCTGCAGGATTACTATATCTCCCAAATAAATTCTTCACATAACTATTAAGGATTCCCACTTGTCTTTTAATTTGTTTATAAAAGTTTATACATTCTGCTCCTTCACTTCAATTACTTAAATCGGTATCAAGATTCTTTTGGATATGCTTCCATTTCTCTAGAAGAATCCTTTTCAAACATTAAATATTTTTAAAATCTTTGTAGGTCAAAATAGATCCATTTTATTTTTCAAGTAATGCTAAGATATTTAGATAAGATTATACTAGCAAGATTTGTAGCTCATAATGCTTAAGGCACTAAAAACAATACCTTTTCTTCTATTTCACAAATTGTGTTATGTTGAGGATTGGTACATAGAATTTCCATTCTCAGAAACAGCATGCATTGTTATCTTCATTTTTCTATACACAGGTGTTCTGAGTATTGTTACTTTAAATATTACATAAAAGTTTTCTTCACCTCCTAATGATATTATGTAGGATATGGCAATTTGGATCTGATATTGGATATTAAGTTATTATTCACATTCAAAAGTGAATTAATCAGAAATTGAACAGGGTGACGACCAGTTCATTCTTTTCTCTACTAAATAATAGGAATACTATGCATTATCCTAATGAATCTTCAATACAGGCCTCTTATACTACAGGTAAGAAAGAAGAAAGGAAATATTAACCTTAATTTTATGTGACATTTTCCTGCAATCTCTTTTCAAACATATTATGAAATTCTATAGCAAATATTAAAAAAGGTAAAAACAAAGGAACATCAGGACAGGAGTAAATACAAAAGTCTTTGGACTTTGTAAACTATTGCCCAACAAACTCTGGCCCAAGGTAGGTAACTAAAAGGAAGAAGTGTAGGCAAACAAATAATAGTTTAACTACAATTAGGACAAAAATGTTTTAGAACTTTGTCAAGCAACCTATATTAACTGTGAATGAAAAATTAACAGCATAAAGTAGTACTTTTTATTTTCCATTTTCTTATGTTTAAATATCTCTCATTTTCAATCTGTGTTTTGGTTTCATTAGGATGCTCTTTTCCTAAGTAAATATAAGATTGTTTAAAATGATACATCAACACATCACATGTAAAAGTTTCATAATCAGTTTTCACATAGACTACTATCCCCATAGTATCTCCATCTTAATTAATATAAAAACAGAAAACAACGTCAAAATCAATACTAAAGTAAACACTGACTACATTTTAATAAATTTTGATTTAAAATGTACCAAGAAAACATGATTTGAGTCATTCTCTTCTTTAACCAGTAGATTAAGAAATTAACAAAAAAACCAAAGCAGTTTAACTCTTTTCCTTCTTTTCTCAATACTGCACCTAAAGCCCTATATGAAAAGGTATATATGAAAAGGCATAAGCTTTATGAAAGTGTTGCTCTGTGTCACAAGTGACTTAACTCTTTTAAAATGCTACTATCAAAATCTTAAAAGGCTTGGGGGCATTTTAGAAGGGGCTCCATACCATCAATTTTATTTCTTCATATTACATTTATTCTCAATGCATTTGATTCTTAGGTTTCAATGTGGAAAAATGATTGAGATAGGTAGAGGACACAAATGTGCAAAGAGTATAATGAAATCCTGTGCAGCTCCATAATGAGAAGTGTTAAAGTTGGGCTACACATGCATTTTTAAGAAAGATCATATCTTCTGTTTTTTAACATTTTCTTTTCTAAAACACACATTCTTTCAAAGATGTGAAGAGCAGAAATAGAAATGCTGTTACATATGAAAGTTTCAACGGATTTGCTGCCAGCAGCTTTTCTTTATAGTGTTCCTCTTACCTACAGTATGTGTTGGCACTGGCAGGTAGCCCTAATTTGCTAGTAGCCAAATTATTTTTGTCCCTAAAGTACAAGAAATCTCCATAGCACATGAATGAGACATGGTTTACTAGTTTACACACATTTTTATAATTCTAAGAAATCAAAACTCATTCACAAATGCTTTCATTTAAGCAAAAAGAAAGGCCACAGAATACCAGAGATATATACCCACTTAGAATTCTTGGTTCTCCTTTTCCAGGGAAAAGAAAAAATAAATTAACTCCAATGAAGAATTTTCATTCTTAATGAAGAAAAATAAATAGCATTCTGTTCACCACATTTCATTTCAGTATAGTCATGAAGAAAAAAACATCAGGTTTAGGTATGTCGTTCACAATAACTAGCATTCTCATACTGCATGATCATCAGATACATTTATACATTCCTGCACCACCTTTACCAAGTTACATAAGAAAATAGTAATGAGAAATAAGAAACACTTAGAAATACATTACACCAGAGATTATTCACCACAGAAAGGAAAAAAAAAATTTGAATTTTAAGGCAAGACAAAAGCAAATGTATTAATACTAAAGTTTAAAGTGACTGAAATGTTACTTATCTAAAAGAAAAATTTGAAATACAATGAGCCAAGATCAAGTCTGAACTGCTTTAAGGTTCGACATTGCTTTCAAATGTCTATATATATCTACAAGCTTTTTTTTTAAATTTTCCTTCTGTCATGTTTTATGAGCAAAAAGTCCTTAAACTACCTTGTACTAGATTAATTACTTTCAAACTGGGTGACAAAAGGGCACAATGACCGGAAAATGATACAAAAGAAACAGAAAACGCATGTTAACAAGTTTATCAACAAACCTGGGTAATTCTCGTGAAGTACAGATTAAGGTTCAGTGGTTCCAAACTGGCAGCATTCAAATTGGGTTCATATTTGGGTTTTTTGTTTTGTTTGTTTTTTAAACCACCTGTCCTAAAACGACATTGTTTATGCTAATTATCTTTGTTTATGCCACAATTCTGTTTGTTTACTACATTCTTTTAAAATACCATATCCCTATAAACAGTTCTCACCAGAATTCTTCTAAATCTTGTTTCGGTCTGGTCCTTCTCGGCAGCCCAATGAGCAGAATGTAGCTTTACAATGAAGGCGCAAGGACTGGGAACAACTTTGAGTCTCTGACTCCTCAGGCTGGCAAAGGCAGGAGTACTGCTGAGGTTTTACTCTCAAGCTCCAGGGAAAGGGATACTGAATGTGGAAAAATGCAGCACCCCCCTATTGGACCAGCAGAACCATACGCCACAGCATCTCCAGAGGAGATGTATGAACTCTCAACTAGTAAGGGAGAACAACTTCCAAGCTGCAGGACAAAACACACAAGTCAGAAAGGGTAAAAATGTTTTCTCCTGAACCATTATCAGTTTCTGATTAACATCAAGGAATATGAGGCATTCCCCTATAGTATGTCCAAATAAACACTGTTCACTCATGCTAAATAGTGTCAGTCTGTAGATTCTTGTCCTCTTCTAGCAATATCCCTTGATCATATTCAACTATATAGCAAGTGAATTTTACATGCACTTTTATCAATCAATGAAAAAGAGGGAAGGCAGATGAATGAAAGAAGGGCAGCACTGTGATGTTTTAGTCTATTTCTCATTCAACAGAATTTTCCCTTTAGGGAGAATACATTTCATGCGTTGGCTAAATCTTTGAACATCTTTTTATCTGACTGCCATCACCTCCATCAGAGATCTGACATTTTAAACAGTATGTGAGTTAGTACAAGAGCAAAACTTAGTTTATTTCCCGTGCTATTGGTTAACCTCACTGAAAGTACAAATGAATAACAAATTATGTAAGAAACAAAATCTATCAGTTACACTTACTAATCTATAAAAAAGGGCTGCATTCAGACTACATAATGCACATCTGCATTATACAACATACTTATTAGGTGGCTGAAGACTTGATAGTGCAAAGAACAGACAATAAAACTCAAGACTTTGCCCAGAAATGTAATTTTGCTTTCTAAATGCATTATGGATGAAATAACTTTCAACTCTATGAAGGAATAATGTATTTAAGAATCAGAACAGGTCCTATTATTTGCCTCTCTTGTGTGGTGCACATACAGATTTTAGTTAAAAGCTCCCCAAGAACAGGTAAATACTTTAACTTGTACTTATTATATCTGAGAAATGTAAGAATGCATCAACATATAATCATAATATTTGCATATTTCTTTATCAAATCTGCTAAACACTAAGCAGTACACAATGCCACCTGGCATTTAACCCTTAAGTGTTCTTTGCACTCGCTCAGGTCTTCTGCCAACCCTTCAGGACACTTCTCCAGTGTGCATATGACAGAAGTGTGGGTTATAAACTATTTCATGCAAACTGCATTCCAAGCCAAGGTTTTAGCTCAGTTTGCCTACAAATTATTGAGCTGGTAATTAAGATCTGTAATGAGTTATAGGCACTTTTTCCTCTAAAATGTCATAGTAGTGAATAAAAAACAAATAAAATGACCAAAAGAAGATATCGGAAAATCCTGAAAACATGTCAGCCAACTTGCAGGTTTACAATTGTCACTAGGTGACAGAATGTGGACAGATGACTTTCTTTGATTCACACCTAGAAGGTATCTGTTAACCTGAATGTACTCATCACTCATGAGCGAAGTGGTTTTAAAAGTTTTTAATTAATCTAAATAAATGTTTTGGAAATAAATATTGTATCAGTATGGTCAAACTTTAGGTAATTAAAATACCAATAGTGTCAGAGATATTCTTGCAGCTTGCGACTAGTAGCTTTTCATGGCAATTTTGCAAATTAGTTTTTCACAGTATCTGTAGTGTATTTCTTTCTTCAGATAAACACTTAAAAGTTTCCTAATCAGAAAAAAATATTTCTGTAGTCTGTATGTCCACAAATAAATCTGATGGGAAAACAAACTACCCAAGTTGCATGAATTTTTATTGTAGAAGGTTTTCCTCCTGTAGTGTTCCCTTCACCATCTAGGAAATAAGCTGCCTATTATCTGCACCCGTTTTGAGAGAAGCAAACGAACAGATGATAGCATAAGCTTAAAATTGCTTTATCCCAGTACCTTCAATCCCAACTTTTTTTTTCCTTTCTAGACATTATCAGACTGTCTTCTCAAGCAATCATTTTATAATTGGATTTTAATTAAGTCCCTAGGATAAAGTAATTACAAAGTGTAGCAAGTAGCTTAGTCATGAAACTATACCATTATAATCAAATAGGATAAATAAAAATAAGGACAGAAATACAATACAGTATTATTGATAAACTATCAAAGATGAATGTTTTACATTACTGCTATTATAATTTAAGGCAAATATTTAAGTATTTTCATTCTGGAAATATTAAGAAATAAGTGACATTCTCAAAGGAAAAATGTTGTCACAATTTTTTATTATTTCTTTGCAAAAAAATATGTAAACTCATTCACTTGTTTATAAATGTTAAGAGAGTTCAGGCATTCATTATAATGATGCCATTTAAACTATGTTGCCATTTCTGCTTCCTCTCAACAAGATGTAAAATACTTTTCTTACAAATAATTCTTCATGACATGCTTTGTCTATTCATCTGCCACAGAGAAATTGTTTTTCAGTAATCATAATCAGTTATGACATAGATGCTTCAAAATAAAATGAATTATTTCAAGTTTTTTACTTTTTAGAATCACTCTTACATTTGTTCTGCCTCTGACTATTTTTAAACAATAAAATTATTAGTACTTCTTAATTATTTAATAATTCATTAGTCTACTGATCATGTTTATATCTATGGCTGGAAATACAGAAACATACAGATCTAAATTCAAATTTTGATCCTGATTTTAAGTTTTGAATATTCATTAAAGTTTCAAATGGTCTACAGGTTGGAAGAATAATAGAAGAGAGACAATGCTAATGAAATTAGAAATAAATTGCAAAAATTGCATAAAACTTCTATAATACATAAGCCCCAGCAGCTTATTTATGTACTGTACACCGAAGTTTTCTGTTTCATAAAGAAATTTATGAAATTTAAGTTTTCTTTCTAGATTTCTAAGTTTGACTGAAAAACTCATCTATGGCAGGTGAGCAAATAGAATAAAATTAAGTCAGTAGAAATGATCTACTTACTCAATGAAAGCTGCAAATAGTTGAAATTCCAAAAAACTCAATTATATATGATGGGGCAGTTGGATCATGTATACTTCCTTTGGAGAATATAAATATTCCATAATTGTATCTGCATGATATACTCTATGTGAGTGACTACAGATACACTCACCATACAAATTCAATGTAAACAAACAGTAATGATTTACTGAGTTTCTTATCAGTCACAACCACAGGAAAAATTATTTGAAAGTTTTATACTGTATGACAATTTCCAAAATTAGTTTCCAAAATATTTCCAAATGCGATGTCCATATTAACAACCCTACTGATTATCACTTGCTTATTTAATTAGCCAGATAGAAAAGCATGACTCTGGGTGACCAAAAAATAAAGAGAAGAAAATAAAAAGAAAAGAAATTCTCAATCGGAAGATAAAGCAACGTTAAGAGATTTGAGCATCGGAATACAAAAGGGAAAAGTTTAGTTTAAAAAGAGATAATTGAAAAAATACAAATAAAGTTCACAGCAGGAAGCTTGCCTATATAGAGAAATAGGCTACAGCCTGTTAATATGTAACTACCTTTTCATAAGAACAATCTGTTAACAGGCTTACAAATCTGACTCAGAGTTTTATTTTCAAAATGTATAATTAGAATTAGGGAAAATTATCATTTAAGTGCTATTCTGCACATGCTTGAAAACCGTGTTAAATAAACAAATTGTTATATTAGGCAATAGTGTGTTCCACTATGAATAACTTCAATATCTACATATGAACTAAAGCTATATTTGCAAATAAAAACTAAAATTTAGAGTTAATATATAAAACTTTGAATCAAATGAAGTCAAAACCGTTCAGAAAGCTTGACCATTCCCTGGAATTATTTTGTGAAGATACACCTTGTTAATTTTTAAAAAGAAGAGGAAATAAAAGAAAGACACTATTAAAGTGTGCTTGCTGGCTGTTTTACTTTATACCCTGATCTGCTACTGGCTTCTCTAATATAAGACCACATTTAAGGGTTATTTTATTTTCAATACTCTTTCTCTTCCATTTCTTCACTTCTAGAATGTTTTAATCTTTGTCCTTTCTTTTTTCGTCTTTTCATATCAAATTCAGTCGTTTGAACGATGAACAGCTTGACTTAGCATATTTTTAACCAGCTGGTCTAGCACCTAGCTTGCATTGCATAGTCAGATACAACAAATGTTTATACAGAA